>NC_048593.1:35262400-35927400 GCF_013265735.2 Oncorhynchus mykiss
CACACAATCCTTAATATTATCAATTTAACGATTGTGATGATTACTTCATTATTAACGTCTCTCGCCTTGTGACTTGGAGATCGTCAACAAGGGAGCATGGTTGAAGAGTGGGAGAAACGGAGTGACACCGGAGGGGAGTGGAGGGATCACAGAGTGCCGGTGGAATGGCGTTCCATAAGCGAGTGTCAGGACCGGTGCACACGCTGACAAATTAAACCAATTAAGACTGCCGTTTGGAGCCATTCAACTCACATTCCTCTCCAAGTCACTGAACAACACAGGGAGAGAAAGACAGAGGAAGAGAGATAGAGGGTAAGTGAGCGCATGAGAGATAAAGAGAGAGAGAGAAAGAGGGGGAGGGGGGGGTAGAGAGAGAGAGAGAGAGAGAGCTTGAGCAAACCACTCTATTCTGTCATGCTTGGTGGAGAGGAGAGGAGAGGAGAGGAGAGGAGAGGAGAGGAGAGGAGAGGAGAGGAGAGGAGAGGAGAGGAGAGGAGAGGAGAGGAGAGGAGAGGAGAGGAGAAACACTGCTGTCTTGAAGGGATTAAATATCCACATAAATCATTGATTAAATGAATCATGAAATTAATATGTAAATTGTGTGTTTAACCTCTATTTATATACCACTGTCTGTCATCGTAGCGTAAATCTAAAACTAATTGCAATTTCTCAGCACACCAAGAAAAATGAACGACAGCTTGAGGAAGGAAGGAGGGGCCAGAGGAATAGAAAACAGAGAGGTTAAAGTCGGAAATATTTATTAACTAAATGTTCAACTACATCAACTCACTCATTAACAGCCATTGAAAGAGAGCTGTGGGAAAATGATGTCTATGGTGCCGTCTCAGCAGTTCTCAAGTAATGAAGAGAAGAGTCCTAACTGTCTACAGTGGACAGCGGCCCCCTGCCTGAACAACACAACACACACACACACAACACACACACACTTTCCCACATATACACACAAAGCTGCACCATCGACAGCAACACTGCTTGGTACGGAAACTGCAAAGGCACCCGATCACAAGGCGTTTACAGAGGGTGCTGCGTACGGCCCAGTTCATCACTGTTTCCGAGCTCCCTACCATCCATGACCTCTATACCAGGCGGTGTCAGAGAAAGGCCCAAAAAATTGTGAAAGACTCCTGTCTTAAATAGTGAACCAATAGCTACCCGGACGATCTGCATTGACCATTTTTGCACTACCTCTTTTGACTCACATTATCTGTCCCTTTATTTCTCATTTCTATGTACAATACCTCATACCCCTGCATATCGAATCTGTACTGGTACTCCCTGTATATAGTCATGTTATTACCTCATACCCCTGCATATCGAATCTGTACTGGTACTCCCTGTATATAGTCATGTTATTACCTCATATTCCCTGTATATAGTCATGTTATTACCTCGTACCCCTGCACATCAACTCTGTACTGGTACTCCCTGTATATAGTCATGTTATTACCTCATATTCCCTGTATATAGTCATGTTATTACCTCGTACCCCTGCACATCAACTCTGTACTGGTACTCCCTGTATATAGTCATGTTATTACCTCATATTCCCTGTATATAGTCATGTTATTACCTCGTACCCCTGCACATCAAATCTGTACTGGTACTCCCTGTATATAGTCATGTTATTACCTCATATTCCCTGTATATAGTCATGTTATTACCTCGTACCCCTGCACATCAACTCTGTACTGGTACTCCCTGTATATAGTCATGTTATTACCTCGTACCCCTGCACATCAACTCTGTACTGGTACTCCCTGTATATAGTCATGTTATTACCTCATATTCCCTGTATATAGTCATGTCATAACCTCGAACCCCTGCACATCAACTCTGTACTGGTACTCCCTGTATATAGTCATGTTATTACCTCATATTCCCTGTATATAGTCATGTTATTACCTCGTACCCCTGCACATCAACTCTGTACTGGTACTCCCTGTATATAGTCATGTTATTTCCTCGTACCCCAGCACATCAACTCTGTACTGGTACTCCCTGTATATAGCCATGTTATTACCTCGTACCCCTGAACATCAACTCTGTACTGGTACTCCCTGTATATAGTCATGTTATTACCTCGTACCCCTGCATATCGACTCTGTACTGGTACCCCCTGTATATAGTCATGTTATTACCTCGTACCCCTGCATATCGACTCTGTACTGGTACTCCCTGTATATAGTCATGTTATTACCTCATATTCCCTGTATATAGTCATGTTATTACCTCGTACCCCTGCACATCAACTCTGTACTGGTACTCCCTGTATATAGTCATGTTATTACCTCATATTCCCTGTATATAGTCATGTCATAACCTCGAACCCCTGCACATCAACTCTGTACTGGTACTCCCTGTATATAGTCATGTTATTACCTCATATTCCCTGTATATAGTCATGTTATTACCTCGTACCCCTGCACATCAACTCTGTACTGGTACTCCCTGTATATAGTCATGTTATTTCCTCGTACCCCAGCACATCAACTCTGTACTGGTACTCCCTGTATATAGCCATGTTATTACCTCGTACCCCTGAACATCAACTCTGTACTGGTACTCCCTGTATATAGTCATGTTATTACCTCGTACCCCTGCATATCGACTCTGTACTGGTACCCCCTGTATATAGTCATGTTATTACCTCGTACCCCTGCATATCGACTCTGTACTGGTACTCCCTGTATATAGTCATGTTATTTTTTACTTGTCATTGTTATTCGTTATTCACTGTGTATTAATTCCTCTTGTCAATATTTCTATTTAGAATTGAATTCTTTAACTCTGCATTGTTGAAAGAACCCATAAGTAAGCACTTCACTGTTAGTCTACACCTGTTGTTTACCAAGCATGTGATTTGACACACACACACACACACACACACACACACACACACACACATTATATTCAATAGGTACAAATTCTTGAGATAGTGGATCATGCTACCATGGGCCCCTGGTAGTCCAGCCCATGACATGAGCTGTCTGTGATTGGGGATGAGCTTAATTGACGGGTTGTTTGGCCCCTCCTGCCCCAGGATGACATAAAGGCGGGACAGAACAGCCCTTCGTGGAAGGGTCTGATTTATAGTCCGGTGAAAAGCCAGAGCAGCCTGAGTGATCTTTCAAGAAAACATTTTTTTTTAACTGCCCTTGCCATTACCCACAAACCCCTGCTCTGCTGCAGCAGGAACAGTGTCACAGGATATCTGTCATAAGCCTCGGCTGTTATCAAGGAAAATAAGCATGTTCTTCTCATACGATCTAGTTTCACTGTCTCCCCCTAAAGAAGACTAGGCTGATAAAGTCAATGTAAGGGAAGCCGTATATGAACCTCCAACTCTCTGGTCTTCACGCGGTGTCCCGAGACACTTCCACCACAATGCCACCTTCAATTACTATTCTTTTTAAAGAATTATAGAATAACTGTGGCTATGTGCCACATGTTTTTACAATTTTTTGCTGAATCTAACAAAATTCTAAAGTTTGCAGTGGTGTAAAGTACTTAAGTAAATTCACTTTAAAATACTACTTTAGTAGATTTTTTTTTGTGGGGGGGGGGGTCTGTTCTTTACTATTTTTATTTCTGACAACTTTTACTTTTTTCTTCACTACATTCCTAAAGAAATTATGTACATTTTACACCCATACATTTTCCCTGACACCAAAAAGTACTCGTTACATTTTGAATGCTCAGGTGGGACAGGAATATGATCCAACTCACTCACCTATCAATAATAACGCAACGTCATCCATCCGTCAGCCTCTGATCTGGCGGACTCACTAAACACAAATACTGCATTTGTGAGTGATGTCTGAGAGTTGGAGTGTGCCCCTTTCTGTCCGTAAATAAATAAAAACAAGACAATTGTGCCATCTGGTTTGCGTATACGGAATTTGGTATATACTGTAGCATTTACTTTTTACTTTCACTTAAGTATGACAATTGAGTACTTTTTCCACCACAGTACTTAAGTACATTTAATAAAACAGATACTTTTAGACTTTTTCTCATGTTGTATTTTACTGGTTGACTTTTATTTTTACTTTGATTCATTTTCTATTAAGGTATCTTTACCTTTACTCAAGTATGACGAGAAGTACTTTTACTCGAGTATGACTAGAAGTACTTTTACTCAAGTATGACGAGAAGTACTTTTACTCAAGTATGACAAGAAGTACTTTTACTCAAGTATGACAAGAAGTACTTTTACTCAAGTGTGACGAGAAGTACTTTTACTCAAGTATGACAAGAAGTACTTTTACTCAAGTATGACGAGAAGTACTTTTACTCAAGTATGACGAGAAGTACTTTTACTCAAGTATGACAAGAAGTACTTTTACTCAAGTGTGACGAGAAGTACTTTTACTCAAGTATGACGAGAAGTACTTTTACTCAAGTATGACGAGAAGTACTTTTACTCAAGTGTGACGAGAAGTACTTTTACTCAAGTATGACGAGAAGTACTTTTACTCAAGTGTGACGAGAAGTACTTTTACTCAAGTATGACGAGAAGTACTTTTACTCAAGTGTGACGAGAAGTACTTTTACTCAAGTATGACGAGAAGTACTTTTACTCAAGTATGACGAGAAGTACTTTTTTCCACCACTGGTGGTTTGTTCCATCACGGATATATTCTCCTTTCTTGGAGACACATTACACGTGAACACCACCACACAACAGACTATGGAACACATGTACATGGCTTCTTACACAAACACACAGGGGCCATCGAGGCACCAAATAACCTTGGATATGTAGAGACAGTGCACAGAGAGAGACAGGAATACACTCAACACTGTGACCCTTGACCTAACACACACATGTGGACGAACACACACACACACACACACACCCACACACACACACACACACACACACACACACCTTCTATTTGATATGTTATCCAAGGCAGACTCTACGCTGAAGGAGATTATTATAATCGTGCCTTCGAAGGAAAGCAATAAAGCGTTCTGCATGCTCTCCCTCCTGTTTCACTAATTCACTTCATTTCATTTTAACTACCTGGAACAATTTGGTGAGACATTACCCTGTAATGAAGTCTCATGGGGTCCCATTGTTTTCATAAGAGGGTGCCCTCCTCCCCAACCTCACCCACCCCACCCAGTACACACACACACACACACACACACACACACACACACACACACACACACACACACACACACACACACACACACACACACACACACACACACACACACACACACACACACACACACACACACACACACACACACACAGTGACCTTTCCAAGCCCTCTCTCCTTCAGAAAGGATTTCAGTGAGATAAAAGAGTGTAGATGATCAGGTTACATTGTGTCTTCACTGAGAGAAGAGAAGCCTAGTTCTGTTCAGTCTGCCACGGCGCCCCCCTCCGATGGGCAGGAGGGAATGGAGCTGCTGTTTAGACTGCAGACCAGGGGCAGCTGTGGAACTGTGTGATAGCATGAAGCTATTTCATTAATTAACATTAATTAACATTTAATGTTCAACATTGACGTGGAAGGGTAGAGTATCATGTGTAAAACGTGTGTGTGTGTGTGTGTGTGTGTGTGTGCGTGTGTGTGTGTGTGTGTGTGGTAAGAGTATACACAGACTTAAAGTCCTAAACACCATACATGGTGTTATCGGGGGGGGCTGTGATTCCCTTTATCAGATTGGCTGCAGCCCCATCCAATCATCCATCTTCTTCGGGCCTATTAAGACATGGACGTCACAACTGCAAATAAACATCTAAATAAACTGCCTCGAAGTTGGGTTCCAATTTACAGCATTACTAACATTTCTGCTGCATGGTTTCAATCAAGCTGAGGCCCTGTTTCTCCTGTCATTAAAAAGACCTGCCTTCATCCTGCTGGGAATCACACAGCGGTATAGAAACAAACATGGAAAACACAACAAGGAGTCCAGATGAACTTCCAGCAAGCCTTCTCATTCCCTTCCCTGGGAGGTGGCCGGGAGGCAGGGGGTAAGCTGGGGGGAGGCAGTGGGGAGGCTGGGGGGAGGCTGGGGGGAGGCAGTGGGGAGGCTGGGGGGAGGCTGGGGGGAGGCAGTGGGGAGGCTGGGGGGAGGCTGGGGGGAGGCAGTGGGGAGGCTGGGGGGAGGCTGGGGGGAGGCAGTGGGGAGTCTGGGGGGAGGCAGTGGGGAGGCAATGGGGAGGCAGTGGGGAGGCAGTGGGGAGGCTGGGGGAGGCTGGGGGGAGGCTGGGGGGAGGCAGTGGGGAGGCAGCTGGGGGGAGGCTGGGGGGAGGCAGTGGGGAGGCTGGGGGGAGGCTGTGAGGAGGCTGTGGGGAGGCTGGGGGGAGGATGGGGGGAGGCAGTGGGGAGGCTGGGGGGAGGCAGTGGGGAGGCAGTGGGGAGGCTGGGGGGAGGCGGTGGGGAGGCTGTGGGGAGGCTGGGGGGAGGCAGTGGGGAGGCTGGGGGGAGGCAGTGGGGAGGCTGGGGGGAGGCAGTGGGGAGGCAGTGGGGAGGCTGGGGGGAGGCAGTGGGGAGCCTGGAGGAGGCTGGGGAGGCTGGGGGGAGGCAGTGGGGAGGCTGGGGGGAGGCAGTGGGGAGGCTGGGGGGAGGCTGGGGGAAGGCATTGGGGAGGCAGTGGGGAGGCTGGGGGAGGCTGGGTGGAGGCAGTGGGGAGGCTGGGGGGAGGCAGTGTGGAGGCTGGGGGAAGGCTGGAGGAGGCAGGGGGGCTTTCAGTCCTTATACCGTACATGGAACATTTTATACAGAGATCCTAATCAGTTTATGAAGGGTACAGAACAGTTACAGAAGCATGGAGACATGCAGCAGAGTCAGACTCCTTCTGACTAAACCAGGAAGTGGAATGCAGCAGAGTCAGACTCATTCTAAATAAACCAGGAAGCAGAATGCAGCAGTCAAAACCAAGGAAGCTGAATGCAGCAGTCTAAACCAGGAAGCAGAATACAGCAGAGTCTAAACCAGGAAGCAGTATTACTTATGATCAGGATGCAGGGATTGAGCTCTGGACGATTTCAGTGTGAATTATCTGGCCCAAATGTATTACTTGGGGCTCGAGCCGATTGGGGCTACTCTCTAGCAGATGATGACATGGGCTTCTTTATATAATTAACATTTCATTATTTATTTTTCCATACTTTCTCATTGTTTCTGTGATCAAAAATACAATTAACATTTAAATTAAATTCTTTAATAGTCCTGTGTAGTATTTTTGTTTTTTGAGCCTCCCGAGTGGCTCAGCGGTCTAAGACACTGCATTGCTACAGATGCTGGTAAGAGACCTGTGCCGGCTGCGACCGGGAGACACATGAGGGGACGCACAATTAGCCCAGCATCGTCCAAGTTAGGGGAATGTTTGGGCGGCTGGGATGTCCTTGTCCCATCACGCTGTAGCGACTCCTGTGGCGGGCCAGGCGCATGCACGCTGACACGGTCACCAGGTGTATGGTGTTTCCTCTGACACAAAATGTTATTTTGTATGTACAAAATGTATAAGTCATATTTAAAATATTTGCAACGGGCCGCTTCTGGGGGAATTCCGGTAGATGGAAACGGCCCGATGTACTTGGGCCGATTCTGGGCAGTTATTCATTTTGATTCAGGGCAGAGTCCGACACCCAATTCCGGGCCGATTCAATCAGTTCCGGCCCCCAGGAAGAGGGCCGCTTCTGGGCCGATTCCTCACTGCTAGCTTGGACGGTTCTTCTCAGCTCCACTCTGATCTGACTGGAGCCATTTAAAACCTGAGAGGAGAGACCTGCCTCTGTCAAGGAGAGACAAGAGAGAGAGAGGCAAGGTCACCTGTCCAGCTCTACAGAAAGGGAGTGTGTGTGTGAATCAACACCCTGCACCAATACATTCCTGGTAAGTAATTAAAAGCAGACTGGGCTTCGGCCCACGTTATCAACTCATCAAGTTCACTGCTCATCAGGATAACAGGTCCACATCTGCTGTCATTACAGGGCAGGAGATAAATCAATCCTCTAGCCTCCTGCTTTAAAGTCTCCTCCTCGCCGGGGCGCTGCCTTTTAGAAAGGCACCGCCTGATATATTTATATACCACCGACACCCCTGACAGTCTATTTACTGTAGGCAAATGAAAACTCACACACTACCTTGTAATGGGAGAGAGGAGCGAGAAAAAAGCATGTTGTGAGTTGGTTCTGGGGAAGACGGATGGTCTCAGTAAAAACACAGCCCTCCTTTAAGCCACCCATATAGACTCTTAAACACTCATTTAAATAACATAGGAATGAATAAAAAACACATTGGACTCGGCCCAGTGATGTCTTTTGTAGGAGCTATAGGGTAGTCTGGCGTTTAACAGAAGTGAGTTTCTTGTTTGAGTGGGAGGTGGGTAGTGGGAGGTGGGCAGTGGGAGGTGGGCAGTGGGAGGTGGGAAGGAGTTGTGGTGCAATAAGTTCACCTTCACAGAGCAAAGACAAGATCTCTTCCTGCAATCACTTCAGTAGCTATAAGCCCTCAGTCACATTTCAGTCACGACATCGACAACAGCGGACATTGAACACAAAGACTACGCCACATAATAAACAGACTTATCTCTCCTTCAAGGCACTAATGCTTCATTAGAGAAAACAGAGGAACGTTTTAGTCACGTTTCAGATGATTAGGAGAAGGGTCTCTGCCTCATAAGTTAACAAATTCAAAGCTGCGGTTGGTTTTGTGGTTGAAGCTGCTTGGATCCAGCCGGGCCGACTCAGACAGGACACTCTCGGTGAGTAATCGGATCCAGCCGGGCCGACTCAGACAGGACACTCTCGGTGAGTAATTGGATACAGCCGGGCCGACTCAGACAGGACACTCTCGGTGAGTAATCGGATCCAGCCGGGCCGACTCAGACAGGACACTCTCGGTGAGTAATTGGATCCAGCCGGGCCGACCCAGACAGGACACTCTCGTGAGTAATTGGATCCAGCCGGGCCGTCCCAGACAGGACACTCTCGGTGAGTAATTGGATCCAGCCGGGCCGTCCCAGACAGGACACTCTCGGTGAGTAATTGGATCCAGCCGGGCCGTCCCAGACAGGACACTCTCGGTGAGTAATTATATCCAGCCGGGCCGAACCCAGACAGGACACTCTCGGTGAGTAATTGGATCCAGCCGGGCCGACCCAGACAGGACACTCTCGGTGAGTAATTGGATCCAGCCGGGCCGTCCCAGACAGGACACTCTCGGTGAGTAATTGGATACAGCCGGGCCGACCCAGACAGGGCACTCTCGGTGAGTAATCGGATCCAGCCGGGCCGACTCAGACAGGACACTCTCGGTGAGTAATCGGATCCAGCCGGGCCGTCCCAGACAGGACACTCTCGGTGAGTAATCGGATCCAGCCGGGCCAACCCAGACAGGACACTCTCGGTGAGTAATCGGATCCAGCCGGGCCGTCCCAGACAGGGCACTCTCGGTGAGTAATTGGATCCAGCCGGGCCGACACAGACAGGACACTCTCGGTGAGTAATCGGATCCTGCCGGGCCATCCCAGACAGGACACTCTCGGTGAGTAATCGGATCCAGCCGGGCCGACCCAGACAGGACACTCTCGGTGAGTAATTGGATCCAGCCGGGCCGTCCCAGACAGGACACTCTCGGTGAGTAATTGGATCCAGCCGGGCCGTCCCAGACAGGACACTCTCGGTGAGTAATTGGATCCAGCCGGGCCGACACAGACAGGACACTCTCGGTGAGTAATCGGATCCAGCCGGGCCATCCCAGACAGGACACTCTCTGTGAGTAATTGGATCCAGCCGGGCCGACCCAGACAGGACACTCTCGGTGAGTAATTGGATCCAGCCGGGCCGACCCAGACAGGGCATTCTCGGTGAGTTATTGGAGCCAGGCGGGCCGACCCAGACAGGACACTCTCGGTGAGTAATTGGAGCCAGCCGGGCCGACCCAGACAGGACACTCTCGGTGAGTAATTGGATCCAGCCGGGCCGACCCAGACAGGGCATTCTCGGTGAGTAATTGGAGCCAGGCTCCTCTGGGTGGAAGGAGGATGATTCCCTTACGGATCCCACAAGAACATGAAAACTGGCAATGATGTCATCACATACCCAATGCTCCTCTTTAAGCTTTAACACAGACCAGGAGGGGCACACTGAGCACATCTTTTACTCCTCCTCCTCCCTGCCTCACCTCCCTCGTTACCTTCCTCTTCTAGCCCCTGACACTGCTTTCTCCACGCCTGTGTGATTTGGTTGAAAATGAAAAGTGTTCAGGACCATGTTTGTCCATCAAGGTCTCCATTTCCTCCTAATTGGTATGTTTAGAAGTACATGCACATGTACTGTACGCAATGCATATAAACACACACACACGCACATACACATACGCACAGTGCACATGCACAGGAAATGACTTCCTCTCTGAAGGTCACAAGTCAACATCTTAAACATTACACATCACATATGCTATCATGAGCAACATAATCCTGACAACACAACACCTATAAATAACCAGGATGAAAAGGGACAGGATGAGCCTGGCAGTTAGGATCACAATTCAGTCATCCTACGTAAATTCCGCTGCTATTTGAAAACTTTGTGGTTCCCATGGCCAGACAGACAGTGTCTGTGGGAGGGGGGGTGGGGATCACGGCCATACTGACAGTGTCTGTGGGAGGGGGGGGTGGGGATCACGGCCAGACTGACAGCGTCTGTGGGAGGAGGGATGGGGATCAGGGCAAGACTGACAGTGTCTGTGGGAGGAGGGATGGGGATCAGGGCCAGACTGACAGCGTCTGTGGGAGGAGGGATGGGGATCAGGGCCAGACTGACAGTGTCTGTGAGAGGGGGGGTCGGGATCAGGGCCAGCCTGACAGTGTCTGTGCAAGGGGGGGGTGGGGATCACGGCCAGACTGACAGTCTGTGGGAGAGGGGGTGGGGATCACATTCAGACTGACAGTGTCTGTGGGAGGGGGGGATCATGGCCAGACTGACAGCGTCTGTGGGGGGGGGGGGGGGGATCAGGGCCAGACTGACAGTGTCTGTGGGAGGGGGGGATCAGCGCCAGACTGACAGTGTCTGTGGGAGGGGGGGTGGGGGGGGGGGGGGGATTAGTGCCAGACTGACAGTGTATGTGGTGGGGGTGGGGGAATCAGGGCCAAACTGACAGCTTCTGTGGGGGGTATCAGGGCCAGACTGACAGTGTCTGTGGGAGGAGGGGTGGGGAGCAGGGCCAGACTGACCGTGTCTGTGGGGGGGGGGGGGGGGGGGGGATCAGGGCCAGACTGACAGCTTCTGTGGGGGGTATCAGGGCCAGACTGACAGTGTCTGTGGGGGGGGGGGGGGGGGGGGGGGGGGGGGGGATCACAGCCAGACTGACAGTGTCTGTGGGAGAGGGGGTGGGGATCACATTCAGACTGACAGTGTCTGTGGGAGGGGGGGGTGGGGATCAGGGCCAGACTGACAGTGTCTGTGGGGGGGGGGGGGGGGGGGGGGGGGGGGGGGGGGGGGGGGGGGGGGGGGGGGGGGGGGGGGGGGGGGGGAGCAGGGCCAGACTGACAGTGTCTGTGGGAGGGGGGGGGATCAGGGCCAGACTGACAGTGTCTGTGGGAGGAGGGGTGGGGATCAGCGCCAGACTGACAGTGTCTGTGGGAGGGGGGGGGGGGGAGCAGGGCCAGACTGACAGTGTCTGTGGGAGGGGGGATCAGGGCCAGACTGACAGTGTCTTTGGGAGGGGGGGGGGGAGGAGCAGGGCCAGACTGACAGTGTCTGTGGGAGGGGGGGTGGGGATCACATTCAGACTGACAGTGTCTGTGGGAGGGGGGGTGGGGATCAGGGCCAGACTGACAGTGTCTGTGGGGGGGGGGATCAGGGCCAGACTGACAGTGTCTGTGGGAGGGGGGGGGGGGATCAGGGCCAGACTGACAGAGTCTGTGGGAGGAGGGGTGGGGATCAGGGCCAGACTGACAGAGTCTGTGGGAGGAGGGGTGGGGATCAGGGCCAGACTGACAGTGTCTGTGGGAGGAGGGGTGGAGATCAGGGCCAGACTGACAGTGTCTGTGGGGGGGGGGGGGGGGGGGGGGGAGATCAGGGCCAGACTGACAGTGTCTGTGGGGGAGGGATTAGTTTCAGACTGACAGTGTCTGTGGGAGGAGGGGTGGGGATCAGGGCCAGACTGACAGTGTCTGTGCAAGGGGGGGTGGGGATCACGGCCAGACTGACAGTCTGTGGGAGAGGGGGTGGGGATCACATTCAGACTGACAGTGTCTGTGGGAGGGGGGGATCATGGCCAGACTGACAGCGTCTGTGGGGGGGGGGGGGGGATCAGGGCCAGACTGACAGTGTCTGTGGGAGGGGGGGATCAGCGCCAGACTGACAGTGTCTGTGGGAGGGGGGATGGGGGGGGGGGGGATTAGTGCCAGACTGACAGTGTATGTGGTGGGGGTGGGGGAATCAGGGCCAAACTGACAGCTTCTGTGGGGGGTATCAGGGCCAGACTGACAGTGTCTGTGGGAGGAGGGGTGGGGAGCAGGGCCAGACTGACCGTGTCTGTGGGAGGGGGGGGGGGGATCAGGGCCAGACTGACAGCTTCTGTGGGGGGTATCAGGGCCAGACTGACAGTGTCTGTGGGGGGGGGGGGGATCACAGCCAGACTGACAGTGTCTGTGGGAGAGGGGGTGGGGATCACATTCAGACTGACAGTGTCTGTGGGAGGGGGGGGGGGGGGGGATCAGGGCCAGACTGACAGTGTCTGTGGGGGGGGGGGGGAGCAGGGCCAGACTGACAGTGTCTGTGGGAGGGGGGATCAGGGCCAGACTGACAGTGTCTTTGGGAGGGGGGGGGGAGGAGCAGGGCCAGACTGACAGTGTCTGTGGGAGGGGGGGTGGGGATCACATTCAGACTGACAGTGTCTGTGGGAGGGGGGGGTGGGGATCAGGGCCAGACTGACAGTGTCTGTGGGGGGGGGATCAGGGCCAGACTGACAGTGTCTGTGGGAGGGGGGGGGGGGGGGGGGGGGGAGCAGGGCCAGACAGACAGTGTCTGTGGGAGGGGGGGTGGGGATCACATTCAGACTGACAGTGTCTTTGGGAGGGGGGGTGGGGATCAGGGCCAGACTGACAGTGTCTGTGGGGGGGGGGGGGGGGGGAGCAGGGCCAGACTGACAGTGTCTGTGGGAGGGGGGGGATCAGGGCCAGACTGACAGTGTCTGTGGGAGGAGGGGTGGGGATCAGCGCCAGACTGACAGTGTCTGTGGGAGGGGGGCGATCACAGCCAGACTGACAGTGTCTGTGGGAGGGGGGGTGGGGATCAGGGCCAGACTGACAGTGTCTGTTGGGGGGGGGGGGGGGGGGGGGGGGAGCAGGGCCAGACTGACAGTGTCTGTGGGAGGAGGGGTGGGGATCAGGGCCAGACTGACAGAGTCTGTGGGAGGAGGGGTGGGGATCAGGGCCAGACTGACAGTGTCTGTGGGAGGAGGGGTGGAGATCAGGGCCAGACTGACAGTGTCTGTGGGGGGGGGGGGAGATCAGGGCCAGACTGACAGTGTCTGTGGGGGAGGGATTAGTTTCAGACTGACAGTGTCTGTGGGAGGAGGGGTGGGGATCAGGGCCAGACTGACAGTGTCTGTGCAAGGGGGGGTGGGGATCACGGCTAGACTGACAGTCTGTGGGAGAGGGGGTGGGGATCACATTCAGACTGACAGTGTCTGTGGGAGGGGGGGATCATGGCCAGACTGACAGCGTCTGTGGGGGGGGGGGGGATCAGGGCCAGACTGACAGTGTCTGTGGGAGGGGGGGGATCAGCGCCAGACTGACAGTGTCTGTGGGAGGGGGGGTGGGGGGGGGGGGGGGATTAGTGCCAGACTGACAGTGTATGTGGTGGGGGTGGGGGAATCAGGGCCAAACTGACAGCTTCTGTGGGGGGTATCAGGGCCAGACTGACAGTGTCTGTGGGAGGAGGGGTGGGGAGCAGGGCCAGACTGACCGTGTCTGTGGGAGGGGGGGGGGGGGGGGGGATCAGGGCCAGACTGACAGCTTCTGTGGGGGGTATCAGGGCCAGACTGACAGTGTCTGTGGGGGGGGGGGGGGATCACAGCCAGACTGACAGTGTCTGTGGGAGAGGGGGTGGGGATCACATTCAGACTGACAGTGTCTGTGGGAGGGGGGGGGGGGGATCAGGGCCAGACTGACAGTGTCTGGGGGGGTGGGGGGAGCAGGGCCAGACTGACAGTGTCTGTGGGAGGGGGGGGGGGGGGGGGGGGGGGGGCGATCACAGCCAGACTGACAGTGTCTGTGGGAGGGGGGGGGGGGGGTGGGGATCAGGGCCAGAATGACAGTGTCTGTGGGAGGGGGGGGGGGGAGGAGCAGGGCCAGACTGACAGTGTCTGTGGGAGGGGGGTGGGGATCACATCAGACTGACAGTGTCTGTGGGAGGGGGGGTGGGGATCAGGGCCAGACTGACAGTGTCTGTGGGGGGGGGGGGGGGGGAGCAGGGCCAGACTGACAGTGTCTGTGGGAGGGGGGGGATCAGGGCCAGACTGACAGTGTCTGTGGGAGGAGGGGTGGGGATCAGCGCCAGACTGACAGTGTCTGTGGGAGGGGGGGGGGGGGGGGGTGATCACAGCCAGACTGACAGTGTCTGTGGGAGGGGGGGTGGGGATCAGGGCCAGACTGACAGTGTCTGTGGGAGGAGGGGTGGGGATCAGGGCCAGACTGACAGAGTCTGTGGGAGGAGGGGTGGGGATCAGGGCCAGACTGACAGTGTCTGTGGGAGGAGGGGTGGAGATCAGGGCCAGACTGACAGTGTCTGTGGGGGGGGGGGGGGGGAGATCAGGGCCAGACTGACAGTGTCTGTGGGGGAGGGATTAGTTTCAGACTGACAGTGTCTGTGGGAGGAGGGGTGGGGATCAGGGCCAGACTGACAGTGTCTGTGGGAGGAGGGGTGGGGATCAGGGCCAGACTGACAGTGTCTGTGGGGGGGGGGGGGGATCAGGGCCAGACTGACAGTGTCTGTGGGGGAGGGATTAGTGCCAGACTGACAGTGTCTGTGGGAGGAGGGGTGGGGAGCAGGGCCAGACTGACAGTGTCTGTGGGAGGGGGGGGGGATCAGGGCCAGGCTGACAGAGTCTGTGGGAGGAGGGGTGGTGATCAGGGCCAGACTGACAGAGTCTGTGGGAGGAGGGGTGGGGATCAGGGCCAGACTGACAGTGTCTGTGGGAGGAGGGGTGGGATCAGGGCCAGACTGACAGTGTCTGTGGGGGGGGGGGGGGGGATCAGGGCCAGACTGACAGTGTCTGTGGGAGGGTGGGGATCAGGGCCAGACTGACAGTGTCTTTGGGGGGGGCGATCACAGCCAGACTGACAGTGTCTGTGGGAGGGGGTTGGGGATCAGGGCCAGACTGACAGTGTCTGTGGGGGGGGGGGGGGGGATCAGGGCCAAACTGACAGCTTCTGTGGGGGGAATCAGGGCCAAACTGACAGCTTCTGTGGGGGGGATCAGGGCCAGACTGACAGTGTCTGCGGGAGGAGGGGGGCGATCACAGCCAGACTGACAGTGTCTGTGGGAGAGGGGGTGGGGATCACATTCAGACTGACAGTGTCTGTGGGAGGGGGGGTGGGGATCAGAGCCAGACTGACAGTGTCTATGGGGGGGGGGGGGAGGAGCAGGGCCAGACTGACAGTGTTTGTGGGGGGGGGGGGGGGAGGAGCAGGGCCAGACTGACAGTGTCTATGGGGGGGGGGGGGGGAGCAGGGCCAGACTGACAGTGTCTGTGGGAGGGGAGGGGGGGGGATCACGGCTGCTGCTCCTTTTTTATTTATTTTCTATTTAACCTTTATTTACCTAGGCAAGTCAGTAAGAACAAATTCCTATTTACAACGACGGCTTACAACCCGGACGACACTGGGCTAATTGTGCGCCGCCTTATGGGACTCCCAATCACGACTGGTTGTGGTACAGTCAGGAATCAAACCAGGGTGTCTGTAGTCTCTTCAGGTGAACCCGGCCATCACTAGTGACATTGAGCGCTGCAGTAGGCTAGGGGCTGCAGTAAGCCACAGGCTGCAGTAAGCTACGGGCTGCAGTAGGCTAGGG
The DNA here is from genome assembly GCF_013265735.2 of Oncorhynchus mykiss. Taxonomy (NCBI): domain Eukaryota; kingdom Metazoa; phylum Chordata; class Actinopteri; order Salmoniformes; family Salmonidae; genus Oncorhynchus; species Oncorhynchus mykiss. The sequence continues at coordinate 35,278,476 of NC_048593.1, forward strand.
CCAGAAGTAGGCTTGAAGCTGCAGTAGGCTAGGGGCTGCAGTAGGCTAGGAGCTGCAGGAGGCTATGGGCTGCAGTAGGCTAGGGCTAGAAGTAGGCTTGAAGCTGCAGTAGGCTAGGGGCTGCAGTAGGCTAGGAGCTGCAGTAGGCTATGGGCTGCAGTAGGCTAGGGCTAGAAGTAGGCTTGAAGCTGCAGTAGGCTAGGGCCAGAAGTAGGCTAGAAGCTGCAGTAGGCTATGGGCTGCAGAAAGCTAGGGGCTGCAGTATGCTATGGGCTGCAGTTGGTTAGGGGCCACAGTAGGCTAGGGGCTGCAGTAAGCTGGGGGCAGCAGTAGGATAGGGGCTACAGTACAGGCTGCAGTAGGCTCGGGCTACCGTACAGGCTAGGGGCTGCAGTACAAGCTGCAGTACGGGAGGTAGAGCCCTTGGTTATTGCCTCCAGATGTCAGAGATTCAGGAGACAAACACAGATCACAGAGGGAGGCACAGGCCTTTTGTTTAGGATGGTCTGTTTTTTATATGGAACAGAGAGAGAGTTTGGGCTCTGGGCTGTCCTGTCCTCAGTCTGCATGGGTGCCTTATTACTGTAGGCTCCTCGCATCCAGAGTCAGCACGGAAGGAAAAAAGAGCACACACTGCTAAACACATCATAAAATATTCATCTGTGTAATTGGGACGCTAATTCACATTTCTTCAACTGCATTGAGTTCCAAGAGCAGAGCACTGCATGTCTAGGTCTGTCTGCGCCCACACCACCACGTCCAACAGCTCCATGTCAAAACACATCATCTGAGCAGCAACACAATTAATCAAAACTGCAACAAAAAAATAAGATTAAGGGACTTAAGTATCAAGCTTGTATAATGTCTTACAAAACTTCACTAATGAGCCCACAACTAGAGAGGGAGAGAGAGAGAGAGAGAGAGAGATACAGAGAGATACAGAGAGAGACAGAGAGGGAGAGAGAGAGATACAGAGAGAGGGAGAGAGAGAGAGAGAGAGAGAGAGAGAGAGAGAGAGAGAGAGAGAGAGAGAGAGATACAGAGAGATACAGAGAGAGGGAGAGAGAGAGAGAGAGAGAGAGAGAGAGAGAGAGAGAGAGAGAGAGAGAGAGAGAGAGAGAGAGAGAGAGATACAGAGAGATACAGAGAGAGGGAGAGAGAGAGAGAGAGAGAGAGAGAGAGAGAGAGAGAGAGAGAGAGAGAGAGAGAGAGGATAGGAAAACACCAGCTATTCTGGTACAAACTACTGTGTAGATTTTAATGTCACATTCAATTTTCTGCTCCCTGCTTCTCCCATATCCCCATCCAAAAACAACTATTTAATGCATCACTCCTAATTAGATGATTAGTGCTTGGAAGGGCAGGAGATGAGTCATTTGCATAATTCAATCATAAAGTTAGAGATACATATTTCTATGTTCGTTTGTACAATTATCTGGGTTGTCCTGGGGCTGTGATATTAATGTGATTAAACAATACTCCTGGAGCCTACTGTCCTCCGTTAAAGCACTGCTAGAGGCAAACCCAAAATGAATGTTAGGAGACAATTCATTTTACTCTACATGACTGTAATAAATATAGCCCCGCTGCAGATGTGTCATTAAGCCCAGGAAGAAGATCATCCCAAAGTCAAGATGACACCAGTGACTCTGGTTTTGCCTGGTCTCCTACATCACGAAGAGACGGTGGATGTCATTTCTACCCCAGCGAGAGACGACAGGCTTCTTCCATCTGTCACATTCACCCCCCCCCCCCCCCCCCCCCCCCCCCCCCCCCCCCCCCCCCCCCCCCCCCCCCCCCCCCCCCCCCCCCCCCCCCCCCCCCGTACGCCGCACACAACATAAACATTTTGTAGGCCGTCATTGTGTATAAGAATTTGTTCTTAACTGAATTGCCTAGTTAAATAAAGGTTAAATTAAATAAATAAACCACACACACACATGTTAACACATCGACATTACAAACACACACACACATAAACACATAGGTCAAAAGACAAATCTCTCACATATCTCTCACATATCGGCGGCAGTGTAGCCTAGTGGTTAGAGCGTTGGACTAGTAACCGGAAGGTTGCAAGTTTAAACCCCCCGAGCTGACAAGGTACAAATCTGTCGCTCTGCCCACTGTTCCTAGGCCATCATTGAAAATAAGAATTTGTTCTTAACTGACTTGCCTAGTTAAATAAAGGTAAAAAATAAAATATTGCTCACATATCTATCACATGCATCTCACATCAAGTCCTCACACATGCAGACGCTCTCTGCTCTCTGCTCTCCACTGTCCTAAACGGCAGGCTCAGGCTCAATTCACTTCCACACATTCACACTCTATTTACTGTGTAAAATGATGAACTGAATAATTTAACTATTACATTCATGAACAATGAAGTGGGAGAAAAAATATTATGAGTGACAGCTCATGATTATGACACTTTACTGACATAAATGTGCACGAGGTCCACGGAGTTCATAGAAGCATATTTCCAATCCCTAATTGACCACATGTCTTTTCTTTGCCTCCAATTCATTGGTTATGTATGGGACTAGTTATCGGACTAGTTATGGGACTAGTTATGGGATTAGTTAGGGGACTAGTTATTACAGGGCTGTGGCTTGGAACAGGCACTCCACAACATTCATGACATATTGTATGACACACGACGCATAAACACACACACACACACACACACATACACACACACACACACGTCTAGGGGCAAGCTAACCCCAGTCATAAAAATATCAAAGTATTTCAACCTTTGCTTTTACAATGGAGTGCTATAAATCTCACATGAGGAAAGGTCGGGATGTTAGAATTTACACAGAAAAGTAATTTAAGGAAATGGGGGAAAGTCAGACTAAATTATTTTCTCAATTTACCCAATAATAATGATCATATTTCTTTAATGATTACATTTATTACATAATAATAATGATCATGTTATTTAATGATTACATGTACTACCCAATAATAATGATTATAGTTATTTAATGATTACATGTATTACCCAATAATAATGATCATAGTTATTTAATGATTACATTTATTACCTAATAATAATGATCATATTTCTTTAATTGCTTTAATTACCTAAAAAAAATATACTAATTAAAACGGGTGCCAGAAAGTTTAAGCATGTCTTCACAGACACAATTTATATTTTAAACTGAATAATTGAACTATTACGATTACTGTACATTAGTCAAATAGGGGACTACAAGGAAGCCTTGCAGCCAAACCATTACACAGTGAATCCATTTTACCTCTCATCTGGACTAATGTGTGTGTGCTGCTGTAACAGTAGGTTCATTAGGCACCGGCCAGCTGGCTGACACCATCGTAGCCTGCACCAGGCAGCTTGCTGACACCACCGCAGCCTGCACCAGGCAGCTGACTGACACCACCGCAGCCTGCACCGTGCAGCTGGATGACACCATCATAGCCTGCACCAGGCAGCATGTTGACACCACCGCAGCCTGCACCAGGCAGCTGACTGACACCATCACAGCCTGCACCGAGCAGCTGGCTGACACCACCACAGTCTGCACCGGGCAGCTGGCTGACACCATCACAGCCTGCACCGGGCAGCTGACTGACACCACCACAGTCTGCACCATGCAGCTGACTGACACCACCACAGTCTGCACCATGCAGCTGACTGACACCACCACAGTCTGCACCATGCAGCTGACTGACACATGGGTCGTTCCACCTCAAAAAGTATAAGAAAGAGGATGTAGACACCCACCATCTCAGATTGTTCTGAAATCATTGATGTAGGTAGTAACAGATACGATTAGTATTCCTGAGGAAAATGTTTTTAATATAATTTGATCTCTAAGAAATGAAGCTTATTGATTTGCAATTTGAATTGATAGAACTCAAATAGTATTCAATAAACGTAGTGCGCAACATCCGATTGTGACCAAACTATTTCCTACCAAAAAGTAAGACACAACGAATCCCAAAAAAATGTCAAAAGCCACCCATGGACCACCATGTCAATCCAAACCTAACAACCCTATCAGTTCTCTATGTTTGACAAGTAGTATGAACCTGTGGCTATTCACTGTGAATTTGGAGATGAATTTTTCCCCGTTCAGAGAAATTTGCTTGTATTATTTACCATAAAGCCACACTCTTTTATCCATTTTAATGGTGTCTTTTGTTTATTAAATAGATCACAGCATTTCCTTTGTAACTTTGGGTAGAAAACCTAGAGATTTGGCTCATTGCTGGATGGAATCCCAGAGCTGACAAGGTAAAAATCTGTCGCTCTGCCCCTGAGCAAGGCGGTTAACCCACTGTTACCCGAGACGTGGATGTCGATTATGGCAGCCCCCCGCACCTCTCTGATTCAGAGGGGTTGAGTTAAATGCTGAAGACACATTTCAGTTGAAGGCATTCAGTTGTACAACTGACTAGGTATCCCCCGTCCCCCTTTACTTTCATTATGAATATAAACTATGTGGTCATCCTCACAAATAAAGCAATTCAGTTTGTCTCTTAGCAAGCTAATGCTTCAGCCCAACTCTCCTTGAAAAGTCCAACAAGTGGCAGCTCTCTGAGAGGGCAATCCCTACGGTGCAATTCCAATATGAAGACTTTTCATACAAGCCCAAAACTTTGATGGAGAAATGGGCTAGCTAGGGACAAAAATGTTGCGACAACCCTTATAGAACCCAATACCATTACCTCTGCAAAAAATGTGTTCCTAATGTTTGGTACACTCAGTGTATATGGTATATGTTTGGGACTTTTACCTTTGAAGACCATTAGAGACCATGACATTGAAACCAATAGAACTGCTGTAGACAAATGGTTTGCTTGTTCACCAGGAATGGTCTAACAGTAACTAATCCAGACCCACAAGGGGTCAATTTCTTGGACACAGATTAAGCTTAAAAGAAGGACAAGGACAAATTGAATTGCTTTCATGGAGGACTGGTCTCAATTGTGAAGACGACCACACAATGTATTTTCATCACGAGCCAAATCTATTGGTTTTCTACCCAAAATTGCAAAGGGAACGTTGTGATCTATTTAATATACACAAGAGACCAGCAAAATCGAAAAAAGAGTGTGGAGGTATAGCAGGAACATTAGCATCTAGTGGTCAGAATCTGGTACTTTCACACCACTTTATGGTATATAATGCAAGATACTTCAATTACTAATTTCTCTAAACAGAGGAAAAAACTATCAACAGATTCACTGGGAATATATGACATAGTATGGAGAAGCAATACTCCAAGCCACAGCTTTATACTACTTGTCAAACATAGAGAAGTGATACTGTATACTGGTAGTTGGGGGTTGGAATGGCATGGGGTGTGGGGGATCTGTGGGCGGCATTTGACATTTTTGGCGTGATTCCTCATGTCTTACTCATTGGTAGGAAGACGTTTGGTCCAAATCGGATGTTGGTTACTATATTTATTGAATATTATCTGAATCCTATAAATTAAAATGGCCAATTTGGGTACAATCAATTAGCTTCTTTTCTTTCAGATCAAATTCCATGTCAACAAAATAACATTTCAGGAATGGCAATTTGACCTGTTTCTAACTACATAAACGATTTCAGAACCATCTGAGATGGTGGGCGTCATGACATGGAACGACAACCATGAAACACACGGAAAACAACCATGAACACACAGAGACACATGCATGCATGAGCAGGAGAGAGCCATGCACAGAGGGCCATGCTTAAATGCCATCTAAACAGAAAAACAAAAAGCACTCCTTCACTATTTAATGAGGCTGATCTCTCCAGAGCTTTGACAGTGCTTGGTGCAACTCTTCACATCAAGTGGGGTTAATTTATTATTTAAAGTAGAAAAGGGCATTGGGAGCAGATATGTAATAAAATCAAGCTGAAGAAGAAGCCAGTGTATAATTGATGGTTGACATTAAGGAGCCGTGGTGGTTCTAGACAGAGTGACACGCTCCCTGCTGATTGGAGGAGATTGGAGGAGACAGGGGTGTGTCTTGGGTGGCGTGCTCAATCGGGTGTATCGCTGCCCAAGGCTAGGCTACAGGCAGGGAGCTGGCCATATGGAGCAGTTAGACTGGCCAACACACACTGACAACCAACGCCACCTCTATACACACACACACGCAGCAAAAAAAATCAACCTGTTACTGTAGCAGATACTGTACTTCAGTCATCAATTCCATGTGTCTCTGATTTCACCCAGACATCACTGGGGTATTCTCTATTAACATTCAATATGGGACACTCTGTGGAGGCCACAGGACAAGGGATCATGTACTGATTCACCACACAAACACAAGCGAAGGAAAGGACAGTGGTTTGGCCAATGTACCCATCCTCCATAGATCTAACAAAACATTTCCAGAACCTCACATTTACCCACAGATTATAATCAAGCAGAAAATCTGGATCATCTTTTTTTTTAGGAAACCTTAAGTGGTGTTAAAATGTGCAGCTGGAATTTTTATCTGGGCATCCTGGAGAATTAAAGCCTTTATAGATGAATGACTTAAAATAAGGAAAGAATAAGCTTATTCTGTTAGGCTTTCTAAAAACTCACAAGGTCATCATTAATTATGATTAAGTTAAATTTTCATTGATTTCTAACCAAAATGTCTGATTAGGAGTGATGTGGGTTTTATGGCTCATTGAGCGAGCCTCAAGGAACCTGTTACATCTGGTTTAGAAGACTAATGTTTAAAGGCCTCACTGATCTCCTCAACAAGCTATCTCCAAGACCTCTCTGGTCTCTTCAGTCAGCAGCATTTTTTTTTGTCTCTCATGGTCATCTGCATTCGGTGAATGGTTAAATGGTTAATCCAATACACCTTTGAGGGAAGAAACACGAGGAGAGTGGAAAAACAGCACAGATGTTCATCTCTAATGTAATTTCCATTACATTTCCTAAGTGCAGTCCCCAAGTGCAAACTAGGTTAGCGTTATGTTTAGCTTGCAAATTATTTTTAATAAATAATGAATGTAATAAAAACTTGGAGATCAATCGCGAGCTGAAATATCATAAAAGGAGCCCTAAGTGCCGCCTATGTTTGCTGATTTGGACATTTTCCCGTTTTCAAATTGTCCTTGTCCGCGCTAAAGGTTTTGTCGAGATGTTTTGATTTCTTGATGACTCTATCCACTATTCCAGTTTACAGGCTTCCTGCGTCTACTGAGAGATGTGCACTGCGTCCATGAAGAGATTTCCACACGTTTTCTTTCCCTCGCTTTCATTCTCTCCCGTCACTTCGCCAAATAAGGGGGGGGGGGGGGGGATAGGCCTGTTTTCACTCATTAGTTACAACCATCTGGTGATGGGATGGTGGATGATGTTTAAATCTGACTATAAAGACAGCGCTCAGATGGGCGCGCGCAGGCAGGTGAGCCGTAAAGCACGGAGGCCAAGGTGCAAATTCAATTCTCTTGCCACCCATACTGTATTACTCAGGCAATTTCATTACGCATCAGTGGCTGCAATCTTTGTGAAGTGAGCAGCACATAGCCTACACTATAACCTTCAACATTGCAGTGAATGATGTATTATAGTAACCAGTTCACTTCTAATACACATATAGAATCTCTCTCTCCTAGGGTACATTTGACAAGTGCAACAGATCAAAGTCAAACGTAATAATAGATCCAGGGATTGTAAAATCAGGGAGGAGAGGCTGAAAGGTTAATGACCGAATCTTGCCCAAACTGACCATCTGGACATGAAATACTAACATATTCCTGCCTCCCTCTCTCTCCCAGCATGCTTCTGCTTCACCCTCTCTCTCAGTGATCGCTGTGTAAAATATAATCTATATTCCTCTCCAAACATAACCCCAAAGCAGATTCTCTAATTGAAAGTGTGTGTGTGTGTGTGTGTGTGTGTGTGTGTGTGTGTGTGTGTGTGTGTGTGTGTGTGTGTGTGTGTGTGTGTGTGTGTGTGTGTGTGTGTGTGTGTGTGTCTCACAAGAGTAGTCTAGCTCGCGTTGAGGACATATTTAATGCATCGTTGTATCCTCTCCATGCGCTCCCTTGTCATTTTCACACCAAACTCACCACCGAGAGATACAATAATCTTGATCCCCTTTCTGACAGCCGGATGTTGAGTTGAATGTTATATCAGGTAAGACAGACGTTTTAAAATATTTCTACTTTTTTGCAAATATTGATGTAGTTCACTTGAACGCTGTAGAAAGTGAAAGACTGAAAACTGAAACCTTTGAAATGTCTTGTAATGAAAGTGAACTAAAATAAAATAAAAATAGCGGTCAAAATACAGCCTTACGCTTACTCCTACGGCACAATTGTCCACTTGATCTGTAATCAATACACCATTCCCATCAAAATATATCAGACTCAGTTTGACAAAACATGCACGATCCGTTAATGCGTCAGAGATGGAAAGGTATTTGATTTCAAACAGATGGTCAAGATGCCATATGAAAAATGTTTGATGTTGGCAAATTGCGAAATAAAGACAAAAAGTTTAGCATAAAGTACTTAGTTAGTAGTAGTTTTTTGTTTGACGCATAATTAATTAAGACAAGATTAAATTATGTGGTCAGAAATAAAAATGTGTTAAAAGGTCCTATATGCTGTGATTTTCGGAGTGAATAACTTCAGTGTGTGTGTTGTGACAGCGGGACACACAGAATGAAAACTTTTCTACAAATAGATTTCTCTTTTGGTTTCACAACTATTATTACAATCATCATCATTACATCTCTATTGATTAAGTGGGAATGTATAATCATCATCCATGTCTTGTCTTAATCTACATGATATAACAGCAACCCTGATGCACATTCGTGGGTCCAGCATCTAGTCAAGGTAACTTTTTGTTATGTTTATTTTCACATGTGAAAATCCTGTCTTTGTATTGAATTACCAGCCTCCTCTTTTGTGGAGAATAATCAGCATGGCTTATTGTCGAAGTAGCCGTGGGAGCTGCTGGAGAATAAAAGTTGCAATTACTTACAACGAGACAATGAGGGGAAAAAACGTTGAGGTTCGGAATGCTAAAGCTCTTGGGAAAAGAGGGCACTGGTCTGTTTAGAGTTATTTTCCTCATCTGACATTGTATGGGAACACTAATGCATCTGTCATGATAACAAGCTAAGAATAACACCTGGACATCAAACCGAGCAGAGAATCCATCCGAGGTGATTCATTCAGAACTGTCTCATTGATTTATTAAACACACAAGCAACATCTGCAGCGCACAGCCAGCACGGTGCACGGGTTGAAGATCAACTCGAGGGGAAAGGGAGAGGAGAGGTCCCACTGGGCACACACTGGTTGAATCAACGTTGTTTCCAAGTAATTTTAATGAAATTATGTTGAACCAACGTGGAATAGACGTTGAATTGAAGTCTGTGCCCAGTGGCATTAGTAAAAAATATAATAAAATATATATATTTTTTAACGTTGCAGAAGTGACAGAAAATGCAACAAAATGCCCACAAATGTAGCCTCATTAAGTGAAATCCACATCTAAAACTTCTCTCATCCATACTTTTAATTATATTTTCTCACTGGTAGAATCGAACGGATTCTATACAGAGACACAACGGTCTGTTTAATTTAGTCATTTAGCAAAAGAAAGGTGGACTTACATGTTTGCCTGCTCATTACAATAATATAGATTTATGGGATTTATATCAAATTACACTCAGGTAGACTTGAGGAACTTAAATGAAGAAACTTAAACTTCATATACCACAACCTGCTCTATTGCTCCTGAATGACGCCGGAATGGCATAATAGTTCATGGTGAGACGTGCTTTATTAACAAACCAAAAAGAACACAATTCTTCTTAGTGAAAGTCCTAAAAAAAATCGAAATGAACAATCAAGCTGTAAGCTTACTGTTGTCATGTTTATTATAGTGTTGTGATCTGACTATTAATTAGGCTTTATAGGAAAAGTATGTTGCGTCACATTAAAGGTCAATAAGGTGAACGTCAAAGTGAGAAAAGGTGCTAATTAATTAAAAGTTATTTTCCTCAATGCCAACATATTGTAAGTATGTGGGAAAACGATCTAGAGCTTTGATACATGACGAAACAACGAGCTGCAGCTATAGGGGGGATTGCTTAAAGGTGATTGCTTATAAGTTATGAATAACTCAACTACTTCCCTCATACATTGCTGTCTATAAAATGGAACCATTGTAGCCTCTATTCAGATAGAACTAGTGCGTGTGTGTTCAAGAGAGACAGAGAGAGTGACGGGTACAGCAATGGTAACTGAAATACACAGTGTAGCCTAATGCAGCGTTTGCTACACATTTTGATTAACCTCAGTTGGTGCATCTACAAAAAAAGTTAGTTGAAAACTTTTAGTTCATTGCCCCGTCTGCTCTGCTTTTGGGGCATCGCAGTGGGGCTGCATATGAAACATGGTAAGAAGGAAACATGCAACTAACCTGGCATTGGTGCAGTCGTTGTACAGCGCTTCGAAGTCCTTGCGGGTGATGAGTTTGCAGCGATTCACCCCGGGCTGAATAGCCCCAAGCCCCCGCAGAACTCGGACCTGTTCCACCGTGCACACGACGGGGCATATATCCAGCCGCTTCAGCTTGGTGTAGACGGTGTGCAGCCCTCCGACCAGATGTTTCAGGAAGAGGTCGAAGACCTGCGGCAGGCAAATAAGTTCTTGACCGTCCACGTTGAACGAGGCTACCCTGACCCCGTGCACCTCAACCATTTTGCACTCGTTATTGCCGCTTGTGCCGTTTCCATTTCCACCGCCTCCTCCGCTGATGAAAGAGTTGATCATGCTGCTTGTCAGTCTCGGGGACTCGGCTGGGCTTGTATACAGCGGATCGGAGCGAAATAAGCTGCCAGACTCCAGAGTAGAGGTTTGGGAAAGCACCGGCGGAGTTGCTGACACGGCCATAGTTTCTCAAGTTTCTTCCTGTCTCACCCTTTGCGTTTTTTTTTCTTCTCGATCACTATTTTTTTCTCTTGATGTTTCACATGCACTGTCGCTCACCTCGGATAATCGGCAACGGGCAACTACCTATCTCACAAGTGCGGTGGCTAGAATGAGAACCATCCGATTCCGTTTCAATTAGCCAGCCCACTGAGAACTGGATTGGCAGCTCCCACCACCAACGAGGAGCGTAGCAGTTTACGCGCGAGCATCCTATTGGTCCTTTAAGCATGAATGGCAGGGCTCCTAGTTAGAGGGGCGAGTTTCTGTTGACAGCTACTCCGCTACTGGATAATAACCTTTTTACAGACTGTTAGCGTTCATTTGAAACCATTAAGACCTGAATTAAAAATGTTTTATTCTTATTGGTACAAATAATAAAACATGTGACGTTTGTTGTTGTAATGTTATTACATTGCTATTGTATTATAATACATGTAGACCCATTGCATCAGGCATATAGCCTAATAACATATGATTCGGTTTTTAGGTTTTTAGGTTATATTGATTCGCATCAAAGAAAATAAGTGAAAGACAAAACAGTAGAGATAATAAAAACCAGTAACAGGTGAGGTTGGAAGCCCAAAAGGGCTTATATGAAAACAACACCAAAAATATAAGTACAACATTTTTTGGGGTTCAATCAGTTAAACAGCATGTTAATTAAAATTGTACATGATGTACTCAGTATACAAGAAAAAACATGTTTGAACACGTGTGTGTGAGTGTGAGAGGGGCTACATGGAGGGGATTATTGTGTAGTTTGGTTCATCAAGCTGACACCCAGTCGTCGCTAGAAGTCATTGAGGGATGATGAGGTTTTGGCAATGTGAAGACAAGAATTCCAGAGTATGGTTCCTCTGTATCTGATAGAGAATCTGATAGATTATTAGGATCATTACTTTGATTAGCCTTATAGCCATAATGATTACGATTATTGTAATAATAGTTGTTGATATTGTTATTGTGGGTTACCCCTGCTACTATAATAGGCATACCAAGGCCAATATCATGAGCTCTGAGAGGCAGTAGTTATGTTTGGGATTGCCTGCTGGTTGAAGACAGAGACATACATACAGTATTATGGCTCTGGTTGAAAATCTATTCTGGTTACTCACAATTACTGCAGAATGTTTATCAGACCCAACGCGAATAGACCTGATCATAAAAATAAAAAATAGGAACCCGGACTCGAGGGGACCCGAGAAAAATCAGACGCGAACCCGAATGGAACCGAGGACAACTTGACCTAGACCCGACCCACACCCTTACATGTCTGCGTCTAGACCATACCTGATTGGACCCAAGTGACAAAAAAATACAAATATTTGTTAATCAGACAAGTTGCTCTTCTGTTTAACAAATAGGTCTATTTGTATTGGCTAGGCCTTCTATAAATCAATACATTTACCCTATTAGCATAAAATAAATATGCTATAGGCTATGTAGAGCCGTGGTCGGGTACGTTCAGGTCCACTTGGGTCTATCAGCAGTAGTTAAATAGACCAGAGTCCTGATCCAGACCCGAGGGACAAGTTCACATTTCAGACCCGGGTAGATCGGTTTCACCCAGACCCGTGAAGACCTCTAATCTGTGGCACTAAACTAAAAATACATAAACTCCCATGCAGAGAAATGGACAAGTTGACAAATTCACATGTATCTTCATGTTCATTTATTTCATCAATTTGAAACAGTCTATGACAACTTTGGTAAATATATATATATATTTAAGCATTTACTCACATATCAATAAGCTATTATTTAGTGGTTTGTCAGCCTGGAAGGTGTTAAATCTATAGCACCAGTAGTGCGTTTCAAGTTGTCACTTCCTGTGTACATGTCTTTGCCTATGGAGCCCCAGTGTGGTTTCAAACAGTGATCCCATTCTGATAACAGTAGCAAACAGATGCCTCTCCAGAGGCCCTCACTGCTGTCCTGCCTAGGCTGCGTTAACAACGCAGGTTATCGACATGACTGCCACAAACCAGAGGAGCAGGGGGGATATTGCATGAAGCAAGAACATTATTAGTTTATAGTGCCCTGGTCAGATTGTTGCCAGTAAAAGGGGAAAAAATGGTTACTTAACAGAGCTAGATGGACCAATACATTGCATTTGTGTTTGAACCTAACACAGACTACATGTGGTAGGACAAACATTTCCTTGTCATCTGAAAAGAGGTCATTTAAATCACTTCTACAAGAGCCAAAAGAGTCAAAGGTCAACTTGATGGTTTTGCAGACACAGTCAACGTCTGGCTATCCGTGACGTGTATGAACCTCAATCAGTTGTCTTCTGCTGCACATGTTCTTTCCTTGCCACCTCCCCTCGATAATCATCACCAGAGACCATGCTGACATGTTTGTTTCATATTAAGCTACTGTAAAAGTATTTTTGTTGGACCTCACTAATGCAGGACATGTTAGAAATAATTAATGCAATTGCACACCTGCCAGCATTTTCAGGCAGATGGCACTATTTCAAATGAAAATCTTCATATTGGTTAAAAAAAGTCTGAAAAGTGAATACAGGAATAATATTTAACCTTTGGGCTATTCTAGTAGAGAAGATTAATATTGTAATGAGTGCTTAAATGCCATGCAAATTTTTTGCAAGTACCTGGTTAAATTAAAAAGCTAGGTGGCAATCTGGAAATTAGATACATATTTTACCTGGGTTTCAATTGCACCTTGCTCCTTCATCTTCGATGTAATCTTAATGATTGCCTGATTAGCATAGCCAGCCAGCTGGCAAAGCTACTGGCTCCAGCCTCAACACTCCCCCAGCAGCGGGTGAATGTCTCCCCCTTTACACAAAGCGACAACTCATTCCTCATAGAGTAAATGTATATAATGATGCCCTCCCACCGTCTCAGCACACAGTGATGGACTGCTTCCATGGGAACATTGTACAGAGTAATCTCCTCTTTTTAAGGACAGTTTCTCAAACTGGTTGAAGAACACTTCCTGTTTTCAGATTTTCAGTAGATCTTACACTGAACAGACTGGGGATATCTTTTGAAAGATAATATATTCTTATACAAATCGTCATTCTGTCAACGTGTTAAATCCTACATTTTACTATATTTGGACTTTACATTGGATTAGTTTAGCTAAATTAGCATTGCTAAATGCAATGTAACTACACTGACAATACACTTAAATGAATGTGAGGGAAAAAAATCATGAATCCCTAAAGTTCCTTCAGTGGATGACACGTGTACTTGGTTGCCAAAAGAAGAGTACTGTACATACATTCCTGTAGGCTTGCCATCATCACTTATGCATCATTCAGACTGTAGACTGAAAGTGGTTGTGTGAAAGACAGGACATGGTGAGGTTGCAATGGAGAAAAGGAGTGCGAGAGAGAGAGAGTATGTCTGCCTCATCTCAATGTTGACTCCTTCTCTTTATAGAGTTATTGTAATGTGAAACATTGCAGTGAGGCCAGATGCAGAACAGAATCTCCCCTCAGAATAATGAAATGTTTGTATTAATGCAAGCATCACACAAATCAATAACAACAATATATTACTGGTAATTGTAATTTAATGTTGTGTTTTTAAAACTTTACTGTCGCTTGTGATAGATATTCATACCCATTACAGTGTTTTAAATTCATTACACTTTCTTGTCTCTTGCTGGATTGAATGTTACATACTGTATACATCAAGTAATCCATTTGGGCTGTGACATGTGACAAAAAGTTGATGCGCTCTTCATTTAAATAAAATATCACTCCTACTTTAAAAAGACAAGCTTGTTACTTGAGTGTGGTTGCCATGCTTATTGTTTTTAAGAAGGTCCACATTGATGATTTAATGACACTTTCTCTATGCTTGCTGCCAAATGAAGGGTGACTGATCCCTGAAGTAAGACTGTCACTCTTTTCTCTGCCTTGGGATGCAACAGAATCAATGAGCAGGAATACCTGTCAAAACCACTTTGGCATGCTTTGAAATCATTTAGCAATATTTTTTTACACACATTGTAATTACACGTATAGATGCTTTCTATGTGTTCATTTGATGTATTAATTGAAAGTTGTTTCCCCAATGTTTTCCCAGAGTTGAAAAGAGAGAAAAAAGCTAATCCATATTATAACTGATAGAATTCAAACACATCTAATAATACTGGTTGCATTTCATTTTATTTTAGTATAACTACAGCCCTTTATCATATGATTCCACTTGGTTATCTGTCCAGTTCTGAGAGAACTTGGAATCCAAGTCTCTTTCATTGACTATACTATATTCACAGCTCCCTCAACACCTGTCAGGTTGCACTGCTCTGGTGAACTTCATGGCTCCATATCATATCCCTTCAAGTAGAAGAAACAGGAGGAAGAATGGCCTGAGAAACCTTCATACCCCCCCCCCCCCACCACCAAATAATCCCCTGTTAGAATGAAACAGAGCCAATCAGGGACTCTTTAAAATGCATGAGCCATGATAAAGAGTTAGCTACATCTCTAACGGTTCTCTGATGCAACAATCAAAGGAAGCGGAACACATAGAAGTGAACAACGAAAGGTTTGTGCACTTCAAAGATAAATAGTTCTTGATTTTCTCAAAAAGCAAGGCAGTGCTTGCTGCATTGATGATCGTTTGTAAGACAGCCAGGAAAACCGCCTATGAACACACCCCTAAATGGCACAGGATGAAACTACTCCAACCATTTCAATCCACACAGGATTTTCTTTTAATTTTATTGGATTAAAAAATAAGCATATCCCCTGAGAGTAAGCAAGTGACACCAAAACACCTCTGCATCACAGAAATGTAGACAAACACTCCTGGTAAAGGCTTCAACACTGTGGATTTAGTAGAGGAAAAAAGGGGAAAACATGCACGTTTTCAGCCATCTGTCAGGGCTGTTTTGAGAGTATATGAGATTTTAAAAAGGAGACCGGTGATGATCAATTGATTATTCATATCAAACCAATAAACACCTGTCTGCATTGCCTGGCCCAGCAAACAACATATATAGCCAAGGCAGCAGCTACTCTTCCTGGGGCCCAGTAAAATGAAGGCAGTTATAAACAATTAAAAACATGACATTACATTTTATAATATGTGTGCATGCGTGTCTGTACCCTCACAGTCCCCGCTGTTCCGTAATCGTAAGATGTATTTATATCTTTTTTATACAAAGTTGAAGTCCGAAGTTTACAGACACCTTAGCCAAATACATTTAAACTCAGTTGTTAACAATTCCTGACATTTAATCCTAGTAAAAATTCCCTGTCTTAGGTCAATTAGGATCACCACTTTATTTTAAGAATGTGAAATGTCAGAATAATAGTTGAGAATTCATTATTTCGGCTTTTATTTCTTTCATCACATTCCCAGTGGGTCAGAAATTTACATACACTCAATTAGTATTTGCCTTTAAATTGTTTAACTTGGGTCAAACGTTTCATGTAGCCTTCCACAAGCTTCCCACAATAAGTTGGGTGAATTTTGGCCCATTCCTCCTGACAGAGCTGGTGTAACTGAGTCAGGTTTGTAAGGCCTCCTTGCTCGCACATGCTTTTTCAGTTCTGCCCACAAATGTTCTATATGTTTGAGGACAGGGCTTTGTGATGGCCACTCCAATACCTTGAATTTGTTGTCCTTAAGCCATTTTGCCACAACTTTGGAAGTATGCCTGGGGTCATTGTCCATTTGGAAGACCCATTTGCGACCAAGCTTTAACTTCCTGACCGATGTTGTTAAGGTGCGTGAATGAGGACCCAAAAGCGAATTAACGTAAACAGAGCTTCTTTAATAACAAAACAAACGTAGGCTCAGATGGACCGGCAGATTCCGACAGGACAGGACAAGGTTGCAGCAAACATGACAATAGTCTGGTTCCGGCATGAATAACACTAACAAGAATCCGACAAAGACAGAAACAAAACAGAGAGAGATATAGAGGACTAATCAGAGGGAAAAAGGGAACAGGTGGGAAAAGGGGTGACGAGGTAGTTAGGAGGAGACAAGGAACAGCTGGGGGAAAGAGGGGGAGAAAAGGTAACCTAATAACGACCAGCAGAGGGAGACAGGGTGAAGGGAAAGGACAGAAACAAGACACAACATGACAATACATGACAGTACCCCCCCACTCACCGAGCGCCTCCTGGCGCACTCGAGGAGGAAACCTGGCGGCAACGGAGGAAATCATCGATCAGCGCACGGTCCAGCACGTCCCGAGAGGGAACCCAACTCCTCTCCTCAGGACCGTACCCCTCCCAATCTACTAGGTACTGATGACCACGGCCCCGAGGACGCATGTCCAAAATCCTACGGACCCTGTAGATGGGTGCGCCCTCGACAAGGATGGGGGGGGGGGGGAAGACGAGCGGGGGCGCGAAGAACGGGCTTGACACAGGAGACATGGAAGACCGGGTGGACGCGACGAAGATATCGCGGAAGAAGAAGTCGAACTGCGACAGGATTAATGATCCGAGAAATACGGAACGGACCAATGAACCGCGGGGTCAACTTGCGAGAAGCGGTCTTAAGGGGAAGGTTCTGAGTGGAGAGCCAAACTCTCTGACCGCGACAATATCTAGGACTCTTAGTTCTACGCTTATTAGCAGCCCTCACAGTCTGCGCCCTATAACGGCAAAGTGCAGACCTGACCCTCTTCCAGGTGCGCTCGCAACGTTGGACAAAAGCCTGAGCGGAGGGGACGCTGGACTCGGCGAACTGAGATGAGAACAGCGGAGGCTGGTACCCGAGGCTACTCTGAAAAGGAGATAGCCCGGTCGCAGACGAAGGAAGCGAGTTGTGGGCGTATTCTGCCCAGGGGAGCTGTTCTGACCAAGACGCAGGGTTGCGAAAAGAAAGACTGCGTAAGATGCGACCAATAGTCTGATTGGCCCGTTCTGCTTGACCGTTAGACTGGGGGTGAAAGCCGGAAGAGAGACTGACGGAAGCCCCAATCAAACGGCAAAACTCCCTCCAAAATTGAGACGTGAATTGCGGACCTCTGTCCGAAACAACGTCTGACGGAAGGCCATGAATTCTGAAAACATTCTTGATGATGATTTGTGCCGTCTCTTTAGCAGAAGGAAGTTTAGCAAGGGGAATAAAATGAGCCGCCTTAGAGAACCTGTCGACAACCGTAAGAATAACAGTCTTCCCCGCTGACGAAGGCAGTCCGGTGACAAAATCTAAGGCGATGTGAGACCACGGTCGAGAGGGAATGGGAAGCGGCCTGAGACGGCCGGCAGGAGGGGAGTTACCGGACTTAGTCTGCGCGCAGACCGAACAAGCAGCCACGAAGCGACGCGTGTCATGCTCCCGGGTGGGCCACCAAAAGCGCTGGCGAATGGAAGCAAGCGTTTCCCGAACGCCAGGGTGGCCGGCTAACTTGGCAGAGTGAGCCCACTGAAGAACGGCCAGACGAGTAGGAACGGGAACGAAAAGAAGGTTCCTGGGACAAGCGCGCGGCGACGGAGTTTGAGTGAGTGCTTGCTTTACCTGCCTCTCAATTCCCCAGACAGTCAACCCGACAACACGCCCCTCAGGGAGAATCCCCTCGGGGTCAGTGGAGGCTACTGAAGAACTGAAGAGACGAGATAAAGCATCAGGCTTGGTGTTCTTAGAGCCCGGACGATAAGAAATCACGAACTCGAAACGAGCGAAAAACAGCGCCCAGCGCGCCTGACGCGCATTAAGTCGTTTGGCAGAACGGATGTACTCAAGGTTCCTATGGTCAGTCCAAACGACAAAAGGAACGGTCGCCCCCTCCAACCACTGTCGCCATTCGCCTAGGGCTAAGCGGATGGCGAGCAGTTCGCGGTTTCCCACATCATAGTTACGTTCCGACGGCGACAGGCGATGAGAAAAATACGCGCAAGGGTGGACCTTGTCGTCAGAGAAGGAGCGCTGAGAAAGAATGGCTCCCACGCCCACCTCTGACGCGTCAACCTCGACAATGAACTGTCTAGAGACGTCAGGTGTAACAAGGATAGGTGCGGATGTAAAACGATTCTTGAGGAGATCAAAAGCTCCCTGGGCGGAAACGGACCACTTAAAGCACGTCTTGACAGAAGTAAGGGCTGTGAGAGGAGCTGCCACCTGACCGAAATTACGGATGAAACGACGATAGAAGTTCGCGAAGCCGAGAAAGCGCTGCAGCTCGACGCGTGACTTAGGGACGGGCCAATCAATGACAGCTTGGACCTTAGCGGGATCCATCTTAATGCCTTCAGCGGAAATAACAGAACCGAGAAATGTGACGGAGGAGGCATGAAAAGAGCACTTCTCAGCCTTCACAAAAAGACAATTCTCTAAAAGGCGCTGGAGGACACGTCGAACGTGCTGAACATGAATCTGGAGTGACGGTGAAAAAATCAGGATATCGTCAAGGTAAACGAAAACAAAGATGTTCAGCATGTCTCTCAGGACATCATTGACTAATGCCTGAAAGACAGCTGGAGCGTTAGCGAGGCCGAAAGGAAGAACCCGGTATTCAAAGTGCCCTAACGGAGTGTTAAACGCCGTCTTCCACTCGTCCCCCTCCCTGATGCGCACGAGATGGTAAGCGTTACGAAGGTCCAACTTAGTGAAAAACCTGGCTCCCTGCAGGATCTCGAAGGCTGAAGACATAAGAGGAAGCGGATAACGATTCTTCACTGTTATGTCATTCAGCCCTCGATAATCTATGCAGGGGCGCAGGGACCCGTCCTTCTTCTTAACAAAAAAAAACCCCGCTCCGGCGGGAGAGGAGGAGGGGACTATGGTACCGGCGGCAAGAGCTACAGACAAATAATCTTCGAGAGCCTTACGTTCGGGAGCCGACAGAGAGTATAGTCTACCCCGGGGGGGACTGGTTCCCGGAAGGAGATCAATACTACAATCATACGACCGGTGTGGAGGAAGAGAGGTGGCCCTGGACCGACTGAACACCGTGCGCAGATCGTGATATTCCTCCGGCACCCCTGTCAAATCACCAGGCTCCTCCTGTGAAGAAGAGACAGAGGAAACAGGAGGGATAGCAGACATTAAACATTTCACATGACAAGAGACGTTCCAGGAGAGGATAGAATTACTAGACCAATTAATAGAAGGATTATGACAAACTAGCCAGGGATGGCCCAAAACAACAGGTGTAAAAGGTGAACGAAAAATTAAAAAAGAAATGGTTTCGCTATGATTACCAGAAACAGTGAGGGTTAAAGGTAGCGTCTCACGCTGAATCCTGGGGAGAGGACTACCATCCAAGGCGAACAAGGCCGTGGACTCCCTTAACTGTCTGAGAGGAATGTCATGTTCCCGAGCCCAGGTCTCGTCCATAAAACAGCCCTCCGCCCCAGAGTCTATTAAGGCACTGCAGGAAGCTGACGAACCGGTCCAGCGTAGATGGACCGACAAGGTAGTGCAGGATCTTGAAGGAGAGACAGGAGTAGTAGCGCTCACCAGTAGCCCTCCGCTTACTGATGAGCTCTGGCTTTTACTGGACATGAAGTGACAAAATGACCAGCAGAACCGCAATAGAGACAGAGGCGGTTGGTGATTCTCCGTTCCCTCTCCTTAGTCGAGATGCGGATACCTCCCAGCTGCATAGGCTCAGCACCCGAGCCGGCAGAGGAAGATGGTAGTGATGCGGAGAGGGGGGCAACGGAGAACGCGAGCTCCTTTCCACGAGCTCGGTGACGAAGATCAACCCGTCGCTCAATGCGAATAGCGAGTTCAATCAAGGAATCCACGCTGGAAGGAACCTCCCGGGAGAGAATCTCATCCTTTACCTCTGCGCGGAGACCCTCCAGAAAACGAGCGAGCAAAGCCGGCTCGTTCCAGCCACTGGAGGCAGCAAGAGTGCGAAACTCAATAGAGTAGTCTGTTATGGATCGATTACCTTGACATAGGGAAGACAGGGCCCTGGAAGCCTCCTCCCCAAAAACAGATCGATCAAAAACCCGTATCATCTCCTCCTTAAAGTCCTGATACTGGTTAGTACACTCAGCCCTTGCCTCCCAGATTGCCGTGCCCCACTCACGAGCCCGTCCAGTAAGGAGAGATATGACGTAGGCGACACGAGCAGTGCTCCTGGAGTAAGTGTTGGGCTGGAGAGAAAACACAATATCACACTGGGTGAGGAACGAGCGGCATTCAGTGGGCTCCCCAGAGTAACACGGCGGGTTATTGATTCTGGGCTCCGGAGATTCGAAAGCCCTGGAAGTGGCCGGTGGATCGAGGCGGAGATGGTGAACCTGTTCTGTGAGGTTGGAGACTTGGGTGGCCAGGGTCTCAACGGCATGTCGAGCTGCAGACAATCCCTGCTCGTGTCTGCCTAGCATCGCTCCCTGGATCTCGACGGCTGAGTGGAGAGGATCCGAAGTCGCTGGGTCCATTCTTGGTCGGATTCTTCTGTTAAGGTGCGTGAATGAGGACCCAAAAGCGAATTAACGTAAACAGAGCTTCTTTAATAACAAAACAAACGTAGGCTCAGATGGACCGGCAGATTCCGACAGGACAGGACAAGGTTGCAGCAAACATGACAATAGTCTGGTTCCGGCATGAATAACACTAACAAGAATCCGACAAAGACAGAAACAAAACAGAGAGAGATATAGAGGACTAATCAGAGGGAAAAAGGGAACAGGTGGGAAAAGGGGTGACGAGGTAGTTAGGAGGAGACAAGGAACAGCTGGGGGAAAGAGGGGGAGAAAAGGTAACCTAATAACGACCAGCAGAGGGAGACAGGGTGAAGGGAAAGGACAGAAACAAGACACAACATGACAATACATGACAGATGTCTTGAGAAGTTTCTTCAATATATCCACATAATTTTTACCTCCTCATGATGCCATCTATTTTGTGAAGTGCTCCAGTCCTTCCTGCAGCAAAGCACCCCCACAACATGATGCTGCCACCCATGTGCTTCACGGTTGGGATGGTGTTCTTTGGCTTGCAAGCCTCCCCCTTTTTCCTCCAAACACAACGATGGTCATTATGGCCAAACAGTTCTATTTTTGTTTCATCAGACCAGAGGACATTTCTCCAAAAAGTATGATGTTCATCCCCATGTGCAGTTGGAAACCGTAGTCTGGCTTTTTTATGGCGGTTTTGGAGCAGTGGCTTCTTCCTTGCTGAGCGGCATTTCATGTTATGTTGATATAGGACTTGTTTTACTGTGGATATAGATACTTGTGTACCTGTTTCCTCCAGCATCTTCACAAGGTTCTTTGCTGTTGTTCTGGGATTGATTTGCACTTTTCGCACCAAAGGAAGTTAATCTCTAGGAGACAGAACCCG
The DNA here is from genome assembly GCF_013265735.2 of Oncorhynchus mykiss. Taxonomy (NCBI): domain Eukaryota; kingdom Metazoa; phylum Chordata; class Actinopteri; order Salmoniformes; family Salmonidae; genus Oncorhynchus; species Oncorhynchus mykiss. The sequence continues at coordinate 35,300,652 of NC_048593.1, forward strand.
TCTCCTTCCTGAGCGGTTTGATAGCTGAATGGTCCCATAGTGTTTATACTTGCGTACTATTGTTTGTACAGATGAACGTGGTACCTTCAGACGTTTGGAAATTGCTCCCAAGAATGAACCAGACTCGTGGAGGTCTACAATCTTTTTCTGAGGTCTTGGCTGATTTCTTTTGATTTTCCCATGATGTCAAGCAAGGAGGCACTGAGTTTGAAAGTAGGCCTTGAAATACATCCACAGGTACACCTCCAATTTACTCAAATGATGTCAATTAGCCTATCTAAAGCCATGACATCATTTTAGGGAATTTTCCAAGCTGTTTAAAGGCACAGTCAACTTAGTGTATATAAACTTCTGACCTACTGGAATTGTGATACAGTGAATTATAAGTGAAATAATCTGTCTGTAAACAATTGTTGGAGAAATTACTTCATGCACAAAGTAGATGTCCTAACCGACTTGCCAAAACTATAGTATGTTAATAAGACATTTGTGGAGTGGTTGAAAAATGTAAACTTCTGACTTCAACTGTATATACAGTGATGGAAAAAGTATTTGATCCTCTGCTGATTTTGTATGTTTGCCCACTGACAAAGAAATTATCAGTCTATAATTTTAATGGTAGGTTTATTTGAACAGTGAGAGACAGAATAACAACAAAAAAATCTAGAAAAACGCATGTCAAAAATGTTATAAATTGATTTGCATTTTAATGAGGGAAATAAGTATTTGACCCCCTCTCAATCAGAAAGATTTATGGCTACCAGGTGTCTTTTATACAGGTAACGAGGTGAGATTAGGAGCACACTCATAAAGGGAGTGCTCCTAATCTCAGCTTGTTACCTGTATAAAAGACACCTGTCCACAGAAGCAATCAATCAATCAGATTCCAAACTCTCCACCACGGCCAAGACCAAAGAGCTATCCAAGGATGTCAGGGACAAGATTGTAGACTTACACAAGGCTGGAATGGGCTACAAGACCATCGCGAAGCAGCTTGGTGAGAAGGTGACAACAGAACTGTTGGGTGACAAAATAACTGTCAATCTCCTTCGGCCTGGGGCTCCATGCAAGATCTCACCTCGTGGAGTTGCAATGATCATGAGACCGGTGAGTAATCAGCCCAGAACTACACTGGAGGATCTTGTCAAGGATCTCAAGGCAGCTGGGACCATAGTCACCAAGAAAACAATTGGTAACATATTACGCCATGAAGGACTGAAATCCTGCAGCTCCCGCAAGATCCCCCTGCTCAAGAAAGCACATATACATGCCCGTCTGAAGTTTGCCAATGAACATCTGAATGATTCAGAGGACAACTGGGGGAAAGTGTTGTGGTCAGATGAGACCAAAATGGAGCTATTTGGCATCAACTCAGCTCGCCGTGTTTGGAGGAGGGGGAATGCTACCTATGACCCCAAGAACACCATCCTCACCGTCAAACAATGAGGTGGAAACATTTTGCTTTGGGGGTGTTTTTCTGCTAGGGGGACAGGACAACTTCACCGCATCAAAGGGACGATGGACGGGGCCATGTACCGTCAAATCTTGGGTGAGAACCTCCTTCCCTCAGCCAGGGCATTGAAAATGGGTTGTGGATGGGTATTCCAGCATGACAATGACCCAAAACACACAACCAAGTCAACAAAGGAGTGGCTCAAGAAGAAGCACATTAAGGTCCTGGAGTGGCCTAGCCAGTCTCCAGACCTTAATTCCATAGAAAATCTGTGGAGGGAGCTGAAGGTTCGAGTTGCTAAATGTCAGCCTCAATCTTAATGACTTGGAGAAGATCTGCAAAGAGGAGTGAGACAAAATCCCTCCTGAGATGTGTGCAAACCTGGTTGCCAACCTCTGTGATTGTCAACAATGGTTTTGCCACCAAGTACTAAGTCATGTTTTGCAGAGGGGTCAAATACGTATTTCCCTCATTAAAATGCAAATCAATTTATAACATTTTTGACATGCGTTTTTCTCGATTTTTTTGTTGTTATTCTGTCTCTCACTGTTCAAATAAACCTACCATTAAAATGATAGACTGATAATATCTTTGTCAGTGGGCAAACGTACAAAATCAGCAGGGGATCAAAAAAGTGTTCCCTTACTGTACAGTACCAGTCAAAAGTTTGGACACACCTACTCATTCAACAGTTTTTCTTTATTTTTACTATTTTGAGAGAATGCCAAGACTGCAAAGCTGGCATCAAGGCAAAGGGTGGCTATTTTTGAAGAATCTCAAATATAAAGTATATTTTGATTTGTTATACACTTTTGTGGTTACTACATGATTCCATATGTGATATTTCATAGTTTTGATGTCTTCACTATTATTCTACAACATAGAAAATAGTAAAATCAAAGAAAAAAACCCGGAATGAGTAGGTGTGTCCAAACTTTTGACTGGTACTGCATATATGATTTTACTGCGTGCATGAGTTACTTGATGTGGAATGGAGTTCCATGCTGTCATGGCTCTATGTAGTACTGTGCCTCTCCCATAATCTTTTCTGGACTTGGGGACTGTGAAGAGACATCTGGCGGCTTGTCTTGTTGGGTATGCATGGCTGTCTGAGCTGTGTGCTTGTAGTTTAAATCAAAAGCTTGGCGCATTCCCCTCTTAAAAATACAAGTAGTGATTAAGTCAGGAGAGATTGACATTAATTAATGTTAGCTCTCCATGTACATTTAAGGGTCAGGTGTGTTGGCCTTGTCTGGACCAATTGTAATTTTCATAAGTCCCTATTTGTGGCACCTGACCACACAACTTGACAGTATTCCATATGCGCTCAAAACTAGCTCCTGTAGGACTTGCCTTGATAGCTTTATTAAGAAGGCAGAGCTGCGCTTTATTATGTACAGACCTCTCCCATAGCTACTGTTGCATCAATATGATTTAACTATGACTGTTTACAATCCAGTGTTACTCAAAGCAGTTTATTCTCCTCAACTTGTTAAATTTTCACATTATTCATTACAAGATTTAGTTGCGGTTTATGGTTTAGTGAATGATCTGTTCCAAATACAATGCTTTTAGGTTTTGAAATATTTAGGACTTTTTTAGGACTTATTTCTTGCCACCCATTCTAAAACTGATTGCAGCTCTTTGTTAAGTGTTGCAGCATTTCACTTGCTGTGGTAGCAGCAGACTCAGTATTGAGTCATCAGCATACATAGACACAAAGGCTTTATTCAGAGGCAGTGGCAGGTCATTAGTAAAAATTGAAAAAAGTAAGGGGCCTAGACAGCTGCCCTGAGGAATATCTGACTCTACCTGGATTGTGTTGGAGAGGTTTCCATTAAAGAACACCCTTGCGAGCAGGTAACTCTCAATCCACAATATAGCAGGGAATGTAAAGCCATAACACACGTTTTTCACATACCCTTTTGCACTGAAGTCTAACAAAACAGCTCCCACAATCTTTTTATTATCAATTGCTCTTAGCCAATCTTCAGTCATTTGAGTAGGTCCTGTACCTGTTGAATACCTCTCCCTATAAACTTGCTGAAAAACGGTTGTTCATTTGTTTACTGTGAAATAGCATTGTATCTGGTCAAGCACAATTATTTCCTAACGTTTACCAAGGGTTGGTAACAGGCTGATTGGTTAGCTGTTTGAGTCAGTCAAGGGTGCTTTGCTATTCTTGGGTAGCAGAATTACTTTTGCTTCCCTCCAGGCCTGAGGGCACACACTTTTATGTAGGCTTAGATTGAAGAGAATGCAAATAGGAGTGGCAATATCGTCCGCTATCATCCTCAGAAATGTTCCATTGAAGTTGTCAGACCCAGGTGGCTCTCCAAACTCACATTATGGAATTCAAAATTACAACGCTTGTCTTTCATAATTTGGTCAGTTATGCATGGATGTATAGGTTCAGAATTTTTTGTTGCTATGTCTTGCCTATGTTTGCTAATCTTGCCAATGAAAATATGATTAAAGTAGTTGGCAATATCAGTATGTTTTGTGATGAATGAGCCATCTGATTCAATGAATGATGGATCCGAGTTTGCCATTTTGCCAAAAATGTCATTTAAGGTACTCCAAAGCTTTTCGCTATCTTTCTTTATATCATTTATTTTTGTTTCATAGTACAGTTTCTTCTTCTTTTTGTTCAGTTTAGTCATATGATTTCTCAATTTACAGTATGTTTGCCAATCGGCTGTGCAGCCAGACTTATTTGCCATTCCTTTTGCTTCATCCCTCCCAACCATACCATTTTTTAATTCCTCATCAATCCACAGGGATTCAACTGATTTTACAGTCATTTTGTTAATGGGTGCATGCTTATTCGTAAGTGGAAGACGCAATTTCATAAATGTGTCAAGTGCAGCGTCTGGTTGATCCTCATTACACACCACATACCAGCAAATATTATTTACATCTTAAACACAGGAATCACTACAAAACCTCTTGTATGACCTCTTATACACTATATTAGGCCCAGCCTTTGGAACTTTGGTTTTCCTAGTGATGTCTATTATATTATGATCACCACATTTGATGGATTTGGATACTGCTTTAGAGCAGATCAATCAATCAATCAAAGCTCTTCTTACATCAGCTGATGTCACAAAGTGCTGTACAGAAACCCAGCCTAAAACCCCAAACAGCAAGCAATGCAGGTGTAGAAGCAGCATTAGTAAAGATGTGGCAAATGCAAGTGGATGATTTAGTTCCTGTTCCGTTTGTAAATACCCTGGTAGGTTGACTGATAACCTGAACCAGGTTGCAGGCACTGGTTACATTTTGAAGCTTTTTCTTGAGTGAACAGCTAGATAAAAGCCAGTGAATATTTAGGTCCTCAAAGAAATATACCTCTCTGTTGAGATCATATACATTATCATGCATTTCACACATATTATCCAGATACTTACTGTTAGCACTTCGTGGTCTATAGCAGCTTCCCACACAAATGGGATTTAAGTGAGGCAGATGAACCTGTAGCCATATTATTATTTGACATGAGATCCTCTCTAAGCTTTACAGGAATATGACTCTGAACATAAATGGCAACACCTCCACCACTGGCATTCCTGTCTCTTCTGAAGATGTTGAAACCATGTATTGCTACCACTGTATCAAAGGTCTTATCTAAGTGAGTTTCAGAGACAGTCAGTATATGAATTTTAATAGAAAGTTATTGATTTCATGAACTTTGTTTTTTAGGCTACATATGTTATGTAGACTATTTTTGTACTTTCTGGGATTCTTGGTGGTTTTTATTGCTTTACTGGGAGGCTTATCAGAGGTAGATATGACAGCTGATAGTATAGGGTGCACTGCTCACAGTGGGCTTCCTACTAGGACAAAACGTCTCAGTGCTAACAGTATAACTCAGGTTCATCAGCACATGATTACTGCTGACAATAGCTGTAGGATTGACAGATGCATTCATTCAGTTAAAGGAACATAAATCAGGTTACTTACATTATGACTGCCAACGCCCCTGGGACAATGTACATTTGCAGCAGCACTACGACAACTCAATGTCACAATGGTCGGGATTATCTGAGCAGGGCTTGGGTCACTGATAGGTCATTGTCTCAAAGCAGCCTTGAAATGCAGGACAGGATCCAGGATCCAAGATGAGAAGCAACTAAAGATAGTGAAATTTCTACAGCACCATGCCTGCTCAGCTCAAACAATATGCTGCTGCCCCAATTGTTGTAGAGTACTTGAGACACGTATGTTGTCTGGGTCTGAGATGCCTGTGGTCCCGACGTGACCATGCTATCCAATCCCTAGAAAGCCAGGGACACATATTATTACATAGGCAAAAATCTGAACGTCCCTCATCTGTCACGAATGTTGAATAAAACGATATTTGAACTTACCAGTTGTCCTTGGAGTTGGTTCTTATATAGGGTGGAATTTGAGACAAAATATCCAAAGGAATGTATTATAAAACAGACTTTCCAAACATGGCTCTGTTGTAGACCCACTTTTTCCTGTTTTCCTCTTGAAAAAATAAAAGTCCCCTGCAAGTTATCTATCGCTTTTTGAGTACATATGGTGCACATGCTTTACTTTTATTTTGACATCAGGAAAGCAGTGAAGAAGTGGGTCTACCACATACTAATCTCAGTTAACCAAGAACTAAAGTCTTGCGTAATGGGTTAGATGCTTGATTAAGTTCTGGGTCCATACGGGTTAAGACGAGATAGAATGAGGATCGGAACCGGAACGAAGACCTCCACCCTTTCTCTTTGCAAGGTATGGGCAAGTCTATGGGCCAAATATCCCCACCCCTTCAAAAATTCCGAAAGATACTAACACCTGCGAAATCGTGATTTTTTTCAATTACCAGTGATGAAAAACCCTAGCACGGGAACTAATTTAACTTGTTATCTCACACATCCTGTTGTATCATGACAGACCGATGGTAGCATCTATATTTATGTACTCTGTCCACAAGAGATTAACAAAATACTAACATTTGCAAAGTCTGTTTAATAATATGTTCCTTCTGATATTTTGTCTCAAACACCAACACTATATATAAACCAACCCCATGGAGTAAGTTCAAATATTATTTTATTCAGCATTCGTGACAGACAAGGGATGTTTAAGTTTTCGACTATGTAGTAATATGTGGCTCTGCTGTCCAGGGATTGGATAGCATGCTTACGTTAGGTCTGGGATGCACGATGCATCTCAAGCTTTTGTGATAAGCAAGTGTAATTTAAATAATGTATCATTCAAAACCGTGCCTCACTTGAATGAAATAATGACCATGAAAGATGATCTCTAATACTGTAGAATTAAACAATGGTTTCAGAAGTACCCTCAAGTCTGGTTCTTTTAGAAGGACCCTCAAGCCTCAAGCCTGGTTATTTTTTAACAGCAGAGCTTTTAGAAACCACTTAAAATCATAAAAGGCCACCAATGATAATGAATCCAAATGACCAAACTAATTCACTTGTGTAACTAAATGTATGCCAGGTGCAGCTTATATCATCAGGTTCTTTGGTCCTTTCAATGCACACTGAACAAGGAAATAGACATGGTGTGTGCCCTCATTTAAACCTCATTACAACCCTCGTATGAACAATTTTAAATGCATCTTCCTCTTTCGAAACAACAGTCAATCCTTCATTACTTTTACAACCAGAACATCACTCAACAAGCAATCAGCCCGAGCCACTGATTTTTACAGCATACATTAACAACACTGCAGGCTATGCAGCAGTCAAGCACCGGATATTTGTGGAGATTACCTCTGTCAAAGCCCAAAGAAACAACTCATTCTGGCTGACTTGGTGAAGGGTCGATAGAAAGAAAAGTATGACGGTAATGATTTGAATCTGAGTCCAGTCAACTTTTGTTCCTTCGGCAGAAACGGCTAATCTATGGAGAATCTGATGACAGTTTACATTCATGCTCTGCCAACAACATTAGTGATGCCAGCTGTTGGCAAATGTGGCTAGTGTGGTATACCATCTACAGTAGTAAACAAGGAGAAGTTTGCCCGGTTGCACCTATAGGTCACTTTTCATTGAACTGTTCATTATATTTGGTTGGCAGTCATGTGAATGGTTTGTGTCCAGAGTGGGTGGTTGATGAAACAGTGGAGCATGTGCTGCTGTCCTGTTGATAGTTTGTTGAAGAGAGGGAAAGATGGATGTGTAGGGATATTGAGATTGGAGAAGGTTGGGAAGGTTAGGAGGGGATTTGGGGGATGGGGAGGGTTTGTTGGACGTTAGTAGGGCTCTTTCTTATTGTTTTAGTAGTACAGAATTAGGAAGTGTTTTCTTTTGTTTCTAATGTAATATGTAAATCGTGATTGACCACACACTCCAGCACAGTAAGTGGCGGTATGCACCTTTAACTTGTTTGCGCAACGCCATTTTAACGATGATGAAGAAGAAGAAGAAGAAGAGGCAGAGCAGCAGAAGAAGAAGAAGAAGACAAAGAAGAAGAAGAATACCTTGTTTAGGAATACATCTACTTGGGCAAATAGTTTTGAGAACATCTGAATTACATGGCAAGAATATGTAACATCTATTAGTATGACCGAATCTAGGCCCATTAATAGGGAAGCAGTCGGAAGGCTGACGTAGTTTTCTGTGGAAATTGTTAAAAGTAGTTATTGTACATAGAGTTACATAGAGTACAATAATAACTATATAGCTCAGTGGTAAAAACACAAACCACACACAGCCTTCGGGGACAAATGCTCTCATCGGAGCAGCAGGGTTTGTGGTGCTTTTATACATTGTACATGTTCCCAACCAGGGTCCACTGGGAAACATGGACCAAACTAAGGCTGAATGCCAATGCGATAGCGATGGGCACTGATGGCAGGTAACATGGCTAGTATACCACTGGTTGGAAGTGAGGTGTTTCTCAATGCTGATGCATTGTCTCAGTTATGTTATCACCTAAAACCTCTCATCTCCTGCAGTATTAAGGGCTATTGGATGTAACGAGCTATAACCCTAATAGAAACACCATCCCTTTGTCATCACTGTGTTGTTGACTGTACGCTTGTTTATGTGTAACTGTGTTGTTGTTCATGTTGCACTGCTTTGCTTTATCTTGGCCAGGTTGTAAATGAGAACTTGTTCTCAACTGGCCTAGCTGGTTAAATAAAGGTGAAAAAATAAATAAATCAAATCAAATCAAATCATATTTTATTGGTCACACACACATGGTTAGCAGATGTTAATGTGAGTGTAGCGAGAAGCACAAGCATTTCACTACACTCACATTAACATCTGCTAACCATATGTATGTGACCAATGAAATGTGATTTGATTTGATGATGAAGGGATGGTGTTTCTATTAGTTTACATATAGCTAGTTACATCTTTACTAATCTGATATTAATCATGTTTATGTTGAGAAAATACATGGGATTAATTTTACTTAATCAAGGTGTATGTGTGATTTGTTGTTTAATGTGATGAGAGACTTTCCGTCTCATCTACTGTCACATGATACAGTGCACATATTGCTCAACATGGCTGCTGACAACCTACCATCCGAATTGTTATCATATTCGAGAAAGATGAGAAACTGTTATTGTTTTGCCAGTGGTGTTTCAATCATTTTCTTGAGAACGGTGCAGCTGAAATTGGCGATGGTTCAAGAATCTTGTCTTTCGTCCAGAAGGGCTGCTAGCATTAGCTAGCAGTAGTTGTTGACGTTAGCATAATGTTAGAACATATGAGTAGGGCATATCTAACAACGTGTACCATTTGAATATAAAACTAACTAACGACAGCAAGTCATCTAATTTTCTAAATGCGTAATATTTGTTTTACAACGTTTGGCTCACCATTTCAACATGGATAGCTAGCAAGATAGTGTCATCTTCATCAGAATATTGAATATTGATGTCAACAGGTGGAGACTGGTGGGAAGAGCTATAGGAGGACGGACCCAATGTGATGGCTGTAATGGAATAAATGGAATGGTATCAAACATATTAAAACCACATGTTTGACTCCATTCCACTTATAGCATCCTAGCCATTATTAGAAGCCCATCCTCCTATAGCTCCTCCCACCAGCCTGCACAGATGTCAACATCTGTGTAATGCTAGCTAATGTTAGATAGCTATCAGCTTTCATTATGAATTATTGCTATCATGTCCCTGTTTGATTGGAAGATGGGTAGCTAACTAACCTAAACAACCAACAGTTGCACATGGCACACAAGGTAAACACAGCCAAATAGCTAGCTAGCATTAATTAAAGGCAATGGCCACCCTCAGTTCAGAGAAGCATGCAGTGTCATTGTATTGCCAGCCTAGGCTACTGTTGGGTAGAGAAATATAAAACATATTTTAGCCAATTAAATGAACAATTGTCTGGCCAACCCCCACATAGATGATCTAATCTAATTGTTAGAAATCCTAGCAAGACAATACAGGATAAGACATTTCATATTTCATTATCAGGTTCGTCAGAATAGAAATTGTGGCTCATTTTCAGCCACAGATTAGTCTAATCAATGTGATGCCATCATACACAAAAAAAATATGACCGTTTAGATGCCTATTGCTATAATTCAACACTATGATTGATTGTGTACAAATGGAATATCTCTGGCCCACTTCTGGTTTTGCTGGTGCAAAACTTTAAGCCAGCTGGTCCCCAGACTGTGGGTGACAAGACTGCACTGATGACCCAGTCTATTTCAGTGCAGGCAGTGTTCTGTGTCAAGGTTGGTCAGACAAGTGTGTTTTCCAGGTTCCCCAGCCTCTGCACACAAACCCAAGACAAACAATGTCTGTGGACAGGGAACAGTTGTTCATGAATATTGTGGCCCCCTAATGACATGGTTTTTCCATCTGCTGGCCCTTTACCTGTGTGAGGCAGGGTGTTCCTGTTGGTTGCACCCCGTCAGTATCCAATTCACACACACCTCACGTACACCGTGGGTTGGCGCAGAGTGGCGCAGGGGACCTCGGGTCTACGTGGATAATTCTCTGTTGGACGTCTGTACATTTGGTGTCTGAAAGTTTCTTAAATGGAGTCGATGCAATTGTTGTGTTGCTGTCCTAATTCTTCTCTCTACAAATATTTGGCCCATTTGTTTTTGCTGTTGTAATTGTCAACATTTGACCTATATATTTTTTTAATCAACATAGCATCCCTGGGCCATTGCTTCTCTTTTGTCCAGTCGTTAGTTTAATGTGAAATGGTATCATCAGAGGCAAATTTATTGTGTTCACGTTCCTGAGACGGCAGTGACTGAGATGCACAATTTACTCCCGATCTCACAGTAGAACTGGTCTTGTGCAGAGTCTTAACTCGCTGAGCCATTCCCTGCTGTTGTGTTAATGTAACTATCCATCTTGGTGGGACCTCCACAGTCACTGCCAGGAAGGACGTCCATTAACAGGACATGTGATTGTGGAACAGAGCCAACAATCACCATCTTTACTAGTTGACACATCTCTGACTTGGTCTTAGACTTCTTGCTTATTCGTCAGGTTTAAAAAACAAATTGTCTAGTGACACAACACAAAACAAAATGGCGTCACTGGTTTATCGTCACCTTGCATTGTACGCTGCTTGTAAAAAATAAATATGGGAAGACTATAAACTTTGAAGACCTCATAGTTAGACGAAATAGAATGGGCCAAAGTTCATTTTAATCTGAATGTCCTAGAATCAGCAGCAACACTGACAGACTGCTGAATAGGCTACGTCTGTACATTCGGCCCGGGACGATTCCAGTATCGCGATACTCGTTAGCTAGTATCACGGCAAGGAAACAAAACACGTATCGGATGTAACTTTTTTAGGGAAAGTTAGAAACAACATTTGTTGTCATCATCCAGAGTCACATTTATGTATTTTACAAGCTGTAGCACACAATATTTTACATAAAGCAAAAGAGTTGTAGAGAGACTGCGTCGCGTTTAAATTTTTGCCACCGAAAGAATATCATGATACTGGTATCTTCCTGCCTCTACTGTACATTAATTTGCTTCTATATGGATGACATCACTATAATCAGTGAATTAATCGTTTTTTCTCACACTTCGTCTCATCTCTTCTGCTTCTGCTATCTCTTCTCTGCTAGCCTCTTCTGCCTTCCCATGTTGCTCCCTGTTTGCTGCTCGCCTCTTCTGCCTTCCCATGTTGCTGCCTGTTTGCTGCTAGCCTCTTCTGCCTTCCCATGCTGCTCCCTGTTTGCTGCTAGTCTCTTCTGCCTTCCCATGCTGCTCCCTGTTTGCTGCTAGCCTCTTCTGCCTTCCCATGCTGCTCCCTGTTTGCGGCGAGCCTCTTCTGCCTTCCCATGTTGCTCTCTGTTTGCTGCTAGCCTCTTCTGCCTTCCCATGCTGCTCCCTGTTTGCTGCTAGCCTCTTCTGCCTTCCCATGTTGCTCTCTGTTTGCTGCTAGCCTCTTCTGCCTTCCCATGCTGCTCCCTGTTTGCTGCGAGCCTCTTCTGCCTTCCCATGTTGCTCTCTGTTTGCTGTGAGCCTCTTCTGTCTTCCCAAGCTCTCTCAGCCAGACTATAAATAACACGTCAAATGACTTTCAAGGTGGAGAGAGAGAGAGAATCCATTTTGGAATGTTCTCTGAAATGAAGAGTGATTTATGATTTCATACAATTCCTGCTGAAAGCATTTCTGGCTTTGCTCGGTCATCAAAGTCCTGCCGGCCAGATCTATTATTTATGAGGTTTGTGGCATCAGTGCTTTAAGGCAGCTAGGTAGTGTTTGTCTTTAGCAAATATGATGTGGAAAAAAATCAATACCAGACACGATAAAAGGCATTAAAAGATGGCATCTGAGAATATTTACACTTTTTAAAGACATCTCAAGAATGGCCTGGTGGGTAGAGATGTACAACCATGTTGTTTTCCCCCACAGGGTAGTTCATTGAGAAAGAGTTGGTTTTCTAGCTGTGTCTACTTTCATTGTTCTCTTTGCTTTTGCAACATTGATAGGGGTGGCCACTGGATAACTTTACTCCATGTTCCTGCATCGTCTTTGGCGATGCAACCACAGCCTACAGCTGTGTACGTCTTCTGTAGTCTATAGGCCTAATGTAGAAATGGTGATAGTGATTGGACCGTGTAGGCTATGTGGAAGGTGTGCATGGGACAGTGTGTTACAGTGTAAACCTCTGGCTTTCTGTTGGGGCTGGGAGAGCAAATCAAATCAAATCCAATTTGTCACATACACATGGTTAACAGATGTTAATGCGAGCGTAGCAAAATGCTTGTGCTTCTAGTTCCGACCATGCAGTAATAACCAACGGGTAATCTAACCTAACAATTCCACAACAACTACCTTATACACACAAGTGTAAAGGAATGAAGAATATGTACATAAAGATATATGAATGAGTGATGGTACAGAACGGCATAGGCAAGATGCAGTAGATGGTATAGAGTACAGTATATACATATGAGATGAGTAATCTAGGGTATGTAAACATAAAAGTGGAGATGCTCTCTGTTAAACAGTGTAAACCTCTGGCTTTCTGATTGGGCTGAGAGATGCTCTCTGTTAAACAGTGTGAACCTCTGGCTTTCTGATTGGGCTGAGAGATGCTCTCTGTTAAACAGTGTAAACCTCTGGCTTTCTGTTGGGGCTGAGAGATGCTCTCTGTTAAACACTGTGAACCTCTGGCTTTCTGTTGGGGCTGAGAGATGCTCTCTGTTAAACAGTGTAAACCTCTGGCTTTCTGTTGGGGCTGGGAGATGCTCTCTGTTAAACAGTGTAAACCTCTGGCTTTCTGTTGGGGCTGAGAGATGCTCTCTGTTAAACAGTGTAAACCTCTGGCTTTCTGTTGGGGCTGAGAGATGCTCTCTGTTAAACAGTGTAAACCTCTGGCTTTCTGTTGGGGCTGAGAGATGCTCTCTGTTAAACAGTGTAAACCTCTGGCTTTCTGTTGGGGCTGGGAGATGCTCTCTGTTAAACAGTGTAAACCTCTGGCTTTCTGTTGGGGCTGAGAGATGCTCTCTGTTAAACAGTGTAAACCTCTGGCTTTCTGTTGGGGCTGAGAGATGCTCTCTGTTAAACAGTGTGAACCTCTGGCTTTCTGTTGGGGCTGAGAGATGCTCTCTGTTAAACAGTGTAAACCTCTGGCTTTCTGTTGGGGCTGAGAGATGCTCTCTGTTAAACAGTGTGAACCTCTGGCTTTCTGTTGGGGCTGAGAGATGCTCTCTGTTAAACACTGTGAACCTCTGGCTTTCTGATTGGGCTGAGAGATGCTCTCTGTTAAACAGTGTAAACCTCTGGCTTTCTGATTGGGCTGAGAGATGCTCTCTGTTAAACAGTGTAAACCTCTGGCTTTCTGTTGGGGCTGAGAGATGCTCTCTGTTAAACAGTGTAAACCTCTGGCTTTCTGTTGGGGCTGAGAGATGCTCTCTGTTAAACAGTGTAAACCTCTGGCTTTCTGTTGGGGCTGAGAGATGCTCTCTGTTAAACAGTGTAAACCTCTGGCTTTCTGTTGGGGATGAGAGATGCTCTCTGTTAAACAGTGTAAACCTCTGGCTTTCTGTTGGGGCTGAGAGATGCTCTCTGTTAAACAGTGTAAACCTCTGGCTTTCTGTTGGGGCTGAGAGATGCTCTCTGTTAAACAGTGTAAACCTCTGGCTTTCTGATTGGGCTGAGAGATGCTCTCTGTTAAACAGTGTAAACCTCTGGCTTTCTGTTGGGGCTGAGAGATGCTCTCTGTTAAACACTGTGAACCTCTGGCTTTCTGTTGGGGCTGAGAGATGCTCTCTGTTAAATAGTGTGAACCTCTGGCTTTCTGATTGGGCTGAGAGATGCTCTCTGTTAAACAGTGTAAACCTCTGGCTTTCTGTTGGGGCTGAGAGATGCTCTCTGTTAAACAGTGTGAACCTCTGGCTTTCTGATTGGGCTGAGAGATGCTCTCTGTTAAACACTGTGAACCTCTGGCTTTCTGTTGGGGCTGAGAGATGCTCTCTGTTAAACACTGTGAACCACTGGCTTTCTGTTGGGGCTGAGAGATGCTCTCTGTTAAACACTGTGAACCTCTGGCTTTCTGTTGGGGCTGAGAGATGCTCTCTGTTAAACACTGTGAACCTCTGGCTTTCTGTTGGGGCTGAGAGATGCTCTCTGTTAAACACTGTGAACCTCTGGCTTTCTGTTGGGCCTGAGAGATGCTATCTGTTAAACACTGTGAACCTCTGGCTTTCTGTTGGGGCTGAGAGATGCTCTCTGTTAAACACTGTGAACCTCTGGCTTTCTGATTGGGCTGGGAGATGCTCTCTGTTAAACACTGTGAACCTCTGGCTTTCTGTTGGGGCTGAGAGATGCTCTCTGTTAAACACTGTGAACCACTGGCTTTCTGTTGGGGCTGAGAGATGCTCTCTGTTAAACACTGTGAACCTCTGGCTTTCTGTTGGGGCTGAGAGATGCTCTCTGTTAAACACTGTGAACCTCTGGCTTTCTGTTGGGGCTGAGAGATGCTCTCTGTTAAACACTGTGAACCTCTGGCTTTCTGTTGGGCCTGAGAGATGCTATCTGTTAAACACTGTGAACCTCTGGCTTTCTGTTGGGGCTGAGAGATGCTCTCTGTTAAACACTGTGAACCTCTGGCTTTCTGTTGGGGCTGAGAGATGCTCTCTGTTAAACTGTGTGAACCTCTGGCTTTCTGTTGGGGCTGAGAGATGCTCAATTTTAAATGACACAGGGAGAGGTGGGGAAGTGGTGGCATGTACTTGAGAATAAATCACTTTCCCATTGTGTGTGTGAGATGGGGCGGTGCAAGGCCAGATGAGGAGGAAGAGGGATGGAGAGACCAGGCTGCCTTAGTGGCCTAATGGGGTTGTTTTCCGAGCTCTATCTGTGGCACTGCCTCTCAATCTCGCTTACCCTAACCCCTCTCTCTGGCTGCATTTACACAGGCAATCCAATTCAGATCTTTTGCCCAATTATTGGCAGAAGATCTGATCTGATTGGCCAAAAGACCATTTTGTGGAAAACTATCAGAATTAGGCTGCCTGGGTAAACGTAGTCTGTGGCCAGACTCCTCTGCCTCTGACTGGACATTTCACTCTTTGTCATCTCCAGGGAAAAGAAACCTCTCACTTGTTGAGATGGACACCAGGTGGATGTTTCCTTGGTGTGCTCCTCATCAGAGGCTACTGCTTTCTCCCCAGGGGGGGAAACGTAGTGCTATTCAAATAGAACTCATTTTATTTGAACCTTGTTCAACTGTCAACTTCAAATGGCCAAAAAGAATCATTCTAGACATTTCTCTCCCATTGACAATAGAATAAGCAATACACTCAAAGAAATACTCATCACTAGTACCTGAATGAGCAGGCGCCGTTAACGCAGTGTGCTGCTTGTCAATGAGGTTGAATTGTAAAGCATTAATCAAATTGAATAAACCCTGCCATTCAGACAAAAGCCACACGGAGATATGGATTGAAGAGTTGAATCTTCGGTCTGACAATGGGTCTACTGTCTCTGTTCATTTCCAGGCCTCTCTGAGCCTGTCCTTTCTGTTGCCTTCTCCCGTTTTGGAAAGAGGGTCTTGCATGTTGACAGGTGAGTCTGGGGGGGTGAGAGAACTGGGTAAGGATGATTCTGAGGGGGTGAGCGAGCTGGGAATGGGTGAGGGAGCTGGGTAAGGGTGAGTCTGAGGGGGTGAGAGAGCTGGGTCAGGGAGAGTCTGAAGGGGTGAAGGAGCTGGGTCAGGGTGAGTCTGAGGGGGTTAGAGAGCTGGGTCAGGGAGAGTCTGAAGGGGTGAAGGAGCTGGGTCAGGGTGAGTCTGAGGGGGTTAGAGAGCTGGGTCAGGGTGAGTCTGAGGGAGTGAGAGAGCTGGGTCAGGGAGAGTCTGAGGGGGTGAGAGAGCTGGGTCAGGGAGAGTCTGAAGGGGTGAGAGAGCTGGGTCAGGGTGAGTCTGAGGGGGTTAGAGAGCTGGGTCAGGGAGAGTCTGAGGGAGTGAGGGAGCTGGATCAGGGTGAGTCTGGGGGGGTGAGAGAGCTGGGTCAGGGAGAGTCTGAGGGGGTGAGAGAGCTGGGTCAGGGTGAGTCTGAAGGGGTGAAGGAGCTGGGTAGGGGTGAGGGAGCTGTGTTAAGTTATATTGGATTCCACTGGGGAGAGTTGGTGCTCTGGTTAGGGGTTCATTCTGTGTGAGAATGAATTTAGATACAAATTCCAAATAGCCTAGGCCAGGGCTCTCCAACCCTGTTCCTGGAGAGCTACCCTCCTGTAGGTTTTAACTCCAACCCTGTTCCTGGAGAGCTACCATCCTGTAGGTTTTAACTCCAACCCTGTTCCTGGAGAGCTACTGTCCTGTAGGTTTTAACTCCAACCCTGTTCCTGGAGAGCTACCCTCCTGTTGGTTTTAACTCCAACCCTGTTCCTGGAGAGCTACCGTCCTGTAGGTTTTAACTCCAACCCTGTTCCTGGAGATCTACCCTCCTGTAGGTTTTAACTCCAACCCTGTTCCTGGAGATCTACCCTCCTGTAGGTTTTAACTCCAACCCTGTTCCTGGAGAGCTACCCTCCTGTAGGTTTTAACTCCAACCCTGTTCCTGGAGAGCTACCCTCCTGTAGGTTTTAACTCCAACCCTGTTCCTGGAGAGCTACCCTCCTGTAGGTTTTAACTCCAACCCTGTTCCTGGAGAGCTACCCTCCTATAGGTTTTAACTCTAACCCTGTTCCTGGAGAGCTACCCTCCTGTAGGTTTTAACTCTAACCCTGTTCCTGGAGAGCTACCGTCCTGTAGGTTTTAACTCCAACCCTGTTCCTGGAGATCTACCCTCCTGTAGGTTTTAACTCCAACCCTGTTCCTGGAGAGCTACCCTCCTGTAGGTTTTAACTACAACCCTGTTCCTGGAGAGCTACCCTCCTGTAGGTTTTAACTCCAACCCTGTTCCTGGAGATCTACCCTCCTGTAGGTTTTAACTCCAACCCTGTTCCTGGAGAGCTACCCTCCTGTAGGTTTTAACTACAACCCCAGTTGTAACTAACCTGATTCAGCTTATCAAACAGCTAATTATTAGAATCAGGCGTGCTAGAATAGTGTACTGCGTACTGGAGTGAATTGTCTGTATACTTGTTCATTAAAATTCCAAAACGGATTGCACTGTGATAGACTGCATCCAATTTGTTGAGTAGGGTATTGGAGGCTATTTTGTAAATTACATCGCCAAAGTCGAGGATTGGTAGGATGGTCAGTTTTACAAGGGTATGTTTGGCAGCATGAGTGAAGGATGCTTTGTTGCGAAATAGGAAGCCAATTCTAGATTTAACTTTGGATTGAAGATGTTTGATATGGGTCTGGAAGGAGAGTTTACAGTCTAACCAGACACCTAAGTATTTGTAGTTGTCCACGTATTCTAAGTCAGAGCCGTCCAGAGTAGTGATGTTGGACAGGCGGGTAGGTGCAGGTAGCGATCGGTTGAAGAGCATGCATTTAGTTTTACTTGTATATAAGAGCAATTGGAGGCCACGGAAGGAGAGTTGTATGGCATTGAAGCTTGCCTGGAGGGTTGTTAACACAGTGTCCAAAGAAGGGCCGGAAGTATACAGAATGGTGTCGTCTGCGTAGAGGTGGATCAGAGACTCACCAGCAGCAAGAGCGACCTCATTGATGTATACAGAGAAGAGAGTCGGTCCAAGAATTGAACCCTGTGGCACCCCCATAGAGACTGCCAGAGGTCCGGACAACAGACCCTCCGATTTGACACACTGAACTCTATCAGAGAAGTAGTTGGTGAACCAGGCGAGGCAATCATTTGAGAAACCAAGGCTGTTGAGTCTGCCGATGAGGATGTGGTGATTGACAGAGTCGAAAGCCTTGGCCAGATCAATGAATACGGCTGCACAGTAATGTTTCTTATCGATGGAGGTTAAGATATCGTTTAGGACCTTGAGCGTGGCTGAGGTGCACCCATGACCAGCTCTGAAACCAGATTGCATAGCAGAGAAGGTATGGTGAGATTTGAAATGGTCGGTAATCTGTTTGTTGACTTGGCTTTCGAAGACCTTAGAAAGGCATAGTAGGATAGATATAGGTCTGTAGCAGTTTGGGTCAAGAGTGTCCCCCCCTTTGAAGAGGGGGATGACCGCAGCTGCTTTCCAATCTTTGGGAATCTCAGACGACACGAAAGAGAGGTTGAACAGGCTAGTAATAGGGGTGGCAACAATTTCGGCAGATAATTTTAGAAAGAAAGGATCCAGATTGTCTAGCCCGGCTGATTTGTAGTGGTCCAGATTTTGCAGCTCTTTCAGAACATCAACTGAATGGATTTGGGAGAAGGAGAAATGGGGAAGGCTTGGGCGAGTTGCTGTGGGGGCTGCAGTGCTGTTGACAGGGGTAGGAGTAGCCAGGTGGAAAGCATGGCCAGCAGTAGAAAAATGCTTATTGAAATGTTCAATTATGGTGGATTTATCAGTGGTGACAGTGTTTCCTATCTTCAGTGCAGTGGGCAGCTGGGAGGAGGTGTTCTTATTCTCCATGGACTTTAGTGTCCCAGAACTTTTTTGAGTTAGTGTTGCAAGAAGCAAATTTCTGCTTGAAAAAGCTAGCCTTGGCTTTTCTAACTGCCTGTGTGTAATGGTTTCTAGCTTCCCTGAACAGCTGCATATCACGGGGGCTGTTCGATGCTAATGCAGAACGCCATAGGATGTTTTTGTGTTGGTTAAGGGCAGTCAGGTCTGGGGAGAACCAAGGGCTATATCTGTTCCTGGTTCTAAATTTCTTGAATGGGGCATGTTTATTTAACCTGTCTACGATACTGGTTCCCAATTGGGAATCAACCCTCCCACGTTCAGCTGAAACGGTGGCGCATGGAACGCAAAAATATTCTTAAAAATATTTAACCTCCACACATTAACAAGTCCAATAGCTCAAATGAAAGATAAACACCTTGTTCATCTAGCCAGCAAGTCAGATTTCAAAAATGTTTTACGGCGAAAACATAGCACATATATATGTAAAACCACCACCAGACACAGCTCATTTCAATAGCCAAAACATGCAATCAACAAACGCAGGATTAAAAAATAAATCGCTCACTAACCTTTTGAAAATCTTCATCAGATGACAGTAATATGACATATTACACAGTACATATTTTTTTTTTTTCAATAATATGCCATTTATATCCATAAATGTCCATTTACAGTGAGTTCACCTTCAGAAATTACTCAAAAATGCCCGCAGGAAATCTATGTAGCGCGGCAAGATAACGTAAATAGACATCATAAACTTTGACTAAATATACATGTTCTACATATAGTTAGAAAGATACACTGCTTCTTTATGCAACCGCTGTGTTAGATTTATTTTTAACGTTACAGAAATCGCACACTATTCCATATGCTGAGACAGCGCTCAGTTCCAAGCTACATTTCCACGTAATGTTGGAGTCAACAGAAACACAGATTTAAGCATAAATATTCCCTTACTTTCGATGGTCTTCGTCCAGAATGTTCTGGAAGGCTTCATACTTACCCAATACATCGTTTGGTTTCAAGTCTTGCGTCTTTGTATTAGCTACTGCTAATAACATCAGCTGAAATGCACCCAAAACGTCCTCTGGTCCGGAAAAGTTGCGCATCAAAACTTCAAAATTACACATTATATGTCGACTAAACAGGTCAAACTAAGTGCAGAAGCAAGCTTTATGATGTTTTAGACACGCAAAACAAACTTCAATTCAATCGGCCATCGTCTGCCCTTCTCTTGAGTGCTGGAAACAAAGGAATGGCTGGGACCAATTCGCGCCCATACGCATAGCCTATTCTCTCGTGGCACGCACTAATTTCACTCCCATAGGGTCAATTCTCGCGGGATTTGAACGATTCAAAGTGTCCCCAGAATCATAGCTGGTTGGGAAGGGTGGGGGCCATGACGTCAAAGTTGCTCCAACTTTCATGGCCACAAAAACTAGTTTGGAAGAATGCCTGCCCTGTGAGTTCTCTCCAAAGGGGGCGTATGTCTGCCATATCCTTAACAGGTTTTAAGATGGTTAGGAAGGCATTTAAAAAAAATATCCAGGCATCCTCTACTGACGGGATGAGGTCAATATCCTTCCAGGATACCCCGGCCAGGTCGATTAGAAAGGCCTGCTCGCTGAAGTGTTTCAGGGAGCGTTTTACAGTGATGAGAGGAGGTCGTTTGACAGCTGACCCATTACGGATGCAGGCAATGAGGCAGTGATCGCTGAGATCTTGGTTGAAGACAGCAGAGGTGTATTTAGAGGGGAAGTTGGTTAGGATGATATCTATGAGGGTGCCCGTGTTTAAGGCTTTGGGGAGGTACCTGGTAGGTTCATTGATAATTTGTGTGAGATTGAGGGCATCAAGTTTAGATTGTAGGATGGCTGGGGTGTTAAGCATGTTCCAGTTTAGGTCGCCTAGCAGCACGAGCTCTGAAGATAGATGGGGGGCAATCAGTTCACATATGGTGTCCAGAGCACAGCTGGGGGCAGAGGGTGGTCTATAGCAGGCGGCAACGGTGAGAGACTTGTTTTTAGAGAGGTGGATTTTTAAAAGTAGAAGTTCAAATTGTTTGGGTACAGACCTGGATAGTAGGACAGAACTCTGCAGGCTATCTTTGCAGTAGATTGCAACACCGCCCCCTTTGGCAGTTCTATCTTGTCTGAAAATGTTGTAGTTTGGAATTAAAATGTCTGAATTTTTGGTGGTCTTCCTAAGCCAGGATTCAGACACAGCTAGAACATCCGGGTTGGCAGAGTGTGCTAAAGCAGTGAATAGAACAAACTTAGGGAGGAGGCTTCTAATGTTAACATGCATGAAACCAAGGCTATTACGGTTACAGAAGTCGTCAAAAGAGAGCGCCTGGGGAATAGGAGTGGAGCTAGGCACTGCAGGGCCTGGATTCACCTCTACATCGCCAGATGAACAGAGTAGTAGTAGAATAAGGGTGCGACTAAAAGCAATAAGAATTGGTCGTCTAGAACGTCTGGAACAGAGAGTAAAAGGAGGTTTCTGGGGGCGATAAAATAGCATCAAGGTATAATGTACAGACAAAGGTAAGGTAGGATGTGAATACAGTGGAGGTAAACCTAGGTATTGAGTGATGAAGAGAGAGATATTGTCTCTAGAAACATCATTGAAACCAGGAGATGTCATTGCATGTGTGGGTGGTGGAACTAATAGGTTGGATAAGGTATAGTGAGCAGGACTAGAGGCTCTACAGTGAAATAAGCCAATAAACACTAACCAGAACAGCAATGGACAAGACATATTGACATTAAGGAGAGGCATGCTTAGTCGAGTGATCAAAAGGGTCCAGTGAGTGGAGAGGTTGGTTGAGTGTCACGGCGATTTAGACAGCTAGCCAGGCCATCGGTAGCAAGCTAGCATAGCATAGGTATGTTGTTAGCCACCTCTTGCGTTCGGTCAGTGGATTAGTGGGGTTCCGTGTGGTAGAGGGGATTAATCCAAATCACACAACAAAAACAAAAATAAGAACAATAGATATAGTTATAGAGGCCCGAGAAGAAAACATAATAATAATAAAAATAAATAAATTGTCCGATTGTCTATTCAGATAGCAGCAGATAAGACAGCTAACGGTTAGCGGGCCGCAGATGGGCGTTCAGGTAACGTCGCGACGGAGGAGCCAGCCGGATCTCCTTCAGGTAGATAACGTCGGCAGTCCAGTTGTGAAGGCCCGGTGGGGCTCCGCGTAGGCAGTAAAACGGGTCCGGATAGGTGACTGCAGCCCAGGAGTGAATGATGGAACTCAGGAGTGATTGACGGAGCTGGCTAGCACCGGAATAATTGATGTTTGCTCCGGAATCGACGAAAGCCGATTGTCACACGGATAGCAGCTGGCTAGCTGTGAGATCCGGGTATGAATGTCCAGAGAGCAGTTGAAATCCAGGGACATGGAGAGAAAAATTGGTCCGGTATGTTCCGAGCCGTACAAAACTGGCGATAGATTTTCGATAGATTTTCGAGCTAAAGGATAGCTGATGACCACAAACCGTGGTTAGCTGAATACTAACGATTTGCCAGTAAAGAAGCTAACTAGCTTCTGATTAGCTTCTGGATTAGCTTCTGGGCTAGCTCCTGGCTAGCTTCTGGCTAGTTTCTGGCTAGCTTCTTGGAGTTTCTGGCTAGCTTCTTGGAGGATTACAGATCTGAGGTAAATAATACTTTTTTATAAATATAATTTGGTGAGGCAGGTTGCAGGAGAGTGTTTTGAAGATGAGTTGATGGAAAATAAAAATAAAATGTATGTGAAAAAAGTTGTAAATATATATATATACAGGACACGACAAGACGAGGACAAAAGACGTCTGAACTGCTATGCGATCTTGGAGTTGAGATGGATGTAGAATGTGTGTGTGTGTGTGTCTGCAAGTGTGTGTCTGGGCAAGAGTGTGTGTCTGTGTGTCTGTGTTAGTCTGTGGAGGAGGAAAAGCCAGTGATGGTCAGTGATGAGGCATCTCCAGCCCCTGACCTGATGCTGGGGCAGAACAGACCCAACAGGAGGGAGAGGTGGCCCTCAGGCAGAACAGACCCAACAGGAGGGAGAGGTGGCCCCCAGGCAGAACAGACCCAACAGGAGAGAGAGGTGGCCCCCAGGCAGAACAGACCCAACAGGAGGGAGAGGTGGCCCCCAGGCAGAACAGACCCAACAGGAGGGAGAGGTGGCCACCCAGGCAGAACAGACCCAACAGGAGGGAGAGGTGGCCCTCAGGCAGAACAGACCCAACAGGAGGGAGAGGTGGCCCCCAGGCAGAACAGACCCAACAGGAGGGAGAGGTGGCCCCCAGGCAGAACAGACCCAACAGGAGGGAGAGGTGGCCACCCAGGCAGAACAGACCCAACAGGAGGGAGAGGTGGCCACCCAGGCAGAACAGAACCAACAGGAGGGAGAGGTGGCCACCCAGGCAGAACAGACCCAACAGGAGGGAGGCGTGGCCCCCAGGCAGAACAGACCCAACAGGGGGAGAGGTGGCCCCCAGGCAGAACAGACCCAACAGGAGGGAGAGGTGGCCCCCAGGCAGAACAGACCCAACAGGAGGGAGAGGTGGCCCCCAGGCAGAACAGACCCAACAGGAGGGAGAGGTGGCCACCCAGGCAGAACAGACCCAACAGGAGGGAGAGGTGGCCACCCAAGCAGAACAGACCCAACAGGAGGGAGAGGTGGCAACCCAGGCAGAATAGACCCAACAGGAGGGAGAGGTGGCCACCCAGGCAGAACAGACCCAACAGGAGGGAGAGGTGGCCCCCAGGCAGAACAGACCCAACAGGAGGGAGAGGTGGCCCCCCAGACAGAGGAGATCCAGGGGTGGAACAGGAGCAGGCCAGCCCCTCTCCAGCTGAGAGCCAACCAGAGGCCAAGAAAAATATCACCTATACTAAGATTGTTAAGGAGGGACGGAGATTCAACTTTGACCTCATGTCTAAGGTTGGTACGGTATATGGAGGAGTGAAACATTTATGATTCAATGACGGCGTGACTTGTGTGCAATGCTCCAAACTAACTGTGTAACTATTTTTCTGTGTAACCTAATGTTTGATTGACTGTAAGGTCACACAATTTTAAATAATACAGCGAGTATACACCGTGGCCAGTTTATTAGGTACCCCACCTCGTTCACAATAATGGCTCGCTCCTACAGAGAGTGAGTCATGTGGCCGTGGCTTGCTATATAGAGCAGAAAGACAGGCATTGAGACATTTAGTTACTGTTTGATTGAGCGTTCGAATGGGAAAAACAGGTGTCCTAAGTGACTTTGAGCGTTGTATGATCGTCGGCGCCAGGCGCACCGGTTCCAGTATCTCCGAAACGGACGGCATCCTGGGCTTTTCACACACGACAGTGTCTAGGGTTTACAGAGAACGGTGTGACAAACAAAAAAACATCCAGTCAGTGGCAGCCTTCTGGGTGAAAACAGCTCCTTGATGAGAGGTGGAAGGACAACAGAAAAACATCCAGTCAGCGGCAGCCTTCTGGGTGAAAACAGCTCCTTGATGAGAGGTGGAAGGACAACAGAAAAACATCCAGTCAGCGGCAGCCTTCTGGGTGAAAACAGCTCCTTGATGAGAGGTGGAAGGACAATGGCAAGAATCATGCAAGCTAAAAGGCGGGCCACAAACAGGAAAATAATGGTGCAGTACAACAGTGGTGTGCAGAACAGCATCACGGAACACACAACTCATCGGCCCTGGTCAAGGATGGGCTATTGCAACCACACCGGGTTCCACTCCTATCAGCTAAAAACAAGAAGAAGTGGCTCCAGTGGGCAGGCGGTCACCAACACTGGACAACTGAGGAGTGGAAAAACATTGCCTGGTCTGACGAATCCCGGTTCCTGTTGTGTCATGCTGATGGTAGAGTCAGGATTTGGCATAAGCAGCATGAGTCCATGGCTCCAACCTGCCTGGTGTCAACAGTACAGGCTGGTGGCGGTGGTGTAATGGTGTGGGGAATGTTTTCCTGGCACATGTTAAGTCCCTTGATACCAATTGAGCAACGTTTCCATGCCCCATAGAATTCAGACTGTTCTGGAGGCACTATTGTGACCGTCCCCAGCTCATGTTCTCTCGTGGCTCATTGGTGGACCTCCTCATCAAGTCCAATGTCAGCCAATATGCAGAGTTTAAAAACTTCACCCGTATCCTCACCCACCGCAACAGGAAAGTGGATCAGGTAGAGTACACAACACACACACACACACACACACACACACACACACACACACACACACAACACACACACACACACACACACACACACACACACACACACACACACACACACACACACACAACACACACACACACACACACACACACACACACACACACACACACACACACACACACACACACACACACACACACACACACACACACAACACACACACACACAACACACACACACACACACACCACACACACACACACAACACACACACACACACAACACACACCACACACACACACACAACACACACACACACACACACACACACACACACACACACACACACACACACACACACACACACACACACACACACACACACACACACACACACCACACACACACACACACACACACACACACACAACACACACACACACAACACACACACACACACACACCACACACACACACACAACACACACACACACACACACACACACCACACACACACACCACACACACACACACAACACACACACACACACACACACACACACACACACACACACACACACACACACACACACACACACACACACACACACACACACACACACACACACACACACACACACCACACACACACACACACACACACACACACACAGATGTTGAGTTGAGATACAAGATCTAACAGATTTCGTTAACTTTCCAATTAATGTCAGATGAATGCTGTTGCACAAACAGCTATTTAATCTCTGAAGATAATATACAAATGTCTCTACATTTGATTTATTGAGTGGTGGTTATGAACATCGGTTTTTAATTTGAGTACTTCAATCACTCTGCTCAAGATAGCTGTCCCATATTTGACCACACTCACTTGTCCCTGTCTGCCCCGTCACCCCCGCCCCCGCCCTGCTTTTTAATGTTCACACACCCTCACCATTCCATTCCCACTCATCCCCATTATCTCTAACTCTCTCACTCTTTCTCCCCCTATTTATCTATCTCGTGCTCTTTCTCCCTCTCTCTCCATTGTCCCCCTCTCTCTCCCCCTATCTCTCTCCTTTCTCCCTCTCACACCCTCTCTCTCCTTTCTCCCTCTCTCCTTTCTCTATCTCTCATTTCTCCCTCTCTATCTCTTGCACTCTCTCCCTCTCCTCTCTCTCCAGACCTCTCCCCTGGTATTCCCTGCTCTCCTCTCTCTCCAGACTTATCTCCTCTGGTATTCCCTGCTCTCCTCTCTCTCCAGACTTCTCTTCCCTGGTATTCCATGCTCTCCTCTCTCTCCAGACTTCTCTTCCCTGGTATTCCCTGCTCTCCTCTCTCTCCAGACTTCTCTCCCCTGGTATTCCCTGCTCTCCTCTCTCTCCAGACTTCTCTTCCCTGGTATTCCCTGCTCTCCTCTCTCTCCAGACTTCTCTCCCCTGGTATTCCCTGCTCTCCTGTCTCTCCAGACTTCTCAGAGCTTCTCCTTCTGGGACTTCCTACAGACCAAGAAGCTGACAGAGAACCTGCAGCATCTCTTCCTGCACACCATCGCCATGGTGACCCCAGAGGTCTGCACGGGGGAGGGCATGAGAGCAACGCAGCACTTCCTGTGTTGTCTGGGGCATTACAGCAACACGCCCTTCCTGTTCCCCCTCTACAGGCTGTGGGACATCCCTCAGTGCTTCTGCAGGTCAGTGGTTCCTTATGTCTGTGCTAAAGGTCCGTTGCAGACTAATATACACTGACATAGACTGACCAGGTGAATCCAGGTTAAAGCTGTGATCCCTTATGGATGTCACTTGTTAAATCCACTTCAATCAGTGTATATGACAAAAGATTTAAGTGCCTTTGAACTGGGTATGTCAAGAACTGTAACACTGCTGGAATTTTCACGCTCAACAGTTTTCCGTGTGTATCAAGAATGGTCCACCACCCAAAGGACATCCAGTCAACTTTACACAACTGTGGGAAGCATTGGAGTCAACATGGGTCAGCATCTCTGTAGAATACTGTGGACACCTTGTCGAGTCCGTGCCCCCGACAAATGTTTGTTTTCTTTATTTTTAAGTTAACCTTTATACAAGAATTGAGTCTGTTCCGAGAGCAAAATGGGCTGCAACTCAATATTAGGAAGGTGTTCCTAATGTTTTGTACACTCAGTGTATATACGGTGCATTCGGAAAGTATTCAGACCCCTTGACTTTTTCAACATTTTGTTGCGTTACAGCCTTATTCTAAATGTATTAAATAGTTTTTTTTCTTCCTCAATCTACACATAAGACCCCATAATGACAAAACAAAAACATGTTTTAGAAATGTAGCAAATTTAAAAATAATAATGCTTCACCTTAGGGATGGTGGCAGGTTTCCTCCAGATGTGACGCTTGGCGTTCAGGCCAAAGAATTCAATCTTGGTTTCATCAGACCAGAGAATCTTGTTTCTCATGGTCTGAGAGTCCTTTAGGTTCCTTTTGGCAAAGTCCAAGTTGGCTGTCATGTGCCTTTTACTGAGGAGTGGCTTACGTCTGGCCACTCTACCATACAGTCCTGATTGGTGAAGTGTTGCAGAGATGGTTGTCCGTCTAGAAGGTTCTCCCATCTCCACAGAGGAGCTCTAGAGCTCTGTCAGAGTGAAGAGTCCTGTCTGGTCCTGGTGTAACTCGGGCAGTTGTTGTTGCCATCCTGTACCTGTGATGTTTGTAGGTACCGATCCTGTGCAAGTGTTGTTACACGTGGTCTGCCACTGCGAGGACGATCAGCTATCCATCCTGTCTCCCTGTAGCGCTGTCTTAGGCGTCTCACAGTACGGACATTGCAATTTATTGCCCTGGCCACATCTGCAGTCCTCATGCCTCCTTGCAGTAAGCCTAAGGCACGTTCACACAGATGATTAGGGACCCTGGGCATCTTTCTTTTGGTATATTTCAGAGTCAGTAGAAAGGCCTCTTTATTGTCCTAAGTTTTCATAACTGTGACCTTAATTGCCTACCGTCTGTAAGCTGTTAGTGTCTTAATGACCGTTCCACAGATGCATGTTAAAAAATTGTTTATGGTTCACTGAACAAGCATGGGAAACAGTGTTTGAACCCTTTACTATGAAGATCTGTGTTATTTGGAAGGGGGAGAGAGAAAGCAATTGTATGGGGGGAGAGAGGGGGAGAGAGAGAGAGAGAGTGAGAGGATGAGAGAGAGAGAGTGAGCGAGAGGAAGGGGGAGAGAGTGAGAGGATGGGAGAGAGAAAGAGGTGGGGGGAGAGAGAGAGGGAGAGGAAGTGGGAGAGAGAGTGAGAGGATGAGACAGAGAGCGAGAGGAAGTGGAAGAGAGAGTGAGAGGATGAGAGCGAGAGAGAGCGAGAGGAAGGGGGAGAGAGAGAGAGGATGGGAGAGAGAGAGAGGAGGGGGGAGAGAGAGAGGGAGAGAGGATGAGAGAGAGAGGAGAGGAAGTGGGAGAGAGAGTGAGAGGATGAGATAGAGAGCGAGATGAAGTGGGAGAGAGAGTGAGAGGATGAGAGCGAGAGAGAGCGAGAGGAAGGGGGAGAGAGAGAGAGGATGGGAGAGAGAGAGAGGAGGGGGGAGAGAGAGAGGGAGAGAGGATGAGAGAGAGAGGAGAGGAAGTGGGAGAGAGAGTGAGAGGATGAGACAGAGAGCGAGAGGAAGTGGGAGCGAGAGTGAGAGGATGAGAGCGAGAGAGAGCGAGAGGAAGGGGGAGAGAGAGAGAGAGAGGATGGGAGAGAGAGAAAGGATGGTAATACTACTGCAGGGGATAATGGCTCACAGCCAGACAATGCGAGAACAACTCCCCAGGGGCCGTGGATGCAGCTGGATATAGCCTTTTACACTTGCCCCGGGGTTGTGCATATGACTTTGGCTGCCTGCCTGCGTTTCCATTCTCTGACTGGGATATATCTACACCATGGAGGTGCCATGCGCTGAGTTGCATATGTGACAGAGTTGTTTTCTACGGCAGAGCAGCCTGGAGATAGGTCATGTTCTATTGAACACGCTGTACTGTCCAAGTCAGTGCCATGAAAACGATATACACTATATCTACAAAAGTATATGGACACCCCTTCAAATTAGTGTAGTCGGCTATTTCTGCCACACCCATTGCTGACCAGTGTATACAATTGAGCACATACAGCACTTTGAGATATCAGCTGATGTAAGAAGGGCTATATAAATACATTTGATTTGACGTAGCTTTTCAATCGCCATAGACAAACATTGGCAGTAGAATGACCTCAGATCTCAGTGACTTTCAACCTGGCACCGTCATAGGATACCGCCTTTCCAACCAGTCAGTTCATCAAATTTCTGCCCTGTTAGAGATGCCCCGGTCAACAGTAAGTGCTGTTCTTGTGAAGTGGAAACGTCTAGGAGCAACAGTGGCTCAGTTGCCAAGTGGTAAACCACACAAGCTCACAGAACGGGACCGCCGAGTGCTGAAGTGCGTAGCGCGTAAAAATCGTCTGTCCTCGGTTGAAACACTCACTACCGAGTTCCAAACTGCATCAGGAAGCTACGTCAGCAAAATAACTGCTCATCAAGAGCTTCATGAAATGGGTTTCCATGGCCGAGCAGCTGCACACAAGTCTAAGGTTGCCATGCTCTTTGGATCCTGGAGCAGTGTAAATGCAAATCACTCTTCCCCGGTCTGACGGACAAATCTGAGTTTGGCGGTTGCCAGGAAAACGCTACCTGCCCGAATGCATAATGCCAACTGTAAAGTTGGGTGGAGAACGAATAATGGTTTGGGGCTGTTTTTCATGGTTCGGGGTGGGCCCATTAGTTCCAGTTAAGGTACATCTTAATGCTACAGCATACAATGACATTCCTGATGATTCTGCGCTTCCAACTTTGTAGCAACAGTTTGGTGAAGACCCTTTCCTGTTTCAGCAAGACAATGTCTCTGTGCACAAAGCGAGGTCCATACAGGAATGGTTTGTCGGAATCGGTGTGGAATAACTTAACTGTCCTGCACAGAGCCTTGACCTCAACCCCATCGAACACCTTTAGGATAAATTGGAACGCCGACTGTGAGCCAGGCCTAATCACCCAGCATCAGTGCCCGACCACACAATGATCTTGTGGCTGAATTTAAGCAAGTCCCCGCAGCAATTTTCCAACATCCAGTGGAAAGGCATCCCAGAAGAGTGGAGGCTGTTATAGCAGCAAAGGGGGGGGGACCAACTCCATATTCATGCCCATGATTTTGGAATGAGATGTTTGACAAGCAGGTGTCCATATACTTTTGGCCATGTAGGGTATCTGGGATGCAATCGATTTGCATCCAACTAAATCCATCATAGAGAATGGCTGCACACCTCACATTTCAGAGGCGTATTAACAGACCAGACCAAGGGTATGACAAAACATTTATCTTTACTGCTCTAATTACGTTGGTAACCAGTTTATAATAGCAATAAAGCTCTGGGATTTGTGGTATATGGCCAATATATCCTTATTGCTTAATTGTATTATAATAAACTATTCAGAAAAAAAAGTATTTGTTATAATGATGTAGTAATTAATAGAAAGTGATGAATACATATTAAGAGCCTCCAAATGGAGCCATAACATCTTCCTCCTCATCTGTGTTTACCTTTGGGGGTAGATGTAGAGACATAAGTCTATCATGTAGGATACAGAGGTTGGATTCATCTTCTACCTGACTTTTAGAATTTGAATAAAGCACCTCTGCTTGAGGCTCAGTCATTTGCATATTTGATTCCCACTCCTTCCTCTAATCTCCTTCCCTGACGTTCAGATAAGCAAGGTAAAGAGACGACACATGATCACACCTGTCTGTCACCGTCTCTCTCTCGCTCTCTGGTGTTTTCCCATTCTGGATTGCCATGTCTTTATTTTGTTCTACCGGTGATGAATAGGAATTGAGCTATTACTTTAATCTCCCTAGTTTTATATCTTAGATTAAAAACATCACAATGTCTCACCTTGACTTCAAACCTTGACTCTAGTCAGAAGGTCAGTTTTTTCTTAAATAGTGGAGGTAATTAAGGTTACAATAGTAGAAATGGAAGGAAGAAGAAAATGTTGGAGGTAGAGTGAGAGAGAATAAACAAAATAGAGGTAGCGAGTCAGATGGAGAAGGGAGAACAATATCTGAGCTAGAGAGTGGTGTTTGGAGGGATCATCCATCAACGTGATACCTGCTTGCAGGTGATGGATGGATAGATGGCTGTGCAAACTCAATAATTCTCACTCTCTCAGGTTATTCACAGATCAGCGAGCAGCACTGCTAATAAAGTGATGAAATGCTTTTGTGTCCTCGCCTGGATTATTCCTCAAATTTTGACAGGGAAGACTTTTTAATTTCTAAATAACCTTTGGCGCATTGACTGCCGTAGTCCGTATTCTGCCTATGCCCCTAGTACCGTTCCATGACTTGGGGACCGTTATTCATTTAACCTGAAAAAGCATTTGGCCGTGACACGCTTTGATTTGCATGCAGCATTGCCACGCTCCAATCAGACAGCAGGCAGAATGAAACCGATTGAGAGGATGGGGAAAAGCATTCATTAATACAGATGATTGTTTGTCGAGCATTCAGTTTTTTTCTACTCATGGAGCAATAAACATAATTTAACCCACAGGATTTAATTATGTGCAGAAGGCCTCACCATGCGGCATGGCTCTTTGTTTGTCTTTTAATTATTGGCCAACCATTAGCCCCCCACTCTGACACCCAGCTCCCCAGATTACAGCAGAATTTGCCGGCAATGATCTTCACGGGTCTTCTTGACAGGTCTGTGTACACATCGTAGTTTACTTTGTTTAAATCAAAATCAAATCAAATCAAATGTATTTATATAGCCGTTCGTACATCAGCTGATATCTCAAAGTGCTGTACAGAAATGCAGCCTAAAACCCCAAACAGCAAGCAATGCAGGTGTTGAAGCACGTTGGCTCGGAAAAACTCCCTAGAAAGGCCAAAACCTAGGAAGAAACCTAGAGAGGAACCAGGCTATGAGGGGTGGCCAGTCCTCTTCTGGCTGTGCCGGGCGGAGATTATAACAGAACATGGCCAAGATGTTAAAATGTTCATAAATTACCAGCATGGTCAAATAATAGGTCTGGGACAGGTAGCACGTCCAGTGAACAGGTCAGGATTCCATAGCCGCAGGCAGAACAGTTGAAACTGGAGCAGCAGCATGGCCAGGTGGACTGGGGACAGTAAGGAGTCATCATGCCAGGTAGTCCTGAGGCATGGTCCTAGGTCTCAGGTCCTCGGAGAGAGAGAAAGAAAGAGAGAAAGAGAGAATTAGATAAAGCAAACTTAAATTCACACAGGACACCGGATAAGACAGGAGAAGTACTCCAGATATAACAAACTGACTCTAGCCCCCCGGCACATAAACTACTGCAGCATAAATACTGAGGCTGAGACAGGAGGGGTCAGGAGACACTGTGGCCCCATCCGATGACACCCCCGGACAGGGCCAAACAGGAAGGATATAACCCCACCCACTTTGCCAAAGCACAGCCCCCACACCACTAGAGGGATATCTTCAACCACCAACTTACCATCCTGAGACAAGGCCGAGTATAGCCCACGAAGATCTCCGCCACGGCACAACCCAAGGGGGACGCCAACCCAGACAGGAAGATCACATTAGTGACTCAACCAACTCAAGTGACGCACCCCTCCTAGGGACGGCATGAAAGAGCACCAGTAAGCCAGCCCCTGTAATTGGGTTAGAGGCAGAGAATACCACTACACTTAATCATATGACCCACTGAAGAGATGAGTCTTCAGTAAAGACTTAAAGGTTGAGACCGAGTTTGCGTCTCTCACATGGGTAGGCAGACCATTCCATTAAAATGGGGCTCTATAGGAGAAAGCCCTGCCTCCAGCTGTTTGCTTAGAAATTCTAGGGACAATTAGGAGGCCTGCGTCTTGTGACCGTAGCGTACGTGTAGGTATGTGCGGCAGGACCAAATCAGAGAGATATGTAGGAGCAAGCCCATGTAAATGCTTTGCAGTTTAGCAGTAAAACCTTGAAATCAGCCCATGCCTTGACAGGAAGCCAGTGTAGGGAGGCTAGCACTGGAGTAATATGATCAAATTTTTGGGTTATAGTCAGGATTCTAGCAGCCGTATTTAACACTAACGGAAGTCTATTTAGTGCTTTATCCAGGTAGCCGGAAAGTAGAGCATTGCAGTAGTCTAACCTAGAAGTAACAAAAGCATGGATTAATTTTCCTGCATCATTTTTGGACAGAAAGTTTAAGATTTTTGCAATGTTACGTAGATGGAAAAAAGCTGTCTTTGAAACAGTCTTGATAGGTTCGTCAAAAGAGAGATCAGGGTCCAGAGTAACGCAGAGGTCCTTCACAGTTTTATTTGAGACGACTGTACAACCATTAAGATTAATTGTCAGATTCAACAGAAAATCTCTTTGTTTCTTGGGACCTAGAACAAGCATCTCTGTTTTGTCCGAGTTTAAAAGTAGAACATTTGCAGCGATCCACTTCCTTATGTCTGAAACACATTCTTCTAGCGAGGGCAATTTTGGGGCTTCACCATGTTTCATTGAAATGTACAGCTGTGTGTCATCCGCATAGCAGTGAAAGTTAACATTATGTTTTCGAATGACATCCCCAAGAGGTAAAATATATAGTGAAAACAACAGTGGTCCTAAAACGGAACCTTGAGGAACACCGAAATTTACAGTTGATTTGTCAGAGGACAAACCATTCACAGAGACACACTGATATCTTTCCGACAGATTAGATCTAAACCAGGCCATATCTTATCTTTGTAGACCAATTTGGGTTTCCAATCTCTCCAAAAGAATGTGGTGATCGATGGTATCAAAAGCAGCACTAAGGTCTAGGAGCACGAGGACAGATGCAGAGCCTCGGTCTGATGCTATTAAAAGGTAATTTACCACCTTCACAAGTGCAGTCTCAGTGCTATGATGGGGTCTAAAACTAGACTGAAGCATTTCGTATACATTGTTTGTCTTCAGGAATGCAGTGAGTTGCTGCGCAACAGCTTTTTCAAAAATGTTTGAGAGGAACGGAAGATTCAATATAGGCCGATAGTTTTTATATTTTCTGGGTCAAGGTTTGGCTTTTTCAAGAGAGGCTTTATTACTGCCACTTTTAGTGAGTTTGGTACACATCCGGAGAATAGAGAGCCGTTTATTATGTTCAACATAGGAGGGCCAAGCACAGGAAGCAGCTCTTTCAGTAGTTTAGTTGGAATAAGGTCCAGTATGCAGCTTGAAGGTTTAGAGGCCATGATTATTTTCATCATTGTGTCAAGAGATATAGTACTAAAACACTTGCGTGTCTCTCTTGATCCTAGGTCCTTGCAGAGTTGTGCAGACTCAGGACAACATAGCTTTGAAGGAATAGTCCGTAATTTGCTTTCTAATAATCATGATCTTTTTCTCAAAGAAGTTCATGAATTTATTACTGCTGAAGTGAAAGCCATCCTCACTTTAGCGTGTTCTTGACATGGTGAGGATTTAGTGTCCACAAACCCTCTGACATCCTCCCAGGACCTACTAAAACGTCCCACCTGTTTCTCCTTCTTGGAGGTGGGGAGAGAAAGTATGCACCTACAGAACCTGCAGCTTCTGTCCCACCAGGCTTTATAAGGGTTCAGTCAGGTCTTCAGTTCAACAGCCTTTTTAAGGGTCAGGGCTTAGTTCAACACTCTTTAAGGGTTGAGTCAGGGCTTAGTTCAACACTCTTAAAGGGTTGAGTCAGGACTTAGTTCAACACTCTTTAAGGGTTGAGTCAGGGCTTAGTTCAACACTCTTTAAGGGTGAGTCAGGGCTTAGTTCAACACTCTTTAAGGGTTGAGTCAGGGCTTAGTTCAACACTCTTTAAGGGTTGAGTCAGGGCTTAGTTCAACACTCTTAAAGGGTTGAGTCAGGACTTAGTTCAACACTCTTAAAGGTTTGAGTCAGGACTTAGTTCAACACTGGAACAATTACAGAGTTGTTTAAGAGGATGTTGTGCAAAAGTGAGCTTGAACCACATGGTATTGCTAAGCAGTGCTCCTCAATACATACACTTTAGACTTATCTCTAGACTGTAATGGAACAATCCATCTCTAGTGTTCCTCCATGTGAGGATGAAGAAAGCACAACACCTGCTGGTCCTACAGGCTTGTCAAAGCTTGAGAGAAACCTCCCAGACCTAACTGTCATGACTGAAACTGAGATGAGAATCTAGAAAACACGGCAGCATTCAGTACTTGGAGGTGGACACGTCCTGTGTAAATTTGTAAATACATTCTCTGCCATCCTCATGAGGCATAGGGATTGAGTTGTCAAGAAAATTGTGGCTGGCAGCCTTTAAGGGACTCTCTGTTTTATGTATTTCTGCCTTGCTATCGCTAGAGCCTGCAGCTTGTTTCTGCTTCTTGTTACATTACCTTTTAATTACAGAAATAACTAGTTGGAGGCAGTTGTTTTGTAAGAGGGGGGAGAGGAGGGTTGTCAAAGATTTATTTGGGATGTGACCTTCTCCACACTAGCTGCAGCTGTAATCAGTGGAATTAATAGCATAATCAAATTATACACAAACTCATAAATCATCGCCGAGCTCGCTGTCACGGAGTTCGGCTATTAATGGCCCCTATTGTTTTGCCACCGTATTAAAAAATCACGTCCCCTGATTCCCGCCTTGATAGGAACTGAAATGCCATTTAGAGGCTATAAAGACCGGGGGCTCAGAGGGGATTTTCACAACTGTTAATTTAGCAGCGATGCGGAGTGATGTCGCAGGAGCCAAAGGGGGGCGAGTGAGGGCCGGCCGCGCTTCAGCGGTGCCTTTTCAGCCGGGGGATGGCATCATTGGGACAGACAGCGGCCAGTTAATTAGAGTAATATCAGCTTAAACGTCTGTCAGTTAGGGTTAATGACATCAAAAGGGGTTTCCTGTCGTCTGAATGGGGTTTAGTATAGGACATGACATGGGCCTGAATGATTGTCTGTGAGTTCTATTCTCTTTACTCTCTCTATGCTTTACTAAGATGTCGTGCTTGGTAATTAAACTAACGGGTCTGGGGCAGGTACAAACCTTTAGAGAAGCGGTGGTGGGGTGTGTGAGGTAGGCATGTCTGGGTCCCTCCTCTCCATTCCTCCCTCAGTTTCTCTCCACCTGCTCTCTCTCCAGTCCCTCATATGACAGAGCTCCTTCAAACCCCAGCCATCTCAGGCCGTTATTCACTCTGTTTTGAAAGAGCTCGTGCCAGGCTCATAGACCTGTTCTGTCTTTGTTATGCAGCTGTGTCTGCGTGGGAGCTTGGCTAAACCCATGTAGCCTTGAGTTTTGAAAAGTTGAACAAAACCAGGAAGCACAAATACACTGTTTTATAGTGATTGTAACCACATTAAGTGATTCCACTTTTTCTTTGGGGGAGATTTAAAACATTTCTATTTTGGAATTTTGGAGTATTTTGCAGTGAATTCATGTATGTTTATCTACACTGACTAGCCACTATCTAAAATCCCTTCTTGTTCTCAGGATGCTGTTTTTGGAGGAATCTACTGTCTTCGCCACTCATTTCAGTGTCTGGTTCTGGACAAGGAGTCTGGCAAGTGAGTAGTCCATTGAGAATTTATCACACACAGGGACATACAGATACACACACACACACACACACACACACACACACACACACACACACACACACACACACACACACACACACACAGGGACATACAGAGACACACACACACACACACACACACACACACACACACACACACACACACACACACACACACACACACACACACACACACACACACACACACACACACAGGGACATACAGATACACTCACACACACACACACACACACACACACAGGGACATACAGAGACACACACACACACACACAGGGACATGGGCACACACACAGGGACATACAGAGACACACACACAGGGACATGGGCACACACACAGGGAAATGGGCACACACACAGGGACATGGGCACACACACAGGGACATACAGAGACACTCACACACACACACACACACACAGGGACATGGGCACACACACAGGGACATGGGCACACACACAGGGAAATGGGCACACACACAGGGACATACAGACACACACACACACACACACACACACACACACACACACACACACACACACAGGGACATGGGCACACACACAGGGACATGGGCACACACACAGGGACATGGGCACACACACAGGGACATGGGCACACACACAGGGACATGGGCACACACACAGGGAAATGGGCACACACACAGGGACATACAGAGACACACACACACACACACACACACACACACACACACACACACACACACACACACACAGGGACATGGGCACACACACAGGGACATGGGCACACACACAGGGACATGGGCACACACACAGGGAAATGGGCACACACACAGGGACATACAGAGACACACACACACACACACACACTCACACACACACACACACACACACACACACACACACACACACACACACACACACACACACACACACACACACACACACACACACACACACACACACACACACACACAGGGACATACAGAGACACTCACACACACACACACACACACACACACACACACACACACAGGGACATACAGAGACACACACACAGGGACATACAGGCATATAGACATATACACAGACATACAGACATACACACACAAACACACACACACAGGGGCATGCAGATAAACACACAGACACATAGACACACACACACACACACACACAGACACACAGACATACGCACACACACAGACATACAGACATACACACACACATACACACAGACATACACACACACACACACAGACATACAGACACACAGACACACAGACATACACACACAAACAGACACACACAGACATACACAGACACACACACAGACACACAGCCATACAGACACACACACAGACACACAGACATACACACAAACAGACACACACAGACATACACAGACACACAGACAGACACAGACACACAGACACACACAGACACACAGACACACACAGACATACACAGACAGACACAGACATACAGACACACACACAGACATACAGACACACACAGACAGACACACACACAGACACACAGACAGACACAGACACACAGACACACAGACACACACAGACAGACAGTCTCCCCCTCCTCCACAATAAAGAAGTGTGATAACAAAGCAGTAGAAGATTTGGTTTGTGTTCAGGACTGAGATAACAAAAAGCTGCCCTGTTCTCTTCCTGCCCTCTAATCAGGGATCAACCTCAATTAGAAGTAATTTGTGTACGTGGTCTTCCAAAACAAGGAAAGAAGAGGGGGTCCAGAATATAGATACGAAAATTAATTTTCTGGGAGAAGGGAGCTCCAACCCCCCCTGAAGCAGCCAAGCTCGGGAGGGGCCTGCCACTTGGGCTGGCGCTGAGTGATGCTGCTTTTTCCTCCTGGCCTTACCTTCACTAATTGATTTTCATCTGAAGACAAAAAAGACCTCTGTTACTGCCTCTTAAAAAATGAGAGTTCATCTCCAGTCTCCCTTGATTAATCTGCGCTGATAATGTGAGTCAGGCCCTACTAGAAAGCCCTTTAATGAGTTTCAAAGGTAGATTGTTGTCATAAACTAGGTTAGATTAGTTTTTTGGGAGGGCTCGGTATTGAGATTCTTTCATTTTGGTGGTGCGTGACCCTAGTGGGCAGGAGTCTTGTGGTGGAACAGCAGTGTACTGATGAGTAGTACTGTATGCACTCTCTCTCTCCGTATGCACTCTCTCTCTCTGTATGCACTCTCTCTCTCTCTCTCTCTCTCTCTCTCTCTCTCTCTCTCTGTATGCACTCTCTCTCTCTGTATGCACTCTCTGTCTCTGTATGCACTCTCTCTCTCTCTCTCTCTCTGTGTATGCACTCTCTCTCTCTGTATGCACTCTCTCTCTCTGTATGCACTCTCTCTCTCTGTATGCACTCTCTCTCTCTGTCTGCACTCTCGCTCTCTTTCTCTCTCTCTGTCTCTCTGTCTCTCTGTCTCTCTCTCTCTACTCACTCTCTCTACTCACTCTCTACTCTCTCTCTCTACTCTCTCTCTCTACTCTCTCTACTCTCTCTACTCTCTCTCTCTACTCTCTTTCTCTATTCTACTCTACTTTCTCTACTCTCTCTACTCTACTCTCTCTACTCTACTCTCCATTCAATTCAATTCAAGGGGCTTTATTGGGATGGGAAACGTGTTAACATTGCCAAAGCAAGTGAGGTAGATAATATACAAAAGTGAAATAAATAATAAAAATTAACAGTAAACATTACACGTACAGAAGTTTCAAAACAATAAAGACATTACAAATATCATATTACGTATAAATACCGTGTTACAACGATGTACAAATGGTTAAGGATACACAAGGGAAAATAAATAGGCATAAATATGGGTTGTATTTACAACGGTGTTTGTTCTTCACTGGGTGACCTTTTCATGTGGCAACAGGTCACAAATCTTGCTGCTGTGATGGCACACTGTGGAATTTCACCCAGTAGATATGGGAGTTTATCAAAATTGGGTTTGTTTTCGAATTCTTTGTGGATCTGTGTAATCTGAGGGAAATACAGTGGGGAGAACAAGTATTTGATACACTGCCGATTTTGCAGGTTTTCCAACTTACAAAGCATGTAGAGGTCTGTAATTTTTATCATAGGTACACTTCAACTGTGAGAGACGGAATCTAAAACAAAAATCCAGAAAATCACATTGTATGATTTTTAAGTAATTCATTTGCATTTTATTGCATGACATGTTTTTGATACATCAGAACTTAATATTTGGTACAGAAACCTTTGTTTGCAATTACAGAGATCATACGTTTCCTGTAGTTCTTGACCAGGTTTGCACACTGCAGCAGGGATTTTGGCCCACTCCTCCATACAGACCATCTCCAGATCCTTCAGGTTTCGGGGCTGTCGCTGGGCAATATGGACTTTCAGCTCCCTCCAAAGATTTTCTACTGGGTTCAGGTCTGGAGACTGGCTAGGCCACTCCAGGACCTTGAGATGCTTCTTACGGAGCCACTCCTTAGTTGTCCTGGCTGTGTGTTTTGGGTCGTTGTCATGCTGGAAGACCTAGCCACGACCCATCTTCAATGCTCTTACTGAGGGAAGGAGGTTGTTGGCCAAGATCTCGTGATACATGGCCCCATCCCATCCTCCCCTCAATACGGTGCAGTCGTCCTGTCCCCTTTGCAGAAAAGCATCCCAAAGAATGATGTTTCCACCTCCATGCTTCACGGTTGGGATGGTGTTCTTGGGGTTGTACTCATCCTTCTTCTTCCTCCAAAAATGTCTCGTCAGACCACATGGCCTTCTCCCATTCCTCCTCTGGATCATCCAGATGGTCATTGGCAAACTTCAGACGGGCCTGGACATGCGCTGGCTTGAGCAGGGGGACCTTGCGTGCGCTGCAGGATTTTAATCCATGACGGCGTAGTGTGTTACTAATGGTTTTCTTTGAGACTGTGCAAAATCGGCAGTGTATCAAATACTTGTTCTCCCCACTGTATGTGTCTCTAATATGGTCATACATTGGACAGGAGGTTAGGAAGTGCTGCTCCGTTTCCACCTCATTTTGTGGGCAGTGTGCACATAGCCTGTCTTCTCTTGAGAGCCATGTCTGCCTACGGCGGCCTTTCTCAAAAGCAAGGCTATGCTCACTGAGTCTGTACATAGTCAAAGCTTTCCTTATGTTTGGGTCAGTCACAGTGGTCAGGTTTTCTGCCACTGTGTACTCTCTGTTTAGGGCCAAATAGCATTCTAGTTTGAGCTGTTTTTTTGTTAATTCTTTCAATGTGTCAAGTAATTATCTTTTTGTTTCTCATGATTTGATTGGGTCTAATTGTGTTGCTTTCCTGGGGCTCTGTAGGGTGTGTTTGTGTTTGTGAACAGAGCCCCAGGACCAGCTTGCTTAGGGGATTCTTCTCCGGGTTCATCTTTCTGTAGGTGAAGGCTTTGTTTTGGAAGGTTTGGGAATTGCTTCCTTTTAGGTGGTTGTAGAATTTAAATGGCTCTTTTCTGGATTTTGATAATTAGTGGGTATCAGCCTAATTCTGCTCTGCATGCATTATTTGGTGTTCTACGTTGTACATGGAGGATATTTTTGCAGAATTCTGCGTGCAGAGTCTCAATTTGGTGTTTGTCCCATTTTGTGAAGTCTTGGTTGGTGAGTGGACCCCAGACCTCACAACCATAAAGGGCAATGGGCTCTATGACTGATTGCAGTATTTTTAGCCAGATCCTAATTGGTATGTTGAATTTTACGTTCCTTTTGATGGTATAGAATGCCCTTCTTGCCTTGTGTCTCAGGTCGTTCACAGCTTTGTGGAAGTCACTTGTGGTGCTGATGTTTAGGCCAAGGTATGTATAGTTTTTTTTGTGGGCTCTAGGTCAACAGTGTCTAGATGGAATTTGTATTTGTGGTCCTGGAAACTGGACCTTTTTTGGAACACCATTATTTTGATCTTACTGAGAT
This sequence comes from Oncorhynchus mykiss, assembly GCF_013265735.2. Lineage (NCBI taxonomy): Eukaryota > Metazoa > Chordata > Actinopteri > Salmoniformes > Salmonidae > Oncorhynchus > Oncorhynchus mykiss. Next base: position 35,342,263 of record NC_048593.1, read on the forward strand.
TTACTGTCAGGGCCCAGGTCTGGCAGAAACTGTGCATATCTAGGTGCTGCTGTATGCCCTCCTTGGTTGGTGACAGAAGCACCAGATCATCAGCAAACAGTAGACATTTGACTTCAGATTCTAGTAGGGTGAGGCCGGGTGCTGCAGACTTTTCTAGTGCCCGCGCCAATTCGTTGATATATATGTTGAAGAGGGTGGGAATTAAGCTGCATCCCTGTCTCACCCCACGGCCCTGTGGGAAGAAATGTGTGTGTTTTTTGCCAATTTTAACCACACACTTGTTGTTTGTGTACATGGATTTTATAGTGTCGTATGTTTTACCCCCAACACCACTTTCCATCAATTTGTATAGCAGACCCTCATGCCAAATTGAGTCGAAGGCTTTTTTGAAATCAACAAAGCATCAGAAGACTTTGCCTTTGTTTTGGTTTGTTTGGTTGTCAATTAGGGTGTGCAGGGTGAATACATGGTCTGTTGTACGGTAATTTGGTAAAAAGCCAATTTGACATTTGCTCAGTACATTGTTTTCATTGAGGAAATGTACGAGTCTGCTGTTAATGATAATGCAGAGGATTTTCCCAAGGTTACTGTTGACGCATATCCCACGGTAGTTATTGGGGTCAAATTTGTCAAAATTTTTGTGGATTGGGGTGATCAGTCCTTGATTCCAAATATTGGGGAAGATGCCAGAGCTAAGGATGATGTTAAATAGTTTTAGTATAGCCAATTGGAATTTGTTGTCTGTATATTTGATCGTGTCATTAAGGATACAATCAACACCACATGGCTTTTTGGGTTGGAGGGTTTTTATTTTGTCCTGTAGCTCATTCAAGGTAATTGGCATTTTGTCCTGCTAGCAGCAGGTAACTTGGTCATGGAAATCAGAAAAGCAATCACATTAAATCGTTTACCTTTGATGAGCTTCGGATGTTTTCACTCACGAGACTCCCAGTTAGATAGCAAATGTTCCTTTTTTCCAAAAATATTATTTTTGTAGGCGAAATAGCTCCGTTTGTTCTTCACGTTTGGCTGAGAAATCGCCCGGAAATTGCAGTCACGAAAACTGCGAAAAATATTCCAAATTAGCTCCATAATATCAACAGAAACATGGCAAACGTTGTTAATAATCAATCCTCAAGGTGTTTATCAAATATCTATTCGATAATATATCCATATATATATATCCAATGTAGCCGCCTACGGGTATTCTTCAACATAAATGCGTAAAACTACGTCACAATGCTGTAGACAGCAGTGGTCTCTGCTAGTTTTCCATGTGTACAGGGGTTAGAGTGAGGTTGAAGATGATCCGAGACCCTGTCAGTCAGCAGTGGAGAGCAGTCCATAAGCCAGCAGTGAGGCATGTCTGAGAGGGCCGCATGTCCGAGAGGGCCGCGTGTCCGAGAGGGCCGCATGTCCGAGAGGGCCGCATGTCCGAGAGGGCCGCATGGCCGAGAGGGCCGCATGTCCGAGAGGGCCGCATGGCCAAGAGGGCCGCATGTCCGAGAGAGCCGCATGTCCGAGAGGGCCGCATGTCTGAGAGGGCCGCATGGCCGAGAGGGCCGCATGTCTGAGAGGGCCGCATGGCCGAGAGGGCCGCTCTGCTCTACACGTGCGCCGCACAGGTGTCCACTCTGCTCCTTGGTCAAGGCAAGCATAATACATCATCGGAGGAAGAACGTTTTTTGAAGGTAAAAATACAGGCAAGGTGTCTGCCAGGCTGAACAATGATTTTAATTTCGCCAGCGTCATAAATTACCTCCTTATGTCTCCTTCTATTACATACATAAAGCTGAAAGGGTGGAGGGAGATGAATAATGCAATAGATGATGTGGCCTAACATCCCAGCTGCCTGTCTCTGCCTGTCTCTGCCTGTCTCTGCTTGTCTCTGCCTGTCTATGCCTGTCTCTATCTGTCTCTCACTGCCTCTGCCTGTCTCTGCCTGTCTCTATCTGTCTCTGCCTGTCTCTCTCTGTCTCTGCTTGTCTCTGTCTGTCTCTATCTGTCTCTGCCTGTGTCTCTGCTTGTCTCTATCTGTCTCTGCTTGTCTCTCTCTTTCTCTGCTTGTCTCTGTCTGTCTCTATCTGTCTCTGCCTGTCTCTATCTGTCTCTGCCTGTCTCTATCTGTCTCTCTCTGTCTATGCCTGTCTCTATCTGTCTCTCACTGCCTCTGCCTGTCTCTGCCTGTCTCTATCTGTCTCTGCCTGTCTCTCTCTGTCTCTGCTTGTCTCTGTCTGTCTCTATCTGTCTCTGCCTGTGTCTCTGCTTGTCTCTATCTTTCTCTGCTTGTCTCTCTCTTTCTCTGCTTGTCTCTGTCTGTCTCTATCTGTCTCTGCCTGTCTCTATCTGTCTCTGCCTGTCTCTATCTGTCTCTCTCTGTCTCTGCCTGTTTCTGCCTGTCTCTATCTGTCTCTCTCTGTCTCTGCCTGCCTCTGCCTGTCTCTGCCTGTCTCTCTCTGTCTCTGCTTGTCTCTGTCTCTCTATCTGTCTCTGCTTGTCTCTATCTGTCTCTGCTTGTCTCTCTCTGTCTCTACCTGTCTCTGCTTGTCTCTCTCTGTCTCTGCTTGTCTCTCTCTGTCTCTGCCTGTCTCTGCTTGTCTCTCTCTGTCTCTGCCTGTCTCTGCTTGTCTCTATCTGTCTCTGCTTGTCTCTCTCTGTCTCTGCCTGTCTCTGTCTGTCTGTCTCTCTCTGTATCTGCCTGTCTCTACCTGTCTCTCTCTGTCTCTGACTGTCTCTCACTGCCTCTGCCTGTCTCTCTATGTCTCTGACTGTCTCTCTCTGTCTCTGCCTGTCTCTCTCTGTCTCTGCTTGTCGCTCTCTGTCTCTGCCTGTCTCTTTCTGTCTGTCTCTCTCTGTCTCTGCCCGTCTCTGCCTGTCTCTCTCTCTCTGTATCTGCCTGTCTCTACCTGTCTCTCTCTGTTTCTGACTGTCTCTCACTGTTTCTGCCTGCCTCTGCCTGTCTCTGCCTGTCTGTCTCTCTCTGTCTCTGCCTGTCTCTGCCTGTCTGTCTCTCTCTGTCTCTGCCTGTCTCTGCCTGTCTCTCTCATTCTCTGCCTGTCTCTGCCTGTCTCTCTCTCTCTGTCTCTGCCTGTCTCTCTCTGTCTCTCTCTGTCTCTGCCTGTCTCTCTCTGTCTTTGCCTGTCACTGCCTGTCTCTCTCTGTTTCTCTCTGTCTCTGCCTGTCTCTGCCTGTCTCTCTCTGTCTCTCTCAATCTCTGACTGTCTCTGCCTGTCTTTCTCCCTATGTCTCTGCCTGTGTCTCTCTGTATCTCTGTCTCTCTTTGTCTCTCTCTGTCTGCATCTCTCTGTCTGTGCTGACTCAACTGTCCAGACTCAACTGTCCAGACTTTTCACTCTGACAGTCCCTCCTCTCTCTGACTTCTCCTGTCACTATCTATCCCTTGGTGTTAATGCACGGATCATAGTCTAATTCCACTGGGTACAAACGGGTTAAATCAAAGTTTGATGACGTGGAAAATACATTGGATTTGAAAAAAGTAATCATTTCTAACCACAGGATTATGTCATCATGGTAACCAATTTTCAACAGACAACCTTGTATAAATTACGTTGAATTTGTACTTTGAATCAACGTCAGATCTTCAACGTAATATTCACGATAAGAAAAAACTATAGGCTTCGCAGCACCTCCTACTGGAGAGTTGATCTATCTACAGCAGTCCTGTCCAGGGTTTTATCCAAGCCTCGCTTTAATATCTATCACTGAATATATAACCAATGTGCTATCGTGAGAATGATTGTTGAGAAATCTTCACGATATAGAATCACTGTTGCTAAAGAAGTCATTCGAAAGGGTAGGTTAAATGTAACCATATGTTATCAATCATACAGTATATAATCAATTATGGTTTTTAGGCCTATATAGCATTTGGGAAGTCATCAACAGCTATTGTTTAAATCCAGCCCAGGATTCAACTAGAACTAGACAGTACATATAATATAGTATTTGGGAAGTCATCAACAGCTATTGTTTAAATCCAGCCCAGGATTCAACTAAAACTAGACAGTACATATACTGTAGCATTTGGGAAGTCATCAACAGCTATTGTTTAAATCCAGCCCAGGATTCAACTAAAACTAGACAGTACATATACTGTAGCATTTGGGAAGTGATCAACAGCTATTGTTTAAATCCAGCCCAGGATTCAACTAAAACTAGACAGTACATATACTGTAGCATTTGGGAAGTCATCAACAGCTATTGTTTAAATCCAGCCCAGGATTCAACTAAAACTAGACAGTACATATACTGTAGCATTTGGGAAGTCATCAACAGCTATTGTTTAAATCCAGCCCAGGATTCAACTAAAGCTAGACAGTACATATACTGTAGCATTTGGGAAGTCATCAACAGCTATTGTTTAAATCCAGCCCAGGATTCAACTAAAACTAGACAGTACATATACTGTAGGCCTGGGGTTTCAAGCTTCAGTTGATTTCTAAATGGCATCTACAAGTCAATAATAAATATGTTGGATTCACTTCTCCATCTCAACCAAAAATCAAAGTTAAAGAATAGGATTAAATCAAATGAAACTGAATGTATAGTGCATTTAAAGTTTGATTTGACTTAGTCCTATTATTTAACGTGAATCCAACACGTTATTTAACGTTATTTAACGTGAATCCAACACGTTATATAACGTGAATCCAACATATAAATTATTAATTTGTAGACAAACTGGATTTAAAGCCAGCGTCAGTGGTGCAGATGGAACTATACAAGCAGAAGAAACATCGCCTTCAAATATTGATATTTGGTTGCGCTAACAACCAAACACAATACAATATTAGTTTTGCAATACGACAAATAGTCTATTAACTTGTCTACAAGTTAACAAATGATAGGTTGTATTAACGTCTCTATCTCACTCAAAAGGTTAAAGAATGGGATTAAGCCAGTGGCTCAGACGGAACTATCTCAGCAGTAGATACTTCTCCTTTAAATGGGGGGGGTTCACCTGCTGTTCTATTATTTAATTTTCCATTCTATGTTATATTATTATATTCTATATTCACAGGAATGTCCCTGTATTGATGTGTCATATATATATACAAAAAATATATATCTTTTTTAAAAGACAAAAATAAATAAATTGATATCTAGTAGTGTTGTCAACCAAACACAATTCAATATTACTTTTGTGAAACAGTAAATAGCCTAATGTTAAGGCTATCTGACAAACTAATGTAACAGTATTTATTCAACCGTAACATGAGTAACACATCCCTGTTCACAGTTACTGTAACAGTAAATGTCTTCTTATGTAATTATAGAAAGCATGTATGTTCAGTGGGTCTATGGAAATCTTCACAATTGCTGTAATAATCTGCACCGAGTCTCAAACAGCATTGATCACCTGCACCATGTACTTTAATGAAATCTCAACTACAATCCAGGACATTTGTTTGTGCTATTAGATGAAGCACAGTGATAACACATTAAGTTGTTAAATAAATAAACAAAATATCTGACATTGTATTCCCTTTTGAATTTTGTTGTGCTTTTAGATGGTTGAAAGCATAGTAATAACATTGGCAATTCAACAACCTTTTTTTGGTCTGTATTTTGAGTGGGTGAAAATAGGTTGGAATCTCATTGATCAACAAATCTACCAAATATTACCCAATTGTCCACATTGAAATTACGTGTTGGTGTGTAGTTGACAGAGGATATAGATTAGTGGATAGTTTGAGGTTTATTCCCAGGTTTTGTCTACAGGTGTATAGATGACAGAGGATATAGATTAGTGGATAGTTTGAGGTTTATTCCCAGGTTATGTATACAGGTGTATAGATGACAGAGGATATAGATTAGTGGATAGTTTGAGGTTTATTCCCAGGTTATGTATACAGGTGTATAGATGACAGAGGATATAGATTAGTGGATAGTTTGAGATTTATTCCCAGGTTATGTCTACAGGTGTATAGATGACAGAGGATATAGATTAGTGGATAGTTTGAGGTTAATTCCCAGGTCATGTCTACAGGTGTATAGTTGACAGAGGATATAGATTAGTGGATAGTTTGAGGTTTATTCCCAGGTTATGTATACAGGTGTATAGATGACAGAGGATATAGATTAGTGGATAGTTTGAGATTTATTCCCAGGTTATGTCTACAGGTGTATAGATGACAGAGGATATAGATTAGTGGATAGTTTGAGGTTAATTCCCAGGTCATGTCTACAGGTGTATAGATGACAGAGGATATAGATTAGTGGATAGTTTGAGATTTATTCCCAGGTTATGTATACAGGTGTATAGTTGACAGAGGATATAGATTAGTGGATAGTTTGAGGTTTATTCCCAGGTTATGTATACAGGTGTATAGATGACAGAGGATATAGATTAGTGCTGAAGCACATCCATTCACATTATCGACCCATCATTTCTACTTCTTCTATATAAACTAGGTAGTTCGAGCCCTGAATGCTGATTGGCTGAAAGCAGTGGTATATTGGCCATATGCCACACCCCCTCAGGCCTTATTGCTATTATATACCGCTTGTGAAGGTACTTTCCAGAGAGTGCAGTATTTTTGTTTAAAACCAGCGATCCCGTCTCCTATATCCCATATCTCACTCCATTGGTTTAGGATTGATTTGAACTGCCAGCTCCCACTGCCAAGCCCTCTCCTAGTAAATACGTCTTCAATTACATAAACTGTCCATCCTGCAGTCAATCTCTCCGAGGCGTGGATTATTCGGAGGGGTGTGGTTTGGAGTGGGGTGGGAGAGGGCGTTTTGGAGTGCAGCTTGCCTTCTCCTTTATTGTGAAAGTCCGTTTCAAGGATGTCACCCCTAGCCCATTAGTTTGGATAATGAGCCCTATAAAGCACATTTATAACTCTTGACATAACAAGCAGAGAGATTCCCCATCGTTTCCCCTCTGTCTGAGACGAGCAAGGCAGGAAGGTCACACTGCTGCTGCTGCTACTAAGAGAGGTCTGGGGGTGCAGAGAGGTCTGGGGGTTCAGAGAGGTCTGGGGGTGCAGAGAGGTCTGGGGGCACAGAGAGGTCTGGGGGTGCAGAGAGGTCTGGGGGTGCAGAGAGGACAGGGGGTGCAGAGAGGACTGGGGGTTCAGAGAGGTCTGGGGTGCAGAGAGGTCTGGGGGTGCAGAGAGGTCTGGGGTTGCAGAGAGGTCTGGAGGTGCAGAGAGGACTGGGGGTGGAGAGAGGTCTGGGGGTGCAGAGAGGACTGGGGGTTCAGAAAGGTCTGGGGGTGCAGAGAGGACTGGGGGGCTCAGAGAGGTCTGGGGGTGCAGAGAGGACTGGGGGGCTCAGAGAGGACTGGGGGAAAAGAGAGGACTGGGGGAAAAGAGAGGACTGGGGGCGCAGAGTGGACTGGGGGGCTCAGAGAGGACTGGGGACTCTGAGAGGACTGGGGGCACAGAGAGGACTGGGGGCTCTGAGAGGACTGGGGGCACAGAGAGGACTGGGGGTGCAGAGTGGACTGGGGGGCTCAGAGAGGACTGGGGGCTCTGAGAGGACTGGGGGCACCGAGAGGACTGGGGGCTCTGAGAGGACTGGGGGCTCAGAGAGGACTGGGGGCTCTGAGAGGACTGGGGGCACTGAGAGGACTGGGGGCGCAGAGAGGACTGGGGGCGAAGAGTGGACTGGGGGCTCTGAGAGGACTGGGGGCACAGAGAGGACTGGGGGCTCTGAGAGGACTGGGGGCTCTGAGAGGACTGGGGGCTCAAGGAAGACTGGGGGCGCAGAGTGGACTGGGGGCTCAGGGAAGACTGGGGGCGCAGAGTGGACTGGGGGCTCAGGGAAGACTGGGGGCGCAGAGTGGACTGGGGGCTCAGGGAAGACTGGGGGCTCAGGGAAGACTGGGGGTGCGGAGAGGACTGGGGGCTCAGGGAAGACTGGGGGTGCGGAGAGGGCTAGGGGCGCAGAGAGGACTGGGGGCTCAGAGAGGACTGGGGGCTCAGGGAAGACTGGGGGTGCAGAGTGGACTGGGGGCACAGAGAGGACTGGGGAATCAGGGAAGACTGGGGGTGCGGAGAGGACTTGGGGCTCAGGGAAGACTGGGGGCGCAGAGTGGACTGGGGGCGCAGAGAGGACTGGGGGTGCAGAGAGGACTGGGGGCTCAGAGTGGACTGGGGGCTCAGTGTGGACTGGGGGCACAGAGAGGTCTGGGGGCTCAGAGAGGTCTGGGGGTGCAGAGAGGACTGGGGGTACAGAGAGGACTGGGGGCACAGAGAGGACTGGGGGCGCAGAGAGGTCTGGGGGTGCAGAGAGGACTGGGGGCGCAGAGAGGTCTGGGGGTGCAGAGAGGACTGGGGGCACAGAGAGGTCTGGGGGTGCAGAGAGGTCTGGGGGTGCAGAGAAGACAGGGGGTGCAGAGAGGTCTGGGGGTGCAGAGAGGACTGGGGGTGTAGAGAGGACAGGGGGTGCAGAGAGGTCTGGGGCTCAGAGTGGACTGGGGGCTCAGAGTGGACTGGGGGCTCAGAGTGGACTGGGGGCACAGAGTGGACTGGGGGCACAGAGAGGACTGGGGGCTCAGAGAGGACTGGGGGCTCAGAGAGGTCTGGGGGTGCAGAGAGGACTGGGGGCGCAGAGAGGACTGGGGGCACAGAGAGGACTGGGGCGCAGAGAGGTCTGGGGGTGCAGAGAGGACTGGGGGCACAGAGAGGTCTGGGGGTGCAGAGAGGTCTGGGGGTGCAGAGAGGACAGGGGGTGCAGAGAGGTCTGGGGGCTCAGAGAGGTCTGGGGGTGCAGAGAGGACTGGGGGTGCAGAGAGGACTGGGGGCACAGAGAGGACTGGGGGCGCAGAGAGGTCTGGGGGTGCAGAGAGGACTGGGGGCTCAGAGAGGTCTGGGGGTGCAGAGAGGTCTGGGAGTGCAGAGAGGACAGGGGTGCAGAGAGGTCTGGGGGTGCAGAGAGGACTGGGGGTGTAGAGAGGACAGGGGGTGCAGAGAGGTCTGGGGGCTCAGAGAGGTCTGGGGGTGCAGAGAGGACTGGGGGTGCAGAGAGGACTGGGGGCACAGAGAGAACTGGGGCGCAGAGAGGTCTGGGGGTGCAGAGAGGACTGGGGGCACAGAGAGGTCTGGGGGTGCAGAGAGGTCTGGGGGTGCAGAGAGGACAGGGGGTGCAGAGAGGTCTGGGGGCTCAGAGAGGTCTGGGGGTGCAGAGAGGACTGGGGGTGCAGAGAGGACTGGGGGCACAGAGAGGACTGGGGGAGCAGAGAGGTCTGGGGGTGCAGAGAGGACTGGGGGCACCCCGAGAGGTCTGGGGAATCAGGGAAGACTGGGGGTGCGGAGAGGACTTGGGTCTCAGGGAAGACTGGGGGCGCAGAGTGGACTGGGGGCGCAGAGAGGACTGGGGGTGCAGAGAGGACTGGGGGTGCAGAGAGGACTGGGGGTGCAGAGAGGACTGGGGGTGCAGAGAGGACTGGGGGCATAGAGAGGTCTGGGGGTGCAGAGAGGTCTGGGGGTGCAGAGAAGACTGGGGGTGCGGAGAGGGCTAGGGGCGCAGAGAGGACTGGGGGCTCAGAGAGGACTGGGGGCTCAGGGAAGACTGGGGGTGCAGAGTGGACTGGGGGCACAGAGAGGACTGGGGAATCAGGGAAGACTGGGGGTGCGGAGAGGACTGGGGGCTCTGAGAGGACTGGGGGCTCAAGGAAGACTGGGGGCGCAGAGTGGACTGGGGGCTCAGGGAAGACTGGGGGCGCAGAGTGGACTGGGGGCTCAGGGAAGACTGGGGGCGCAGAGTGGACTGGGGGCTCAGGGAAGACTGGGGGCTCAGGGAAGACTGGGGGTGCGGAGAGGACTGGGGGCTCAGGGAAGACTGGGGGTGCGGAGAGGGCTAGGGGCGCAGAGAGGACTGGGGGCTCAGAGAGGACTGGGGGCTCAGGGAAGACTGGGGGTGCAGAGTGGACTGGGGGCACAGAGAGGACTGGGGAATCAGGGAAGACTGGGGGTGCGGAGAGGACTTGGGGCTCAGGGAAGACTGGGGGCGCAGAGTGGACTGGGGGTGCAGAGAGAACTGGGGCGCAGAGAGGTCTGGGGGTGCAGAGAGGACTGGGGGCACAGAGAGGTCTGGGGGTGCAGAGAGGTCTGGGGGTGCAGAGAGGACAGGGGGTGCAGAGAGGTCTGGGGGCTCAGAGAGGTCTGGGGGTGCAGAGAGGACTGGGGGTGCAGAGAGGACTGGGGGCACAGAGAGGACTGGGGGCGCAGAGAGGTCTGGGGGTGCAGAGAGGACTGGGGGCACCGAGAGGTCTGGGGAATCAGGGAAGACTGGGGGTGCGGAGAGGACTTGGGTCTCAGGGAAGACTGGGGGCGCAGAGTGGACTGGGGGCGCAGAGAGGACTGGGGGTGCAGAGAGGACTGGGGGTGCAGAGAGGACTGGGGGCACAGAGAGGTCTGGGGGTGCAGAGAGGTCTGGGGGTGCAGAGAAGACAGGGGGTGCAGAGAGGTCTGGGGGTGCAGAGAGGACTGGGGGTGTAGAGAGGACAGGGGGTGCAGAGAGGTCTGGGGCTCAGAGTGGACTGGGGGCTCAGAGTGGACTGGGGGCTCAGAGTGGACTGGGGGCACAGAGTGGACTGGGGGCACAGAGAGGACTGGGGGCTCAGAGAGGACTGGGGGCTCAGAGAGGTCTGGGGGTGCAGAGAGGACTGGGGGCGCAGAGAGGACTGGGGGCACAGAGAGGACTGGGGCGCAGAGAGGTCTGGGGGTGCAGAGAGGACTGGGGGCACAGAGAGGTCTGGGGGTGCAGAGAGGTCTGGGGGTGCAGAGAGGACAGGGGGTGCAGAGAGGTCTGGGGGCTCAGAGAGGTCTGGGGGTGCAGAGAGGACTGGGGGTGCAGAGAGGACTGGGGGCACAGAGAGGACTGGGGGCGCAGAGAGGTCTGGGGGTGCAGAGAGGACTGGGGGCTCAGAGAGGTCTGGGGGTGCAGAGAGGTCTGGGAGTGCAGAGAGGACAGGGGTGCAGAGAGGTCTGGGGGTGCAGAGAGGACTGGGGGTGTAGAGAGGACAGGGGGTGCAGAGAGGTCTGGGGGCTCAGAGAGGTCTGGGGGTGCAGAGAGGACTGGGGGTGCAGAGAGGACTGGGGGCACAGAGAGGTCTGGGGGTGCAGAGAGGTCTGGGGGTGCAGAGAGGACAGGGGGTGCAGAGAGGTCTGGGGGCTCAGAGAGGTCTGGGGGTGCAGAGAGGACTGGGGGTGCAGAGAGGACTGGGGGCACAGAGAGGACTGGGGGAGCAGAGAGGTCTGGGGGTGCAGAGAGGACTGGGGGCACCGAGAGGTCTGGGGAATCAGGGAAGACTGGGGGTGCGGAGAGGACTTGGGTCTCAGGGAAGACTGGGGGCGCAGAGTGGACTGGGGGCGCAGAGAGGACTGGGGGTGCAGAGAGGACTGGGGGTGCAGAGAGGACTGGGGGTGCAGAGAGGACTGGGGGTGCAGAGAGGACTGGGGGCACAGAGAGGTCTGGGGGTGCAGAGAGGTCTGGGGGTGCAGAGAAGACAGGGGGTGCAGAGAGGTCTGGGGGTGCAGAGAGGACTGGGGGTGTAGAGAGGACAGGGGGTGCAGAGAGGTCTGGGGCTCAGAGTGGACTGGGGGCTCAGAGTGGACTGGGGGCTCAGAGTGGACTGGGGGCACAGAGTGGACTGGGGGCACAGAGAGGACTGGGGGCTCAGAGAGGACTGGGGGCTCAGAGAGGTCTGGGGGTGCAGAGAGGACTGGGGCTGCAGAGAGGACTGGGGGCACAGAGAGGACTGGGGCGCAGAGAGGTCTGGGGGTGCAGAGAGGACTGGGGGCACAGAGAGGTCTGGGGGTGCAGAGAGGTCTGGGGGTGCAGAGAGGACAGGGGCTGCAGAGAGGACTGGGGGCACAGAGAGGACTGGGGCGCAGAGAGGTCTGGGGGTGCAGAGAGGACTGGGGGCACAGAGAGGTCTGGGGGTGCAGAGAGGTCTGGGGGTGCAGAGAGGACAGGGGGTGCAGAGAGGTCTGGGGGCTCAGAGAGGTCTGGGGGTGCAGAGAGGACTGGGGGTGCAGAGAGGACTGGGGGCACAGAGAGGACTGGGGGCGCAGAGAGGACTGGGGGCTCAGAGTGGACTGGGGGCACAGAGTGGACTGGGGGCACAGAGAGGACTGGGGGCTCAGAGAGGACTGGGGGCTCAGAGAGGTCTGGGGGTGCAGAGAGGACTGGGGCTGCAGAGAGGACTGGGGGCACAGAGAGGACTGGGGCGCAGAGAGGTCTGGGGGTGCAGAGAGGACTGGGGGCACAGAGAGGTCTGGGGGTGCAGAGAGGTCTGGGGGTGCAGAGAGGACAGGGGCTGCAGAGAGGACTGGGGGCACAGAGAGGACTGGGGCGCAGAGAGGTCTGGGGGTGCAGAGAGGACTGGGGGCACAGAGAGGTCTGGGGGTGCAGAGAGGTCTGGGGGTGCAGAGAGGACAGGGGGTGCAGAGAGGTCTGGGGGCTCAGAGAGGTCTGGGGTGCAGAGAGGACTGGGGGTGCAGAGAGGACTGGGGGCACAGAGAGGACTGGGGGCGCAGAGAGGTCTGGGGGTGCAGAGAGGACTGGGGGCACCGAGAGGTCTGGGGGTGCAGAGAGGTCTGGGAGTGCAGAGAGGACAGGGGTGCAGAGAGGTCTGGGGGTGCAGAGAGGACTGGGGGTGTAGAGAGGACAGGGGGTGCAGAGAGGTCTGGGGGCTCAGAGAGGTCTGGGGGTGCAGAGAGGACTGGGGGTGCAGAGAGGACTGGGGGCACAGAGAGAACTGGGGCGCAGAGAGGTCTGGGGGTGCAGAGAGGACTGGGGGCACAGAGAGGTCTGGGGGTGCAGGGAGGTCTGGGGGTGCAGAGAGGACAGGGGGTGCAGAGAGGTCTGGGGGCTCAGAGAGGTCTGGGGGCTCAGAGAGGACTGGGGGTGCAGAGAGGACTGGGGGCACAGAGAGGACTGGGGGAGCAGAGAGGTCTGGGGGTGCAGAGAGGACTGGGGGCACCGAGAGGTCTGGGGAATCAGGGAAGACTGGGGGTGCGGAGAGGACTTGGGTCTCAGGGAAGACTGGGGGCGCAGAGTGGACTGGGGGCACAGAGAGGACTGGGGGTGCAGAGAGGACTGGGGGTGCAGAGAGGACTGGGGGCACAGAGAGTTCTGGGGGTGCAGAGAGGTCTGGGGGTGCAGAGAAGACAGGGGGTGCAGAGAGGTCTGGGGGTGCAGAGAGGACTGGGGGTGTAGAGAGGACAGGGGGTGCAGAGAGGTCTGGGGCTCAGAGTGGACTGGGGGCTCAGAGTGGACTGGGGGCTCAGAGTGGACTGGGGGCTCAGAGTGGACTGGGGGCACAGAGTGGACTGGGGGCACAGAGAGGACTGGGGGCTCAGAGAGGACTGGGGGCTCAGAGAGGTCTGGGGGTGCAGAGAGGACTGGGGGTGCAGAGAGGACTGGGGGCACAGAGAGGACTGGGGCGCAGAGAGGTCTGGGGATGCAGAGAGGACTGGGGGCACAGAGAGGTCTGGGGGTGCAGAGAGGTCTGGGGTGCAGAGAGGACAGGGGGTGCAGAGAGGTCTGGGGGCTCAGAGAGGTCTGGGGGTGCAGAGAGGACTGGGGGTGCAGAGAGGACTGGGGGCACAGAGAGGACTGGGGGCGCAGAGAGGTCTGGGGGTGCAGAGAGGACTGGGGGCACCGAGAGGTCTGGGGGTGCAGAGAGGTCTGGGAGTGCAGAGAGGACAGGGGTGCAGAGAGGTCTGGGGGTGCAGAGAGGACTGGGGGTGTAGAGAGGACAGGGGGTGCAGAGAGGTCTGGGGGCACAGAGAGGACTGGGGGCACAGAGAGGACTAGGGGCTCAGAGAGGACTGGGGGTGCGGAGAGGACTGGGGGCTCAGGGAAGACTAGGGGCGCAGAGAGGACTGGGGGCTCAGGGAAGACTGGGGGCGCAGAGTGGACTGGGGGTGCAGAGTGGACTGGGGGTGCAGAGAGGACTGGGGGCTCAGAGTGGTCTGGGGGCTCAGTGTGGACTGGGGGCACAGAGAGGTCTGGGTGCTTAGAGTGGACTGGGGGTGCAGAGTTTACTGGGGGCTCAGAGTGGACTGGGGGCTCAGTGTGGACTGGGGGCACAGAGAGGTCTGGGGGCTCAGAGAGGTCTGGGGCTGCAGAGAGGACTGGGGGTGCAGAGAGGACTGGGGGCACAGAGAGGACAGGGGGCGCAGAGAGGTCTGGGGGTGCAGAGAGGACTGGGGGCACAGAGAGGTCTGGGGGCGCAGAGAGGTCTGGGGGTGCAGAGAGGACAGGGGGTGCAGAGAGGTCTGGGGGTGCAGAGAGGACTGGGGGTGCAGAGAGGACAGGGGGTGCAGAGAGGTCTGGGGCTCAGAGTGGACTGGGGGCTCAGAGTGGACTGGGGGCACAGAGAGGACTGGGGGCTCAGAGAGGACTGGGGGCACATTGAGGACTGGGGGCTCAGAGAGGACTGGGGGTGCAGAGAGGGCTGGGGGCACAGAGAGGACTGGGGCGCAGAGAGGTCTGGGGGTGTAGAGGGGACTGGGGGCACAGAGAGGTCTGGGGGCGCAGAGAGGTCTGGGGGTGCAGAGAGGACAGGGTGTGCAGAGAGGTCTGGGGGCTCAGAGAGGTCTGGGGGTGCAGAGAGGACTGGGGGCGCAGAGAGGACTGGGGGCACAGAGAGGACTGGGGGCACAGAGAGGACTGGGGGCGCAGAGAGGTCTGGGGGTGCAGAGAGGACTGTGGGCACAGAGAGGTCTGGGGGTGCAGAGAGGTCTGGGGGTGCAGAGAGGACAGGGGTGCAGAGAGGTCTGGGGGTGCAGAGAGGACTGGGGGTGTAGAGAGGACAGGGGGTGCAGAGAGGTCTGGGGGCACAGAGAGGACTGGGGGCTCAGAGAGGACTGGGGGTGCGGAGAGGACTGGGGGTGCAGAGAGGACTAGGGGCTCAGAGAGGACTGGGGGTGCGGAGAGGACTGGGGGTGCAGAGAGGACTGGAGGTGCAGAGAGGACTGGGGGTGCAGAGAGGACTGGGGGTGCAGAGAGGACTAGGGGCTCAGAGAGGACTGGGGGTGCAGAGAGGACTGAGGGTGCAGAGAGGACTAGGGGCTCAGAGAGGACTGGGGGTGCGGAGATGACTGGGGGTGCAGAGAGGACTAGGGGCTCAGAGAGGACCACCTCTACTCACCCAGTCCTCCTCCTCATCACCGTCCCTTCATAGTCATTGATACTGCTCTCACTCACTGTTTCAGGGTTCATTTAGTGAGAACAGTGCATAGCCTACATAGTGGTGACATTTCTCCTTGGAGTCAACTTGGGAGGAGGGTCTCAGTGCAGATAAGAGGGATCTTTTCTTTATGTTGTGGGACAGTTTCAGTGGCGTCATGGTGAAAGGGCTGATTATCCCAGACACACTCCACAGACCCGGCTGCAGGTGACTGGGCTCTGCTCTGCCCACCACACCGTGCCTGCCTGCCTGCCTGCCTGCCTGCCTGCCTGCCTGTGTCAATGGAGACCTTGACATTTACACCACTGACCCCAATTAGAGCACGACTAATGCTCTTAAAGACAGCAGCGCAGAATGACAGGCCCGGCTGGCCAGAACCAAACCAGCCACTGTTCTGTTGTAGCATGGCCTAGACTGGACTGTCTCACAGCCAAAATCTACCACAACAGAGAACAGAGAAGAAAGGAAAACAGTGCAGTAACAATCTAATAATGGTGCTTCTGTTTTTCTCATGTCCTCCCTCCACTTTCCTCTCTTTCATCCATCTTCTCATTTCACAGGCAGATATCCAGAGCGGTTCTCGTCACAGACCGGTCAGTTCTGCCGTTGAATTCTGACAAGCAGGTAGTGAGTGAGTGTACTGCTCCTCTCCATACGGCTCATCCCCTGTTCCTCTCCATGCGGCTCATCCCCTGTTCCTCTCCATGTGGCTCATCCCCTGTTCTGTCCAATACGGCTCATGCCCTGTTCCTCTCCATAAGGCTCATCCCCTGTTCTGTCCCATAACGCTCATCCCCTGTTCCTCTCCACACGGCTCATCACCTGTTCCTCTCCATACGGCTCATCCCCTGTTCCTCTCCATACGGCTCATCCCCTGTTCTGTCCCATAACGCACATCCCCTGTTCATCTCCATACGGCTCATCCCCTGTTCCTCTCCATATGGTTCATCCCCTGTTCTTTTCCATACAACTCATCCCCTGTTCTGTCCCATACGGCTCATCCCCTGTTCTGTCCTATACAACTCATCCCCTGTTCTGTCCCATACGGCTCATCCCCTGTTCTGTCCCATACGGCTCATCCCATGTCCCTCTCCATACGGTTAATCCTCTATTCCTTTCCATACGGCTCATCCCCTGTTCCTCTCCATACGGCTCATCCCCTGTTCTGTCCCATAACGCACATCCCCTGTTCATCTCCATACGGCTCATCCCCTGTTCTTTTCCATACAACTCATCCCCTGTTCTGTCCCATACGGCTCATCCCCTCTTCTGTCCCATACGGCTCATCCCATGTTCCTCTCCATACGGCTAGTCCCCGTTCCTCTCCATACAGCTCATCCCCTGTTCCTCTCCATACGGCTCATCCCCTGTTCCTCTCCATACAGCTAATCCCCTGTTCCTCTCCATGCGGCTCATCCCCTGTTCCTCTCCATACAGCTAATCCCCTGTTCCTCTCCATGCGGCTCATTCCCTGTTCCTCTCCATACGGCTCATCCCCTCTTCTGTCCCATACGGCTCATTCCCTGTTCCTCTCCATATGGCTCATCCCCTGTTCCTCTCCATACGGCTCATCCCCTGTTCCTCCCCATATGGCTCATCCCCTGTTCCTCTCCATACGGCTCATCCCCTGTTCCTCTCCATACGGCTCATCCCCTGTTCCTCCCCATATGGCTCATCCTCTGTTCCTCTCCATACGGCTCATCCCCTGTTCCTCTCCATACGGCTCATCCCCTGTTCCTCTCCATATGGCTCATCCCCTGTTCTGTACCATAATGCTCATCCCCTGTTCCTCTCCATACAGTTCATCCCCTGTTCCTCTCCATACGGCTCATCCCCTGTTCCTCTCCAGATGGCTCATCCCCTGTTCCTCTCCATATGGCTCATCCCCTGTTCCTCTCCATACGGCTCATCCCCTGTTCTGTCCCATAACGCTCATCCCCTGTTTCTCTCCATACGGCTCATCCCTTGTTCTGTACCATACGGCTCATCCCCTGTTCCTCCCCATATGGCTCATCCCCTGTTCCTCTCCATATGGCTCATCCCCTGGTCCTCTCCATATGGCTCATCCCCTGTTCCTCCCCATATGGCTCATCCTCTGTTCCTCTCCATACGGCTCATCCCCTGTTCCTCTCCATACGGCTCATCCCCTGTTCCTTTCCATATGGCTCATCCCCTGTTCCTCTCCATACGGCTCATCCCCTGTTCCTCTCCATATGGCTCATCCTCTGTTCCTCTCCATACGGCTCATCCCCTGTTCCTCTCCATATGGCTCATCCCCTGGTCCTCTCCATATGGCTCATCCCCTGTTCCTCCCCATATGGCTCATCCTCTGTTCCTCTCCATACGGCTCATCCCCTGTTCCTCTCCATACGGCTCATCCCCTGTTCCTTTCCATATGGCTCATCCCCTGTTCCTCTCCATACGGCTCATCCCCTGTTCCTCTCCATATGGCTCATCCTCTGTTCCTCTCCATACGGCTCATCCCCTGTTCCTCTCCATACGGCTCATCCCCTGTTCCTCTCCATACGGCTCATCCCCTGTTCCTCTCCATACGGCTCATCCCCTGTTCCTCTCCATATGGCTCATCCCCTGTTCCTGTCCATATGGCTCATCCCCTGTTCCTGTCCATACGGCTCATCCCCTGTTCCTCTCCATACGGCTCATCCCCTGTTCCTCTCCATACGGCTCATCCCCTGTTCCTCTCCATATGGCTCATCCCCTGTTCCTGTCCATATGGCTCATCCCCTGTTCCTCTCCATACGGCTCATCCCCTGTTCCTCTCCATATGGCTCATCCCCTGTTCCTGTCCATATGGCTCATCCCCTGTTCCTCTCCATATGGCTCATCCCCTGTTCCTGTCCATATGGCTCATCCCCTGTTCCTCTCCATACGGCTCATCCCCTGTTCCTTTCCATATGGCTCATCCCCTGTTCCTCTCCATATGGCTCATCCCCTGTTCCTGTCCATATGGCTCATCCCCTGTTCCTCTCCATACGGCTCATCCCCTGTTCCTTTCCATATGGCTCATCCCCTGTTCCTCTCCATATGGCTCATCCCCTGTTCCTGTCCATATGGCTCATCCCCTGTTCCTCTCCATACGGCTCATCCCCTGTTCCTTTCCATATGGCTCATCCCCTGTTCCTCTCCATATGGCTCATCCCCTGTTCCTGTCCATATGGCTCATCCCCTGTTCCTTTCCATATGGCTCATCCCCTGTTCCTCTCCATATGGCTCATCCCCTGTTCCTCCCCATATGGCTCATCCTCGTTTCCTCTCCATACGGCTCATCCCCTGTTCCTCTCCATATGGCTCATCCCCTGTTCCTGTCCATATGGCTCATCCCCTGTTCCTCTCCATAAGGCTCATCCCCTGTTCCTGTCCATAAGGCTCATCCCCTGTTCCTCTCCATAAGGCTCATCCCCTGTTCCTCTCCATACAGTGAGACTTTACGACATATTCAAAGGGCACACACATACATTTCATTTCAGATATCCAGTGTAGCTTAGCGCTATTCCTGCCATGTCTGCACTTTAGCTACTCGTGTTGTTTTGCATTACATTCTATTTTATGCTCTATCACATTTGTATAGATTCTTGGTCCGCGTCCAAGAACAACAAAACATCAGAGCTGATTTGAGAGATCATTACAGTAGTCCTGACATGCAGCTGTCTACCATGAAGATTTCAAATCCATTGTGAAAAAAACTAACCAGTTCAATGAAAGCTCCCTAATGCTGTTTGTTGTGACTGGTTTGGAATTTGATTAAATAATCCTACCGGCTGGAGAATGGGAATTGACATGCTAGCATTAGGTACGCTAATTTGAGTGCCAGTCTTCAATATGAATATGACAAACATGGAATAATGGTTTAGAACACGCTGAAAGAAATCTGATCAATCCAATTCCCTAAAGTGTCTGCATAAAGAGCATATATCCATAGAATTTTCATCCCTCTTCGTGACACAAGTTTGGTTTTCCGGCTGAAATCCGTCTTTGAATATCACTCAGAAAGAAGACAGGGAAAACCGTGTGTAATTTCTGCTCATTAGTTAGTAGGGAGAAGATTAAATTAATTTATGTGTCTTGACACAGTGTGGAAATGGAATATTACATGACTGTGTGACAAAACGGAATTAAATATTCACTCTCTTTTTAATTAGCTGTTGGATGGTCCTGTGGAATGACAGTGTGGACCCAGGCAGATACAAAGGGAGATTGGCCCTGCTCTCCCTCTATCCCCTGCTCTCTCCCAACATGGGATACACTGACTTTGCTTCCTTAAATTTGTCCACTTGATTAAAAAGGAGTGATCTCACTTCGGCCTCAGCCAGATGGACATTATAATAACATCCAGGGGATTCATATAAAAGGATTACAGGGATCCATTACTTAGATCTGAAGTTTGGTAATAGGCTTTAGGATTGTCTGGCAGACTTCATCAGGTCTACGTGTGTAGGTGCTGTACTTCTCTCAGTCTGCCTGTCTGACTGTGACAAACTACCTGTCTATCAAACTACCTGTCTGTCTGACTGTCTGTCAGACGACCTGTCTGTCTGTCTGCCTGTCTGTCAAACTACCCGTCTGTCTGTCTATCTCTGTCTGTCTGTCTGTCTGTCTGTCTGTCTGTCTGTCTAACTAATTGTCTGACTGTCTGTCTAACTAGCTGTCTGTCTAACTACCTGTCTGTCTGACTCTCTGTCTGACTGTATGTCTAACTGCCTGTCTAACTACCTGTCTGTCAAGCTACCTGTCTGTCGAACTACCTGTCTGTCAGTCTTTCTAACTACCTGTCTGTCTGTCAAACTACATGGCTGTCTGACTGTCTGTCAAACTACCTGTCTGTCTGAGTGTCTGTCTAACTAGTTGTCTGACTGTTTGTCTAAGTACCTGTCTGTCAAACTACCCATCTGTCTGACTGTCTGTCAAACTACCTGTCTGTCTGAGTGTCTGTCTAACTAGTTGTCTGACTGTTTGTCTAAGTACCTGTCTGTCAAACTACCCATCTGTCTGACTGTCTGTCAAACGACCTGTCTGTCTGACTGCCTGTCTAACTACCGGTCTGTCTGACTGCCTGTCTGTCTGTCAAACTACCTGTCTGTCTGACTGTCTGTCTAACTACCTGTCTGTCAAGCTACCTGTCTAACTACCTGTCTGTCTAACTACTGAAGTTTATTTAGTGCTTTATCCAGGTAGCTGGAAAGTAGAGCATTGCAGCAGTCTAACCTAGAAGTAACAAAAGCACAGATTAATTTTTCTGCATCATTTTTGGACAGAAAGTTTCAGATTTTTGCAATGTTACGTAGATGGAAAAAAAGCTGTCCTTGAAACAGTCTTGATATGGTCGTCAAAAGAGAGATCAGGGTCCAGAGTAACGCCGCGGTCCTTCACAGTTTTATTTGAGACGACTGTACAACCATCAAGATTCATTGTCAGATTCAACAGAAGATCTTTGTTTCTTGGGACCTAGAACAAGCATCTCTGTTTTGTTTAAAAGTAAAAATATTGCAGCCATCCACTTCCTTATGTCTGAAACACAGTCTTCTAGCAAGGGCAATTTTGGGGCTTCACCATGTTTCATTGAAATGTACAGCTGTGTGTCATCCGCATAGCAGTGAAAGTTAACATTATGTTTTTGAATGACATCCCCAAGAGGTAAAATATCTAATGAAAACATTAGTGGTCCTAAAACGGGAACCTTGAGGAACACCCAAATTTACAGTTGATTTGTCAGAGGACAAACCATTCACAGAGACAAACTGATATCTTTCCGACAGATAAGATCTAAACCAGGCCAGAACTTGTCCGTGTAGACCAATTTGGGTTTACAATCTCTCCAAAAGAATGTGATGATCGATGGCATCACTAAGGTCTAGGAGCACGAGGACAGATGCAGAGCCTCGGTCTGACGCCATTAAAAGGTCATTTACCACCTTCACAAGTCCAGTCTCAGTGCTATGATGGGGTCTAAAACCAGACTGAAGCGTTTCATATACATTGTCTTCAGAAAGGCAGTGAGTTGCTGCACAAAAAGCTTTTTCTAACATTTTTGAGAGGAATGGAAGATTCGATATAGGCCGATACTTTTTATATTTTCTGGGTCAAGGTTTGGCTTTTTCAAGAGAGGCTTTATTACTGCCACTTTTAGTGAGTTTGGTACACATCCGGTGGATAGATAGCCGTTTATTATGTTCAACATAGGAGGGCCAAGCAAAGGAAGCAGCTCTTTCAGTGGTTTAGTCGGAATAGGGTCCAGTATGTAGCTTGAAGGTATAGAGGCCATGATTATTTTCATCATTGTGTCAAGAGATATAGTACTAAAACACTTGAGTGTCTCTCTTGATCCTAAGTCCTGGCAGAGTTGTGCAGACTCAGGACAACATAGCTTTGGAGGAATACGCAGATTTAAAGAGGAGTCCGTAATTTGCTTTCTAATGATCATGATCTTTTCCTCAAAGAAGTTCATGAATTTATTACTGCTGAAGTGAAAGCCATCCTCTCTTGGGAAATGATGCTTTTTAATACATTTCGGATTGTTCTTATTTTCCTCAATTAAGTTGGAAAAATAGGATGATCGAGCAGCAGTAAGGGCTCTTCGGTACTGCACAGTACTGTCTTTCCAAGCTAGTCGGAAGACTTCTAGTTTGGTGTGGCGCCATTTCCGTTCCAATTTTCTGGAAGCTTGCTTCAGAGCTCAGGTATTTTCTGTATACCAGGGAGCTAGTTTCTTATGAGAAATGTTTTTAGTTTTTAGGGGTGCAACTCCATCTAGGGTATTGCGCAAGGTTAAATTGAGTTCCTCGGTTAGGTGGTTAACTGATTTTTGTCCTCTGACGTCCTTGGGTAGGCAGAGGGAGTCTGGAAGGGCAACAAGGAATCTTTGTGTTGTCTGAGAATTTATAGACTTTTGATGCTCCTTGGTTGGGGTCTGAGCAGATTATTTGTTGTGATTGCAAACGTAATAAAATGGTGGTCCGATAGTCCAGGATTATGAGGAAAAACATTAAGATCCACAACATTTATTCCATGGGACAAAACTAGGTCCAGAGTATGACTGTGACAGTGAGTAGGTCCAGAGACATGTTGGACAAAACCCACTGAGTCGATGATGGCTCCGAAAGCCTTTTGGAGTGGGTCTGTGGACTTTTCCATGTGAATATTAAAGTCACCAAAAATTTGAATATTATCTGCTATGACTACAAGGTCCGATAGGAATTCAGGGAACTCAATGAGGAACACTGTATATGGCCCAGGAGGCCTGCAAACAGTAGCTATAAAAAGTGATTGAGTAGGCTGCATATATTTAAGGACTAGAAGCTCAAAAGACGAAAACGTCGGGTTTTTTGTTGTAAATTGACATTTGCTATCGTAAATGTTAGCAACACCTCCGCCTTTGCGGGATGCACGGGGGATATGGTCACTAGTGTAACCAGGAGGTGAGGCCTCATTTAACACAGTAAATTCATCAGGCTTAAGCCATGTTTCAGTCAGGCCAATCACATCAAGATTATGATCAGTGATTAGTTCATTGACTATAACTGCCTTTGAAGTGAGGGATCTAACAGTAAGTAGCCCTATTTTGAGATGTGAGGTATCAGAATCTCTTTAAATAATGGCAGGAATGGAGGAGGTCTTTCTTCTAGTGAGATTGCTAAAGTGAACACCTCCATGTTTAGTTTTGCCCAACCTAGGTCGAGGCACAGACACGGTCTCAATGGGCATAGCTGAGCTGACTACACTGACTGTGCTAGTGGCAGACTCCACTAAGCTGGCAGGCTGGCTAACAGCCTGCTGCCTGGCCTGCACCCTCTCACTGTGGAGCTAGAGGAGTTAGAGCCCTGTCTATGTTTGGTGGATAATATGAGAGCACCCCTCCAGCTAGGATGGAGTCCGTCACTCCTCAGCAGGCCAGGCTTGGTCCTGTTTGTGGGTGAGTCCCAGAAAGAGGGCCAATTATCTACAAATTCTA
Source organism: Oncorhynchus mykiss (assembly GCF_013265735.2). NCBI lineage: Eukaryota > Metazoa > Chordata > Actinopteri > Salmoniformes > Salmonidae > Oncorhynchus > Oncorhynchus mykiss. Next base: position 35,365,404 of record NC_048593.1, read on the forward strand.
TCTTTTGGGAGGGGCAGAAAACAGTTTTTGCGTCCGGAGTGAAAAGTTGAATGAAAAAAAGTTGAGTGAAGGAAAAACAAAAAATATAAACGGTAATTAAAAAGTAAAAACCATAAAGTTGTCAGGTAGCAAAGTAAGGTTTGCTTGTCTGTAAAACTACCTGTCTGTCTGTCTGTCTGTCTGACTGTCTGTCAAACTACCTGTCTGTCTGTCTGACTGTCTGTCAAACTACCTGTCTGTCTGACTGTCTGTCTAACTACCGGTCTGTCTGACTGTCTGTCTAACTACCGGTCTGTCTGACTGTCTGTCTGTCTGTCTGTCTGCCTGTGTCTGTCTGTCTGTCTGTCTGTCTGTCTGTCTGTCTGTCTGTCTGTCGACCTGGTCTGTCTGTCTAACTACCTGTCTGTCTGTCTAACTACCTGGTCTGTCTGACTGTCTGTCTATCTACCTGTCTCTCTAACTACCTGTCTGTCTGTCTGTCTGTCTGTCTGTCTGTCTGTCTGTCTGTCTGTCTGTCTGTCTGTCTGTCTGTCTGTCTGTCTGTCTGTCTGTCTACCTGGTCTGTCTGTCTGTCTAACTACCTGGTCTGTCTACCTGTCTGTCTGTCTATCTACCTGTCTGTCTGTCTGTCTGTCTGTCTGTCTGTCTGTCTGTCTGTCTGTCTGTCTGTCTGTCTGTCTGTCTGTCTGTCTGTCTGTCTGTCTGTCTGTCTGTCTGTCTGTCTGTCTGTCTACTATAGATCTCCCTGGTCACTGTGCCTCCCATGGAGCCTGGCGGTCCAGTGGTGCGCCTCAGAGCTCTGCTCTTCCACCATGACCTGTATGCCAGGCACCTGTGAGTCCAGCTGCACCTCGCCACCCACCGCCCAGGACAGGGGATAAGACGGAAGGGGGTGAGGGGGTGGGATTGGTATTAGACAGAGCCATTTACATAGAGGGCCGTTGTTTTAGAAATGTAATTCCATGATGCTTAGACGAGGCAGTGTTTCTGGCAGACCAGGTGACATCAGGGTTGTCAGGCAGACTAGAATTCATGGAAAAAATAAGACAGAAAACCAAGATTGAGGGAAGTAGGTCGGGTGAGTGAATGATAGTGTTCCTGAACCTTCCATCTCCTGTGTGTGTGTGTAGGGTTTTGGGTCAAACAATATATCCCCATTTTCCATTTGAATTGTGGCGACAGTGGCGACAGTGATGATGATGATTATATCGCTAACTGTATAGTTATTTATGAGTGTTATTGTTTTTAGCAATCCTGGTATTATTTCCCAGTCAGTCATCATACTTAGATAGATGAGCAATGGTGACGTTTGTCCAGTGGCCATCTCCATGGGGTTGGGGGGAGGGGACTCCTCAGAACTCCTCCACTCCCTCACTCTGAGGAATTTGTGCGTGTGGTGTGTGTGTGTGTGTGTGATGGATAGCTGGAGTGTCCCTTAAGTAATGTAGTTCTACCTGAGTGGATCAGTTGCAATCATGAGATGATGATGAGCTTGACAGGCGTGCAATACACACACACACACACACACACACACACACACATGCGCGCACACACACACACACATGCGCACACACACACACACACACACACACACACACACACACACACACACACACACACACACACACACAAAAGTAGAGGGACATATTTTATATCATTAATCTGCATTGAACAATGCTTGCAGTTTACAGTTTACAGATGATCCATTTATACTGATGAATATATACCAGACCAATTTCATCTCCAAGATGACGTAGCAGTGCAGACGTGTTTTTGTTCGTCCTCTTGTGTACTTTTGTATTTTTCGTAATTTTTTGTATTATATTTCAAGTTTATTTTCAATCTCTTTTCCATTTGAAATGAAATATACCTTCCGGTAACTTGCCTCACCCAACGTGTTACGGAACCGCTATTTTTTTTAGACCTTGTAGCCAGAACTCCATCGGAAGCTAGCCATCAGGAGCTAACCAGCTAATTAGCTACTAGCTATTTAGTCATTGTTAGCCACTGCTAGTGGCCTTTTCCTTCTGCACAGACACCAACCCTTTTTTTTTGCCTGGATAATACTTGCCGGCCTACCACTATCGGACTGTTTCTCCACTACAATGCTGGATTCCTGCCGTAAACCCTGGACCATTACACCTGATCTTCACAGCTAGCTAGCTGCCACCGAGTGACCCAGCCCTGCAGCTAGCCCTGAGCCAGGCCCACCTCCCGGCCTACTCAGTGTTCACCCGGACTCCACCCAAACACGGATAGAATCCACTACTCCACCAGTTCCTTGCCGTAAGCTCTGGACACTGGCACCGGATCATCGCTGCTACTGAGTGGCTATAGTGGCTAATGCCCCTGCCCCAAAGCTAGCACCAGTTAGCTGCGAGCCAGGCGCATCTCCCGGCTAGCAAAGGAAATTATTACAACAACAATACCTCTCTCGCCATCTGGCTTGGACCCCTTGTCGACACGGCACCCCGTCGTACCACCTCGACTGGTCTGCCGATGAATACTCCATCCGCTGTGCCTGCAACCAGCCGCTGTCGGACGTCGTGGAAGACGCTTCTACTAGCCCCGGCCTGCTAACTTGCTAACAAACGCTGTGTCTCCTGCGTGCCAACGTAGTAACGAACACACCGCGGCTTCCCTGCTCCATCTATTGTTGTTCACTGGACCCTATGATCACTTGGCTACATAGCTGATGCCTGCTGGACTGTTCATTAATCACGGTCCTCCATTCTGTTTATTTTTGTTTATCTGTCAGCCCCAGCCGTGAACTCAGGCCCTGTGTGTAGCTAACCGACCCTTTTTGCCCATTCATCGCCATTTTACCTGTTGTGGTTGTCTTAGCTGATTAGCTGTTGTGGTCTTACCCGTTGTTGTCTTAGCTAGCTCCAATCAACACCTGTGGCTGCTTTATGCCTCGCTTTATGTTTCTCTCAAATGTCAATACTGTTTACTGTTGTTTAGGATAGTTATCATTGTTTTAGTTTACTGTGGAGCCCCTAGTCCAACTCTACATGCCTCAGATTCCTCCTTTGTCCCACCTCCCACACATGCGGTGACCTCACCCAGTATAACCAGCACGTCCAGAGATGCGAACTCTCTTATCATCACTCGGTTCCTGGGCTTACCCCCACTGTACCCGCACCCCACCATACCCATGTCTACACATTATACCCTGAATCTATTCTACCACGCCCAGAAATCTGCTCCTTTTATTCTCGTCCGAGATCCCTAAAGATTGTAAAGCTTCCGCGGTCATCCCTCTCTTCAAAGGGGGTGACACTCTAGATACAAAATGCTAAAGACCTAGATCAATCCTGCCCTTCCTCTCCAAAGTCTTCGAAAGCCTAGTTAATAAACAGATCACTGACCATTTCGAATCCCACCGTACCTTCTCCGCTGTGCAATCCGGTTTCCGAGCTGGTCACAGGTGCACCTCAGCCACACTCAAGGTACTAAATTATATCATAACCACCATCGATAAAAGACAGTACTGTGCAGCCGTCTTCATCGACCTGGCCAAGGCTTTCGACTCTGTCAATCACCATATTCTTATCGGCAGACTCAACAGCCTTGGTTTCTCAAATGACTGCCTCGCCTGGTTTACCAACTACTTCTCAAACAGAGTTCAGTGTGTCAAATTGGAAGGCCTGTTGTCCGGACCCCTGGCAGTCTCTATGGGGGTACAGTGGTTCAATTCTCGGACCGACTCTTTTCTCTGTATATATCAATGATGTCGCTCTTGCTGCGGGTGATTCCCTGATCCACCTCTATGCAGACGACACCATTCTGTTTACTTCTGGCCCTTCTTTGGACACTGTGTTAACTAACCTCCAAACAAGCTTCAATGCAATACAACACTCCATCCGTGGCCTCCAACTGCTCTTAAACGCTACTAAAACCAAATGCATGCTTTTCAACCGTTCGCTGCCTGCACCCGCACGCCCGACTAGCATCACCACCCTGGATGGTTCTAACCTAGAATATGTGGACAACTACAAATACCTAGGTGTCTGGCTAGACTGTAAACTCTCATTCCAGACTCATATTAAACATCTCCAATCTAAAAATCAAATCTAGAATCGGCTTTCTATTTCGCACCAATGCCCCCTTCACTCACGCCGCCAAACTTACCCTAGTAAAACTGAATATCCTACCGATCCTCGACTTTGGCAATGTCATCTACAAGATAGCGTCCAATACTCTACACAGCAAACTGGATGCAGTCTATCACAGTGCCATCCGTTTTGTTACCAAAGCCCCTTATACCACCCACCACTGCGACCTGTAAGCTCTAGTCGGCTGGCCATCGCTCCAGGTCATCTATAAGTCTATGCTAGGTAAAGCTCCGCCTTATCTTAGCTTACTGGTCACAATAACAACACCCACCCGCAGCACGTGCTCCACCAGGTATATCTCACTGGTCATCCCCAAAGCCAACTCCTCCTTTGGCCTTCCAGTTCTCTGCTGCCAGTGACTGGAACGAATTGCAAAAATTGCTAAAGCTGGAGACTTATATTTCCCTCACTAACTTTAAAGATCAGCTATTTGAGCAGCTAACCGATCGCTGCAGGTGTACATAATCCATCTGTAAATAACCCACCTAATCTACCTACCTCATCCCCATACTGTTTGTATTTACTTTCTGCTTTTTTGCACACCAGTATTTCTACTTGCATATCATCACCTGCTCATTATTCACTCCAGTGTTAATCTGCTAAAATGTAATTACTTCGCTACCATGGCCTATTTATTGCCTTACCTCCTCATGCCACTTGCACACACTGTATAGAGACTTTCTTTTTATATTGTGTTATTGAATGTACGCTTGTTTATTCCATGTGTAACTCTGTATTGTTGTTTGTGTCGCACTGTTTTGCTTTATCTTGACCAGGTCGCAGTTGTAAATGAGAACTTGTTCTCAACTGGCCTACCTGGCTAAATAAAGGTGAAATATATACTGTATATATATTTTTTAAATCTGAGTGTCTTCCTCAATGGCACCTTGGCTTCCTAGGATTTGAACTAGCAACACTATGAGAACAATGGTGTTGTGCCATTTCAAATAGAACAGGTAGGTATAGCTACCTACAGCAATAGCTGTCTTAACAGTAAAGAGTTCTCTCCCTGAGTACTTTAAAAAGTAAAAGCATGTAGACAACACATATGCACCAGATACTCCATCTCCTTCTTTCATTTCCACAGAATAAGCATCAAGTGTCTCAGTCGGCAGCCCTGTTCAACAGAGTATGTCCTCCCGGCAGAGTAGTGTATGTCCTCCCGACAGAGTAGTGTCTGTCCTCCCGACAGAGCAGTGTCTGTCCTACCGACAGAGTAGTGTCTGTCTTCCAGACAGAGTAGTGTCTATCCTCCAGACAGTAGTGTCTATCCTCCAGACAGTATTGTCTATCCTCCAGACAGAGTAGTGTCTGTTCTCTAGACAGAGTAGTGTCTGTCCTCCAAACAGAGTAATGTCTGTCCTCCCGATAGTGTCTGTCCTCCAAATAGAGTAGTGTCTGTCCTCCCGACAGAGTAGTGTCTGTCTTCCTGATAGAGTAGTGTCTGTCTTCCAGACAGAGTAGTGTCTATCCTCCAGACAGAGTAGTGTCTATCCTCCAGACAGAGTAGTGTCTATCCTCCAGACAGAGTAGTGTCTGTCTTCCAGACAGAGTAGTGTCTATCCTCCAGACAGAGTAGTGTCTATCCTCCAGACAGAGTAGTGTCTGTCCTTTAGACAGAGTAGTGTCTGTCCTCTTGATAGAGTAGAGTCTGTCCTCCGAATAGAGTAGTGTCTGTCCTCTAGACAGAGTAGTGTCTGTCCTCCCGATAGTGTCTGTCCTCCAAACAGAGTAGTGTCTGTCCTCCCGATAGTGTCTGTCCTCCAAATAGAATAGTGTCTGTCCTCCAAATAGAGTAGTGTCTGTCCTCCCAATAGAGTAGTGTCTGTCCTCCCGATAGGGTAGTGTCTGTCCTCTAGACAGAGCAGTGTCTGTCCTCCTGATAGAGTAGTTAGTGTCTGTCCTCCTAATAGAGTAGTGTCTGTCCTCCCGACAGAGTAGTGTCCCAGTGTGAGGAGAGTGTGACACGTCCTCTGAGCTGCATCTTGGAGCACTGACGTTCCCTATGTCCATGGACCCTATGGCAATGACACACCGCGTATCCCACTGGGGAGGACCTGTATCTGCAACGCCCCCCTCCCAGGCCAGCACGGGACAGTTAGGAGCTATCGGGTTCCCTTTCAATCCTCAAACCTGCCACCATTAACATGGTGTTCAGAGTACTGCCCTCCAGGAGGAGAGATGAACCCCCTCTGAGGTCCAACATGCATCCAGAGCCCAGCTCCGTCCAACCCACCCTCTCTGGCCACTTCGCATGGAATAGTCCCTGCCATGCTGCAGAGGAGAAACTGAATCCCTACATCGGCAGTGTGTTAAAGAACAGGTTGTTAGGAAACTGACTACGGAGGGTAATTACACAATGTTCCATATCTTTAGGGAAGGTTCGTCTCACTCTCTACAAGACAGATGGAAAATGGGCTGATGTCATCATGGAGAACATTTGCTAATGAGGAGACGATGGTATTCTGCTTGGCTAATAATACAGGGTGGTACGTGTGTGTACCTGACGTGTTCCTCCTGCTCTGCCTCTGCCCAAGAAGAGTGTGTCCTGTGGTGTCCAGGCTGTTCTACACACCAGCTAGTCCTGGAGAGGAACCCACGGAAGGTACACTAGGAAACTCTCATCTGACCCCCCTTTTCACCGTCAAATATCTAACCTTACCTCTCTCTTGATTGATTTCCATATCCTCACCTTCACTGTCAATACTTGATACAAAATAATGTGCGTTTCTAAGTACCTCATAATATCATTTCTTAAAGAAGAGAGATCTGGCTGGTTTGGTGTTGGGTGAGGCGGCACTGACATTTATCGGGGTTGCATGGAGACATCATCAGTAATAACAATGATTGATATTGATGGCTGCGTGCCAGACTGGCATCAGGCTGTTGTCCCATTGATTCCCATTACCTTCTGTCAGGCTCTGCTTGGTTCCTTGATAGTAAGTTAGCACATGACCTCAGATGAAACCTCCTTATTACAAGAAATTATGGAAATACTGTTTCAACATGTCTCTGTGGAGATGTTTTTATAGGCCTAACTATATCCTTAGGGGTTCATTCCTTGTTGTGAAGATGCATTGTTTTGGTCAACGTTGTCATTTTGTCCCCCTAGGTTTTGGACCAGTTTAATTTCACCTACAGAACAGAGCAGAGCAGAACAGAAGGAGAAAGGTCCACATGTCACATCCGTACAAGGAATTTGGTTCAAATGAGACACAATATTTCATTAGCAAGAAATTCTATGGGAATCTGTAACGTTTGATTATCTCCAGGTCCTCATTTAGCCTGCACTCAAAATGTATGTTTCCATCACCTCATGGGGAACACATTTGCTTCTAGAACCCATAACTTTTGCCATATTGAATGTGTTTTGCTATTTTGGATTTTAAACTTTTAATGTCTACACGCAGCTATATCTAATATATTGGAGGAGTCAGTTGTTTTACTGAGGCAGGGATCTGTTTGTCAGGTTAAGGCTTTTCTCAAGTCAGAGGCAGCTCCATTCTGACCCAAACCAACACAGAGGTCCACAGTCGCCTGTTGAAGCCATTTTACTACTGTTTCTTTCCAGCTGTGAGACGTCATCATCTGTCAAGTGACAGACGTGATTGGGATCCCTCTCATTTTCTCCTCTTTCTCTTTACCCCACCACATCTCTTTTTCTGTCTTGTCTCTCTCCATCTTTCTCTGACATATCTCTTTCCCCCACCACAACTGTTCCCCTTTTCTCTCTTTCACCCCGTGTGTGTGTGTGTGTGTGTGTGTGTGTGTGTGTGTGAGTGTGAGTGTGAGTGTGAGTGTGAGTGTGAGTGTGTGTGTGTGTGTGTGTGTGTGTGTGTGTGTGTGTGTGTGTGTGTATTGGTAGACGAGGTGGTCAGGTAGTAGGCCAGTGTAGTGTGGGGCCGTGCTCTGTGACGCCACCCTTTTCATCACAGGAAGGAGGTAGTAGTATTTTAATTAAAATGTCAGGACAAATACTGTGAGAGTTATTGAGGATGAATCACTAGATAAGGAGAGCAGTGGGCCAGAACAGGTCAAAGAGACAAAGTCACCTGGCTGACTGGCTGAAGGCTCTTCATTCATCCACTGGGTAGGAGATGTGGTGGGGGATTGGAAAGGGACAGGGGGGGGGGGGGGCTCAGCAGAGGCTCTGGGGGGGTTGAGGGTGCTGGGCGTTAGGGGCTGGAGCAGTCAGTAAAAGGTCCACATATACACTACCGGTCTAAAGTTTTAGAACACCTACTCATTCAAGGGTTTTTCTTTATTTTTACTATTTTCTACATTGAAGAATAATAGTGAAGTCATTGAAACAATGAAAAAAACACATATGGGAATCATGTAGTAACCAAAAAAGTGTTACACAAATCAAAATATATTTTATATTTGAGATTCTTCAAATAGCCACCCTTTGCCTTGATGACAGCTTTGCACACTTTTGGCATTCTCTCAGATTCCCAAACCATCCCAAACCATCTCATCTGGGTTGAAGTCAGGGATTGTGGAGACAAGGTCATCTGATGCAGCACTCCATCACTCTCCTTCTTGGTCAAATAGCCCTTACACAGCCTTGAGGTGTGTTGGGTCATTGTCCTGTTGAAAAATAAATGATAGTCCCATTAAGCCCTAACCAGATGGGATGACGTATCGCTGCAGAATGCTGTGGTAGCCATGATGGTTAAGTGTGCCTTGAATTCTAAATAAATCACAGACAGTGTCACCAGCAAAGCACCCCCACACCATCACACCTCCTCCTCCATGCTTCATGGTGGGAAATACACATGCTGAGATCATCCGTTCACCTACTCTGCCTCTCACAAAGGCATGGCGGTTGGAACCAAAAATCTCAAATTTGGACTCATCAGACCATCATCTTATATCATCAGATATCTAGTCTAATGTCCATTGCTCGTGTTTCTTGGCCAAAGCAAGTCTTTTCCTCTTCTTAGTGTCCTTTAGTAGTGGTTTTATTTGTAGAAATTCGACCATATAGGCCTGATTCACACTGTCTCCTCTTAACAGTTGATGTTGAGATGTGTCTGTTACTTGAACTCTGTGAAGCATTTATTTGGGCTGCAGTTTCTGAGGCTGGTAACTCTAATGAACTTATCCTCTGCAGCAGAGGTAACTCTGGGTCTTCCTTTCCTGTGGCGGTCCTCATGAGAGCCAGTTTCATCATAGAGCTTGATGGTTTTTGCGACTGCACTTGAAGAAACCTTCTTGAAATGTTCCGCATTGACTGACCTTCATGTCTTAAAGTAATGATGGACTGTTGTTTCTCTTTGCTTATTTGAGCTGTTCTTAGCCCTATTTGGTAAAAGTCCATATTATGCCATCTTCTTTATACCACCCCTACCTTGTCACAACACAACTGATTGGCTCAAACGCATTCAGAAGGAAAGAAATTCCACAAATTAACTTTTAATAAGGCACACCTGTTACTTGAAAGGCATTCCAGGTGACTACCTCATAAAGCTGGTTAAGAGAATGCCAAGAGTGTGCAAAACTGTCATCAAGGTAAGGGGTGGCTATCTGAAGAATCTCAAATATAAAATATTTTTTGATTTGTTCAACACTTTTGTGATTACTACATGATTCCATACGTGTTGTTTCATAGATTTGATGTCTTTTGGACTTTCAAGAAGCAAAGTGGTACTTGCTACATCATCATGATGATGGTGATGATGATAATGATCATGTAAAAAATCATATTATTCTTGAATAATTTATGTTACAAATGCCTCATGAGCTTAGTTCAACTGTCGTACCCCATCGGAACCCAAAATATAACCTTGTTTCACTGCAATGTTTGTAAACAAAAAAAAATGGAAACACACAATGTTCAGCAACAAAACATGGTTAGAACTCTAATTTTGATATCATGGATGGTCGGGTGGGGAGAAAAACGGGTGGGGAGTGCGATTTGTTACTGTTTCAACTCCTGATTGCCACTTTAAGAATGACTGCCAGAAGAGAGTGTTGGTGTGTAGATGTGTGTTGTGGTGTAGGGTGGCAGGCTGCCCAGGCAGAGAGCTGGCTGATATTTGGGGATGTGGAGCAAGAAGAAACAGATCAATGCTAATCTGATTTTTCTCACATCTGTGATGGGGCTGCGCATGTGTGTGTGAGTGAAAAACTAGACAATGATGTCTAACAAGGTGTGTATTTGGTCAGGTGTGTGTATCTGGTCAGGTGTGTGTTGGTGTGTATCTGGTCAGGTGTGTGTTGGTGTGTATCTGGTCAGGTGTGTGTTGGTGTGTATCTGATCAGGTGTGTGTTGGTGTGTATCTGAGCAGGTGTGTGTTGGTGTGTATCTGATCAGGTGTGTGCATCTGGTCAGGTGTGTGTGGGTGTGTATCTGGTCAGGTGTGTGTTGGTGTGTATCTGGTCAGGAGTGTGTGGGTGTGTATCTGGTCAGGAGTGTGTATCTGGTCAGGAGTGTGTGTATCTGGTCAGGAGTGTGTGGGTGTGTATCTGGTCAGGAGTGTGTGGGTGTGTATCTGGTCAGGAGTGTGTGGGTGTGTATCTGGTCAGGAGTGTGTGGATGTGTATCTGGTCAGGAGTGTGTATCTGGTCAGGAGTGTGTGTATCTGGTCAGAAGTGTGTGGGTGTGTATCTGGTCAGGAGTGTGTGGGTGTGTATCTGGTCAGGAGTGTGTGGGTGTGTATCTGGTCAGGAGTGTGTGGGTGTGTATCTGGTCAGGAGTGTGTGGGTGTGTATCTGGTCAGGAGTATGTGGATGTGTATCTGGTCAGGAGTGTGTGGGTGTGTCTCTGGTCAGGTGTGTGTATCTGGTCAGGTGTGTGTTGGTGTGTATCTGGTCAGGTGTGTGTTGGTGTGTATCTGGTCAGGTGTGTGTTGGTGTGTATCTGGTCAGGTGTGTGTTGGTGTGTATCTGGTCAGGTGTGTGTTGGTGTGTATCTGGTCAGGTGTGTGTTGGTGTGTATTTGGTCAGGTGTGTGTTGGTGTGTATCTGGTCAGGTGTGTGTTGGTGTGTATCTGGTCAGGAGTGTGTATCTGGTCATGAGTGTGTATCTGGTCAGGTGTGTGTTGGTGTGTATCTGGTCAGTTGTGTGTGGGTGTGTATTTGGTCAAGTGTGTGTTGGTGTGTATCTGGTCAGGTGTGTGTATCTGGTCAGGTGTGTGTTGGTGTGTATCTGGTCAGGAGTGTGTATCTGGTCAGGAGTGTGTATCTGGTCAGGTGTGTGTGGGTGTGTATTTGGTCAGGTGTGTGTTAGTGTGTATCTGGTCAGGAGTGTGTGGGTGTGTATCTGGTCAGGAGTGTGTGGGTGTGTATCTGGTCAGGTGTGTGTTGGTGTGTATCTGGTCAGGTGTGTGTTGGTGTGTATCTGGTCAGGTGTGTGTTGGTGTGTATCTGGTCAGGTGTGTGCATCTGGTCAGGTGTGTGTTGGTGTGTATCTGGTCAGGAGTGTGTATCTGGTCAGGAGTGTGTGTATCTGGTCAGGAGTGTGTATCTGGTCAGGAGTGTGTGGGTGTGTATCTGGTCAGGAGTGTGTGGGAGTGTATCTGGTCAGGAGTGTGTGGGAGTGTATCTGGTCAGGAGTGTGTATCTGGTCAGGAGTGTGTTAGTGTGTATCTGGTCAGTTGTGTGTATCTGGTCAGGTGTGTGTTGGTGTGTATCTGGTCAGGAGTGTGTATCTGGTCAGGAGTGTGTATCTGGTCAGGTGTGTGTTAGTGTGTATCTGGTCAGGAGTGTGTGGGAGTGTATCTGGTCAGGAGTGTGTGGGAGTGTATCTGGTCAGGAGTGTGTGGGAGTGTATCTGGTCAGGAGTGTGTATCTGGTCAGGAGTGTGTTAGTGTGTATCTGGTCAGTTGTGTGTATCTGGTCAGGAGTGTGTATCTGGTCAGGTGTGTGTGGGTGTGTATTTGGTCAGGTGTGTGTGGGTGTGTATTTGGTCAGGTGTGTGTATCTGGTCAGGTGTGTGTATCTGGTCAGGTGTGTGTGGGTGTGTATTTGGTCAGGTGTGTGTGGGTGTGTATTTGGTCAGGTGTGTGTATCTGGTCAGGTGTGTGTTGGTGTGTCTCTGGTTAGGTGTGTGTATCTGGTCAGGTGTGTGTTGGTGTGTATCTGGTCAGGTGTGTGTTGGTGTGTATCTGGTCAGGTGTGTGTTGGTGTGTATCTGGTCAGGTGTGTGTTGGTGTGTATCTGGTCAGGTGTGTGTTGGTGTGTATCTGGTCAGGTGTGTGTTGGTGTGTATCTGGTCAGGTGTGTGTTGGTGTGTATCTGGTCAGGTGTGTGTTTGTGTGTATCTGGTCAGGTGTGTGTTGGTGTGTATCTGGTCAGGTGTGTGTTGGTGTGTATCTGGTCAGGTGTGTGTATCTGGTCAGGTGTGTGTTGGTGTGTATCTGGTCAGGAGTGTGTGGGTGTGTATCTGGTCAGGTGTGTGTTGGTGTGTATCTGGTCAGGTGTGTGTTGGTGTGTATCTGGTCAGGTGTGTGTTGGTGTGTATCTGGTCAGGTGTGTGTTTGTGTGTATCTGGTCAGGTGTGTGTTGGTGTGTATCTGGTCAGGTGTGTGTTGGTGTGTATCTGGTCAGGTGTGTGTATCTGGTCAGGTGTGTGTTGGTGTGTATCTGGTCAGGAGTGTGTGGGTGTGTATCTGGTCAGGAGTGTGTATCTGGTCAGGAGTGTGTGTATCTGGTCAGGAGTGTGTGGGTGTGTATCTGATCAGGTGTGTGTTGGTGTGTATCTGATCAGGTGTGTGCATCTGGTCAGGAGTGTGTATCTGGTCAGGAGTGTGTATCTGGTCAGGAGTGTGTATCTGGTCAGGAGTGTGTATCTGGTCAGGTGTGTGTGGGTGTGTATTTGGTCAGGTGTGTGTTAGTGTGTATCTGGTCAGGAGTGTGTATCTGGTCATGAGTGTGTATCTGGTCAGGTGTGTGTTGGTGTGTATCTGGTCAGGTGTGTGTTGGTGTGTATCTGATCAGGTGTGTGTTGGTGTGTATCTGATCAGGTGTGTGCATCTGGTCAGGTGTGTGTGGGTGTGTATCTGGTCAGGTGTGTGTTGGTGTGTATCTGGTCAGGAGTGTGTGGGTGTGTATCTGGTCAGGAGTGTGTATCTGGTCAGGAGTGTGTGTATCTGGTCAGGAGTGTGTGGGTGTGTATCTGGTCAGGAGTGTGTGGGAGTGTATCTGGTCAGGAGTGTGTGGGTGTGTATCTGGTCAGGAGTGTGTTGGTGTGTATCTGGTCAGGAGTGTGTGGGAGTGTATCTGGTCAGGAGTGTGTATCTGGTCAGGTGTGTGTTGGTGTGTATCTGGTCAGGAGTGTGTATCTGGTCAGGAGTGTGTATCTGGTCAGGTGTGTGTTAGTGTGTATCTGGTCAGGAGTGTGTATCTGGTCAGGTGTGTGTTAGTGTGTATCTGGTCAGTTGTGTGTGGGTGCGTATTTGGTCAAGTGTGTGTTGGTGTGTATCTGGTCAGGTGTGTGTATCTGGTCAGGAGTGTGTATCTGGTCAGGTGTGTGTGGGTGTGTATTTGGTCAGGTGTGTGTTAGTGTGTATCTGGTCAGTTGTGTGTGGGTGTGTATTTGGTCAGGTGTGTGTGGGTGTGTATTTGGTCAGGTGTGTGTTGGTGTGTATCTGGTCAGGTGTGTGTTGGTGTGTATCTGGTCAGGTGTGTGTTGGTGTGTATCTGGTCAGGTGTGTGTTGGTGTGTATCTGGTCAGGTGTGTGTTTGTGTGTATCTGGTCAGGTGTGTGTTTGTGTGTATCTGGTCAGGTGTGTGTTGGTGTGTATCTGGTCAGGTGTGTGTTGGTGTGTATCTGGTCAGGTGTGTGTTGGTGTGTATCTGGTCAGGTGTGTGTTGGTGTGTATCTGGTCAGGTGTGTGTTGGTGTGTATCTGGTCAGGTGTGTGTTGGTGTGTATCTGGTCAGGTGTGTGTATCTGGTCAGGTGTGTGTTGGTGTGTATCTGGTCAGGAGTGTGTATCTGGTCAGGAGTGTGTATCTGGTCAGGTGTGTGTGGGTGTGTATTTGGTCAGGTGTGTGTTAGTGTGTATCTGGTCAGTTGTGTGTGGGTGTGTATTTGGTCAGGTGTGTGTTGGTGTGTATCTGGTCAGGTGTGTGTTGGTGTGTATCTGGTCAGGAGTATGTATCTGGTCAAGAGTGTGTATCTGGTCAGGTGTGTATCTGGTCAGGAGTGTGTTGGTGTGTCTCTGGTTAGGTGTGTGTATCTGGTCAGGTGTGTGTTGGTGTGTATCTGGTCAGGTGTGTGTTGGTGTGTATCTGGTCAGGTGTGTGTTGGTGTGTATCTGGTCAGGTGTGTGTTGGTGTATATCTAGTCAGGTGTGTGTTGGTGTGTATCTAGTCAGGTGTGTGTTGGTGTGTCTCTGGTCAGGTGTGTGTTGGTGTGTCTCTGGTCAGGTGTGTGCATGTGTATGCGTGGACAGACAGAGGGGTGTAGAGGACAGTGCATTTTGAGGTTGGGAGACATCACGTTGATGGTATAACACCTCTGCTACTCTCCTATTGAACTAAATCACTCTGCTACCCACGGCAGGAAAAGAACACCTATTATAATTGTTTGACATTTTGGTAATGACCAAACTGACATTTCAGACTGACACCTTTTTCTCTCTCTTTCTTTGGGTACCTTTTTTTGATCCCAAGCTTGTTAAAGGGTAATGATATAGACAGCTCCAAATCATCCTCTCTTGTTTTGTTTGACCGTTTTAAGTCTCACTCACGGGCCGATCAAAGAGTGTCAAGAAACACTTTCCGTGTGCCTTGGTCGGTAAACCAAAAGTCACCCCATTTACAGAAATCATAGTTCCTTACCAATAAGCTGTGTTGAAAGGAGTCTGTGAAGTTCCTTTTCTCTCCTCCCACACTGACTAAAATATACTTACAAAACTAAATTGACACAATTATGGCTGAGTATTTTTACACGAAAATATGAATTGCATTAATGATTAAATTGTTTTATTTTTTAAATAAATTTGCAAAAGTTTCTAAAAATCAGTTGTCGCTTTGTCATTTTAGGGTATTGTGTGTAGATTGCTGAGGATTTGTATTTATTCAATCCATTTTAGAATAAGGCTGTGATGTAACAAAATGTTGAAACATTCAAGGGGTCTGAATACTTTCCGAAGGAACTTTATACATATACATCCAGTGTCTGTGTTCTTTTGCCCATCTTAATCTTTTCTTTTTATTGGCCAGTCTGAGATATGTTTTTTTCTTTGCAACTCTGCCTAGAAGGCCAGCATACTGGAGTCGCCTCTTCACTGTTGATGTTGAGACTGGTGTTTTGTGGGTACTATTTAATGAAGCTGCCATTTGAGGACTTGTGAGGCGTCTGTTTCTCAAACTAGACACTAATGTACTTGTCCTCTTGCTCAGTTGTGCACCGGGGCCTCCCACCCCTCTTTCTGTTCTGGTTAGAGACAGTTGGTGCTGTTCTGTGAAGGGAGTAGTACACAGCGTTGTACGAGATCTTCAATTTCTTGCCAATTTCTTGAATCGCCTTCATTTCTCAGAACAAGAATACACTGACGAGTTTCAGGAGAAAGTTATTTGTTTTTGTCCATTTTGAGCCTGTAATCGAACTCACAAATGCTGATGCTCCAGATCTCAACTATTCTAGAGAAGGACAGTTTTATTGCTTCTTTAATCAGAACAACAGTTTTCAGCTGTGCTAACATAATTGCTAAAGGGTTTTCTAATGATCAATTAGCCTTTTAAAATGTTAGACTTGGATTAGCTAACACAACGTGCCATTGGAATACAGGAGGGATGGTTGCTGATAACGGGCCTCTGTATGCCTATGTAGATATTCCATTAAAAATCAGCCGTTTCCAGCTACAATAGTCATTTACAACATTAACAATGTCTACACTGTATTTCTGATCAATTTGACGTTATTTTAATGGACATAAAATGTGATTTTCTTTCAAAAACAAGGACATTTCTAAGTGACCCCAACATTTTGAACGGTAGTGTGTATATATATGTGTATATGTGTATATATGTATAATATATATGTAGATAGATACACACATACTGTCTGTACATTGGCATGCACAGCATATGAATGGAGTCTGGGCAGTATATGGGTAGAAGACTACTCGCTGTGTTTCTCCTCTCACCTGAGGTTGGTGTAAAGGTTCCAATGAGTGGGGGGGGGATGCTGTTTCAGCTCTGCTTTGGGGATATGATTGGTTTAAATAGGTTCCGCCCCCTTTTCTTGACGTGTCTTTTATTTATATTTGTCCCAGTTTTGCCATCTGCTACTCATGACATCTGTTGCAGCAGCCTGTTCTTTGTAAAAGCCATTGCATTATGATAAATGTGTGTATATATGGTGAAGTGACTGAAGAAATCAATTGCCTTTTACTTTTTGCACTGTCGTGGATGTTGGTTTAGTTTGAGTTTTGCTCAGCCAGAGTGTCTGATGCTGTTTTGTTTCTCTCGTGTATATTTCTGGAATGGTTTAGGGATTACAGTAACTCTTACAGGAACCATAAGGCACCTCATCCTCAATTTGAACCCCTCCCAAAACACTGGGACAGGGATAGCCTCGCAATTCAACCTGCATGTTTTTTTTACAACCTCTGCTGTGTCATCAAAAACCCATGTCTGTTTTTAATATGTTTTAGTATTCTACCTCTGTTCTCTCATATTCTGTGTTGCTGTCACTATCTTTTTAGTAAGGTTGACAACATTAACATGCTACTGGAAAACCTCTGTTTTTATTTTTTCATTTTACAACTGTAATTTACATTGGAGATCAGTTTCCAACCGAAGTGGAAGAGGAGAATTCACAGAACAGAAGCAACCGCAGCAGAGAGAAAGCTCCAATGACACGCTCTGTGGCGTCGACAGGTGTGAATCAATTTCCATTGGAAAAATCAGATACAACTGTCACAATGTGTGGTGACAGCAGCTGTCGGCAGGGCACAGCACAGTCTCACATTAGCAAGGTGTTCCTGCTTCCAGAACAAACAAAGCTCCCAGTTTACCTGGAAAGAAAGGGAGGTGAGAACCAAGGGTTTGATGACATTTGTTTTGCGGTGGTGGGACGGAACAGATGGCTCATTACGCCTGTGAATGCACAGTCTCTCCTCGCTCTGCTCACAGGGCTTTGTTTTGCCATAATTTGATCTCCGCTCTGTTGAGAGTATTTACAGATTGAAGGGGGATGAATTACTATAAAACACATGGCTGGGTCATTAAGAGCTGGCAAGGATACTCTTATTGGAGGAGAGAATAAAACTCAACCACTTCATGGAGGGGTATCAAGCTACATATATACAGTAGTGGTATTTTTCCCATGGTAGATGTTCTGTTAAGGTTAGTTTAGTGTCGTATACGGTACCAGTCAAAGGTTTGGACACACCTACTCATTTTTACTACTTGCACACTATTGGCATTCTCTCAACCAGCTTCACCTGGAATGCTATTCCAACAGTCTTGAAAGAGTTCCCAGGTCATCTGATGCAGCACTCCATCACTCTCCTTCATGGTCAAATAGCCCTTACACAGCCTGGAGGTGTGTTGGGTCATTGTCCTGTTGAAAATAAATGATAGTCTTCCTTTCCTGTGGTGGTCCTCATGAGAGCCAGTTTCATCATAGCTCTTGATTGTTTTTGCGACTCCACTTGAAGAAGCCTTCAAAGTTCTTGAAATGTCCCTGATTGACTGACCTTCATGTCTTAAAGTATGGACTGATGGACTGTTGTTTCTCTTTGCTTATTTGAGCTAACACATCTGATTGGCTTAAATACATTAAGAAGGAAAGAAATTCCACAATTAACTTTTAACAAGGCACACCTGTTAATTGTAATGCATTCCATTTGACTACCTCATGAAGCTGGTTGAGAGAATGCCAAGAGTGTGCAAAACTGTCATCAAGGCAAAGGGTGGCTACTTTGAAGAAACTTTAATATAATATATTTGTTTAGCATTTCTGTGATTACTATGTGATTCCATATGTGTTATTTCATAGTTTTGATGATTTCACTATTTTTCTACACTGTAGAAAAAAGTAAAAATAAAGAAAAACCCTTGAATGAGTAGGTGTGTCCAAACTGTTGACTGGTACTGTATATCTGACTATTCCTGGAGACTATTCATGGCTGTTGTGCTGGATGTCTGGGCCTGAAGGCTCCACTGTCTCAGTAACAAGCATTCTGCACTGCCAGACCCTCATCAGTTCGGCCAGTCACAGACCTTCTAGAACATTAAATCAACCTGACATATGTTTCCACTTCAATATCGCCTGTATTTCTTGGATATTTTCTTTATTTAGTGTCACTCAACATTTTGTGTTTGTTGAATCATTGTTCTTGTTTTTCTTATTTTTCTCCACTGTGACCCAGTTTATCAATGGTATCATTGGAAATCCATTTTCTGCATGGAGTCGTGACATTAAAATGCAAAAGGGTAAAGAGAGCTACAGGCTAGACACCTAGTGGGTGATTTGACTCACCTAGCGGGGCAGATTTGACTCACTTAGCAGGGCAGATTTGACTCACCTAGCGGGGCAGATTTCACTCACCTAGCGGGGAAGATTTGACTCACCTAGCGGGGCAGATTTGACTCACTTAGCAGGGCAGATTTGACTCACCTAGCGGGGCAGATTTCACTCACCTAGCGGGGCAGATTTCACTCACCTAGCGGGGAAGATTTGACTCACCTAGCGGGGCAGATTTCACTCACCTAGCGGGGCAGATTTCACTCACCTAGCGGGGCAGATTTCACTCACCTAGCAGGGCAGATTTCACTCACTTAGCAGGGCAGAATTTACTCACCTAGCAGGGCAGAATTGACTCACCTAGCGGGGCAGATTTCACTCACCTAGCGGGGCAGATTTCACTCACCTAGCGGGGCAGATTTCACTCACCTAGCGGGGCAGATTTCACTCACTTAGCAGGGCAGAATTGACTCACCTAGCGGGGCAGAATTGACTCACCTAGCGGGGCAGATTTGACTCACCTAGCAGGGCAGATTTGACTCACCTAGCGGGGCAGATTTGACTCACCTAGCCGGGCAGATTTAACTCACATAGCGGAGCAGATTTGACTCACCTAGTGGGGCAGACTTGACTCAGCTAGCGGGGCAGATTTCACTCACTTAGCAGGGCAGAATTGACTCACCTAGCAGGGCAGAATTGACTCACCTAGCGGGGCAGAATTGACTCACCTAGCGGGGCAGATTTCACTCACCTAGCGGGGCAGATTTCACTCACCTAGCGGGGCAGATTTCACTCACTTAGCAGGGCAGAATTGACTCACCTAGCGGGGCAGAATTGACTCACCTAGCGGGGCAGATTTGACTCACCTAGCAGGGCAGATTTGACTCACCTAGCGGGGCAGATTTGACTCACCTAGCCGGGCAGATTTAACTCACATAGCGGAGCAGATTTGACTCACCTAGTGGGGCAGACTTGACTCAGCTAGCGGGGCAGATTTCACTCACTTAGCAGGGCAGAATTGACTCACCTAGCAGGGCAGAATTGACTCACCTAGCGGGGCAGATTTGACTCACCTAGCGGGGCAGATTTGACTCACCTAGCGGGGCAGATTTGACTCACCTAGCCGGGCAGATTTAACTCGCATAGCGGGGCAGATTACACTCACCTAGCGGAGCAGATTTGACTCACCTAGTGGGGCAGATTTGACTCACCTAGCGGGGCAGATTTGACTCACTTAGCTGGGCAGAATTGACTCACCTAGCGGGGCAGAATTGACTCACCTAGCGGGACAGAATTGACTCACCTAGCGAGGCAGATTTGACTCACCTAGCGGGGCGGATTTGACTCACCTAGCGGGGCAGATGACTCACCTAGCGGGGCAGATTTGACTCACCTAGCGGGGCAGATTTGACTCACCTAGCGGGGCAGATTTCACTCACTTAGCAGGGCAGAATTGACTCACCTAGCAGGGCAGAATTGACTCACCTAGCGGGGCAGATTTGACTCACCTAGCGGGGCAGATTTGACTCACCTAGCGGGGCAGATTTGACTCACCTAGCCGGGCAGATTTAACTCGCATAGCGGGGCAGATTACACTCACCTAGCGGAGCAGATTTGACTCACCTAGTGGGGCAGATTTGACTCACCTAGCGGGGCAGATTTGACTCACTTAGCTGGGCAGAATTGACTCACCTAGCGGGGCAGAATTGACTCACCTAGCGGGGCAGAATTGACTCACCTAGCGAGGCAGATTTGACTCACCTAGCGGGGCGGATTTGACTCACCTAGCGGGGCAGATGACTCACCTAGCGGGGCAGATTTGACTCACCTAGCGGGGCAGATTTGACTCACCTAGCGGGGCGGATTTGACTCACCTAGCGGGGCAGATGACTCACCTAGCGGGGCAGATTTGACTCACCTAGCGGGGCAGATTTGACTCACCTAGCGGGGCAGATTTGACTCACCTAGCGAGGCAGATTTGACTCACCTAGCGGGGCGGATTTGACTCACCTAGCGGGGCAGATGACTCACCTAGCGGGGCAGATTTGACTCACCTAGCGGGGCAGATTTGACTCACCTAGCGGGGCAGATTTGACTCACCTAGCGGGGCAGATTTGACTCACCTAGCGGGGCAGATTTGACTCACCTAGCGGGGCAGATTTCACTCACTTAGCAGGGCAGAATTGACTCACCTAGCAGGGCAGAATTGACTCACCTAGCGGGGCAGATTTGACTCACCTAGCGGGGCAGATTTGACTCACCTAGCGGGGCAGATTTGACTCACCTAGCCGGGCAGATTTAACTCGCATAGCGGGGCAGATTACACTCACCTAGCGGAGCAGATTTGACTCACCTAGTGGGGCAGATTTGACTCACCTAGCGGGGCAGATTTGACTCACTTAGCTGGGCAGAATTGACTCACCTAGCGGGGCAGAATTGACTCACCTAGCGGGGCAGAATTGCCTCACCTAGCGAGGCAGATTTGACTCACCTAGCGGGGCGGATTTGACTCACCTAGCGGGGTAGATGACTCACCTAGCGGGGCAGATTTGACTCACCTAGCGGGGCAGAATTGACTCACCTAGCGAGGCAGATTTGACTCACCTAGCGGGGCGGATTTGACTCACCTAGCGGGGCAGATGACTCACCTAGCGGGGCAGATTTGACTCACCTAGCGGGGCAGATTTGACTCACCTAGCGGGGCAGATTTGACTCACCTAGCGGGGCAGATTTGACTCACCTAGCGGGGCAGACTTGACTCACCTAGCGGGGCAGATTTCACTCATCTAGCGGGGCAGATTTCACTCACCTAGCGGGGCAGATTTCACTCACCTAGCGGGGCAGATTTCACACTGCTTGTTACAGTCCAGGTTTTTCTGTAGATTTCTCCAGAGATTATCTCATTTACTTCAGGCATCCTTTTCAGTTGACTTCAGTATAAAAGTTCCCAGTAATTCAAACATTGTAAACTTGTTGCAAACATGGCCATTACTGAACACTGAAATCAGTGAAATTACTAGATAAAAGCCCTGTACAGTAAGTAATGAATTATCTTTCAATGGCTTATTCTTAACGATCTTATTTATATTGACCGATATGGTTCGATCAAGTGAATGATCTCATTTGAAATATTAAACATCCTTGGCCATTCTGCCAATGGAAAATACAACAGGCTATATGCTACTTTCCAATAAAACTTTGTATTGAAGAGATGATAGCCCTTTCCAGCTCACTATAATAAGTGAAGCTGGCAGTCATGTTGCATGCACTTGGTGACATCTAGTGGCAGTCCCCAGTACTGTTTCTTTATTTTTCAAAATAGATGCCCATGATTTTACCATAGTGACCACCTGACCTTGCATGCCTCAGCAATCACACCGAGTGTGTGTGTGTGTGTGTGTGTGTGTGTGTGTGTGTGTGTGCACAAACACGTTTAACGTGTGCCACCCGTTTCAACAGACACACAACTCGCGTGACTCTTTCCTTGGATCCCTTTAACCCGTGTAGCATTCTATTTGGAGCAATAGCTGGAGATGTTAGTGGGAAAGGCTGTCATCCAAGGATAGAAAGGACCCCTCTTCACAGTGGCTTTTACAAGATGTTACTTGGACTATAGTGAGGATGTATCATTGAGGAGATGATAAAATCCACAGGAGAGAGAAAGGTTGGTAACACATTTTGTTGAATAGTCCAAAAAGTTTCCATGATTCCATCCAACTTACATTTAAGTTATTCAGTCATATTTTGACACAACACAAAGATACAAACACTTTGTCAAGGATATGATGCTATTCTGCTATTTTGTGTCAATGTGTGGACATGAGCTGAACTGAACTCCAGCCAGAATGATCATTGCTGTGGTAGCCATGATGGTTAAGTGTGCCTTGAATTCTAAATAAATCACTGACAGTGTCACCAGCAAAGCACCCCACCCCATCACGCCATCTTCTCCATGCTTCACAGTGGGAACCGCACATGCGGAGATCATCTAGTCTGCATCTCACAAAGACACGGTGGTTGGAACCAAAAATCTCACATTTGGACTGATCAGACCAAAGGACAGATTTCACTGGTCTAATGTCCATTGCTCATGTTTCTTGGCCCAAGCAAGCCTCTTCTTATTATTGGTGTCCTGTAGTAGTGGTTCCTTTGCAGCAATCCGACCCTGAAGGCCTGATTCACGCAGTCTCCTATGAATAGTTGATGTTGAGATGTGTCTGTTACTTGAACTCTGTGAAGCATTTATTTGGGCTGCAATTTCTGTGGCTGGTAACTCTAATGAACTTATCCTCTGCAGCAGAGGTAACTCTGGGTCTTCCCTTCCTGTGGCGGTCCTCATGAGAGCCAGTTTCATCATAACGCTTGATGGTTTTTGTGACTGCACTTGAAGAAACTTTCAAAATTCTTGAAATGTTCCTGATTGACTGACCTTCATGTCTTAAAGTAATGATGGGCTGTCGTTTCTCTTTGCTTATTTGAGCTTTTTCTTGCCATAATATGGACTTGGTCTTTTACCAAATAGGGCTATCGTCTTGTGGACTTGGTCTTTAACCAAATAGGGCTATCGTCTTGTGGACTTGGTCTTTTACCAAATAGGGCTATTGTCTTGTGGACTTGGTCTTTTACCAAATAGGGCTATCGTCTTATCGACTTGGTCTTTTACCAAACAGGGCTATCGTCTTGTGGACTTGGTCTTTTACCAAACAGGGCTATCGTCTTGTGGGCTTGGTCTTTTACCAAATAGGGCTATCGTCTTGTGGGCTTGGTCTTTTACCAAATAAGGCTATCGTCTTGTGGGCTTGGTCTTTTACCTATCGTCTTGTGGACTTGGTATTTTACCAAATAGGGCTATCATTTTGTGGACTTGGTCTTTTACCAAATAGGGCTATCGTCTTATGGACTTGGTCTTTTACCAAACAGGGCTATCGTCTTGTGGACTTGGTCTTTTACCAAACAGGGCTATCGTCTTGTGGGCTTGGTCTTTTACCAAATAGGGCTATCGTCTTGTGGGCTTGGTCTTTTACCAAATAGGGCTATCGTCTTGTGGGCTTGGTCTTTTACCTATCGTCTTGTGGACTTGGTATTTTACCAAATAGGGCTATCATTTTGTGGACTTGGTCTTTTGCCAAATAGGGCTATCGTCTTATGGACTTGGTCTTTTACCAAACAGGGCTATCGTCTTATGGACTTGGTCTTTTACCAAATAGGGCTATCGTCTTGTGGGCTTGGTCTTTTACCTATCGTCTTATGGACTTGGTATTTTACCAAATAGGGCTATCGTCTTGTGGACTTGGTCTTTTACCAAATAGGGCTATCGTCTTGTGGACTTGGTCTTTTACCAAATAGGGCTATCGTCTTGTGGACTTGGTCTTTTACCAAATAGGGCTATCGTCTTGTCGACTTGGTCTTTTACCAAACAGGGCTATCGTCTTGTGGACTTGGTCTTTTACCAAACAGGGCTATCGTCTTGTGGGCTTGGTCTTTTACCAAATAGGGCTATCGTCTTGTGGGCTTGGTCTTTTACCAAATAGGGCTATCGTCTTGTGGACCTGGTATTTTACCAAATAGGGCTATCGTCTTATGGACTTGGTCTTTTACCAAATAGGGCTATTGTCTTGTGGGCTTGGTCTTTTACCAAATAGGGCTATCGTCTTGTGGGCTTGGTCTTTTACCAAATAGGGCTATCGTCTTGTGGGCTTGGTCTTTTACCAAATAGGGCTATCGTCTTGTGGGCTTGGTCTTTTACCTATCGTCTTGTGGACTTGGTATTTTACCAAATAGGGCTATCATTTTGTGGACTTGGTCTTTTGCCAAATAGGGCTATCGTCTTATGGACTTGGTCTTTTACCAAACAGGGCTATCGTCTTATGGACTTGGTCTTTTACCAAATAGGGCTATCGTCTTGTGGACTTGGTCTTTTACCAAATAGGGCTATCGTCTTGTCGACTTGGTCTTTTACCAAACAGGGCTATCGTCTTGTGGACTTGGTCTTTTACCAAACAGGGCTATCGTCTTGTGGGCTTGGTCTTTTACCAAATAGGGCTATCGTCTTGTGGGCTTGGTCTTTTACCAAATAGGGCTATCGTCTTGTGGACCTGGTATTTTACCAAATAGGGCTATCGTCTTATGGACTTGGTCTTTTACCAAATAGGGCTATTGTCTTGTGGGCTTGGTCTTTTACCAAATAGGGCTATCGTCTTGTGGGCTTGGTCTTTTACCAAATAGGGCTATCGTCTTGTGGACTTGGTCTTTTACCAAATAGGGCTATCGTCTTGTGGACTTGGTATTTTACCAAACAGGGCTATCGTCTTGTGGGCTTGGTCTTTTACCAAATAGGGCTATCGTCTTGTGGGCTTGGTCTTTTACCAAATAGGGCTATCGTCTTATGGACTTGGTCTTTTACCAAATAGGGCTATCGTCTTGTGGACTTGGTCTTTTACCAAATAGGGCTATTGTCTTATGGACTTGGTCTTTTACCAAATAGGGCTATCGTCTTGTGGGCTTGGTCTTTTACCAAATAGGGCTATCGTCTTATGGACTTGGTCTTTTACCAAATAGGGCTATCGTCTTGTGGACTTGGTATTTTACCAAATAGGGCTATCGTCTTGTGGGCTTGGTCTTTTACCAAATAGGGCTATCGTCTTGTGGACTTGGTATTTTACCAAATAGGGCTATCGTCTTGTGGGCTTGGTCTTTTACCAAATAGGGCTATCGTCTTGTGGACTTGGCCTTTTACCAAATAGGGCTATCGTCTTGTGGATTTCAATGAACAACACATCAGCTGTATGTGACCAGGTGAAAAAGCCTTTCCAAGCAAAACCATGTCATAACCGCTACACACAGCCTACATCGTTGTCTCCATATTAACTACAGTAACATCATAGTCAGCATAGCTAATAGAACTAACGTGTTAGTAAACCTGCTACAATCATGCAGTAACGTTACAGTGTACAGTCAGTAAGCAGTTTAGCACTTACAGTGGCAATAAATGAGTAAAACCAAAAGCTTACCTTTACTTGGAATAGTTCCAGTGTTGTGTTGGATCGTCATAGTCAGCTAGCTAACATAGCATCCCTCTGTTATAGTCAGCTAGCTAACATAGCATCCCTCTGTTATAGTCAGCTAGCTAACATAGCATCCCTCTGTTTGAGCCGGGTGTTTGAGTAACTGAACTAGCTAGCTGTACTTGCTAGCTAAGTAAGTGAAACTGAAGAAAAAAAAAATCGGACGGAAGCTAGCTGTCCTCCGGCTACACCATGGTGTTACCCTACTGTGTGCTGTTGAGGCTACTGTAGACCATCAGAAAACAGGTTATTGTAATCAATTATTTGTAGACTTGAATATATTTAGTATAGTTTTATCTAAAAAGGATAACTAAATAAAAAAAACTATTCTTAATCAATTCTTAGACCTACTGTGAAATAAATCTTTACATTGCTTGAATATGGTTAAACAAAGCAATAACCAAACCCTTCTAAACATCTACATTCCAGGAAGTTGTACACGGCCCACTATGACAACAGGCAGCGCAGGTTGCCGTCCTCACTGATGTCTCCAAACAGGTACCTTCTGTTAGGAACCGTGCTCACAGCCAAACCTGTAGATGCACAAGTACAATAGGAGATTTCCTGTGAGCCAATTCCAATGGCTCACTTCTGCATTTTTTTGGTCAGTTTGTTTTGATGACGCAAGTTTGTAGTATGAGGTAAGGTTGCAGTATGATCACATATCCCAAGGCATACAAGGAGATGGAGATGAACAATGTCTGCACAGCCAAGTGTCACACAGTTCAGTTTCTATGGTTTTAAACCCCTTTAAACAGTTTAAACACAGTGGCAGTCTGTGTTCAAAATGCATTCCTTTGCCTCTTAAGGTACATTTAAATCAGTTAAATGGACTCCTGTTCTTGCTGAAGTTGGATGTTCTTTCAAGTCGTTGTACTTCTCGCTACCTCCATTCTCTTGTATTGGCCTGCATCATGCCTTGTACTCTGCAGCCAGAGGAATCATTTATAATTATATGTTGCATCAAGCAAACAGCACTTTGACAGTGTACTACACTTCTGAATGTCATTATCCATCTTGCCAATACAATCTTCTTCTGACAAATCATTGTTGACACTGCATGCCAGACATACGGGAGCCTACAGTAACACGTGTTTCCCAGGTGTATGAACAGACCTCTTTCCCCATGATGCGGATGGGCACACCTCCTCCTCCGGGGCCAAGCCAGGGCCCACAGTGCTATAGGGGCCCAAGTGGGTCAATTGAAAGTGTGGGTTCACAGCTCCTTTCCAGATGTGTTGGTCATTACTGAGACGTGGTTAAGAAAGTTAAGAAACGTGGTTAAGAAAGTTAAGAAATGTGGTTAAGAAATGTTTTGAACACTGATGTTAACCTTTCTGGTTATAACCTTTTTCGGCAAGACAGATCTTCTAAAGGTGGGGGAGTGGCAATCTTTACCAAGGATCACCTTCAGTGCTCGGTTGTCTCCACCAAGTCTGTCCCCAAACAATTTGATTTGCTGGTTTTAAGCATTACACTTTCAAATAGCTCTTTGTTGATTGTTGCTGGGTCTTATTGTCCTCCATCAGCACTGGCCTGCACCCTACCTGCCCTAAGCTCTCTCCTGGCCCCTTACACCGAGTCTGAATTTGTCCTGCTAGGTGACCTAAACTGGGACATGCTTAGACCACCTGACCAAGTCCTAAAGCAAATGGGACTCCCTAAATCTTTCTCAGATGATCACCAATCCCACAAGGTATGACTCCAAACACCCAGAAAAGGCTACTCTCCTCAATGTTATCCTCACAAATAATCCTGATAGGTATCAGTCTGTGTTTTCTGTAATTACCTTAGTGATCACTGGTTTACAGCCTGTGTTCGTAATGGCTGCTCAGTGAAACAACCTGTCCTGATTTGTCATAGACACTTACTAAACACCTTTAATGAGCAAGCCTTCCTTCATGACCTGGCCTCTGTAAATTGGTATAGAATCAGCTCTGTCGAAGACGCTTGGACCTTCTTTTTTGATATTTTCAGTGATTTGTTAAAACACGCTCCCATAAAGAAAATGAGAATTAAAAACAGGTTCAGCCCCTGGTTCGACTGTGATCTTGCAGAGTTACTCCACCTCAAGAATTGCATTTGGCTAAAGGCTCAGCACACGCATACTCAGGCTGACTGGCTTTCGTTCAGGCAAATAAGAAATAAGTGCACTCAGGCTATCCGGAAGGCCAAAGTTAGTTACTTTAAGGAGCAGTTCTCTCTCTGTGGGTCTAAACCCAAGAAGTTCTGGAAAACGATTAAAGACCTGGAGAATAAACCCTCCTCCTCACAGCTGCCCATGTCACTTAAAGTGGATAATGTGGTTGTTACTGACAAGAAGCACATGGCTGAGCTTTTTAATCACTACTTCATTAAGTCAGGATTTCTATTTGACTCAGCCATGCCAACTTGCCCGTCCAACATTTCCTCCTCTCCCACCCCTTCTAATGCAACTAGCCCCGATGCTCCTCCCTCTTTTCCCCCAGCCCCGCTACAAAGTTTCTTTCTGCAGGCGGTCACTGAGTCTGAGGTGCTAAAGGAGCTCCTGAACCTTGACCCCAAAAACCATCTGTGTCAGATGGTTTAGACCCTTTATTCTTTAAGGTTGCTGCCCAAATCATCGCCAAGCCTGTCTCTTCTATCTGGGGAGGTTCCCATTGCTTGGAAAGCAGCCACGGTTCCTCCTTTATTTAAGGGGGAGATCAAGCCAATCCTAACTGTTATAGGTGTGTCTCTATTTTGCCCTGTTTATCCAAAGTGTTGGTAAAACTTGTCAATAATCAACTGACTGGCTTTCTTGATGTCTATAATATTCTCTCTGGTATGCAAACTGGTTTCCGCTCAGGTTATGGATGTGTCACTGCAACCTTAAAGGTCCTCAATGATGTCACCATTGCCCTTGATCTAAGCAATGTTGTCCTGCTATTTTTATTGACTTGGCCAACGCTTTTGATACGTAGACCATTCCATTCCATTCTTGTGGGCCGGTATAAAGAGTATTGGTGTCTCTGAGGGGTCTTTGGCCTGGTTTGCTAACTACCCCTCTCAAAGAGTAGAGTGTATAAAATCAGAACATCTGCTGTCTCAGCCACTGCCTGTCACCAAGGGTGTACCCCAAGACTCGATCCTAGGCCCGATGCTCTTCTCAATTTTCATCAACAACATAGCTGAGGCAGTAGGAAGCTCTCTCAGATGAAAGCTCTCTTAGATGATACAGTGCCTTGCGAAAGTATTCGGCCCCCTTAAACTTTGCAACCTTTTGCCACATTTCAGGCTTCAAACATGAAGATATAAAACTATTTTTTTGTGAAGAATCAACAACAAGTGGGACACAATCATGAAGTGGAACGACATTTAATGGATATTTCAAACTTTTTTAACAAAGCAAAAACTGAAAAATTGGGCATGCAAAATTATTCAGCCCCTTTACTTTCAGTGCAGCAAACTCTCTCCAGAAGTTCAGTGAGAGAGAGAGCATCATGAAGAACAAGGAACACACCAGGCAGGTCCGAGATACTGTTGTGAAGAAGTTTAAAGCCGGATTTGGATACAAAAAGATTTCCCAAGCTTTAAACATCCCAAGGAGCACTGTGCAAGTGATAATATTGAAATGGAAGGAGTATCAGACCACTGCAAATCTACCAAGACCTGGCCGTCCCTCTAAACTTTCAGCTCATACAAGGAGAAGACTGATCAGAGATGCAGCCAAGAGGCCCATGATCACTCTGGATGAACTGCAGAGATCTACAGCTGAGGTGGGAGACTCTGTCCATAGGACAACAATCAGTCGTATATTGCACAAATCTGGCCTTTATGGAAGAGTGGCAAGAAGAAAGACATTTCTTAAAGATATCCATAAAAAGTGTTGTTTAAAGTTTGCCACACCTGGGAGACACACCAAACATGTGGAAGAAGGTGCTCTGGTCAGATGAAACCAAAATTGAACTTTTTGGCAACAATGCAAAATGTTATGTTTGGCGTAAAAGCAACACAGCTCATCACCCTGAATACACCATCCCCACTGTCAAACATGGTGGCGGCAGCATCATGGTTTGGGCCTGCTTTTCTTCAGCAGGGACAGGGAAGATGGTTAAAATTGATGGGAAGATGGATGGAGCCAAATACAGGACCATTCTGGAAGAAAACCTGATGGAGTCTGCAAAAGACCTGAGACTGGGACGGAGATTTGTCTTCCAACAAGACAATGATCCAAAACATAAAGCAAAATCTACAATGGAATGGTTCAAAAATAAACATATCCAGGTGTTAGAATGGCCAAGTCAAAGTCCAGACCTGAATCCAATCGAGAATCTGTGGAAAGAACTGAAAACTGCTGTTCACAAATGCTCTCCATCCAACCTCACTGAGCTCGAGCTGTTTTGCAAGGAGGAATGGGAAAAAATGTCAGTCTCTCGATGTGTAAAACTGATAGAGACATACCCCAAGCGACTTACAGCTGTAATCGCAGCAAAAAGTGGCGCTACAAAGTATTAACTTAAGGGGGCTGAATAATTTTGCACGCCCAATTTTTCAGTTTTTGATTTGTTAAAAAAGTTTGAAATATCCAATAAATGTCGTTCCACTTCATGATTGTGTCCCACTTGTTGTTGATTCTTCACAAAAAAATATAGTTTTATATCTTTATGTTTGAAGCCTGAAATGTGGCAAAAGGTCGCAAAGTTCAAGGGGGCCGAATACTTTCGCAAGGCACTGTACATCCTTATACTCAGCTGGCCACTCCCTGGATTTTGTGTTAAATGCTCTACAACAAAGCTTTCTTAGTGTCCAACAAGCTTTCTCTGCCCTTAACCTTCTGAACACCTCCAAAACAAAGGTCATGTGGTTTGGTAAGAAGAATGCCCCTCTGATTACTACCTCTGAGGGTTTAGAGCTTGCGGTAGTCACCTCATACAAGTACTTGGGAGTGTGGCTAGATGGTACACTGTCCTTCTCTCAGCACATATCAAAGCTGCAGGCTAAAGTTAAATCAAGACTTGGTTTCCTCTATTGTAATCGCTCCTCTTTCACCCCTGCTGCCAAACTAACCCTGATTCAGATGACCACCCTACCCATGCTAGATAATGGAGACATAATTTATAGATCAACAGGTAAGGGTGCTCTCGAGCGGCTAGATGATCGTTACCATTCGGCCATCAGATTTGCCACTAATGCTCCTTATAGGACACATCACTGCATTCTATACTCTTCTGTAAACTGGTCATCTCTGTATACCCGTCGCAAGATCAATTAGTTGATGCTTATTTATAAAACCCTCTAAGGCCTCACTCCTCCCTATCTGAGATATCTACTGCAGCCCTCATCCTCCACATACAACACCCGTTCTGCCAGTCACATTCTGTTCAAGGTCCCCAAAGCACACACATCCCTGGGTCACTTGTCTTTTCAGTTCGCTGCAGCTAGCGACTGGAACGAGCTGCAACAAACACTCAAACTGGACAGTTCTATCTCAATCTCTTTATTCAAAGATTCAATCATGGACTCTCTACTTACAGTTGTGGCTGCTTTGCAGGATGTATTGTTGTCTCTACCTTCTTGCCCTTTGTGCTGTTGTCTGTGCCCAAGAATGTTTGTACCATGTTGTGTTGCTGCCATGCTGTTGTTGTCTAAGGTCTCTCTTTATGTAGTGTTGTGTTGTGTCTCCTGTCGTGATTTTTAATCCCATCCCTGCAAGAGGCCTTTTGGTATGCCGTCATTGTAAACAAGAATTTGTTCTTAACTGACATGCCTGGTTAAAAAAAATATATAACTCCGGCCCAGACAGAGCTTCATCCACAGCAGCAATGTGACTGAGGGGCCGACTTATAGCCAACACACAGCAGCTGGTTCTGCTTTACCCCTGCCTGGAGGTGCACCCCGTCAAGGCCCTCTGCCCAGGCCGACTGCGCCTCTTTCTCCTTGGACCACTCTCCAGCCCCACTCCCTCTGTCCTGCTACGCCGCCCGGCCCGCTCTCCAGCCCCACTCCCTATGTCCTGCTACGCCGCCCGGCCCGCTCTCCAGCCCCACTCCCTCTGTCCTGCTACGCCGCCCGGCCCACTCTCCAGCCCCACTCCCTCTGTCCTGCTACGCCGCCCGGCCCGCTCTCCAGCCCCACTCCCTCTGTCCTGCTACGCCGCCCGGCCCACTCTCCAGCCCCACTCCCTCTGTCCTGCTACGCCGCCCGGCCCACTCTCCAGCCCCACTCCCTCTGTCCTGCTACGCCGCCCGGCCCACTCTCCAGCCCCACTCCCTCTGTCCTGCTACGCCGCCCGGCCCGCTCTCCAGCCCCACTCCCTCTGTCCTGCTACGCCGCCCGGCCCGCTCTCCAGCCCCACTCCCTCTGTCCTGCTACGCCGCCCGGCCCACTCTCCGTCACCCTCCTGGACGACTTCATCCACTCCTCCAGTTTCTCCAGCCCGTCCTCATTGACTCCCTGTCTGAGCAGAGTTCCACCCTTTAGGTCACTAACCCCACCTATCACGCCTGCACACACAACACACCTCATTTTTACCTGGTCCTCCATGCAAGGATTGTGGAAGAAACAAGGACTTATTTTTGTGAATTACTTAGCTGCACAGGAAAAGTGTACTGACTACAGATACAAACGTGAATACTAGACTTGTCCGCCATAGCTGTTGAATGTCAAAGACGCTGATGCAACAGCATGGGATATTAGGGGAGGACATCTCCAATAAGAATCCCTATTGTCAACAGACATAGTACATGTACCACATCAAAATAAATACAAATAATAAACCCCAATGATCTCACAACCCACATCCAAATGACTGGCAAGCTTGCTTACCCGTTGGCGCAAGTTGGAGCTAGAAATAAAAATGAACGACAAGCACCCCACCGTTGTGGTTATATTACTTGTAGATATTTCCTCAGCGAAGTAAAGCAGTTCCGTGCAGGTGTCCTCACAAGATCCACAGCTATCAAGGCAGACAGTACTCCTCAGCAGCAACAGATATCCAATGGAAACAAAGTCGTTAATCTTCCACAGGCAATTCTCTCCAAGTCTCGCACGATGCTAGGCTAACCTCGAGCTGTCAAATACCTCCACGATGTGAGACGGTAGCTTCAGTCTATTTATTTATTTCACCTCTATTTAACCAGGTAGGCAAGTTGAGAACAAGTTCTCATTTACAACTGCGACCTGGCCAAGATAAAGCAAAGCAGTTCGACACAACATTGTTACACGTGGAGTAAAACATACATACAGTCAATAAAACAGTAGAAAAATAAGTCTATATACAATGTGAGCAAATGAGGTGAGAAGGGAGGTAAAGGCAAAATAAAGGCCATGGTGGCGAAGTAAATACAATATAGCAAGTAAAACACTGGAATGGTAGATTTGCAGTGGAAGAATGCGCGAAGTAGAAATAATGGGGTGCAAAGGAGCAAAATAAACAAATAAATACACTAGAGGAAGAGGTAGTTGTTTGGGCTAAATTATAGATGGGCTATGTACAAGTGCAGTAATCTGTGAGCTGCTCTGACAGCTGGTGCTTAAAGCTAGTGAGGGAGGTAAGTGTTTCCAGTTTGAGATTATTGTAGTTCGTTCCAGCCATTGGCAGCAGAGAACTGGAAGGAGGCGGCCAAAAAATTGGTTTTGGGGCTGACCAGAGATATATGTTGGAGCGCGTGCTACAGGTGGGTGCTGCTATGGTGACCAGCGAGCTGAGATAAGGGGGAACTTTACCTAGCAGGGTCTTGTAGCTGACCTGGAGCCAGTGGGTTTGGCAATGGACATTAAGCGAGGGCCAGCCAACAAGAGCATAGAGGTCACAGTGGTGGGTAGTATATAGGGCTTTGGTGACAAAACAGATGGCACTGATAGACTGCATCCAACAGTGTCCCAAGAAGGGCCAGAAGTATACAGAATGGTGTCGTCTGCATAGAGGTGGATCAGAGAATCACCAGCAGCAAGAGCGACATCATTGATGTTTACAGAAGAGTCGGAGAAGTCTAACAAAATAATACTCTCCTATAAAATAAAATCAGTATTTCCCTTCGAAACTCAGTAGATATGGGTTTTGTTCTATTTTCACAGTTTTTCACCAACATTGATCTCTCCATCTTTCTTCAACTTCTCTTTCCCAGGCCTCCTGTTATGCTGGGGCCAATGGGAGAGTTGACCTGGTTAAAAACTACCTTATTGGTCAAAACTTAAACCAACCTATTCACATGTACATTAAAGAAATATTTATTCAAAAGAAATGCATTAACGACATTACAGTTCAGAAGCAATTCAATCACATTTTAAATCTAAAACCAATTATAACAAATAAAATGAATACTTGGTTTTAACAAGGATATTACATCAATAAAACACAGGAATTCATAATTTAAATATTTATTTTTCAAGACCAAACCAAAATGAATAACGATTGAAGCAAAGACTATCCAATATGTACATTTGACAGCTTCCTGTAAAGCTAAGTCAACACGGTTTCCATTATAAAGTTCAGATACAGAAATCTATAAACAAAAAAAATCGTAGTTTTGCCATCTGAATGTCATTTGAGGAAATATAAAAATATGCAATGATCAAATACCTTATTGCTTTTAAAAACTTGAAACACTCTGGCAAAATGTATTATTACCATTTAATGCATTTGATGATACATGACCACAATTAAATAGAGAATATCACTGCAATTCTTAAGTTTAAATAGAGAATATCACTGCAATTCTTAAGTTTTAGGCACTGTTGGATGTTAAGTTGGCATACTTCCTCCAAAAGGTGCAGTGTCATCACCACACCAAAGATGGCACCCTTTTGTATGCATTTGAGCTTGGCTGATAAAATTCCCAATAAAAGTCTTTATTTGGGATTTGTTCAAAGATACACGACTCCCCAGTAGAGAGAGTACTCAAGGACTCATACCAATGTTTCAAACATTACACGTCCACAATACCGACATTGCCATTTCACTTGAGCACTCAAGTATTTTTTGGTAGAGGGAGAGTATATTGTCTTTAAGACAGAAAAGTACCCCGTCTCCCATGAGATCTAGTCTGAAACAGGGAAATAACTAGCAAGTATATTTAGAAAAAGCTCCACCCCCTTCAAAGTGTGTGCAGTGCATATTTCCTTCAGAAGCAGATCTCCGAAGGTTCCAATAGGATTGCCCCTTACAGAGCTAAGATCCCATAAGATAGATATGATTTGTATCTTTTGGAATGAGAGGGTGTGATACATTTTTGCGCAGCAAAGTCCTCCACCCATTTCCTATACAATCTTTCCCCAATGCCCAAACAAGTGACCCGTTTCCAAATGGTCACAAACAGAAGTTTTGTTTCTATGGACATTCACTGGGTCTGAGTCTTTCCTCAACCATGGCTTGCTCTCAGCAGAGAGGTACTGAACTCCTGTGGTTTGACTAGATATGCAGTTCTCCAAACAGCAGGTTTCTAAATGCTACAAGTGACATGAAGATGGTAAGCTAGACATCAGAAACAAGTGCAGTACACTGAACATCTAAAATATAGCTACTTAAACATTTTTAGTAGCAGTAAAAAATTAATTCAAAATTGAAATATCTTTAAGTAGCTATGTCTTATACTCAGCAGAAGATTGATGTTGCAACCTTAGAGTTTTTTGTTGTTGTCTCAGACTGAAAATATTACAAAACTAAAATACTATTGACTACCATAACAGTAACAGGCTCTGCTTTGGGCACTAGCTTGAGCCTACTTTTAAAGGGATTAAATAAAATAGAAAAACAAAACATATTCAACAAATACATTTAAAAAATATCCTTTTGGTTATAAGATCAGTGAGTGTGCACAGCAGGAGTCCTCCCTCTTTCCCTGCATCCATTGGTCCTGGGGGAGCTGATCAGAGGAGAGGCATGGGGGATGATGGGAAAAGGAATGGGGGATGATGGGAAAAGGCATAGAGGCTGATGATGCACTCTGGAGGCGTGGTCCTCATCAAGCGTCTAAACCTGCCCTCCACATGCCACTAACTGACAGACAATCTGATGGGAAAGTCCACAGGAAGAACACAGTTGAAGGCCAACTGCTCCAAATTATAACATGTCATCTCCACAGCTTCCAACCACTCCTAGTCTATGGCACTATTCTACAATGGCCGCACCCCTCCCGTCCCCTAAACAGCCTCCCGTCCCCCTAAACAGCCTCCCGTCCCCCTAAACAGCCTCCCGTCCCCCTAAACAGCCTCCCGTCCCCCTAAACAGCCTCCCGTCCCCCTAAACAGCCTCCCGTCCCCCTAAACAGCCTCCCGTCCCCCTAAACAGCCTCCCGTCCCCCTAAACAGCCTCCCGTCCCCCTAAACAGCCTCCCGTCCCCCTAAACAGCCTCCCGTCCCCCTAAACAGCCTCCCGTCCCCCTAAACAGCCTCCCGTCCCCCTAAACAGCCTCCCGTCCCCCAAACAGCCTCCCGTCCCCTAAACAGCCTCCCGTCCCCTAAACAGCCTCCCGTCCCCTAAACAGCCTCCCGTCCCCTAAACAGCCTCCCGTCCCCTAAACAGCCTCCCGTCCCCTAAACAGCCTCCCGTCCCCTAAACAGCCTCCCGTCCCCTAAACAGCCTCCCGTCCCCTAAACAGCCTCCCGTCCCCTAAACAGCCTCCCGTCCCCTAAACAGCCTCCCGTCCCCTAACTCACCTCTGGAACTTGTCGACGATGCGGTTGACCATCTTGTCTGTGACTCCGGGGCAGATGTCCTCAGCCAGGTGGATGCTTTTCTCCAAGTCCTCCATCACTCCCTTCATCTCTCCATCCCTGCGCTGCAGCTTCAGCTAGGAGGGGTGGAAACAGACAGAGGATTTACTCATCGTTACAACTTACAAAAGAGTGTGGATGTAGAGTTCACCCTTCCCTACCTCAGTGAATACTGGGGCAATCAGCGTGGTCAAGCTGGTAGATTTCTTCAGGAGGTCTTGGTCCTGTCATCAAATGGTGAGCAGAGGTAAACATTATAGACACACAACATTCTCCTCATACTCCTCCCACAGAGGCAAACTCACCGTTCCATTGGAAACCTTCTTAGGGTCTTTCTTCTTGCGAACTGTAGTAAAGGACCAGCCTGGCTGGGAGGAGTTGTTCTCCTTGTTACTGGACTCCCTGGAAACATACCGACAGAGACACACACAGACAGACAGCAGGAAGGATCATCTACAGGTTGAATTTTACTCTAGTTCAGACAGGGTCTTCGATCACATTTCTACCAACTGTCAGTCAGTGATTGTTTAGAGCCTTCTCTACTCACGAGTCAGAGTCATCAGAGCTGGAGTCTCCATCACTGTGTCCCTCGGCCTTCCAGCGTTTCAACCGGTCTATCAGCTCAGTGAGGTAGGACGTCCTCTTGGCATTCTTCACTATGAACTTGTGCTTCAGAAGCTCCTTAGCTGTTGGCCTCTATACAGAGGGACAATCAGCCCACAATTAAAGGCAGGCTTACCAAGAACAACCAAATGGACTACCACTCAATAACGCAAAATGGGGTGGGAGCTGGGGCATTTTACTTACAAATGAAGGGTCTTTGTTGAGGCAGGAGTCTATAAAGTCTTTGAAGGTCTTGGAGAAATCTCCACTGAGTGTGGGTGGGGTGTTCTTTGGTATGAGGAAGAGGACCCGCATAGGGTGCATGTCTGAGTTGGGAGGCTCACCCTTGGCCAGCTCGATGGCAGTGATGCCCAGAGACCAGATATCAGCCTGGAGGAGGGAGTGTGTGTTAGGTAGTCATTATGTGGGAGTAAGATTGCAGTATTTGGGCAACATCATTATGTTGTAGAAAAGTAAAGAGTTCAACTTAAGTGTCTTCCACTAAACACAAGCCCATTCTTCTCTCGTCCCCTGGATAAGCAGTTCCAGCCCCTCACGATGACCCCAATCTATTTCCGCTAATAGTATAACCAATAGTCAACTTAGTGCATTATCAGTCCTTTATGAGCTTACAACTGCGTTGTCTCCAAGTCGATGTCTGTTTGAATCACATATCTGTAGGACACTATTTAGGAAGAAACTAAAGAGAGAACAGAAAGCTGGTAACCTTGTGGTCGTAGGCAGACTGTTGGATGACCTCGGGGGCCATCCAGAAGGGCGTTCCCACAAACGTCTCCCGCTTGATCTGGGTGTCTGTCAGCTGGCCCGCCACGCCAAAGTCTGCCAGTTTCACCTCGCCACACTCTGACAGAAGAACGTTGGCCGCTACCAAAGCACACAGTCATGATGTCAACAGCAATTACTGACATTAATACACAACACACTACTGGCACAAAAGGTGAGAGAACCTGATATATTAAAGCTGAGATCCAGGATTAGGTGAAACTGCACCACTGGTCACCACAGGTGCATCTTATGGGTTTTTAAACTGGGCAGTTCAATTCTGAATCATGGTAAAAAACTATTTGGACATTCTGCTGTTGTATTGTGCAATGATGTCTGATGGAAGGGGGGGGGACATGTTCATAAAGTTTTTTTTAAATCTGACACAGCGGTTGCATTAAGAAGAAGTTTCTAAAGTTCCATGTATAATAGCTGTATCTTTATCAATGTTTATGAGTATTTCTGGAAATTGATGTGGCTCTGCAATATCACTGCATGTTTTAGAACTAGTGAACGTAACGCGCCAATGTAAACTCAGATTTTTTTATATAAATATGAACTTTATCAACAAAACATACATGTATTGTGTAACATGAAGTTCTATGAGTGTCATCTGATGAAGATCAAAGGTTAGTGATTCATTTTCTCTATTTCTGCTTTTTGTGACTCCTCTCTTTGTCTGGAAAAAATGGCTGTGTTTTTCTGTGACTTGGTGGTGACCTAACAATCGTTTGTGGTGGTTTCGCTGTAAATCCTTTTTGAAATCAGACACTTTGGCTGGATTAACAAGAATGTTATCTTTAAAATGGTGTAAAATACTTGTATGCTTGAGGAATTTTAAATTATGAGATTTTTGTTGTTTTGAATTTGGCGCCCTGCACTTTCACTGGCTGTTGCAGGGGGGGGGGGGGGGGGGGGGGGGGTTCCACAAGCAACAGTCCTAGACAGGTTTTAAGTAATGTCTGATGTTTCAATATGGAAAACGGACATGGCAGCTTTAACCCTGTACTGCTGCAGCTCGCCTCTGTCCGAGATATCCTACATGCTGGACGTGATGACACGCACCTTTGATATCTCTGTGGATCTTCCTCTCGGAGTGGAGGTAGTCCAGGCCCTTCAAGATCTCCTTCAGCATGGTGGCAATCTGGAACTCATCAAAGGGCCCTGCTCGCAGCTACACACAAAACACAGTGAACACACCCAGTAGACAAATCCACCAACAGACATTGTTCATGTTGACATATTGTCTCTCTTACCAGGTCCAGAGCTGAGCCACCACCAAGGTACTCCATAATGATCCATAGTTTACTGCCCTGTACAGAGAGAGACTCATTAGACATTCTAATATCAACCTCTTCTAGGGGATACACATGGCTGTAAACATGTAAGACACTCTGCATGGAACAACGTGGCTTAGGATGGTCTCGAGGTCTAGGCAGTAGCCTCTGGTACACAATGTACCACTGCAGCGTGGGTTTGAATCCAGCCCACGCCATCTCTACCTCTCTATTCAATAAACATGACTTAAAGGGATAACCCACCCACAGAAATAAAAATCATGAAACTTCTGTCAATTTGGTGAAAGCCTATCAGTGGGTAAAATAAAAATGACCATGATATTTTTTTTATTTAACCTTTATTTAACTAGGCAAGTCAGTTAAGAAAACTAATTCTTATTTTCAATGACGGCCTAGGAACAGTGGGTTAAGTGCCGACAGATTTTTACCTTGTCAGCTCGGGGAATCGATCTTGCAACCTTTCGGTTACTAGTCCAACGCTCTAACCACTAGGCTACCTGCCGCTAAGTGATCAGTCTGAAAATCAGGAAATTGTATAGGAACGCGTCATAGCCATATGATTCTCATCACTGGGCATAGTGTTGTATCCAATATCACATTTCATAACGTTTAAAACAATTACCTTCACTCCAGATCGCCCTATTAGCCAATAACAGATGGTATGGGCACTGTCGAGAACACATCAACCCGTTTACGACCTGACAAAATATATTTTGTTGAGATGTGCTCAATCTAAACATTGTACCTAATTATTCAACTCAGTTTCTCCTTCCAAGTACCATGTCTCAATGAGCCCTGTGTGTCTATGGGAAACGTGGGGAAAGGGATGTAGTTGCCATAGCAACATACTCTGCACTGGCTCTGGGCCAATGACTGTATAGACACATGAAGCTCTGGGCAGACAAACTGAAAGTTGAACTCGGAGATGACTCCTAAATTACTAGTGCAGTTTGTCTAGCTAGCTACTTCACATGCTGATGTTAACCATGGTAGTGTGTAGCTACGTTACCTAGCCAGTCACCCCAGAGAAAGCATTGCGGGTTTCGTAGTCGACTTGAGCTGCAACAGATTTATGTTGCTACCAACTTTGCTATAACAAAATAGTTCACCAAACTGGAAGTCTTCCGACTAGCTTGGAAAGATACTGCACGGTACTACCGAAGAGCCCTCACTGCTGCTCGATCATCCTATTTTTCCAACTTAATTGAGGAAAATAAGAACAATCCAAAATGTATTTTTGATACTGTCGCAAAGCTAACTAAAAAGCAGCATTCCCCAAGAGAGGATGGTTTTCACTTCAGCAGTAATAAATTAATGTACTACTTTGACGAAAAGATCATCAGAAAGCTAATTACGGACTCCTCTTTAAATCTGCGTATTCCTCCAATGCTCAGTTGTCCTGAGTCTGCACAACTCTGCCAGGACTTAGGATCAAGAGAGACACTCAAGTGTTTTAGTACTATATCTCTTGACACAATGATGAAAATAATCATGGCCTCTAAACCTTCAAGCTACATACTGGACCGTATTCCAACTAAACTACTGAAAGAGCTGCTTCCTGTGCTTGGCCCTCCTATGTTGAACACAAACGGCTCCCTATACACTAAAAGTGGCAGTAATAAAGCCTCTTGAAAAAGCCAAAAATTGACCCGGAAAATAAAAACTATTGGCCTATATCGAATCCCCCATTACTCTCAAAAATGTTAGAAAAGGCTGTTGCACAGCAACTCACTGCCTTTCTGAAGACAATGTATACGAAACGCTTCAGTCTGGTTTTAGACCCCATCATAGCACTGAGACTGCACTTGTGAAGGTGGTAAATTACCTTTTAATGGCGTCAGACCGAGGCTCTGCATCTGTCCTCGTGCTCCTAGACCTTAGTGCTGCTTTTGATACCATCGATCACCACATTCTTTTGGAGAGATTGGAAACCCAAATTGGTCTACAAAGATAAGATATGGCCTGGTTTAGATCTAATCTGTCGGAAAGATATCAGTTTGTCTCTGTGGATGGTTTGTCCTCGGTGTTCCTCAAGGTTCCCGTTTTAGGACCACTATTGTTTTCATTATATATTTTACCTCTTGGGGATGTCATTCGAAAACAATGTTAACTTTCACTGCTATGCGGATGACACACAGCTGTATATTTCGATGAAACATGGTGAAGCTCCAAAATTTCCCTCCCTGGAAGCCTGTGTTTCAGACATAAGGAAGAGGAAGGTGGCAAATGTTCTACTTTTAAACTAAGACAAAACAGAGATGCTTGTTTTAGTTCCCAAGAAACAAGCATATCTGCTGAATCTGACAATGAATCTTGATGGTTGTACAGTCGTCTCAAATAAAACTGAAGGACCTCGGCGTTACTCTGGACCCTGATCACTCTTTTGACGACCATATCAAGACTGTTTCAAGGACCACTTTTTTCCATCTACGTAACATTGCAAAAATCAGAAATGTCAAAAAATGCTGCAGAAAAATGCACCCATGCTTTCTTTTGTCACTTCTAGGTCAGACTACTGCAATGCTCTACTTTCCGGCTACCAGGATAAAGCACTAAATAAATCTTCAGTTAGTGCTAAACACAGCTGCTAGAATCTTGACTAGAACCCCAAAATGTGATCATATTACTCCAGTGCTAGCCTCCCTACACTGGCTTCCTGTTAAGGCAAGGGCTGATTTCAAGGTTTTACTGCTAACCTACAAAGCATTACATGGGCTTGCTCCTACCTATCTCTCTGATTTGGTCCTGCCGTACATACCTACACGTACGCTACGGTCACAAGACGCAGGCCTCCTAATTGTCCCTAGAATTTATAAGCAAACAGCTGGAGGCAGGGCTTTCTCCTATAGAGCTCAATTTTTATGGAATGGTCTGCCTATCCATGTGAGAGACGCAGACTCGGTCTCGACCTTTAACTTTTTATGGCTGCAGGGGCAGTATTGAATAGCTTGGATGAAAAGGTACCCATTGTAAAACGGCCAGCTCCTCAGTCTCAGTTGCTAATATATGCATATTATTATTAGTATTGGATAGAAAACACTAAAGTTTCCAAAACTGTCAAAATATTGTCTGTGAGTATAACAGAACTGATATTGCAGGCGAAACCCTGAGGAAAATCAAAACAGGAAGTGGCTTCTATTTTGAAAACTCCATGTTCCATAGCCTCCCTTTGCTGGATTTAAAGGGATATGAACCAGATTCCTTTTCCTATCGCTTCCTCATGGTGTCAGTCTTCAGACATAGTTTCAGGCTTTTATTTTGAAAAATGAGCCAGAAAGAACATCGCGTCAAATGGTCACCTGAGTTTTGCTCACACAACAGAATTTGGATAGGTATGGCTTTTCCCTCTCCTACTGTGAAAGACATTTGCGGTTGATATTATCAATTATTTATTTTAAAAACAACCTGAGGATCGATTTTTAAAAAGTTGGACATGTTTCTGTGGACATTATGGAAACTATTTGGAATTGGTCTGCGTTGTCGTGACCGCCCTTTCATGTGGATTTCTGAACATAACGTGCCAAACAAACTGAGGTATTTTGGACATAAAAATAATCTTTATGGAACAAAAGGAACATTTGTTGTGTAACTGGGAGCCTCGTGAGTGAAAACATCCGAAGATCAAAGGTAAACGATTAATTTGATTGCTTTTCTGATTTTCATGACCAAGCTACCTGATGCTAAGTGTACTTAATGTTTTGTCGAGCGATCGATAAACTTACAAACGCTTGTATTGCTTTCTCTGTAAAGCATAATTTCAAAATCTGACATGACAGGTGGATTAACAAAAGGCTAAGTTGTGTTCTCCTATATTGCACTTGTGATTTCATGAATATAAATATTTTTAGTAATATTTATTGAATGTAGCGCTAT
Source organism: Oncorhynchus mykiss (assembly GCF_013265735.2). Lineage (NCBI taxonomy): Eukaryota > Metazoa > Chordata > Actinopteri > Salmoniformes > Salmonidae > Oncorhynchus > Oncorhynchus mykiss. The sequence continues at coordinate 35,408,243 of NC_048593.1, forward strand.
GCTATTCAGCGGTTGTTGATGACACTTATCCCGTTAGTGGGAAAGCAGCCATAACAATTTAAGTCTTTATTGAAGACTCATCTCTTCAGTAGGTCCTATGATTGAGTGTAGTCTGGCCCAGGGGTGTGAAGGTGAATGGAAAGAAACTGGAGGAACGAACCACCCTTGCTGTCTATGCCTGGCCGGTGCCCCTCTCTCCACTGAGATTCTCTGCCTCTAACCCTAGAGGGTGCATCACTTGTGAGTTGAATCACTGACGTGATCTTCCTGTCTGGGTTGGCGCCCCCCCTTGGGTTGTGTCGTGGGGGAGGAGATCTTTGTGGGCTATACTCAGCCATGTCTCAGGATAGTAAGTTGGTGGTTGAAGATATCCCTCAAGGGGCTGTACTTTGGCAAAGTGGGTGGAGTTATATACTGCCCGTTTGGCCCTGTCCGGTGGTACCGTCGGACAGGGCCACAGTGTTTCGCGACCCCTCCTGTCTCAGCCTCCAGTATTTATGCTGCAGTAGTTTGTGTCGAGGGGCTAGGGCCAGTCGGTTATATCTGGAGTGTTTCTCCTGTTTTATCCGGTGTCCTGTGTGAATTTAAGTATGCTCTCGAATTCACTCTTTCTTTCTTTCGGAGGACATGAACCCTAAGACCACACCTCAAGAATACCTGGCCTGATGACTAATTGCTGTCCCCAGTCTACCTGGTCATGCTGCTGCTCCACTTTCAAACTGTTCTGCCTGCGGCTATGGAACCCTGACCTGTTCACCACACCTGCTGTTTTCAACTCTCTAGAGACAGCAGGAGCGGAAGAGTGTCTCTGAATGATCGGCTATGAAAAGCCAACGGACATTTACTCTTGAGATGCTGACCGGTTGCACCCTCGACAACCACTATGATGATTATTATTATTTGACCCTGCTCGTCATCTATGAACATTTGAACATCTTGGCCATGTTCTGTTATAATCTCCACCCGGCACAGCCAGAAGAGGACTGGCCACCCCTCATTGGTTCCTCTAGGTTTCTTCCTAGGTTTTGGCCTTTCTAGGGAGTTTGTCCTAGCCACCGTGCTTCTACATCTGTATTGCTTGCCGTTTGGGGTTTTAGGCTGGGTTTCTTTACAGCACTTTTATATCAGCTGACGTAAGAAGGGCATCATAAATAAATTGGATTGATTCAGTGTTATTTAACGCCATTAATCGTAGGAATTAGTGGTTTGGGGAAGTTATTATTTATTCAGATTATTTTACGTGCAAATAGAAAAAACCTGTGGCAACCACACCAATGCCCTCTACAGAAGCCCAGATACAGAGTCCCTGCCATGGAACTGATAAACCCCCCCAAAAAAAATTATAAAAAGGAAGTTTGTTCTGAAATGTCTGTCCTAAATCTGAAAGATCGGGAAACATTTGTTTATTTTGACATACATTTAACCCCATATGTTTTGCACCAGTCTCCGTATAAACAGTACCAATCAAGTTTGGACTTTTATTTTATTAATATTTTCTACATTGTAGAATAACAGTGAAGACATCAAAACTATGAAATAACACATACGGAATCATGTAGTAACCAAAAAAAAGTGTTCAATCAAAAAATATTTCTTCTTTGAGATTCTTCAATGTAACCACCTTGACTGCTTTGCACACTCTGCATTCTCTCAACCAGCTTCACCTGGAATGCTTTTCCAACAGTCTTGAAGGAGTTCACACATATGCCAAGCACTTGTTGGCTGCTTTTCCTTCACTCATCCCAAACCATCTCAATTAGGTTGAGGTCGGGTGATTGTGGAGGCCAAGTCATCTGATGCAGCACACAATCACTCTTTGGTCAAATAGCCCTTCCACAGCCTGAAAGTGTGTTTTAGGTCATTGTCCTGTTGGGAGAAAAAAATGATAGACCTGCTAAGCGCAAACCAGATGGGATGGCGTATCGCTGCAGAATGTTGTGGTACCCATGCTGGTAAGTGTGCCTTCAATTCTAAATAAATCACTGACAGGGTCACCTCATGAGAGCCAGTTTCAGCATAAAACTTGGTTTTTGCGACTGCACCTGAAGAAATGTTCAAAGTTCTTAATTTTCCAGGTTGACTGACCATGTCTTAAAGTACTGATGTACTTTCATTTCTCTTTACTTATTTGAGCTGTTCTTGCCATAATATGGACTTGGTCTTTTACCAAATAGGGCTATCTTCTGTATACCACCACTACCTTGTCACAACAACTGATTGGCTCAAACTCATTAAGGAAAGAAATTCCACAAATTAACTTAAGGCACACCTGTTAATTAAAATGCATTCCAGGTGACTACCTCCTGAAGCTGGTTGAGAGAATGCCAAGAGTGCGCAAAGCTGTCAAGGCAAAGGGTGGCTACTTTGAAGAATCGCAAATAAACAAATCAAAAATATAACACTTTTGTGGTTACTACATGATTCCATGCGATATTTCATAGTTTTGATGTCTTCACTATTATTCTACAATTTAGAAAATAGTAAAAAAAAAAATAAAAAAAAAATTTAAAAACCTGGAATGAGTAGGTGTTCATACTTTTGACTGGTACTGTACATTCTAAGTGATTTCAATTCTGATTGTTTTATACTGTTCAATTCAAACCCACCCCCTCAAAATGTTCTGCATTTCCTGCACTAATTTGAGAATTTCCACACAGGGATGCATGATATGGGTAAGGCCTAAGCCTTATTTTTAACCAAACACTGCAATCACGATTTGACTAGCGATTTAGAGCAACACACTTTGGTGAACTGTTGGAATCATGGAAATAGAATGATAAGTCGAATTCTATAGTTAGAGAATATAATAGTGGACACTTTGAATACAATGTTTGACATGACAATGAATGAAAATGCCAGGGAAGAGTGTTGACAAGTGTTTTCTAGTGGACCCTATAATCTTTGGCTACATTGAATGTTCTCTTAGCTACCTCATGTAGCTAAGATATTCATTATTTGTGTGTTCTTCAGATTTAGAAGATTGTGCAACACTAACTGATTTGCTGATTTAAGTCTACACCATCACTGGTATTATAGGCTGTATAGCTAATTACTTTTGCTCTGACTCAGTACCTTTATTAGGTAGATAGCTTCTAATGCTAATCGCTAGTTAGCTGGCTAACAAGATTTAGGCACAACTTGCTAAGAAAATAAAAAATAGCTGTTTGCAGATGTAAAAAACAAACAAAGTGTAATTAGTGGATTTATATTAAGCAAAAACAGGATAGTTTTCACCAACATTGTTGCATGTGCAGCATTGAGCATGCAGACTGAACGCAAGCGTTTCATGGCCGAGGAACAACAAGAGCAGGTCTGTCTTGCCGAGATTAAGCTTGTGGTTGGCCTACATCCAAGCGGAGATATATGCCAGGCACGCAGCAACAGTTAGGGGGGTGGGGTGGGAGTAGTTGACTGTCATCGGCACAACAATGATAGGAGAGACCATGTGAGGATATGATGGAACCGAGTAACTTGGTGTTTAGAGAGAAGATGGCCAAGAACTGAGCCCTGGGGCAACACCAGTAGTGAGAGTACATGGTGCAGACACAGATCCTCTCCACAAGGAAGCCTGCCAGGTAGGATGCAATCCAAGAGTGTGTAGTGCCTGAGACAACCAGCCCTGAGAGGGCGGAGCTGAGGATCTGATGGTTCACGGTGTCAGAGGAAGCGACTCCATCTAGGAGGATGAGAACAGAGGAGAGAGTCAGCTTTGGTGCGGAGAGCCTCTGTGACACTGTGTTGAATGACCCGTCTTGAAGCCTGACTGGTTAGGGTCAAGAAGATCATTCTGAGAGAGATAACGAGAGAGTTAAATCAGGAAAGAAAATGAGATACAGGTCTATAGTTTTTGACGTCAGATGAGTCGAGTTGGTTTCCGGAAGGGAGCGAGTGCAGCCAGTGGTCAGGGATGAGTTAATGAGGAATGGGAAAAGTTCTCCTGAGATGGTCTGGAGAAGGCAGGAGGGGATGGGGTCGAGCGGGCAGGTTGTCGGGCTGCAGACCTCAATAGACGCAATAATTCATCTGGAGAGCGAGGGGAGAAAGAGGTCAAGGTGTAGAGTAGTTCTGTGTGAGACCAGTGCAGATCTGGGTGGTAATAGAAAATATTCAAACTGGGTGAATGAGGAGCGGATGTCATCAACTTTTTAAAAGTAGTTGACAAAGTCGCCCGCAGAGGGAGGGAGAAGGTGGAACAGAATTTCCTAGGGTTAGATGCAGAAGCTTGAAATTTAGATTGATAGAAAGTAGTTTCAGAAGCTGATACAGAGGAAGAAAAGGTAGAAAAGTGTGAAAGGATGATAAGCTTACAAAAAGTTGTTTCCCTCCGTTTTCACTCAGCTGCCTGCAGTCCTGTTTTTTAAGCTTGCAATGAGTCATTCTGCCACAGTCCCGAGCTGGCTGGGAGGAAAGGGGACAGTGCGAGTGATAGGATGTGGAAAAGGAGGAGAGTAGGGTTGAAGAGGCAGAATGAGACAGGAAGGAAATGAGGATTTAGCAGAAGGGAGAGATGATAGGACATAAGAGGAGAAAGTAGATTGCGACAGCGGATGACCATCTGGGTAGGGTTGAGTGGTTAGAGTTGGAGGAAAATGAGACAGAAAAGGAAACAAAGTAGGGATCAAATATCTGGATGGGGGTTGCAGTGAGATTAGTAGGCGAACAACCGCTAGCGTTATTGCCTGCCTTGTGATTTGGTGGGGATTGGGAAAGGGTGAGGTCAAAAATAAATTCGTCGAAGGCAGACGTCGGGAGGTTGAAGTCGCTAAGTACAAAGAGCGGTGAACCGTTGTCAAGAAATTAGCTCATCAAGGTGTCAAGCTTACCTGGTGGGTGAGACGACAATGTTAAGCTTGAGTGGACAAGTTACAGTGGCAGTATGGAATTCAAATGAGGAGATGGACAGGTGAGAGGGAGAAATGAGTAGCCATGTACCACCACCGCAACAACCAGATGCTCTCGGACTGTGAGATAAAACATAGTCAGATGAAGAGAGCAGCAGTGTTCTCTGGGGTGATCCATGTCTCCATCGGGGCCAAAAAAAGTCAATGGACCGAAGGGCAGCATAGGCCGAGATGAACTCTGCGTTCTTTACCGCAGATCGGCAGTTCCAAACGCTGCCAGAGACCCTTTATTCCACATGGGTTGTGTGCGGAGTACACTAAATTAGAAGGTTTACAGTCAAGGGGTGGGGAGCGTCTGTAAAGCCTACAGGGAGAGGAGTGAACTGGTATAGAAAACAGGTGTCAAAGCTGCAAAAAAGCAAAATTAGATCAGAAAATAACTAGCTAAGATAGTCAAGTGAGAGAGGAAGGTGTAGCGCCTTCCTCGCGTTCCTTCCTCAAACTACTCGTCAGAACCATCTTAGCTTTGCAGATGAGACCACCACTGACACAACTGGCGCTTACAGCTGCCGCTGAGAAACCAGGGTAGACTGAAGTAGAGGAAAAGAAACCACTCCCCCTCCAATACAGCCACTGATTACCAAAGTAAGTCACAAATTGCCCTGCCCTTTGATCTTGATTCATTTGTCAACAATCTGCAATTCATGAGCAGTCAACAGTTCACACACACACACACACACACACAGAGTAGGCTACTGGGAAGACAGGCAGCACTTAAAGTAAATGGCACTAGCTAGGAAAAAAAAACTGTACTGAACAACAGATACATATCACTCCTGGAGATATCAGGAGTCCTCTAGCTATAGAATGAAACACACAGGGTTGAGTCACATCGCTCTCTCCTAGAAATACAGGTATTGTAACATTTCAAGGCCCCGGTGTATTTAACCAGGGGTGAGTCACATCTCCCTCTTCTAGAAATACAGGTGTGGCGGTCGGTGTTGTTTAAGATTAGGGAGGACTATTTACTTTTTGATGAGCATGGCCTTCTACTACAGTATGTTGGATGACTGTCATTCATTTTCCATACACCCAGCTCAACATAACATTGATAAGTTTAGGGTACTACATGAGTATCGAATTTCCCAACATCACCGCAATGCCCTCAAAAAAAATATCAAGAAGTGGCCGTTGTGCCCTGCGGCTGAATATAATAATTATAATTATCTTCTCCCCGCTGCCAATCGCTGTGCTCCAAAGCACCACTCACATGGCTCTCTTAGATATCTCACTTCTTATTAGCCAATGACAGTCACGTGATTGAGTTCTTCTCACAGGCATTGCAATGCCGAAGCAGGCGACGCCGAAGCAGGCGACAAGTGACGCCGAAGCAGGCGACGCCGAAGCAGGCGACAGGTGAAGCCAGACAATAGGGATGCAAAGGCACGTGTCCTTCTAGATTTCCGATACGCATATTGAAGATGTTAGAAAAACTGTCCCATGACTCAACTAACAAGATGAGTAAAGAACAGCAAAAAGCACTAGCCTGTGTCAATCTACTATCCCGCATAGTACCAAAAAAAAAAAAAAAAAAAACAGGTTCTACTGATCAGCTTGGGACAGTTGTGGGATGTGATAGATCCCTAATTAATACAACCACTGTACATTAAAAAAAATACAATAATAAAAGGCTGATGCAGTTCAATCTTGGTTTCATCAGATCAGAGACTCTTGTTTCTCTGGGTCTGAGAGTCTTTAGGTGCCTTTTGACAAACTCCAAGCAGGCTGTCATGTGCCTTTTACTGAGGAGTGGCTTCCGTCTGGCCACTACCATAAAGGCCTAATTGGTGGAGTGCTGCAGAGATGGGAGAACCTTCCAGAAGGACAACCATCTCCACAGAGGAACTCTGGAGCTCTGTCAGAGTGACCATCGGGTTCTTGGTCACCTCCCAGTTCTAGAAAGAGCCTTAGTAGTTTCAAACTTCGTCCTTTTAAGAATGATGGAGGCCACTGTGTTCTTGGGGACCTGCAATGCTGCAGACATTTTTTGGTACCCTTCCTCAGATCTGTGCCTTGACACAATCCTGTCTCTGAGCTCTACGGACAATTCCTTCGACCTCATGGCTTGGTTATTCCTCTGACATGCACGGTCAACGTTGGGACCTTATATAAACAGGCGCGTGCCTCTCCAATCAATTGAATTTACCACAGGCGGACTCCAATCAAGCTGTAGAAACATCTCAAGGATGATCAATGGAAAAAGGATGCACCGGAGCTCAATTTCAAGTCAAGTTTTTTTTATTTTTTTTATTTGCTTCTACACCTGCATTGCTTGCTGTTTGGGGTTTTAGGCTGGGTTTCTGTACAGCACTTTGAGATATCAGCTGATGTACGAAGGGCTATATAAATACATTTTATTAGATGTATACATTTGCAAAAAATTTCTAAAAACCTGTTTTCGCTTTGTCATTATGGGGAATTGTGTGTAGATAGATAAAGGGAAAATTATTTAATCCATTTTAGAATAAGAGTAATGTAACAAATGTGGAAAAAGTGAAGGAATCTGAAGACTTTCCGAATGCCCTGTATGTAATTAAAAGTCTCCTTAAAGTCTGGCTCCATTTTCTGGTGCCTCCCTCACGGAAGCATCGGTCTGGACATGACAGGCTGTAGCCAACACAGGCTATCACCTACACTTCAACATGTAGGCTAATTATTTATGTACATTTACATATGCTTTTCTCAACAGAATAACTACTGTTTTTCAAATCAAATTAATTGGCTATTTTTGTTAACTTCTCTAGGGTAGGGGGCAGCATTCAAAGTTTTGGATGAAAAGCATGCCCAAATTAAACTGCCTGCTACTCAGGCCCAGAAGATTGGATATGCATATAATTAGTAGATTTGGATCGAAAACACTAAAGTTTCCAAAACTGTTTTAACAATGTCTGTGAGTATAACAGAACTGATATGGCAGGCGAAAACCAGAGGAAAATTTTTCCATTGAAAGCCTGTCCACCATACAAAGACTTAGGACCCAGTTCACGAGCTCTATGGCTTCTTCTACATGTGGCCAGCATCATTTCAGGCTTTTACTCTGAAAATGAGGGAGATACAGCACTTGCAATCAGGGGCCAGTGGAAATTTCCAGACATCAGCCTGATCGGGAACGTGCCTTTCTTTTTTTTATTGACGAAGCTTTTGTCCGGTTGAAATATTATTGATCATTTATGACAAAAACAACCAGAGAATTGATTTTAAACATAATTTGGCATGTTTCTACAAACTTTTATTGTACTTAAAAAAATATATATATACTTTGTCTGGACTTGAGCATTCGGATTACTGGACAAAACGTGCAAACAAAAGGGAGGTTTTTGGTCATAAAGAGGGACATTATCGAACAAAACAAACATTTACTGTCTAACATGGAGACCTGGGAGTGCCACCAGATGAAGATCAAAGCTAAGTGATTAATTTTAATGCCATTTCTGACTTGTGAGCCCTCTCCTTGGCTGGAAAATGACTGTATGGGTTTCTGTGGCTAGGTGCTGACCTAACAATCGCAAAGTGTGCTTTCGCAGTAAAGCCTTTTTGAAATCTGAGCGGTTGCATTAAGGAGAAGTTTATTTATTCGTATGTTTAACACTTGTATCGTTCATCAATGTTTATGATGAGTATTTCTGAAATTTGATGTGGCTCTCTGCACTTTCACCGAATGTTTGTTTGACAATGCATTCCTGAACATAACGTGCCAATGTAAACTGAGATTTTTGTATATAAATATGAACTTTATCGAACAAAACATACATGTGTTATGTAACATGAAGTCCTATGAAGTCCTATGAGTGCCTGATCTGATGAAGATCAAAGGTTAGTGATTAATTTCATGGCTGGAAAATGGCGGTGACTAGGTGCTGATCTAACATAATCGCATGGTGTGCTTTCGCAGAAAAGCCTGTATGTTTGAAGAATTTTAATTATGGGATCTGTTGTTTTGAATTTGGCGCCCTGCAATTTCACTGGCTGTTGTCGAGGTGGGACGCTAGCATCCCACTTGTACAAGAGAGGTTAATGGCCTTGGTGCCCTAGCAGATGGGCACCTCCAGAAGGCCAAATCCCCTTGTCCCTACAAAAAAACAACAAAAAAAAAAAAAATGCCAGGCCTGCCTATATACACACACACACACACACACACACACACACACGAGGGTGCTACAACCTAGCCTACAAATGAATGTTTATAAAAATAGGCCCGAGACACAAATTGGAGTAATCAAGATGACAGACATTGACACATTCAATACCACCTTGCACACTCTTGCCTGCATTTAGCAGATCTAGGATGTAATCATTAGTCCAAACAAGTTTATTTGGACAAATTCAGGTAAATCCATTCCAATTTCATTCCATTCAAGAAATGTTTTGCAACAGAATTGGTGGAATACACCCAAAGTTCCCTTTCATAGCAGTTATACAAACAGCATTGTCATATCTACCTGCTCTCCTCTCACATTTTTCCTTTGCACAACAGCTGTCTGTGACCAGGCGAACAAACATCTATAAGCCAAACCTTCATACCATAACCGCTACACAGCCTACATCATCACCGTCATAATCAAAATAGCTGCTAGAACTAACAAGTTAGTAAACCCACAATCCAATCCATGTGTACAATCACGCCGTAGTGTACAACAAGCAGTTACATAGGCGGGCCCTGGTGGCAATACATTTATAAATCCGAAAGCTTACATGGACTTAATGATTTGGAAAAGTTGGTGTTGGATAGCATCAGCCAGCTAGCTAACAAATATCATTCCTCTGAGTCAGGTTGTTGTGTAGGCTAAATTAGCTGCATTAGCTAGCACAGTGTGAAAATGAAACTCCTGCTGCTCCTAAATTTAAGTAATTTGTTAACTGTTCAACTATTGTCCCGCTCTCTCCGAGTCTACTACTCACCACATGTTATGCACTGCAGTGCTACAGTAGCTAGGTGGAGCTTATGCTTTCAGTACTAGATTCATTCTCTGATCCTTTGATTGGATGGACAACATGTCAGTTCATGCTGCAAGAGCTCTGATAGGTTGGAGGACGTCCACCGGAAGTTGTCATAATTAATGTGTAAGTCTATGGAAGGGGATGAGAACCATGAGCCTCCTAGGTTTTATATTGAAGTCTATGTACCCAGAGGAGGATGTAAAATAGCTGTCGTCCAGATACACCATTGCGCTACCCTACAGAGTGCTGTTGAGGATACTGTTGACCATTGTACAACAGTGTTTTAAAACAGTTATTTGGTGACAATATATTTAGAATAGTTTTATAAAAAAACAATTTTTTTTATGAAAGCCTCCACTGAGTTATTGTAACATTTCAAGGCCCTGGTGTATTTAACCAGGGGTCACATCTGCCTCTTCTAGAAATACACATATTGTAAAATAGTAAAAGAGGGTTCTTCTGATAAGTGGCACTGTATTTCTATGGTACAGACTGATCTATTATCATTTGAAGGAACAGGCATTAACATCTCCTGTTGAATTGTAGCTGATTTACACTCCCAGCTGTGAGTGTAATATTGCCCGAGGTCTCCAAGTATGAGGAAACATTCCACCAAGCAACAGCAAGCTGTATGCTAGAGTCTGTGGGGCCTATGCTTTGTTAAATGCTTGTGTTCAGGCATTTGTCAATCAATTCCTAGTAGGCCGTGTGTGTTACCTTGAGGTAGGAGCCGTAGTACTTGGTGACGTAGGGGCTGTCACACTGGCTGAGCACGGTGATCTCCTGCTGGATGTCCTCCATCTCATCCTCAGCTTCCTCCAGGTCTATGGTCTTGATGGCCACCACTTTCTGGGTGCGGTTGTCGATGCCCTTGAACACCTCGCCAAAGGAGCCCTTCCCAATACGCTCCAGCTTGGTGAACAGCTCCTCAGGGTCCGTCCGGCTGTTCTGAAGGTCGAGAGACGAAGACATACAAGTTATGTAGCTAGTTTATACTGTTGGATCAGGTAAAAAAAAATAAGAATAAAAAAAGACATTTTATTGATAGGCCATTGCATAAAACTGATGATCAACTATTTGATAAAAAACACCCAATTAGGAAAATCCATATAAATCTGCACTATTGCTGTAATGTAGCCCATCCCTAAATATCCACAAGCATGTTTGCAAAAGGAAGCTGGAGGATCCAAATAAATGACACACTTTCTTCTCTGTTAAGCTTATTATAAGAACTTTCCTCGTTCAAAATGTGGGACATTTAAAATTCAGCAAAGTTGAGAGAGTGCTGCCTTGAGAACACTGGGAAGCAGACGTGTTATAATATCATCATGACCCCTCTGCCTTACCTGACACAGGAAGAATGAGGTTCCAGTTCCAGAAGGCATAGAGAGTGGTGTATAGAGAGTGGAAGAAATCAGAGGCATCAGCCTTGATCTCGCCCTGCCCTGACTATTAATAGCACTGCATGGCTAGAGGACTTCCTTGTCTTTCAACACCTTTGGACGTGTGGTGCTCCAGCACTACCTAGAATGGCACCAGTGTCCGTGTCTGGGTGAGCAGAGCCCGGCTCATGGCGTCACAGAGGGCCAGAGCAGCGATAGGAGGCTGTATCCTGCCTGCCCCCTTGTCTCACGCATGAAACTTTCTATATTCAAAACTAAAAGCTGAAGAGAATAGGCCCCTATGCACATTGTGGAGAGAATATGCAGCATACTAAACATTTAGCCTAACATACACACGTGCACAAACAGTCCTAACGGGCCGTTTCAATATTCCTGCACTGTTGACAACTAGCCTAGCTCCACCTCAGGAGTTACCCACAGGAAGCCAGGGTGATGACAAGAGCGTAAGGAATACTTCATCTCAGGCCACACCCTCTACAAGCTTACAGAACAACACTTCAACATGACAAATGCTACTGGTCATAGTTGGCAGTATCATACCAGTTTCACAAGACATTAAGGCTTGCGGCCTGATTTAGCGTCAGACTTTGGACTCCAGGTAGGCCTAATGACCAGGCTACATAAGAAAACAACAGGAAATCATAAGGGAGAGGGGAGCTGCTGATCTCCCCGGAGACAGACAGTTGGATAGGAATGAATTTGCTGGTGTGGGGGCTGTGCTTTGGCAAAGTTGGCAGGGTTATATCCTGCCTGGTTGGCCCTGTCCAGGGGTATCGTCACAGGGCCACAGTGTGCCCTGACCCGTCTCAGCCTCCAGTATCTATGCTGCAATAGTCTATGTGCAGGGGGTCTAGGGTCAGTCTGTCCTATCTGGTGAATTTCCCCTGTCTTATCTGGGCTCCTGTGTGAATTTTAATATGCTCCCTCTAATTCTCCCATCTCTCTCCCCTCCCAGAGAACCTGAGCCCTAGGGCTATGCCTCAGGACTATCTGGCCTTCCCTGTCCCACCTGGTCGTGTTGCTGCTCCAGTTTCAACTGTAGTCTTATAGCTCCACACACACACACACGTTCTCATGGAGCAATCTTCCCTCTGATGTTCACATCAATGACAGACGGGCCCCAATAATATCGCTAACGTTATTGCACTGAAAGGTTCTCACCCATGTCAGATTACAGGCTGTAAATGGAAAGCAGCATTTGTAGCTAGTCGCTTAGGCCTATTTCAAGTCACAAATCTAGGGAACGGTGACCTTATGGCCGCCTAAACAATGACATGTATAGCTAAATTTGCAAAGGCAAGGAACACACAAAATATAATTTCAGGCGACCAGATGTGAACACCTGTGCCTTTATGAAACGTCACCTACCAATTAGCCAACTAACCTTTCCTTGATTGCTAAGATGACCAACGCCACCCTCAAAATATATAGCTAAAAACCTCTGGTGCTTCTTCTCCAGACAACTAACGTTAGCTAGATAGTAAACAAGGCAAGCAGATAGTCCACGCGAGCTAAGCTAACGTTAGGTCATTTAGCTCACCTGTTACACAATGTCAGACATTTGTCATTCCTTCCACTGAACTGTCGTTGAATACCTGCGGTCATGAGTGCTAATGAAAAGGTAGCAAGCCGACTTTGATTTGTTAGTATCATAATGCCCCTCAAAAACGATCTAGCAATCCAACCACTGAGACAGCTAGTTACAAAATGTAACGTTAGTTCTAAAGTTACACACCATCTAACTAACAACGCCTTGAAAGTTAGCTAACATTTGCTAACTAGCGTCACAGCTAGCAAGCTAGCTAAATGGTTTCGTTGTAGAAAAAGTTGGAGGCCTCCACTTACCTGCATCCCAGGCACTTGCACCGCACCCGGTGACTGGGCCATCTTCCGCATCCAAAGGAACAGAAAGCCAACCAATTAAATAATAGTTTTAGCTAGCTAGACTAGCTAGTTAACGTAGTTTGCTTTTTGTTATTCGCTAGTTAGACGTAGCAACCTTTTTTCCTTTAGAAAAACAACGTAACCTCAGATAGGAGCTAGTTACCAGTATCTTGACTTAGCTAGCGAGCTAGCTGCTATTAAGTCGTCGTAGCTAGCTACTTCAAAACAACAGGCGACTATTTCGTTCCATGATAACAATCGATCTAGATGTTAAAAATATATAATTAATAGTTGTAAAGCAATGTCTTAGATGTTACGACAGGCTATTCATCTGTGGATTTAGCGAGTACAAATGCACTCCCAAAGGCAGAGCAGTCGACGACTTGTCAGAGTCAGACCTGCGTTGATGTGGCTGGCTGAAGTTATCAGCAGTTGGGTGGAGCCGAATACTGAATGTACAGAGAGACACATGCGTCACTGTTTCTGTCACCTTTTTGGGGGTTGTCAAAATAACTCTCTCTACAACTTCTCTTTCTACTGGACAAAACAATTGACTATATTTAAACATATGGACATAAAAGAAGAAACATATGGATATGAATGATTTGTTTCTGTTTGACAGGGAACCAAATATCCATCTGGTCAGTTTTTATTTTGAGTATAGCAGCCAGCTTCACAGCACAACAAATCTAATAGGCCTCTATAAATCACATCTTGTTGACATTTGATACTGTTAATTAGAACAATTGCTGTTACTTATGTTTTCCATATGTATTCTCTATCAGCCACAGGAGGTTGGTGGAACCTTAATCTGGGAAAACGGGCTTGTGGTAATGACTGGAGCGGAATCAGTAGAATGGTATCAAATACATCAAACACATGGTTTCCAGGTGTTTAATGCCCTTCATTTGCTCCGTTCCGGCCACTATTATGAGCCATTCTTCACTCAGCAGCCTCCTATGCATCAACCCATGGTGAATAAGCGTTTTTCACTGCATATAACTTCTTCTCAGGTAGCCTACACACAGAGCTGCTACTACATGATACCATTGCTTTCCACCTCACACCATGGACACTGTGTCATCTACTTTTCTTCCCTTCAGTACTGACACCACAGCCCTATGGGAAGTATTGTCCAGACTGGTACTGGGTTACTGCAGACTTAGACAGTCTTGAGATACTGTTGGGGGGGGGGGGGGGGGGGGGGGACTCTCCCAGTCAGATGAATGCACACAAGTGTGGTTTTAAATCCTTGCCAATATCTTTATGTAGCCTAGACCAATGGTAATGTTAAGAACCACTGATATTCACAGGTCCATTTGGCACATGGATGTGAAGAGAGCCTGAGGAGACCCACTCCAATCACAGCTCAGACAGTTCCTGCAGTGTCTCTTCTGCAAACAACTCGCCATTGTAAGCAGCTTTGCTCCTTGTTCCATCCTTATTGACTTGGCGCTTGTCCTTTTAGGAGTAGCAGGAGACTGCTGTGTACTTCCTCGAGCCAGAAGGTCCTCCTTTCTCTGATTTCTTCAGTAGCTACTCTCATGACCTGTCAGGATGTACAAGTTGCTTAAGGCTGATGGATTGTCCGTGGGAGTACTCTGCAAGATAATGTCCCTGAGGAATGAAAGCATATGTTAATGTGCAACACATTTTTTATTTTGCTTCACTGATTTGACAGAAATGTTTTGTTATCAAATTGCTATCAAACTTCTATAATTAAGAGACATGCCTTGAGGTTCCCAAGACTCTGAATATTCGACTTTCATCTGTGATCTCTTGTGTAACCTATGAAAAACATCACAGATGTCACAACAGCATTTTATTGTCAATAGGAGAGTCTGACAACACCGAAAAGCTGGCCTGGCATGAAAAACTTGTTCTGCCTTACCTCATCACTATGTAGGCTTCTACCTTTAAGCCCATGCTTCCAGAAAGCCAGAACACTGTCCTGCAAACATACTGCAAAGAACAATTTATTCACCTCCAATCCAGTTGAGGCTGCTGAGGGGAGGACGGCTCATAGTAATGGCTGGAAAGGAGTCAATGGAATGGTCTCAACCACGATTGATACCTTTCCATTGACTCCATTCCAGCCATTATGAGCCCCCCCCCTCCCCCCTCCCCCAGCAGCCTCCTCTGCTCCAATCCAGACACCAAGCTAAATGATTAGAAATCAGAACGCATCTATTCCCTTACCAAGAGTCTCAATGGAAAAGTCAAAGGTCAATGTTGAGGTCATCCCTTTGCTTGGGCTGCCATCCAGGTTCACAATGTTCACAGTATCTGCAAAGGTACAATGGAAAAACAGTCACAATTCAATCATTGCTTTTTTTCTTTCATTCAAGGGTCTTTATTGCTCTGAATAGAACACTAGCACATCCAATGTTCCTGACCAAATGATACTGAAAGAAGACTATTGAAAAAAAGAAGAAGAATGAACTCACTCTCCAGACCGATCAGGACTGTGTCTCTGTCCAGCTGGGTTACCTGCATCACCTTCATAGATCGACTATCTGTGAAAACATCACAAACAATAGCATCACAGCTTGTACACTCTACTGGTGTTTGTCTAGATTAAAACTACATTAAAATATCCAATTAGTGATGGAGGGTGATTATCATAATAATAATGACATCGATTCCATCTACAGTACCTGACTGGGCTCTTGGTGTGTCATTCAGGTGGATGATGTCAAAGTGGACCCGCTCACAGGTCTTGACAGGGGTCTGTAGCCTACTCACACCTACACACACCTGTGGCAGCTCATCAGTCTCCAGGACAAGCAGCTCAAAGATGGGGAGGGTTTCTGGGAGACTCACAGCTATGTACTGAGAGGGGAAGGAGAGAGCGGGAGGACATCGTCGGAATTCGTTGCAATGCTTTTCTATATACAGTAACAGTCAAGAGTTTGGACACCCCTACTCATTCAAGGGTTATTCTTTATTTGAAACTTTTTTCTACATTATAGAATAATAGTGAAGACATCAAAACTTTGAAAAAACACAAATGGAATCATGAAGTAACCAAAAAAAAAGTGTTAGCCACCCTTTGCCTTGATGAAAGGTTTACACACGGTCATGACGTGGCCCTTTTTGGGTGTAGATCGTGGCTCCCCCCTCCCTCCCTCCCTCCCTCTCTCACTCTCCTAAACCAGGTTTAGTACCTCAGGTCATAAATATCGGGTAGAAACTGCCATGCAGTAGAGAGGGAGAGAGCACGGAGAGAACAAAGGACTTCACTTGGCCAAACTCCTAAATCCCCAAAATGGGAGAATTAAAACAATATTTCTACTTTTGAGAATGGTCTGTGGACGCTTAAGGGACAGTTATGATGAGTGTGTTTCATTTGGTGATCTCATGAAGGACAGGAAACACACATAACGGTATCTCCTAAAGTGTACATGTCCCAGCTGTCAGGTTTAGATCTAAATATTGTGAAACGTATGTGATTAAACATGAAACTATGTAATGTGATATTAACCTTGAAAATGAGAGAATTTTCTTCCATGTAAAGTTGAACTTGTCAATGGCCACGCCCCCGTTAGGCCAGCCATTACATCTGGCATCATGGAACCCCCTTTTCTACTGAAATATATAAAACCACCTGTGGAGAAATGTACATTTCATGCCAAAGAGACCCACTGTAAGCTGGACGTCTTGAATGGTTAAGACCAAAACATGCCGGGTGACGCTGGTGTGTGAAGTGGTTTAAACTACAACTCTACCAAAGGATAAGACTATACCACGTGGAGTATTGGCTACACGGCTGGAAATGGTTAAACTATGAGACTATCAATCCCCCCAGACTAATAGCAAATCTTAGATTAATATTTACTAGTCTGCAGCTAGAAATTATGGAAACCTAGAACAAGATTACCGACAACCGCTGAAGTATATACTCTATGAGAACATTTCCGAATGGTACTCTGAAGTATCCATCCTAACCACCTACAAACACAAAAGACTGACTTCAATGAAAGTTAACCAGAGACTCTACAGGATGACCGAGAATTCCAACAGAGAAGACAACAACGACATATGGACGCAAATATATATACATTTGAAGTCGGAAGTTTACATACACCTTAGCCAAAAACATTTAAACTCAGTTTCACAATTCCTGACATTTAATCCAAGTAAAAATTCCATTTTAGGTCAGTTAGGATCACTACTTTATATTAAGAAAGTGAAATGTCAGCATAATAGCAGAGAATGATTTCAGCTTTCATCACATTCCCAGTTGGTCAGAAGTTTACATACACTCAATTAGTATTTGGTAGCATTGCCTTTAAATTGTTTAACTTGGGTCAAACGTCTCAGGTAGCCTTCCACAAGCTTCCCACAATAAGTTGGGTGAATTTTGGCCCATTCCTCCTGACAGAGTTGGTGCAACTGAGACAGGTATGTAAGCCTCCTTGCTCACACATGCTTTTTCCGTTCTGCCCACACATTTTCTATAGGATTGAGGTCGGGCTTTGTGATAGCCACTCCAATACCTTGACTTTGATTGTCCTTAAGCCATTTTGACAAATTTGGAAGTATGCTTGGGGTCATTGTCCATTTGGAAGACCCATATGCAACCAAGCTTTAACTTCCTGACTGATGTCTTGAGATGTTGTGTCAATATATCCACATATTTTCCTCCCTCTTGATGCCATCTATTTTGTGAAGTGCACCAGTCCCTCCTGCAGCAACGCACCCCCACAACATGATGCTGCCACCCCCGTGCTTCATGGTTGAGATGGTGTTCATCGGCTTGCAAGCCTTCCCCTTTTTCCTCCAAACATAACGAAGGTTGTTAAGGCCAATGAGTTCTATTTTTGTTTCATCAGACCAGCAGACATTTCTCCAAAAAGTACGATCTTTGTCCCCATGTGCAGTTGCAAACCGTAGTCTGGCTTTTTTATGGCAGTTTTGGAGCAGTGGCTTCTTCCTTGCTAAAGGGGGCTTTCATGTTATGTTGATATAGGACTCGTTTTACTGTGGATATAGATACTTGTGTACCTGTTTCCTCCAGCATCTTCACAAGGTCCTTTGCTGTTGTTCTGGGATTGATTTGCACTTTTCGCACCAAAGTACGTTTATCTCTAGGAGACAGAACGCGTCTCCATCCTGAGCGGTATGATGGCTGCATGGTCCCATGGTGTTTATACTTGCGTACTATTGTTTGTACAGATGAATGTGGTACCTTCAGGCATTTGGAAATTGCTCCCAAGGATGAACCAGATTTGTGGAGGTCTACAATTTGTTTTCTGAGGTCTTGGCTGATTTAATTTTTTTTCTTCCCATGATGTCAAGCAAGGAGGCACTGAGTTTGAAGGTAGGCCTTGAAATACATCCACAGGTACACCTCCAATTGACTCAAATTATGTCAATTAGCCTATCAGAAGCTTCTAAAGCCATGACATAATTTTCTGGAATTTTACAAGCTGCTTAAAAGGCACAGTCAACTTAGTGCATGTTAACTTCTGATCCACTGGAATTGTGATACCGTGAATTATAAGGGAAATAATCTGTCTGTAAACAATTGTTGGAAAAATTACTTGTGTCATGCACAAAGTTGTCCTAACCGACTTGCCAAAACTATAGTTTGTTAACAAGAAATTTGTGGAGTGGTTGAAAAACTAGTTTTAATGATGCCAACCTAAGTGTATGTAAACTTCCGACTTCAACTGTACATTGCAATTATTCTCGAATGAGCTCATGTACAAAGGATTAGCATTTCAATGAATATAATTATAGTCTGTGTGTAGTGAATCCATTTGTCTTTTCTGCTCTCTCAGTCCAACCCCTTTCTTTTTGTCTACCAAGCTGTCATATCAGCTTAGCCCACTAGGGACTTTTTCATTGTATCATGTACAATGAAAAATGTATGAACTAATTGTGTGTGTTTTCATGTATTTCTGTGATTTGATTAGTTAGTAAATAAATAATTTAAGCGGATTTGTATATCGCTGATTCTTAATTTAAGATTGGGTTCGTGCAGAAAACCAAGAATTTTACAACGTTTGGAATGAGACTAATGGAAGGTAAAGACTAACAATCATTAAAAGAAGACTGTACTCAATTAGATATGAAAATATATGAAGAGTCGATTCGGGAAATAGAGACAACAAACATTTTCCAGTGGTGCCCCGACTTCCTAGTTAATTCAAGTTTACATGATTAGTTTCATCACATAATAATGATAATAATAATTACATAGAGAATTGATTTGATAAAATAACAGTCTTTACATTTAATGATAGTAAAGACATGACAACACTCTTGGCGTTCCCTCAACCAGCTTCACCTGGATTGCTTTTCCAACAGGCTTCAAGGAGTTCCCACATATGCTGAGCACTTGTTGGCTGCTTTTCCTTCACTCTGCGGTCCAACTCATCCCAAACCATCTCAATTGGGTTGAGGTTGGGTTATTGTGGAGGCCATGTCATCACTCTCCTTCTTGGTCAAATAGCCGGTACAAAACCTGGAGGTGTGTTGGGTTATTGTTGAAAAACAAATGAAACTCCCACTAAGCGCAAACCAGATGGGATGGCGTATTGCTGCAGAATGCTTCTACACCTGCATTGCTTACTGTTTGGGGTTTTAGGCTGGGTTTCTGTACAGCACTTTGAGATATCAGCTGATGTACGAAGGGCTAAATAAATACATTTGATCGATTTGATGAAGGCCTGATTCACATATTCTCCTCTGAACAGTTGCCGTTGAGATGTGTTTCTGTTACTTGAACCCTGTGAAGCATTTATTTGGGCTGCAATTTGAGGCTGGTAACTCTAATGAACTTATCTTCTGTAGCAGATGTAACTCTGGGTCTTCCTTTCCTGTGGCGGTCCTCATGAGAGCCAGTTTCATCATAGTGCTTGATGGTTTTTGCGACTGCACTTGAAGAAACTTTTAAAGTTCTTGAAATGTTCCTGATTGACTGACCTTCATGTCTTAAAGTAATGATGGACTGTCATTTCTCTTTGCTTATTTGAACTGTTCTGGCCATAATATGGACTTGGTATTTGACCAAATAGGGCTATCTTCTGTATGCCACTCCTACCTTGCCATAACAAAACTGATTTGCATTAAGGAAGGAAATTCCACAAATTAACTTTTAAAAAGGCACACCTGTTAATTGAAATGCATTCCAGGTGACTACCTCATGAAGCTGGTTGAGAGAATGTCAAGAGTGTGCAAAGCTGTTATCAAGGCAAAGGGTGGCTACTTCGAAGAATTTCAAATATAAAACATGTTTTGATTTGTTTAACACTTTTTTGGTTACTACATGATTCCATATGTGTTATAGAAAATAGTAAAATAAAGAAAAACCCTGGAATGTGTAGGTGTGTCAACTTTTGACTGGTACTGTATGTATGTATGTATGTATGTATGTATGTATGTATGTATGTATGTATGTGTATATATATATATATATATATATATATATATATATATATATATATATATATATATAAAAGCTATGCTAGAATTGTATATATGTGCATTGGGATCACACACCTTGAGTTGCATGAACTTCTGAAGAGGCTCATACCATAGAAGTAGGACAAGGCCAGTTGGTACAACAGCACACAAAAATGTGCTGTCAGTGTACGGGTTATGCACTGAGAAGCATTGATAAGGCAGAAGGGAGACAGAAAGAAAGGGAGAGAGAGATGTCATCTTAGTCATAGATACTGTGCAGTACACCTCCATTTTAGACTAAAATAACATGTTTCTTACCAACACTGCAGCGTCGACAGCCTTTGGTGTCTGATATCTTCCCAGACACAGAAAACTTTCTAAAACAGAGTACACATTAACACGACAGTTTTTTTTGGTACAATTTCCAGGATGATTTCCCTTCCTCTCATGTTAGTATCAGTGCTCTGGTATTTTCCAATGATATATAGAAACCCTGGATTGCTGATGCTATGTATTGGCCATTGACAGGATTTGAAGCCCCATGTTGGCTATATTGGCACTTCCCAGTAGGAGCAGTCCTCCATAGGAATGAATGAAATTCTACTGTATTCCAATTAAATGTTTCAAGGTCCAAATTCCATGCATTTAGTATGTTTAGTATTGTTGTAGTAGGGGCAGTTACATTAATATATATATTTTTTAAACTACACGAAGGAAAATGTTTGTATATATTTTTCATTTTCTATTTGTATGTTTAGTATTGTTGTAGTAGGGGCAGTTACATTAATATATATATTTTTTAAACTACACGAAGGAAAATGTTTGTATATATTTTTCATTTTCTATTTGTATGTTTAGTATTGTTGTAGTAGGGGCAGTTACATTAATATATATATTTTTCATTTTCTATTTGTATGTTTAGCTCACAAAATATAATTTAAAAGTAGGCATTAAAGTGTCTGTAATGGAATAAATGTGGCAAACACAAATGTAGACATGGATAAATGGATTTCTATAGTGTACAAAATATTTTTGTGAACATTGGGAGAATGCCAAGATGGAGTCAGTGGCTTCAACACAGCGCCCCCTATTAGTTATCTAGTGTATATATATAAACCATTGTTATTTTCACTGCAGCCTCCTTCTGACCAGTGGTCGGGTGTCCCTACCTTGAGTTGATCCTCTCAGTGAGGCGGTGGGCGTTGATGTACAGGTGGCCCTGCCTCTTCTGCAGATGTCTACGGTCAAACAGGGTAGTCAGCCTCTGGGAGCACAGCTGGGATGATTTCCCTACGGAGCACAAAGACAGTCAACACACACATCTAGATAGAACATAAGTATTAGGGTGTGGTGGAGACACGGAGGGCCCTACCTGAGATAGACATTAGCACGTTGTTCATGACATACAGCCAGCTGCACCTCTGGGGTAATAACTGAAAAAATATATACATAATAATACATTACAACAAAAAAAATGACAGGTAGAGCAACACTGCTTTTTGTGTTAAGCCAATTGATGGTAGCTACCTTCTCCATGGTGTCCTCATGGAGCTCGTTGAGGTTCAGGGTGTAGATGCCCTCCTCCGTCCCCAGGATGAGGTGTTGATCTGAGGGAGGAAAGTCAGACATTATCCTGAGATCTGACTGGTTTGACAGAAGCTCCATTTACCTATTGTTTGTCTTTATAACCTGTGCGTACCTTTAGTCTTTGGCAGGACCCATGTGACAGCACAGTGAATCTTCAATGGACAGCCATTAAACACCTTGGAAAAACAGGCCCCCATCTGGAAAAGATTGTGTGGGTCAATATACACTGTACATCATTTCAGTCCCGCTATGACCTCCGCAGAGTTATCAAACAAGAAAAAGGCAATATAGGAATAAGGTGGAATCATACTACACACGCCGAATGTGGTAGGGGATACAGTCTATTACGGAATACAAAGGAAGACCCAACCGTGATCTGCCCAACAATGACACTCTACCAGACGAACTCAATGCATTTTATGCACGCTTTGACAACAACAACATTGTGCTGGGTGTGAGGGCCGTCACCGACCCAGAGGTAGTGGTGATCTCGCTCTCCAATGCCGATGGGAGAAAGGTCTTTAATCAGGTCAACACCCGCAAGGCCGCAGGTCCATAGGTTATTCCAGGGCGCGTTCTCAGAGCATGCGCAGAACAGCTGGCAGGCATATTCACGGTCATTTTCAACCTCTCCTTGTCCCAGTCTGTAATCACCACATGTTTTAAGATGACCACCATCATTCCTGTCCTCAAGAACTAAGACTTCCTGCCACAATGACCACCGCCCTGTGGCACTCACTTCTATGGTCATGAAGTGCTTTGAGAGGCTGGTTATGGCACACATTAACTCCACCATCCCAGACACCCTAGATCCACTCAATGTGCATACTGCCCCAACAGATCCACAGGCGATGCAATCTCAATTGCTCTCCACATTGCCCTCACCCACCTAAACAAGAGGAAAACCTATGTGAGAATGCTGTTCATTGACTACAGCTCAGCGTTATAAAACCCCACTGTCACCTCCAAGCTCGTCACCAAGCTTAGGACTTTGGGTCTGAACAACCTCCCTCTGCAACTGGATCATCGACTTCCTGATGGGCCGACCATAGGTGGTGACGCTAGGCAACATCTCCTCCGCCACGTTGACCCTCAACACAGGGGCCCCACAGGGGTGTGTGCTTAGTCCCCTCCTTTACTGCCTGTTCACCCACGACTGCGTGGCCACGCACGACTCTAACACCATCATCAAGTTTGCTGACGACATGACGGTAGTAGGCCTGAACACCAGCGACAATAAATCAGCCTACAGGGAGGTCGTCAGTGACCTGTCAGTGTGGTGCCAGAACAACAACCTCTCCCTCAAAATCAGGAAGACCAAGGAGCTGATCGTGGGTTGGCGAGCAGGCCCCCATCCACATCGATGGGGCTGTAGTGGAGCAGGTCGAGAGCTTCAAGTTCCTCGGCGTTCAAATCCCTAAAGATTTAAAATGGTCCAAACATGCGCAGAGTCATGAAGAACACGCAACAGCGCCTCTTCCCCCTCAGGAGGTTGAAAAGGTTTGGCATGGGCCCTCAAATCCTCAAAACGTTCTACAGCTGTACCATTGAGAGCATCTTGACTGGCTGTATCACCACGTGGTATCGCAATAGCACTGCCCTCGATTACATGGCGCTACAGTGGGTGGTGCAGACAGCACAGTGCATCCCCAGGGCCGAACAACCTACCATCCAGGGGTGTGGTAGGAATGCCCGGAAAATTGTAAAAAATTCCAACCACCTAAGCCATAGACTATAGTGCATCTAGTGCATCAAGTGCATCAAGTCTAACACCAACAGGCTCTTGAACAACTTATATCCCCAAGCAATAAGACTGATAAATAGCTACAATAGACTGTCTCTATGCACACTCACAGGGCCCTACACACTCACACACTGTCACTCCAACACACACACGAACACTCACTCACACATAATAAGCACAGACATTTATACTGACTCTAAACACCCACCCAGACGCAAGCTGCTGCTACTCTGCTATCTTATATCCTGTTACCTAGTACCCTTACCCCATATATATATATATACACACACACACACTGCTCAAAAAAATATAATAATATAATAATAAAAGTCATATGAGCTCCAGAACCGAAAGTACACTGCTAAAAAAAAATAAAGGGAACACTAAAATAACACATCCTAGTTCTGAATGAATGAAACATTCTTATTAAGTACTTTTTTCTTTACATAGTTGAATGTGCTGACAACAAAATCACACAAAAATTATCAATGGAAATCAAATTTATCAACCCATGGAGGTCTGGATTTGGAGTCACACTCAAAATGAAAGTGGAAAACCACACTACAGGCTGATCCAACTTTGATGTAATGTCCTTAAAAACAAGTCAAAATTAGGCTCAGTAGTGTGTGTGGCCTCCATGTGCCTGTATGACCTCCCTACAACGCCTGGCATGCTCCTGATGATGGTCTCCTGAGGGATCTCCTCCCAGACCTGGACTAAAGCATCCGCCAACTCCTGGACAGTCTGTGGTGCAACGTGGCGTTGGTGGATGGAGCGAGACATAATGTCCCAGATGTGCTCAATTGGATTCAGGTCTGGGGAACGGGTGGGCCAGTCCATTGCATCAATGCCTTCCTCTTGCAGGAACTGCTGACACACCCCAGCCACATGAGGTCTAGCATTGTCTTGCATTAGGAGGAACCCAGGGCCAACTGCACCAGCATATGGTCTTACAAGGGGTCTGAGGATCTCATCTCGGTATGTAATGGCAGTCAGGCTACCTCTGGCAAGCACATGGAGGGCTGTGCGGCTCCCCAAAGAAATGCCACCCCACACCATGACTGACCCACAGCCAAATCGGTCATGCTGGAGGATGTTGCAGGCAGCAGAACGTTCTCCACGGCATCTCCAGACTGTCACGTCTGTCACATGTGCTCAGTGTGAACCTGCTTTCATCTGTGAAGAGCACAGGGCGCCAGTGGCAAATTTTCCAATCTTGGTGTTCTCTGGCAAATGCCAAACGTCCTGCACGGTGTTGGGCTGTAAGCACAACCTCCACCTGTGGACGTCGGGCCCTCAGACCACCCTCATGGAATCTGTTTGACGGTTTGAGCAGACACATGCACATTTGTGGCCTGCTGGAGGTCATTTTGCAGGGCTCTGGCAGTGCTCCTCCTGCTCCTCCTTGCACAAAGGCGGAAGTAGCGGTCCTGCTGCTGGGTTGTTGCCCTCCTACGGCCTCCTCCACGTCTCCTGATGTACTGGCCTGTCTCCTGGTAGCGCCTCCATGCTCTGGACACTACGCTGACAGACACAGCAAACCTTGCCACAGCTCGCATTGATGTGCCATCATGGATGAGCTGCACTACCCGAGCCACTTGTGTGGGTTGTAGACTCCGTCTCATGCTACCACTAGAGTGAAAGCACCGCCAGCATTCAAAAGTGACCAAAACATCAGCCAGGAAGCATAGGAACTGAGAAGTGGTCATGTGGTTATCACCTGCAGAACCACTCCTTTATTGGGGGTGTCTTGCTAATTGCCTATAATTTCCACCTGTTGTCTATTCCATTTGCACAACAGCATGTGTAATTTATTGTCAATCAGTGTTGCTTCCTAACTGGACAGTTTGATTTCACAGAAGTGTGATTGACTTGGAGTTACATTGTGTTGTTTAAGTGTTCCCTTTATTTTTTTGAGCAGTGTATACAGTGCCTTGCGAAAGTATTCGGCCCCCTTGAACGTTGCGACCTTTTGCCACATTTCAGGCTTCAAACATAAAGATATAAAACTGTATTTTTTTGTGAAGAATCAACAACAAGTGGGACACAATCATGAAGTGGAACGACATTTATTGAATATTTCAAACTTTTTTAACAAATCAAAAACTGAAAAATTGGGCGTGCAAAATTATTCAGCCCCTTTACTTTCAGTGCAGCAAACTCTCTCCAGAAGTTCAGTGAGGATCTCTGAATGATCCAATGTTGACCTAAATGACTAATGATGATAAATACAATCCACCTGTGTGTAATCAAGTCTCCGTATAAATGCACCTGCACTGTGATAGTCTCAGAGGTCCGTCAAAAGCGCAGAGAGCATCATGAAGAACAAGGAACACACCAGCCAGGTCCGAGATACTGTTGTGAAGAAGTTTAAAGCCGGATTTGGATACAAAAAGATTTCCCAAGCTTTAAACATCCCAAGGAGCACTGTGCAAGCGATAATATTGAAATGGAAGGAGTATCAGACCACTGCAAATCTACCAAGACCTGGCCGTCCCTCTAAACTTTCAGCTCATACAAGGAGAAGACTGATCAGAGATGCAGCCAAGAGGCCCATGATCACTCTGGATGAACTGCAGAGATCTACAGCTGAGGTGGGAGACTCTGTCCATAGGACAACAATCAGTCGTATATTGCACAAATCTGGCCTTTATGGAAGAGTGGCAAGAAGAAAGCCATTTCTTAAAGATATCCATAAAAAGTGTTGTTTAAAGTTTGCCACAAGCCACCTGGGAGACACACCAAACATGTGGAAGAAGGTGCTATGTTCAGATGAAACCAAAATTGAACTTTTTGGCAACAATGCAAAACGTTATGTTTGGCGTAAAAGCAACACAGCTCATCACCCTGAATACACCATCTACACTGTCAAACATGGTGGTGGCAGCATCATGGTTTGGGCCTGCTTTTCTTCAGCAGGGACAGGGAAGATGGTTAAAATTGATGGGAAGATGGATGGAGCCAAATACAGGACCATTCTGGAAGAAAACCTGATGGAGTCTGCAAAAGACCTGAGACTGGGACGGAGATTTGTCTTCCAACAAGACAATGATCCAAAACATAAAACAAAATCTACAATGGAATGGTTCAAAAATAAACATATCCAGGCGTTAGAATGGCCAAGTCAAAGTCCAGACCTGAATCCAATCGAGAATCTGTGGAAAGAACTGAAAACTGCTGTTCACAAATGCTCTCCATCCAACCTCACTGAGCTCGAGATGTTTTGCAAGGAGGAATGGGAAAAAATTCAGTCTCTCGATGTGCAAAACTGATAGAGACATACCCCAAGCGACTTACAGCTGTAATCGCAGCAAAAGGTGGCGCTACAAAGTATTAACTTAAGGGGGCTGAATAATTTTGCACGCCCAATTTTTCAGTTTTTGATTTGTTAAAAAAGTTTGAAATATCCAATAAATGTCGTTCCACTTCATGATTGTGTCACACTTGTTGTTGATTCTTCACAAAAAAATACAGTTTTATATCTTTATGTTTGAAGCCTGAAATGTGGCAAAAGGTTGCAAAGTTCAAGGGGGCCGAATACTTTCGCAAGGCACTGTATATGTATTTATTATGGATCCCCATTCAGCTACTCTTCCTGGGTTCCGGCAGAATTAAAGCAGTTATTCACAACACACTAAGTATGTGCCCTCAGGTCCATACTCCACTACCACATATCTACAACACAAAATCTATGTATACGTGTGTGCGTATGTTATTGTGTGTGTATGCATGTGTCTGTGCCTCTGTGTTACTTCACAGTCCCTGCTGTTCTATTAGCTGTATTTCTACATGCTTTTTAAATACGATTCTACTGCTGTTACCTGATGTGGAGAGTTCCATGTAGTCATGGCTCTATGTAGTACTGTGCACCTCCCATAGTCTGTTCTGGACTTGGGGACTGTGAAGAGACCTCTGGTGAAATGTCTTGTGGGGTATGCATGGGTCTCTGAGCTGTGTGCTATTAGTTTAAACAGACAGCTCGGTACCTGCAGCTTGTCAACACCTCTTACGAAAACAAGTAATGATGATGCAATCTCTCTTCCACTTTGAGCCATGGGAGATTGACATGCATGTCATTAATGTTAGCTCTCCGTGTACTTTTAAGGGCCAGCCGTTCTGCCCTGTTCTGAATCAACTGCAATATTCCCAAGTCCTTCTTTGTGGCACCTCACCACATGACTGAACAGTAGTCCATGTGTTACAAAACTAGGGCCTGTAGGTCCTGCCTTGTTGATAGTGTTGTTAAGAATGCAGAGCATCACTTTATTATGCACAGACTTCTCCCCATCTTAGCTACTGTTGTATCAATATGTTTTGACCATGACAGTTTACAATCCAGGGTAACTCCAAGCAGTTAGTCACCTCAACTTCCTCAATTTCCACATTACTCATTATGAAATGTAGTTGAGGTTTAGCGAATGATTTGTCCCAAATACAATGATTTCAGTTTTGGAAATATTTAGGACTAACTTATTCCTTGCTACCCATTCCAAAACTAACTGCAGCTCTTTGTTAAGTGTTGCAGTCATTTCAGTCGCTGTAGTAGCTGACGTGTATAGTGTTGAGTCATCCGCATACATAGGCACACTGACCTTACTCAAAGCCAGTGGCATGTTGTTAGTAAAAAGCAAGGTTCCTACCCTGGGGAATTCCTGCTTCTACCTGGATTATGTTTGAGAGGCTTCCATTAAAGAACACCCTCTGTGTTCTGTTAGACAAGTAACTCTTTATCCACATTATAGCAGGGGGTGTAAAGCCATAACACACCAGATTTTTCCAGCAGCAGACTATGATCAATAATGTCAAAAGCTGCACTGAAGTCTAACAAGACAGCCCCACAATCATTTTATCATAAATTTATCTCAGCCAATCATCAGTAATTTGTGTAAGTGTTGTGCTTGTTCAGTGTCCTTTATATGCGTGCTGAAAGTCTGTTGTCAATTTGTTTACTGTGAAATAGCATTGTATCTGGTCAAACAAATTTTTCCAGAAGTTTACTAAGGGTTGGTAACAGGCTGATTGGTTGGCTATGAGCCAGTAAAAGGGGGTTTTACTATTCAAGGGTACCAGAATGACTTTAGCTTCCCCGGGGCCTGATGGCAGACACTTTCTATCAGGCTTAAATTGAAGATGTGGCAAATAGGAGTGGCAATATCGTCCACTATTATCCTGAGTAATTTTCCATCCAGATTGTCAGACCCCAGTGGCTTGTCAATGTTGATAGACAATAATTTCTTCACCTCTTCCACACTGACTTTAATTCAAAGTACAATTATTGTCTTTCATAATTTGGTCAGATATACTTGGACGTGTAGTGTTAGGGCTTTTTGCTGGCATGTCATCCCTAAGATTGCTTATCTTGCCAATGAAAAGGTAATTAAAGTAGTTGACAATATCAGTGGTTCTTGTGATAAATGAGCCATTTGATTCAATGAATGATGGAGCCAAGTTGGCTTTTTCCCCCAAAATGTAATGTAAGGTGCTCCAAAGCTTTTTACTAACATTCTTTATATAATTTTGTTTAGCTTAGTCACATGATTTATTAATTTGTTAGTTTGCCAATCAGTTGGGCTGCCAGACT
The DNA here is from genome assembly GCF_013265735.2 of Oncorhynchus mykiss. NCBI lineage: Eukaryota > Metazoa > Chordata > Actinopteri > Salmoniformes > Salmonidae > Oncorhynchus > Oncorhynchus mykiss. The sequence continues at coordinate 35,437,694 of NC_048593.1, forward strand.
TATTTGCCCTACCATTTGCCTCATCCCTCGTATTAACCATACAATTTTTCAATTCCTCATCAATCCCTGCTCAATATGTCTGAACCAACAGTGTTGTTCCACCTCCTACACATGCGATCACCTAGTTTAAACGTCTCTAGAGACTTGATCTCTCTCATCATTACTCAGTGCCCACTGCACTGAAGATAGGAAACACTGTCACCACTGATAAATCCACCATAATTGAACATTTCAATAAGCATTTTTCTACGGCTGGCCATGCTTTCCACCTGGCTACTCCTACCCCGGTCAACAGCACTGCACCCCCCACAGCAACTCGCCCAAGCCTTCCCCATTTCTCCTTCTCCCAAATCCGTTCAGCTGATGTTCTGAAAGAGCTGCAAAATCTGGACCCCTACAAATCAGCCGGGCTAGACAATCTGGACCCTTTCTTTCTAAAATGATCTGCCGAAATTGTTGCCACCCCTATTACTAGCCTGTTCAACCTCTCTTTCGTGTCGTCTGAGAATCCCAAAGATTGGAAAGCAGCTGCAGTCATCCCCCTCTTCAAAGGGGGGGACACTCTTGACCCAAACTGCTACAGACCTATATCTATCCTACCATGCCTTTCTAAGGTCTTCGAAAGCCAAGTCAACAAACAGATTACCGACCATTTCGAATCTCACCATACCTTCTCTGCTATGCAATCTGGTTTCAGAGCTGGTCATGGGTGTACCTCAGCCATGCTCAAGGTCCAAAACGATATCATAATCGATAAGAGACATTACTGTGCAGCCGTATTCATTGATCTGGCCAAGGCTTTCGACTCTGTCAATGACCACATTCTTATTGGCAGACTCAACAGCCTTGGTTTCTCAAATGATTGCCTCGCCTGGTTTACCAACCACTTCTCTGATAGAGTTCAGTGTGTCAAATCGGAGGGCCTGTTGTCCGGACCTCTGGCAGTCTCTCTGGGGGTGCCAGAGGGTTTAATTCTCAGGCCAACTCTTTTCTCTGTATGCATCAATGATGAAACTGCTCTTGCTGCTGGTGATTCTCTGATCCACCTCTACGCAGACGACACCATCTTGTAAACTTCTGGCCCCTCTTTGGACACTGTGTTAACTAACCTCCAGACGAGCTTCAATGCCATACAACTCTCCTTCCATGGCCTCCAACTGCTCTTAAATGCAAGTAAAACTAAATGCATGCTATTCAATCGATCACTGCCCGCACCTGCACGCTCATCCAGCATCACTACTCTGTACGGCTCTGACTTAGAATACGTGGACAACTACAAATACCTAGGTGTCTGACTGTAAACTCTCCTTCCAGACTCACATTAAGCATCTCCAATCCAAAATTAAATCTAGAATCGGCTTCCTATATCGCAACAAAGCATCCTTCATTATGCTGCCAAATATACCCTCGTAAAACCGACCATCCTACCGATCCTCGACGAGGTCATCTATAAAATAGCTTCCAACACTTTACTCAACAAATTGGATGCAGTCTATCACAGTGCCATCCATTTTTGTCACCAAAGCCCCATACACTACACTGCGACCTGTACGCTCTCGTTGGTTGACCCTCGCTTCATACTTGTTGCCAAACCCACTGGCTACAGGTCATCTACAAGTCTCTGCTAGGTAAAGCCTCGCCTCGTCTCAGCTCACTGGTCACCATAGCAGCACCCACTCATAGCACGCACTCCAGCAGGTATATCTCACTGTTCACCCCAAAGCCAATTCCTCCTTTGGTCGCCTTTCCTTACAGTTCTCTGCTGCCAATGACTGGAACGAACTGCAAAAATCACTGAAGCTGGAGACTCATATCTCCCTCATTAGCTTTAAGCACCAGCTGTCAGAGCAGCTCACAGATCACTGCATCTGTACATAGCCCATCTGTAAATAGCCCATCCCCATACTATATTTATTTATCTTGCTCCTTTGCACCCCAGTATCTCTACTTGCACATTCATCTTCTGCACATCTACTATTCCAGTGTTTATTGCTATATTGTAATTACTTCGCCACCATGGCCTATTTATTGCCTTAACTCCCTCATATTACCTCATTTGCACTCACTGTATATAGACTTTTGGTTTTATTTTTTTCTACAGTATTATTGAATGGATGTTTTGTTAATTCCATGTGTAACTCTGTTGTTGTATTGTGTCGAATTGCTGTGCTTTATCTTGGCCAGATCGCAGTTGCAAATGAGAACTTGTTCTCAACTAGCCTACCTGGTTAAATAAAGGTGAAATTTAACAAATTTAAAAAGGAGATTTAACCATTTTTAGTTATTTTCTTAATGGGTACGTGTTTATTAGTAACTGGAATAAGCAATTTTATAAATGTATCAAGTGCAACGTCTAGTTTCTCCTTATTACATACCAGCAAATATTCTTTACATCATCAACATATGAAACACTACAAAAAACATATTGTACACAATATTAGGTCCAGGATCCCTGCACATTTTAAATATGGTATTGGAACTGACCCTGTATATAGTCACTGTACCCCTATACATATCTACCTCCATCACTCCAGTATCCCTGCACATTGTAAATATGGAACTGACCCTGTATATAGTATGCTTACCCCTATACATATCTACCTCCATCCCTCCACATTGTAAATATGGAACTGACCCTGTATATAATATGCTTACTTACTTATTGTGTTCTTATGTCTCGTGTTTTTTCCTAGTATTAAATTGTTATTGATTATTGCATTTTGGGGTTTTGAGTTTGCAAGAAAGGCGTTTCACTGTACTTTTGCACATGACATTAAAACTAAACACGTATTTTATTTTTTGGTGACTGTATATCCAGACATCTTGACTTACATGGACTTTGGGCGTGGGTGGAAGTCCATGACAATCACCTCTCTGAAGAAAAAACAAATTCCACGATAGATCATCTGTCATCATGTGTGCACAAAATATGAATTGAAAAGTGCTGTCAGTGACTTGTTGATGGTGTCTCACCGAGTCCTCCGTTCTCCTCCTCAGTGTGCTCCATTCTGGAGACAGTGGGGGCCCCAGGGCCATGTAGGATGTCTCTCCCGGCCAAAGTCCCTTTGACTCACTGCCCTCTGCAGGAACACACAGACCCATCAGTGCGGCATAGCGTCTCAGGATTATGGGTTTGAGACTGTTCTTAAATTGGTCATGCAGATAGTATACATGACAAGCAGTTGATTTCACTACTTGTTACGCAATGATGTCATAGATTGTTTTAGCGTTCCTGGGTGTGTCGTGTGTGGTGCTGTACCTTCAAACGAGCAGTTGGAGGAAAGTGAGAGGTCTGAGAAGATAGTGGAGTTGAAGAGAGAGGGTTCAGCCAGAGCAGAGTCTGCGACTGAAGGTGTGACAGTGGAAGGAGTCGAGTCAGTGGATGGGGAGATGGTATGCCTTAAGGCAGGGCTGAGGACCCCACTCCGCTTCACGGTACCACTTTTATCCATATCCTCATCTTCAGGAGAGTGCTGCAACAGATGAACACAGACACTGGTGTGGTTCCAAAAAAACATTGTTGAGTGCCTGAGAGGCTGATGATAGTCTGTAGTTCTCGCTCACCTCAGCAGAGGGCGCTCTCTTTATGGTTAACCTCCTGCAAGGGATATCAAACAGACACAAATATACTATGTTATGGGAATTAAACATGTGTAGTGGTGTGAATGTGCAGTATTGTTTTACTTGGTATGTTTGTTTGTAATGGAAATTATATTTTGTTATTTTTTTCCCTTTGGGGTGTTATTGCCTTCCAGACACAATACAGTAGGTAGGTACGGTTGTTTTACCTTCCAGACACAATACAGTAGGTAGGTACGGTTGTTTTACCTTCCAGACACAATACAGTAGGTAGGTAAGGTTGTATTACCTTCCAGACACAATACGGTAGGTAGGTAAGGTTGTTTTACCTTCCAGACACAATACAGTAGGTAGGTAAGGTTGTTTTACCTTCCAGACACAATACAGTAGGTAGGTAAGGTTGTTTTACCTTCCAGACACAATACAGTAGGTAGGTAAGGTTGTTTTACCTTCCAGACACAATACAGTAGGTAGGTACGGTTGTTTTACCTTCCAGACACAATACAGTAGGTAGGTAAGGTTGTATTACCTTCCAGACACAATACGGTAGGTAGGTAAGGTTGTTTTACCTTCCAGACACAATACAGTAGGTAGGTAAGGTTGTTTTACCTTCCAGACACAATACAGTAGGTAGGTAAGGTTGTTTTACCTTCCAGACACAATACAGTAGGTAGGTAAGGTTGTTTTACCTTCCAGACACAATACAGTAGGTAGGTAAGGTTGTTTTACCTTCCAGACACAATACAGTAGGTAGGTAAGGTTGTTTTACCTTCCAGACGCAATACAGTAGGTAGGTAAGGTTGTTTTACCTTCCAGACGCAATACAGTAGGTAGGTAAGGTTGTTTTACCTTCCAGACACAATACAGTAAGTAGGTAAGGTTGTTTTACCTTCCAGACACAATACAGTAGGTAGGTAAGGTTGTTTTACCTTCCAGACACAATACAGTAGGTAGGTAAGGTTGTTTTACCTTCCAGACACAATACAGTAGGTAGGTACGGTTGTTTTACCTTCCAGACACAATACAGTAGGTAGGTAAGGTTGTTTTACCTTCCAGACGCAATACAGTAGGTAGGTAAGGTTGTTTTACCTTCCAGACGCAATACAGTAGGTAGGTAAGGTTGTTTTACCTTCCAGACACAATACAGTAGGTAGGTAAGGTTGTTTTACCTTCCAGACACAATACAGTAGGTAGGTACGGTTGTTTTACCTTCCAGACACAATACAGTAGGTAGGTACGGTTGTTTTACCTTCCAGACACAATACGGTAGGTAGGTAAGGTTGTTTTACCTTCCAGACACAATACAGTAGGTAGGTACGGTTGTTTTACCTTCCAGACACAATACAGTAGGTAGGTACGGTTGTTTTACCTTCCAGACACAATACGGTAGGTAGGTAAGGTTGTTTTACCTTCCAGACACAATACAGTAGGTAGGTAAGGTTGTTTTACCTTCCAGACACAATAACAGTAGGTAGGTACGGTTGTTTTACCTTCCAGACACAATACAGTAGGTAGGTAAGGTTGTTTTACCTTCCAGACACAATACAGTAGGTAGGTACGGTTGTTTTACCTTCCAGACACAATACAGTAGGTAGGTACGGTTGTTTTACCTTCCAGACACAATACGGTAGGTAGGTAAGGTTGTTTTACCTTCCAGACACAATACAGTAGGTAGGTAAGGTTGTTTTACCTTCCAGACACAATACAGTAGGTAGGTACGGTTGTTTTACCTTCCAGACACAATACGGTAGGTAGGTAAGGTTGTTTTACCTTCCAGACACAATACAGTAGGTAGGTAAGGTTGTTTTACCTTCCAGACACAATAACAGTAGGTAGGTACGGTTGTTTTACCTTCCAGACACAATAACAGTAGGTAGGTAAGGTTGTTTTACCTTCCAGACACAATACAGTAGGTAGGTAAGGTTGTTTTACCTTCCAGACACAATAACAGTAGGTAGGTAAGGTTGTTTTACCTTCCAGACACAATACAGTAGGTAGGTAAGGTTGTTTTACCTTCCAGACACAATACAGTAGGTAGGTAAGGTTGTGTTACCTTCCAGACACAATACAGTAGGTAGGTAAGGTTGTTTTACCTTCCAGACACAATACAGTAGGTAGGTAAGGTTGTTTTACCTTCCAGACACAATACAGTAGGTAGGTACGGTTGTTTTACCTTCCAGACACAATACAGTAGGTAGGTACGGTTGTTTTACCTTCCAGACACAATACGGTAGGTAGGTAAGGTTGTTTTACCTTCCAGACACAATACAGTAGGTAGGTAAGGTTGTGTTACCTTCCAGACACAATACAGTAGGTAGGTAAGGTTGTTTTACCTTCCAGACACAATACGGTAGGTAGGTAAGGTTGTGTTACCTTCCAGACACAATACAGTAGGTAGGTAAGGTTGTTTTACCTTCCAGACACAATACAGTAGGTAGGTAAGGTTGTTTTACCTTCCAGACACAATACAGTAGGTAGGTAAGGTTGTTTTACCTTCCAGACACAATACAGTAGGTAGGTAAGGTTGTTTTACCTTCCAGACGACACAATACAGTAGGTAGGTACGGTTGTTTTACCTTCCAGACACAATACAGTAGGTAGGTACGGTTGTTTTACCTTCCAGACACAATACAGTAGGTATGTAAGTGCTATAAAAGAGATGTATATGGAATGTCTTATAGCCTCACCTTTCAAGTAACGCTTCCTCAACACACTCCAGTAGACTTCTGCACCTCAAATGTAGAGTAGATTCAGTTATTGTTGCTTTCATTTGCGATTTATTACGGCTGACGTCACATAGGAAGTGTGAGAAATAATAGCTTACGGTGAGTTCTTCTCATCTCCTGTAATGCTCCATTCGTCATATGATCCCTGTTGGGGAAAATATGTTAATGCACTGACAATTTGACAAATAAATTAATTGTTTTTCTATGTTCAACCTGCTGTTTGTGGAACATAGAGGTTAGACACAGATAATCCTCACCAGGTCAGGAGAGAGCTCAGTCTCCTTCCTCATGGGAGGCCCAAATTTCAGCAGATCAACTGGAAAACACACATATACAATTATGATCCAGAATAGCACCTTTAAATAAACTCAGCAAAAAATAAAAGAAACGTGCCTTTTTCAGGACCCTGTCTTTCAAACATAATTCTGAAAAATCCAAATGACTTCACAGATCTTCATTGTAAAGGGTTCAAACACTGTTTCCCATGCTTGTTCAATGAACCATAAACAATTAATGAACATGCACCTGTGGAACGCTCGTTAAGACACTAACAGCTTACAGACGGTGGGCAATTAAAGTCACAGTTATGAAAATGTAGGACACTAAAGAGGCCTTTCTACTGACAATGAAAAACACCAAAATAAAGATGCCCAGGGTCCCTGCTCATCTGCGTGAACGTGCCTTAGGCATGCTGCAAGGAAGCATGAGAACTGCAGATGTGGCCAGGGCAATAAACTGCAATGTCTGTACTGTGAGACGCATATAAGACAGCGCTACAGGGAGACAGGACGGACAGCTGATCGTCCTCGCAGTGGCAGACCATGTGTAACAACACCTGCACAGGATCGGTACACCCGAACATCACACCTGTGGGACAGGTACAGGATGGCAACAACAACTGCCTGAGTTACACCAGGAATGCACAATCCCTCCATCAGTGCTCAGACTGTTCGCAATAGGCTGAGAGGCTGGACTGAGGGCTTGTAGGCCTGTTGTAAGGCAGGTCCTCACCAGACATCACCGGCAACAACGTCGCCTATGGGCACAAACCCACCATTGCTGGACCAGACAGGATTGTCAAAAAGTGCTCTTCGCTGACGAGTCACGGTTTTGTCTCACCAGGGGTGATGGTCAGATTCGCATTTATCTTCAAAGGAATGAGCGTTACACCAAGGCCTGTATTCTGGAGCAGGATCTGGAGGTGGAGGGCCCGTCATGGTCTGGGGCAGTGTGTCACAGCATCATCAGACTGAGCTTGTTGTCATTGCAGGCAATCTCAACGCTGTGCGTTACAGGGAAGACATCCCCCTCCCTCATGTGGTACCCTTCCTGCAGGCTCATCCTGACATGACCCTCCAGCATGACAATGCCACCAGCCATACTGCTCGTTCTGGGCGTGATTTCCTGCAAGACAGGAATTCCAGTATTCTGCCATGGCCAGCGAAGTGCCCGGATCTCAATCCCATTGACCAAGTCTGGGACCTGTTGGATCAGAGGGTGAGGGCTAGGTCCATTCCCCCCCAGAAATGACTGGGAACTTGCAGGTGCCTTGGTGGAACATCTCCCAGCAAGAACTGGCAAATCTGGTGCAGTCCATTAGGAGGAGATGCATTGCAGTACTTAATGCAGCTGGTGGCCACACCAGATACTGCCTGTTACTTTTGGTTTTGACCCCCCTTTGTTCAGGAACACATTATTCAATTTCTGTTAGTCACATGTCTGTGGAACTTGTTCAGTTTATGTCTCTGTTGTTGAATCTTGTTATGTTCATACAAATATTTACCAATGTTAAGTTTGCTGAAAATAAACAGTTAACAGTGAGAGCAAGTTTCTATTTTTGCTGAGTTTATGAAATAAACTCTGTAGTTGATAATCATCATTATCATCATCATAATCATATATTTTTGTTATGACAATGATATGAGATACCAGTAAACAAAAACACACTTGTTCTCACACTACTCTCTTTCATTTTCTGTGAATAGATACCAGTGACTATCCCCTCGTGTCCTACTGACCTTGGCTGCTTGCCCCTGGATGCTGTAATGTAATGCTACATTGGCCATAACAATGGCTCATCAGTAACAGAGTCCTTGAGGAGCTGTGCTTAGAGGGCAAGGATATGAGAGGCTATACAGATGCCGTATCTTAATTTGCAGGAAAAAAATCCTGCAGCAACAGGATGTTAGTTATTATGTGGAATATAATTAAATATACATGTTTGTAGAGGTTGATACATTTTTCATGAGGGAAAATCAATTCTGAAATTTCTAAGTGCAAATTACAAACTTCAGAAGCCTTTATGAACCTCAAATACACTCCATGTTTCTGGAACAGGGTGATCAAATTAAGATCCTACATCTGTAGTTACTCACAATGCTCCTCAGACTGAGTCCTTTGGACCGGCAGGTGTTTCGCTAAGGAATGGATCTGATCAGGGAATGCACTGCATGTCTGCAAACCCACACAACAACAACATACACAGCACATACAGATCATTAGTGACATATTCATCTTAGTAGTATAGTAATCCACATCATATATTGTTGAGCCCAAGCATACATTTCAGGAAAGGGTAGGATAGGATAGGGGGACATGCTCACGTCAAGATCACTCTCATCCATAGTGTGTGTGGTTTGCAGAACAGGGTTGCTGGCCATGTCCAGCAGTTCAATGGCCAGAGTCCTGGTCAGCAGCTGACTCACAAAGGGGTGCTGAAGAGAAATAGATAATGTGGGGAGTGTCTGTCACCCAAAGGACTACAGAACAGTTTTTCCACTAGGGACATGAATTCACCAGTTTTTTTATTAACGTTGATGCTATTTTGTTGCGCTCCTCTAAAAGGATGGAACTCTGAGGTAGTACCTGTAACAGTTTCTCCGAACTGGGCCTCTTGCGAGGGTTCTTGGTGAGGGATATTTTCACAAAGCTGTGAAAGTCTGCAGACCTAAACAGATAGTTATTGGTCATTACCACATGGACTCCTAGACACTCACAGTAACATACAGTATATACACTGCTCAAAAAAATAAAGGGAACACTTAAACAACACAATGCAACTCCAAGTCAATCACACTTCTGTGAAATCAAACTGTCCACTTAGGAAGCAACACTGATTGACAATACATTTCACATGCTGTTGTGCAAATGGAATAGACAACAGGTGGAAATTATAGGCAATTAGCAAGACACCCCCAATAAAGGAGTGGTTCTGCAGGTGATAACCACAGACCACTTCTCAGTTCCTATGCTTCCTGGCTGATGTTTTGGTTACTTTTGAATGCTGGCGGTGCTTTCACTCTAGTGGTAGCATGAGACGGAGTCTACAACCCACACAAGTGGCTCAGGTAGTGCAGCTCATACAGGATGACACATCAATGCGAGCTGTGGCAAGAAGGTTTGCTGTGTCTGTCAGCGTAGTGTCCAGAGCATGGAGGCGCTACCAGGAGACAGGCCAGTACATCAGGAGACATGGAGGAGGCTGTAGGAGGGCAACAAGTGGGGGTTGTGCTTACAGCCCAACACCGTGCAGGACGTTTGGCATTTGCCAGAGAACACCAAGATTGGCAAATTCGCCACTGGCGCCCTGTGCTCTTCACAGATGAAAGCAGGTTCACACTGAGCACATGTGACAGAGTCTGGAGATGCCGTGGAGAACGTTCTGCTGCCTGCAACATCCTCCAGCATGACCGGTTTGGTGGTGGGTCAGTCATGGTGTGGGGTGGCATTTCTTTGGGGGGCCGCACAGCCCTCCATGTGCTCGCCAGAGGTAGCTTGACTGCCATTAGGTACCGAGATGAGATCCTCAGACCCCTTGTGAGACCATATGCTGGTACAGTTGGCCCTGGGTTCCTCCTAATGCAAGACAATGCTAGACCTCATGTGGCTGGAGTGTATCAGCAGTTCCTGCAAGAGGAAGGCATTGATGCTATGGACTGGCCCGCCCGTTCCTCAGACCTGAATCCAATTGAGCACATCTGGGACGCCATGTCTCGCTCCATCCACCAACGCCACGTTGCACCACAGACTGTCCAGGAGTTGGCGGATGCTTTAGTCCAGGTCTGGGAGGAGATCCCTCAGGAGACCATCCGTTACCTCATCAGGAGCATGCCCAGGCGTTGTAGGGGGGTCATACAGGCACGTGGAGGCCACACACACTACTGAGCCTCATTTTGACTTGTTTTTAAGGACATTACATCAAAGTTGGATCAGCCTGTAGTGTGGTTTTCCACTTTCATTTTTGAGTGTGACTCCAAATCCAGACCTCCATAGGTTGATAAATTTGATTTCCATTGATAATTTTGTGTGATTTTGTTGTCAGCACATTCAACTATGTAAAGAAAAAAGTATTTAATAAGAATATTTCATTCATTCAGATCTAGGATGTGTTATTTTAGTGTTCCCTTTATTTTTTTTTAGCAGTGTACTTTCGGTTCTGGAGCTCATATGACTTTTTAACAATAAAGTAACTTAAACCATTTGGCCTTGTCCTTTAGTTTGGGTGGCTGGAAGCTGCTCTTTGACATCATCATCAAGGCCCTGGGAAAAAAGAACAAAAAAAATTGTATGTACTTAACCTGTTGATGAAACATGATGCAGTGTTAATTATCTAAATCTGATCTGTTAATATGACTGGATAGATGAAACTAGATTGAATCTGTATACTGATAATAATGAGAGGTGACATCCCAGCAACGGTGCCCTCACCTCATGGGGTGCAGGTCAAACATGGGAGGCTGAAGCTCTGCCAGCTCGATAGCGGTGATGCCCACTGCCCAGATGTCACATAGCTGGTTGTAGCCACCTTTCTTCTCCACTGCTGCCACCTCGGGTGCCATCCTAAAAGAGCAAAGCTGCCCGTGGATAACTATGGTAAACCATGATCAATGGCCTTGTTTTGGTACCATGGACGAACTTTGGTACCAGATCACTCACCAGTAAGGCGTGCCTATGAATGACTTCCTCTTGGCAACGGAGGCGTTGATCTCAGCTGCAACGCCAAAATCCGCTGGGGAAAAAAAGATGCCGTGAGAGAGTTGGAAAAAAAGTATTTTAGTAGATCTGTTTTTGAGTGCGTCTATGGGAGAGGCAGAGAGGATGTGTGAGAGTGAGTGACAGTGTGAGGGTGGTTGACAGTCACTGACCCAGTTTGACATCTCCTCGCTCTGTCAGAAGAACGTTTGCTCCCTGTGAAAAACCCACAGTGACACAATGAGTGCACCGTCTCATGCTCTCTCATGAGGACCGCCCACAGCTCCAATTACACACACACACACACTTAAATATTAGATTTCAGTAAGTATGAAGGAGTAGTTCCAACACGCCAGACCAAAATGATTCAATTCAGATGAGGGGTAGAGTAAACTGTTTACATGTTTTATATTCAACAATACATTACCTTTATATCTCTATGCATTTTCCCAGTCTCGTGTAAGTGATGCAGTCCCTATAAACACAGAAAACCCAATAACACCACACTGAAAAAAATGAATGTTCTGGAGAATTCTTGCCTGATAAAGAACCATTGATTTAAAGGGGGGGGGGGGGGGGGGGGGGGTAGTACCACTCACTGGTGTAAAATACATTCAGTGTTGGTGTTAATAACCAGAGTTTAACCAAAACCACACCCATAATTAATCTATTTCCCAGCATGCTCTATTGCAGGTTGGTTTTTAGAATTGTTTGTTTCGATATCTATGTTTTTGCATGCACATTGATTGATTAATTGAATATCATGCTACTCAAATATATAACATACATTTTTCTAAACTATTCCAATCTGTTACTTGAACTTATTGCATCAGTTAGTGTTCCAGTTAAGATGTTTAAGGTCGTCTCATACCTTAATCTTCTCAACCCTGGTAGTCATTCTGAATGCAGGTTGCATGTGAATACAAGTTCAAAATATTGGATATCCCCACTCAGGCTGGATTCCAATAGGAATCACTTTGCAAGCCAGCTTAATGTAATTTAAGAGGCCCTTAAAATAAGTCCTTATGAAATATGTATTGTTTTGTCACTTTGTGAATGCCACATGACTGTAAATGAATGAATGCAACAACCATGTCTCTCTCAGTAGCAAACACAGTCATGGGTGGTACTGGTAACTCAAATCCATTCAAAAGGCACTGAGAAATATGCAAATAAGGCTTAAAACACTACAGCAGGGCTATTCAATTCCAGTCCTGGAAGGCCAAACACATTTCTGGTTTGGATTTTTGAACGGTTCTTCAGAGGCCCTAAAATGGTTACCCTATGGCCCTCAAACTCAACTCTGGACCTCAAAGACAGTTCCAATGCTTTTTTCACTGTTCCCCTCTAAATCAGGGACTGATTTAGTCCTGGGACACCAGGTGGGTGCAATTAATTATTAGGTAAAACAGAAAACCAGCAGGCTCCGGACCTCGTAGGGTCAAAGTTGAATACCCATGCCCTGTGGCATTGCTCTCAAGAACCTTATTTGGTTCCAACTTGCACCTTTATTTTTTAGAGTGTGGCACTGTACCCCAGAGCAACAGTCAAGCAGGACGTTTATGAATTTATAATGTGAATAATGTTACATCCAAATAGAAGGTTTCACAGTAGAAAATGGTTGAACGCCTCAGCCAATGAATAAAGCTGCATATAATTTCATGCTTACCTGTAGTGTTTCCCTGCACACATATGCAATCTGCCTCTCATTCAGGGGGCCAGTAACTATGGAAACATAAAAATGAAGTATTTCAGGGCCATCATAAAAAAAAAATGAATGATGTACACAGTAGTAACTGATATCATTTATTTGATCATTTTTTAAAGGGATAGATCAGCTTTAATATTGCAGATTGATTGTGGATTCCATCAATGTAATTGTCTGCATCATTTCCAATCCCCCATATTTTTGGGGGTAAATATATACATTATATATATATATATTTTTTTTTACATATTTTCCTGGTTGAATACTTGAACACTGGATGATGCCATTCATATACACCAGAGCCATGTATTAAGTACCATGATAAATGTCCTGCAGGGAACCTCCTCCGCAGTACTCCATGCAAATCCACAGCTTGTTATTTCTATCAAAGGAAGAGGCATGCCGTTAAAGGACAGTGGTGTAAAGTACTTAAGTAAAAAAATACTTTAAAGTACTACTTAAGTAGTTTTTTGGGGGTATTTTGTTTTACAACTTTTACTTCACTACATTCATGAAGATAATGGAAATGGAAGTTTTGCTCCATTCATTTTCCCTGACACCCAAAAGTACATGTTACATTTTGAATGCTTAGCAGGACAGGAAAATGGTCTAATTCACACACTTATCAAGAGAACAACCCTGGTCATCCCTACTGCCTCTGATTTGGCAGACTCACTAAACACAAATGCTTTGTTTGTAAATTATGTCTGAGTGTTTGAGTGTGCCCCTGGCTATCGATAAATAAACCGCATAGTTTGATTAATATAAGGAATTTGAAATGATTTATACTTTTACTTTTGATACTTAAGTATATTTAAAACCAAATACTTTTAGACTTTTACTCAAGTAGTATTTTACTGGGTGACTTTCACTTTTAATTGAGTCATTTTCTATTAAGGTACAGTACCTTTTAGGTGTGACAACTGGGTACTTTTCCCACCACTATTAAATGGAATACCTCATTGCATTTCATATCAAGTTTCAACGTAATGTTTGATTGCAGACCAAACCTGAGGTAGCTGCCGAAATAGGCCACAATGTTCTTGTGAGTGCATTCTTTAATCATGGTAATCTCCTGCTGGATAGATAAGATGTCATCACCTGAAGAGAGAGATGAGAAAAGACTGGAATATCACGACTTCACCACAATGTGATTAAAGGTCCAATGCAGATATTTGTATCTCAATATCATATCATATCTGGGTAACAATTAAGTACCTTACTGTGATTTTTGACCATTTTAATTGAAAAACAATAACCAAAAAATAGCTTCTTAGCAAAGATAATTTTTCAAGCAAGAATTTAGCTAGGACTGTCTAGGAGTGGTCTGAGTGGGGAAGGGAAAACTGAAAACTAGCTGTTATTGGCAGATAGGTTTGGAGCCCTCTTTCTTGTTGGTGTATTAACTAACGTATCGCCTGGTGATGTCACCAGGCAGGCCAAAACTCAATCCCGTCAAAACAGGCAGAAATTTCAGGCAGTCCTTTCAAACAACTCTATAAAAGAGCATAATCATAATTTTCACAATTTCGCACTATTATTCCAAACTCATAGTGTGTAAATATATATTAAACAAAGGAGAATCACTGGGCCTTTAAGATAAACACAATCACATTTGGGATAAATATCCTACCAGGATCTAGTTTTACAACTTTGATTGCAGAGATCACGGATGTCTTGATGTTTCGTGCCTATAGAGAAGACAAAGTACAAAAAAAAAAAGATTTTTATTCTGATCATATGACATTGTGGTTTCACTTCTTGCTGTGAACGTTATAGGTAGTGACATGACCTTTGAAGTCATGAGTGTCACAGCATCTCAGTTCTACAATGGGAAAAGGAATAGTAGCCTACCACGCATCAGTAGTTAAAATATTTCCAGATAAATTATCTTATTTGTAGGCCTTGTGCTCACACTTTCTCTTTCTGAGAAAACTTGGGTGATAAAGGAAAGAACACCCTCACTGTATGGCTACAGCACAGGAGGTTGGTGGCACTTTAATTGGGGAGGACGGGCTTGTGGTAATGGCTGGAGCGGAATATGTGGAATGGTATCAAACAAATGGTTTCTATGTGTTTGATGCCATTTCATTCGCTCTGTTCCAGCCATTATTATACGCAGTCCTCTCCTACGCAGCTTCCACTGGTCTACAGATCATGATGCCATTCCATTAGCTTCGTTCAGACATTATTATACGCAGTCCTCTCCTATGCAGCTTCCACTGGTCTACAGATCATGATGCCATTCCATTAGCTTCGTTCAGACATTATTATACCACGTCCTCTCCTATGCAGCTTCCACTGGTCTACAGATCATACAGACACCATGCTTCTGTTACCAAGCAAAGCAGCAAACGGCCACCAGGGAACAATGAGGCTCCTGTCACCAATAGAAGAACTGCTACCTTTGAAAAAAATACATCTGTTACGGAACGGTACTCACTTCCTGTTTTGTTTCTGTAGTAAAAGATTTCCGGAGATGTAAGGCATGTATCATATTGCAGCAGAACTTTTACCTCGGCTATTATTGCAAGATCACTTACCAAACAGGACCTAGGCGACCAATCGTTCCCTAATTTCATAATGATCTACTCATTTTATTTTTTCAATTAGAAAAAGTACATTCATTACAGAACTATCTCCAATACTTTACAAGGGTGTATTGGGTGTCATGTGCTATGACAGTGAAGCTGCAGTGAAAATACTATATTTGCTGGCCATTCCAAATATTATGCTATCGGTCAGGGTACTGGCTTGATGTGTACAGTGAGTTTCTCACAGATGACACTTCTTCCTTTCTCAACTCATTGTTAGTTTCCTGTTACCAACTGCTCCCTTCTAGTCACCATCTCAGCTAACCATATTGTAAGATTTAACAGTGGAGTGCATTTCATAATTTAGTGTGCTGGACCTTTTTCAACAAATGACCAGGTAGACCAATAGAAAGGGCTTTTTCAGCATTTCAATGAGCCTTGTTTTGACATCAGTCATTCTGATGTTAAACTCTGTGCACATGTCAACCAAACATTCAATACAGTTATGGAGAGAGACCATGCAGCCTGCCTCCATGCACAAATTGATGACAGAACAGATGGTGAAATACCACTTTTCTGGCAAACATTATATCAGGAAAAAATATATAAAAAAATAAAATCACAAAACAATTTATATCACTATTGATTAATAAAACCATCACATTATTTTTTTAAACGTTGACTGCAACCCGTCAACATGGAACCGACTAGGGATATGAATAACCATTTAATCAAACAGGTGGGTCTGCTCAGGTATACCAATAAAGCCATATCAAAACAATCTTATAAATCGTGGGGTGGTTACAAATCCTGTTCGAAAGATACATAATTTTCACTAAAGGACTGCAAAATATCAGAGCATGGTTTATTTCAAATAGGCCTACCTTAAATACGTCTCCGTATGTACCACTACCGATCCGGTGAATCATCTCGTAGTCCTCCAATGGGTTCGAGTAGGAAACACCAATTGCATCCATCGCAGCACTGTATGTCTCGACTAGTGCTTTCTAGCCACTAATTATATGATTCCAATCCAGATGTCTGCACTTCCTCTGCAACAAACCATCAGAAGCAAAAGCTGAAATAAAAATGGCAGCTATACAGCCTTGTGATGCTCAGAGAACGGCAGCCTACCAGTGCCATGACATTTTTGTAAATAATAAGGCATTGTTGTTGCCACTGAATGGAAAACAGAATCTACATTCTGGGTTTTTCAGTGACACAAAGCCTTGTCAAAAAATAGTAATTGGTCCCCATTTCGGTTATTGTTTAAATTATATTTTATATTTTCCTTCTATTTCAGTAAAAATATTTGTGATAATAATCCCCTCTCGCACTCGCACTCGCGCGCGCGCACACACACACACACACACACACACACACACACACACACACACACACCCACACCCACACCCACACACACACACATATAAAGGGGTAGGTAGTAAACCCTGTGAATAAACTTGGGAGAGCCCCTGGGGTTCTTGAGACGATTGGTTGATTGACTGGGTGATTATTAAAGTTATTTTATGGATATAGGAAAAATGAACTCAGGATTTTTTAAACAATTATTTTGAAAATAGTAGCATAAGTAAACCACTGTATAAATATGCGGTATAAGGTAATGATACTGACTAGACCATATTGAGACCACACCTTTAAAGCCAAGCCCCCCCTTCGTGGTGAAGGCACGTCCATCGTTGTGCTCCGAAACATCATTTTCAAGGCGTCAAACGGGCTTGAGGAGTCAATTTAGCGTCAGTCATCTATTACAAATTGGAAAGAATTTGGAACAGAACATATTAGCTAGCTACGCACTTCGATTTTACGTTTATTTTGATTGTCTCGTTGTCTGGGTAGAAATCATCACAAAAATGGCAGATCCGATGACACAGTCTGGCCAGATCTCGTCCTCTCTGAACGCTTCATCGACAAAAGAATCCACATATTCCGGTAGGAAATTATTATTTTTTGAATTGTTTTATTTTGAATGCAAACATTTTGACCGTAATAGCTCGAGCTCAGCTCAACCACACTCGTATGCGATTCATGTTCAAACAATTGATGGCCGGGGGTTGTTGTTTGTGTGGTGTGTGTGTTTGTGTGTGAGTGAGTGAATGAATGCTAACGGTGCCCCAGAGAATTAGCGATTTGATCACATGTTGAACAGGACTCATGTTGGCTAACGTTAGCTAGTTATTGGTTTATTATATTATAGGTAACGTTACAGTCCCTCTATGTTGGTTAACAGTGTTGCGAATTGCCCATACCATAAAGCAATTGTTTGGGTAATTTGGTAGCTAGCAAAGGCCGAAGACCAGAGAAAGCCTTTTGTATTTTTGAGTAGCTCCGTAGCCCACAATAGTTCGTTTGTTCACCCAGTTGATCTCTGACCAATGTTATGTAGCTACGGTATTGTCAGTTTAGGGACATACCAAGGATCCCGGGTAGCAGCGACCGCGAGCACATGGCCCTGTTTGAAGGCTTTTTAAAATGGTTCTAATCACCCTGACAAGGATTGGACCAAGGAAGGCATGGTTACCATCCCTTTGCTTTCATTAATCAAACCAACCATGTCAGCTCAGTGGTTTCGTCAAGGAAATGTAAGTGGTGAGCCAAGAAACGTAATGTTTTTTTTGTGTATACGGTAAAACCTTATGACATTATTTTTGGCACCTTCAATTCTTGCACATTTTTCTCATTAGTACATTTCAACACTATACTCTAGGCAAATTTACTGAACTCCTAAACTTGGACGCAATCAGAACTCCTGTACATACTCCTCGTCATGAAGGTGGCCAATATCCTGCTTATATCTCAATGTAAAACCCGAGCTGATGACTGAAATAAGATAAAGAGGCCTCTATGCCTCTCCTCTGATCAGCTCGAGTGCACCTGAAATATGCAGCATGCAATGTGACTTGTCTTGATCGTATGTAGAGGTAACTCTTGACCGCTCAGCCAATTTATTGAAAGCTAGCCAGTGTTACAGGGGAGAGGCTATATGGACAGGCCTGGTGCCCAAATGGATGGCGTATGTCATGCGGCGTAGTGTGGCGACGAATGGATTCGGTTCAGTCAGTTGTTCTGATCAGCCCTTCCAGCTAGAAATGCTGGCTACTGGCAGCAGCATGGCACTAGTTACTTGTAAAAGTAAGTGATGTTTATTTTGATGGGCTACGGAGAAATACCTTGTAGTATTGGTCACAATCTCAAATTTGTTCCATCCCACTTGATTTTATTTTTAGTACGATGGCAGCCTATACGAGAAATAACTTGTAATATTGGTAGTAACCATCTGGATGTCACTGATAGTCTACTGCTCAATGGGGAGAGTATGCGCTGCAACAGATGCGGCACAGTGTCCTTCGCTCCGCATTAAGGAGAGGGAAGTAGCTAAGATGATGTAGCCGATATCAGGCCAGGATGACGGCTAAAGCACTTTTTGTAGTACATTAGGTGAAAATCACAACTACGGGATTAACGTCTAGCTTAAACTATTATTCCTGTACAAAATGAATGATAATGTACAGTCCCAACTCCGGCAGACACGTTTCAAATTCACTCTGAAGTTTCTAGGCACAGGTATAACTAACTAGCTGTGAAGGGGTCATCAGGAGGACTCACTGAACCGAATTCATTCTCCTCCACTCTTGCTACCAACGTCATCATTCTGGGCACCAGGCATGTCCATATCGTCTCTCCCATGTTACAGTTTGACTAGCCTAGCCAGCTATTGTAATGTCCATATCGTCTCTCCCATGTTAGTTTGACTAGCCTAGCCAGCTATTGTAATGTCCATATCGTCTCTCCCATGTTACAGTTTGACTAGCCTAGCCAGCTATTGTAATGTCCATATCGTCTCTCCCATGTTAGTTTGACTAGCCTAGCCAGCTATTGTAATGTCCATATCGTCTCTCCCATGTTACAGTTTGACTAGCCTAGCCAGTTTATTGTAATGCCCATATCGTCTCTCCCATGTTACAGTTTGACTAGCCTAGCCAGTTTATTGTAATGTCCATATCGTCTCTCCCATGTTAGTTTGACTAGCCAGCTATTGTAATGTCCATATCGTCTCTCCCATGTTAGTTTGACTAGCCAGCTATTGTAATGTCCATATCGTCTCTCCCATGTTACAGTTTGACTAGCCTAGCCAGCTATTGTAATGTCCATATCGTCTCTCCCATGTTACAGTTTGACTAGCCTAGCCAGTTTATTGTAATGTCCATATCGTCTCTCCCATGTTAGTTTGACTAGCCAGCTATTGTAATGTCCATATCGTCTCTCCCATGTTAGTTTGACTAGCCAGCTATTGTAATGTCCTTATCGTCTCTCCCATGTTACAGTTTGACTAGCCTAGCCAGCTATTGTAATGTCCATATCGTCTCTCCCATGTTACAGTTTGACTAGCCTAGCCAGCTATTGTAATGTCCATATCGTCTCTCCCATGTTAGTTTGACTAGCCTAGCCAGCTATTGTAATGTCCATATCGTCTCTCCCATGTTACAGTTTGACTAGCCTAGCCAGCTATTGTAATGTCCTTATCGTCTCTCCCATATTACAGTTTGACTAGCCTAGCCAGCTATTGTAATGTCCTTATCGTCTCTCCGTCTAGCTTAAACTATTATTCCTGTACAAAATGAATGATAATGTACAGTCCCAACTCCGGCAGACACGTTTCAAATTCACTCTGAAGTTTCTAGGCACAGGTATAACTAACTAGCTGTGAAGGGGTCATCAGGAGGACTCACTGAACCGAATTCATTCTCCTCCACTCTTGCTACCAACGTCATCATTCTGGGCACCAGGCATGTCCATATCGTCTCTCCCATGTTACAGTTTGACTAGCCTAGCCAGCTATTGTAATGTCCATATCGTCTCTCCCATGTTAGTTTGACTAGCCTAGCCAGTTTATTGTAATGCCCATATCGTCTCTCCCATGTTACAGTTTGACTAGCCTAGCCAGTTTATTGTAATGTCCATATCGTCTCTCCCATGTTAGTTTGACTAGCCAGCTATTGTAATGTCCATATCGTCTCTCCCATGTTAGTTTGACTAGCCAGCTATTGTAATGTCCTTATCGTCTCTCCCATGTTACAGTTTGACTAGCCTAGCCAGCTATTGTAATGTCCATATCGTCTCTCCCATGTTAGTTTGACTAGCCTAGCCAGCTATTGTAATGTCCATATCGTCTCTCCCATGTTACAGTTTGACTAGCCTAGCCAGCTATTGTAATGTCCTTATCGTCTCTCCCATGTTACAGTTTGACTAGCCTAGCCAGCTATTGTAATGTCCTTATCGTCTCTCCCATGTTACAGTTTGACTAGCCTAGCCAGCTATTGTAATGTCCATATCGTCTCTCCCATGTTACAGTTTGACTAGCCTAGCCAGCTATTGTAATGTCCATATCGTCTCTCCCATGTTACAGTTTGACTAGCCTAGCCAGCTATTGTAATGTCCATATCGTCTCTCCCATGTTACAGTTTGACTAGCCTAGCCAGCTATTGTAATGTCCATATCGTCTCTCCCATGTTAGTTTGACTAGCCAGCTATTGTAATGTCCATATCGTCTCTCCCATGTTAGTTTGACTAGCCTGGCCAGCTATTGTAAAAGTCCATTTGGCTGCTTCAGAAGCTAAAAACAGCTTGGCAAAATGTGCACAATGTGCCTTACAATAAGGAGGCCAGCTTTTGATTTCCACTAACTATGACTGAGTGTGAGGCATGTGTTCCATAATGTATGTTTCATGCATATACATTTGAACAAAGACGATCACATTTTAGTGTTTCACCACTTATGGAGTACGGAGACAAATGGTAAATGTGTTGCTCAGTATTTGAAGGATAGTGTAAATATAGGTAGGTTACACTAAATATAGTGTAGTCTTTGCGTATCAAATAACACTATTTGGCCAATCAGGACCTGAATATGACTGCACGTCACACAATAATTTAACACGTTCATTAATGTTTTGCGTTTTTATTCAATTATCACTCGTATGTCATATGTCACAAGTCATCAATACTGATGCTATGATGCTGGTAAAGTTGTCTTGTGAACCTACAGTACTGGTCATAAAAAAGCTAGCTAGCTCATGGATGCAAACAATGTCTTCCTCAAAAATATTGCAAAACGACATCGGTTTCAGTAGCTATAGCTAGGTGTCATAAAAAATAACCCTAATTTATAAGACAGTTTTTATTTGATTAATGGTGGTCGGACCCATCTATGTGAAGCTAGCCACAATAAGGATCAGCCACAAACGCCATTGTCAGTGATGCAAATGAATACAAATAGTAGAATTATGCCATAATTGAATAGGTCATTCTAAATGAGGTTGGAATGTTATGTAAAACCAGCAAAAGACAATGTTGTTAATTTGACATCTATTGCAACCACACTGGATGTATTATACTTTAGAATTGCATTGGGGACATACTTATTTCACTGTACAGCCTTACCTATGGATTGTAGCTCTTATTGCGGGACTTTGAAACAACTGAATTGAGCCACATTTATTGTCAACCTGTGTATTGAACACTATTCCCAAGGAAAAACAATACTGGCTGGATGTTTTGGAGTCTAACTCTGAGAGGATGTTGGGGAAAAAATATACCCCATTTCATTGATCCCCAATCCTTAGGTAAAGCTGTACAGTGCAATTTGAATGTCAATACACAAAATAGGCTTACTGGGGAGGTGATTTCACAGTCAGTCCCGCGATAAGAGCTACAACGCTAATATTTGTGTAAACTCTGAACAATTGTGTTCTGTGGGTGTCACCGAGTAGACTGATACCCCATTTTATTGCTTCGCATTCAAACCTTGATTTAACATTAGTCTAAATATGGCACGAGTCCACCGATTGTAACCTTCCGTATCACTTTCAAAGAGATCCTTTTATTTTGAAGGCAAATGGCAACTTCCACTTGTGCCTAATCTTTATTGTGGCTAGCTTCACAACGCATAACCCTGTCCGGTTGAGCCTCACTAGCCAGATGAAGCTATCTGGTTGCCTATAATGTTAGCTTCATGAACTGGAGTTCAATTTCAATAGGTCAACAAGTGGCTACCTAGCTAATACTTAATCACAAGGATTCCTAAATCATTGCTAAGAATAATGAAGATTACGGCAGTTTCTACTGGTCATTGTTTTTAGGCTAGTTGTATTGGTGCTAGCTAGGTACCAAACTTAAGCTAGCTACCCTGTGCCTATTTTTTTCATGCTAACTGTCATGCCTGCATGTCAGTTGCAAAATAACTTTAACTACAACAAGATGATAGATTTCAGGCATTCAAAGCTAATATTTTAGAATATTTTTTATCTTATTTTACAATTAAATGAACCTTCATTGTTATACATAGATTACATTTTTTGTAAATTTGACATTCCAGGAATAGATAAATAGTTAAGTTAGATTAAACAACTCCTTTTGTAAGAAATGTTTTCAAATGAAACGTATGGAAACGGGTGAATTAACAGTCCTCGGCAAGCAGGCTCAAGCAAGCTAAAACCCACATTGTAGCAAAAACTAACTAGCAGGAATTGTTAACAAGTTAGAATTGATTTAAACAAACGTTGCTGTACGCTACTATTATTCTAGTTAACAAAAAATCATGTAAGTCATATAAAATATATTCACCCCACCCAGTATTGTAATCAAAACTTACCAGAAAGCATGTAGTCCTTGGCTCAGACAGTGTAGTAGTGTGGGCTCAATAGCATCTCATTAGTGTGCAAGATCTTGAGAATCAGCTGTACATGTGATGGAAGAATACACTGCATGCAGAGGGTTGCAATTCCATAGAATTGGGGATAGTTTAACTAAAAATTAGGCCACAAGACCTAGAATTGCCTTGTGTATCCCACAAAAACACTTCACTGTTATACGTTAACTTGTTTGATGAATTTAAGCAAAAGTTCAGAAATTCCAGGGATTCATTTACCAGAGTTTCTGACCCTTTGCAACCCTAGTGGAAACACACCAATGGTGGGACAATGTGTTTATTTTCTTAATGTGAATTTGAGAATATTCACATGGAATCCTAGCTATTGATGTAGCCTAGTGGTTCCTGAACTGGCATCAAGTTAACAGATGAGGGGCCATTTGTGTCGAAGCGCATGTTTTTGGCACCATTCTAGACTACAAAAACCCTGGCTGCAGGCTACAGCCCATTTGGGGAAAGTGAACAACTCCTGAATTAGGACAACTATGAATGAAATGTAGGTCCCCACTGAATTTCACTAGATATGAGACCGTTGACTGGATTACACATTTTTCAGGATAATGATAACCATTTGCCACCAGTTGCGCTCACCTGAGAACTGAGGGAAATTATTTTCCAGTGTTGATTGTGGACTGATGCCCTGGTGCTATGGAGAATTAGACTAACATGACGTGACCAAATAACGGCGAAAAGGAGTTGCCCATGTGTTCCATTCCATTATTTTGAACCCTGAGAAAATGCCTTTTAGATTTGGCTCTGTCTGAGATCTGTGTGTTGTAACATGGATAATCCTCACAGCCACGACTCATTCAACTAGAATGAACTGCATGTTGGCAGTGGCGTTATGGTCATACCTGAGATCATATGAGGGAAATTGGGAACTTTATGCTCTCAGGTTTCTCATCAAAACCTTCCTTCAGTATTAGGATTTATAAAGGACATCTGTGATCATCTGACAGTCAGGTTTGGCTTGAGAATTAACTCTCTCTCCCCTGTTCCATCCTGTTTGTTCCTCATCCAGTGATGGAGCTGGTGTACTGGCGGGACCCCAAGAAGTCTGCGGTGGCCTTTGGCATGTCCCTGCTGGTCCTTCTGTCCCTGGCCATCTTCAGCATCATCAGTGTGTTGTCCTACCTGCTGCTTGCCCTGCTCTGTGTCACAATCACCTTCCGCATCTACAAGTCTGTCATTCAGGCAGTGCAGAAGTCTGGAGAGGGCCACCCCTTCAAGTATGACCGCTCAACTTGGGATATGTTGGAACATGGGGAAACAAGGATGTATTATTAGAACTGAGTCTACTTGTATTGAACTTGACCCCCTTGGAGTCATTGTCTGATTTGATTGTTAGGTGATGACTGATGCGTTTTCTCCCACAGGGGTCTGATGGAGCAGGACCTAACTGTTCAGCCTGAGACTTTCCGTAAATATGTGGATGTGTTTCTGACCTATGTGAACCGAGCCGTTAAACAGATCAAACACTTGCTGCTGGTGGAGGACCTGGTGGACTCACTCAAGGTAATGTTCATTAGGCTATAAGCTACTGCCGTCTTGGAGATTTCCAATGCTATGGTCTTCAATTGGATCTAAATGATTCATTCTAGAAGTGCTTGATGTAGAAATCTTCTGTCAGACATGTATAGCAAGGGGAGTAGTTTTGTGAGTCTCACCAGTTTCATCTACTCGGCTGAAGGGTAATGCTCTTGGGACAAAATTAGGGTTTATTTTGACTGGATGGAAAATTGACTTAAGGTGCTTAGAATTGTAAAATTAAAGTAGTATTTTGCACACCTTAAGAGCTGTTGGTCTATTTTAACTGTGGTCAGTTGTCTTTGGAGATTTTTTCTTGAGATTTTTTCACAACACTGAAGTCGGTCTCTTATGTATTGTTACGCCTGACTAAGAAAGCCTGAAAAGTTGTCATGTGGTGGCAGAGAAAGAAATGCCTGGCAGATGTTCAAATGAGGGATTAAGAGTTTATCAGATGAAGGAAGGAGTGGATTACAGCTAGTGTGTTTTTCCAACAGTAAGTTACTATAGAGGCTAAACATTGTGGGACGCTCATATCAAACACAGTCAATGTTTGAATAAGAAGATAATAATTAAATTGATTGATAGTGGCCAAGGAAAATGTCATTTTTCTTGTCATGACATTTATCCATAAGGTGTGGTAGGTTTCTGAAATGTTCTGGTCCCTCTGTTGCAGCTGGCTGGTTTTATGTGGCTGATGACATATGTGGGAGCTGTCTTCAATGGCATCACAATCCTCATACTGGGTAAGAATCACACACTGTCCAGTCTTCCATTTGTTTGATGCTCACAAATAAGTGTTCTGCACCCGGTCATGTAGACACTGATGTTCTAATAATGTGCACATGCATTTCTTTACGATCCTCTGGGAACCTAGACTTCTCATTACATGTCATGCATTTCTTTACGATCCTCTGGGAACCTAGACTTCTCATTACATGTCATGCATTCCTTTACGATCCTCTGGGAACCTAGACTTCTCATTACATGTCATGTTTGTTAATAACTAATGGGGCTCTGTAAGTCGTCCTGTGTCAGGGATGGGCAACTGGCTGCCCTCAGATTAATCAATAACAAAAAATTAACTTACCGTTTTTATTATTTACTCCGTCGGGGTTTCAACCTACTGTTGCAAGTTAGAATAGTAGAATACACAAGGTGGAAATGTGCGTGTGCACCTGCGGTGTTTCTCTTATGTCAGGCACTGATAGTCACTCAATTAGCCCATTGTCAGCTAAACATTTTTAGATTGGTAAATTATTCTAGCGGTCAGCTATCTAAACTTGTTATCATGGTCTAATTACTGTCTGGGGGGGCCCCCCCATTTGATTTTGTTCGTCAGTCTCAGGTATCATATTTAAAAACTGTGATCATTTGTCTCCGCACTATGGCAAAATACGTAGACTTGCAGGAAACTTGCTTTAAAATGGCAACATTTTCTCTTCACCCCATGGCAGAATGTGTAGAATTGCACAAAGTTAACTCAAACATTTCTCTCTGCTGTCAAGAGTGGGGTTCCTAAAATGTTTCACTCGCAATGTGGGGGCGTATCCACATATGGGTACTCAGACCCGCCAACAACACTGGCCCCTCGTGAGTTCAGATTTTTTTTGGGGCACCCCATCCAAGTTGCCCATCCCTGGTCTATGTTCTTGTATTGTACAGATCAGTACTTCTGCCTACATAATTGCGGGGAGCAATCAGACTTATATTTACTCTAAAGATGGGAGGGGACAAGGTCTGAATGATGTACAGTAGACATGGTTTAAATAGCCTTGAGAGGTACAGTAATATATTGTAATTTTAACAGGTCCATAGTATTCAATGAATACTGTAGCTTTATTGAAATAGCATGTTAGAGGTGTCCCATGCGATCTGGAAACCTCCAGAGATACAAATGTGCCTAACCAGAGTCCACTCTGTTTCTCATTGACAGCTGATGTCATCTTATTCAGCACGCCTCCGGTTTATGACAAAAATAAAGTAAGAATGAAAGTTTGTTTTTACATACAATTACTAATGTTTGTTATGAACCTGTGTTGGTTAACAATTTTTTTGTCTTTCAGACCCAGATTGATCAATACATTGAACTGATTCGCACCAGAGTTGAAGTCACACTTGCAAAGTAAGGGCACATCTTTTTCTAACCATCAATATGTAGATGAGGTGAAATCACAGAACACCGTGTTCTGTTTTTTTGGTAATATAATTTCTACATGGCAGGACCACACCACATCAGTAGCTTCTTCTTGGTTAAACCACCCTAAAGGATTTGTCTTCCCAGGTGCAGTGTATATACATGTGAGAAGTACAGCATGATTTCCCCTTTTCAGGCTTCAAGATAAACTTCCAGGGGCACTGAAGCGTACCAAAGCAGAGTGATTGTCCATGACCCCTATTCAACAACTGCGCTCTCCCTAATTCTGCAACTTCAGTCCTACCCTTTCAAATGCATTCCCAGCGTCAAACCTGTGGCCAAGTCATCGCTCAATATTCAATGTACCGTAACTAACTTGCAAAGGGTGCAATGCTTGTATTTGTTGTTGGAGTCAGACACATTCTGAATAACTCAATCTGTAGTTGTTACATCCATTTTGTGACTTATAAATGAATGATATGTACCCATTAATTATTGAAGAATATAATGTATAAATGCCTCATGAGCTTAGTTCAATTGTCGTACCCCATCAGAACCTGAAATATAAACTTGTTTTACTCCAATGTTTGTAAACAAAGTAAATGGGAACTAACACTATATAGCCTCAAAGCATTGGTAGAACTAATGTTGTTATCATGGATTGTTTGTCCTTGCATCCATATCGCTGTCTATGACTTTGACAGTGGTTACATTTCTCCAACCCCATATCTCATCTTTTTAACGAAATGGTGGAAGGCGCTTGGTTTCAACTACTGATTGGGGCTTTAACAAATTATTCCTGATTGAGCCAGGGGGAACTTTTAATTATTTCAAGGATACAGAATGGTGTATAGCTTTTATTTATTTTTTTTTAAAGCAAATGTTTGTACACTAATCTGGTTAGTTTTTTTTTTTTTTTGAGGGAAAAGTAATTTGTTGGTTTAGTTTGTGAATTGGCATAAAATAAAGATTTTTTTTTACATTTTTATTTATGAAAGAACTCAAAGCTGGGATCCAGATTAGGTGAGACTGCATCACTGGTGTCTCGGTTATGGATTTTTTTTAAACCGGGCAGAGGAGCATTCTGAGTCGTGGTAATAAAGAAAGTGACCTTCTGCTGTTCTATCATGTGTGCAATGATGTCTGATGGGGGGGAAAAATGAATTGTTTGACGTAATGTCTTTGTTTGGAGGGGGCACTCAACCAATTCAGCATCATCTCAGTTCATCCTATAGGACACTTGTTTGCTATCTGCACTGAGTATTTTGCAAGCAAGTCCTCAAACTTGAAATAAAAAGGAAAGAAACCGTCGCAACAAGCTGTCACGGCTCATTTATCCTGTTTTGTCAGTGTGTGTGAGCTGGTAAAACCAACAGAATTAGCGTATCGGTGTAAAGGATCACACATGATGCAATCGGAGGATTAGATAAAAGGTTGCTTGTAAAAGTAGGCTACGTATTTGCCTCTGATTATTGAATGAAAAATGCCAAAGCATTTTTACATGACTCAACCCTGAGAAGATGGGTTTAAGGAGTATGACGATGGCACTACATTACTCTGCTAAGTAACACGGAGGATATAGTGCCATCTGGCTTGCACATGTTAGGCGCTAGGGGAAAGAAACTAGTATGGACTACCGTTCCTCCAAGCCAACGACGAGACATTACCACCTAATGTCAAATGAATGTGCTCATGTCACAGAGAATGTCATGTGTGTTTCGTACTGACAGTGAGTGTAATATTTTAAACCATGACATCCATTTTGCGGCACACAAAGGCCATGTATAACCAGGGAGTGACTCATCAGCCGAGTCCATTTTTGTTGTAATGAAAGATCCGCTGGATATAATTCTACATTTTTCCTTATGGCTAAAACAATTCAATTTTAAAGCAAATGTCATGACATTCTACATATTTTGCCATAGTTTATGCCAGGTTCTTTACATAACATCAGTGGGGGGCCCCTGGACATGTGCCTGATGGGTAATCCAACTCTGGATGATGAGGGTCAATCAGTGATGGTGACAATGGTGGAGATGATATAACTCGTAAGTGGCCAATTGACAATACGAGAGAGGGAAGGATCCAGATGTAGCTATAGGCCACAGAGTAAAGTGTCTTCTCATGCTGTCAATGATTCCTCAGCCCTGTGAGCTTTTAACAGTCACAGGACCCCTGTTGTCAATATTTGATTGGCTAGATAATGCAACAAAAAAAAAAGTTTAATTTGGTGGGTGCTTATTTGTACTATTTCACACATGTGCAAGTGTGTACTAATACGCATGTGTGAGTTGGAAATGTATTTTTTCTATATCCCAATTCTCCATGAGAAACACTTGGAGAGTGAGGTCACGGCCAGGGTCTGCCATTATAGCGGCGACCCGGAGTAATTAGGGTTAAGTACCTTGCTCAAGGGCGTCCTTTGTTTATGTGCACTTGGGTGCCACTTTATAGCCGTCTATGTACACAAGCAGTGGGTCTGTAGCATGGAACTCTGCCTGAATCTGAGGAATCCGTCATCTTAATGTTACACCAAGATCACCAATAGGCTCATTTGAGATGAACTGGGGCTGAATTGTACACGTAACATGCTAAAACAACGGCTTTGAGTGGCATAGCTGGATTATTATGTCAATGAGTTTCTCTCTGATCCCTTGCATGTCATTACAAGCCCTTGCTGTGAAGGCTTTGCTTTTGTGTTTGTTTTTTTTTGTTACTTTTTTGCTTTGCTTTTGTGTAACCCGATTACGTGGCATTCATTAGTTTTGAAGGAGAATCTAGGTTAGAACTCCAATATGGGGATAATAATATTATTCAACATCACCGTTATTATTCACGTCTATGTCACACTGTTTCTATAGACCTATAGGCTTTTTGGGACACATGCAAATTCACAGAATCTCATGCAGTCACGTTCCCTCAAGGAATACAACTGACCTCGATCTGCTGTCTAACAACCATTAACACCTCAGTTAAGAATCGTGATGCTCCCGTAGTGTTGTAAAACGTGTGCAGGAGTAGCAGGTGAAACTTCAGAGAGGTATAAAATTAACTACTGCGCTGAGCAGCGGATTTGGAGCCGGTGGCCACCACATCAGAACCACTTGGCCCTTTGGAGTTGTCTTATAGGACAATAACGGCACTCAATAATTTCCCAATAACTTCGAATAACTTTTTTTTTAAAAACTTTTGCAAGCCTTGTTCTTAGACTTTGCTACAGCAGTTTAAAGACTACTAACACTTGCCTACTGTTCCTCTCAGACTCACCGATATGGGTTTTGCGGACCTCTTGAATGACGTTGGCGGGTTCGGACGTTTCCAATGGATCCATGTTACCTTGTTATCTATCCCTGGTCTACTGATGGCAAGCCAGAATCTGTTGAATAATTTCACAGCTGGTATGCCTGGACATCACTGTACCATACCCAATAGGACTTCTATTGCCAGTAGTCAAAACATATCTCAATCAGAAGTGGATGACAGAGAGCTCCTTCGCGCCTTTATCCCGATGGATGCCAGCGGGACCAAATTGTCCAAGTGTACGAGGTATGTCGAGGCGCAGTGGCATCTTCTTGAAAGCAACGTCAGCGTCATTGGACATCAGGCTAACTTTTCAGAGCTTGAGACAGAGATATGTCTGGATGGCTGGACCTATGACAAATCAGAATTTCTGTCCACTGTTGTCTCAGAGGTAAGTGGAGCTGTCCATGTGCATTTTTTACGTACTGGGTTATAAATTAGTAGGTGTAATAATATAAAATAATAGAAGTACATGTGCTTCTCCCGCAACACACATCATGATGCATGATTTATGAATAAACGTGTATATTATTATTAGTATCATTCAATAGGTCTAATAATTCACTAACAGTGGCCCTTATGTCGTTGCTGAATGCCAAGGCAAAGAATGTGATATTACAATCCTGCCTATAAGAAAAGGTTTGTGATCTTGTTTTCCAGTGGGACTTGGTCTGTACCCTCCGTCCTATGAAACAGATGAGCCAGACTATTTATATGGGTGGGGTCCTGGCAGGGGCTGTCATATTTGGAGGGCTGTCAGACAGGTGAGCAGCGTCCTGTCACAGACACGGAATACCTTATAGCGTCATTGTGTTCAACATTTTCATCACGGCAAAGGAATTCAACAATTCAATCATCATATTGTCCTATAGAACATCACGTTATCGTTGTAGAGGTTGTACACAGGAACTGCATTTACCTGATGAAGGATTGTGGTCAATGTGATACAAATGGATACAGGTGTACTTTATGAATAGGTAACCTAGAGCTAAATCAGTACTGTAAATAGATGTCTGACATTACTAATTAAGATGTAGCCTACTGTATCCATTGCTAGGACATCATTGACTCTTTAACAGAAAAAACAAATGTTGGCTTGAACCCTGATCTTCTTTGTGCTTGGACAGAATAGAGCCCAGCTGGTTGAAAGTACAAGATTAACATTTGCTACATATCAGACTTTTATCTTATTTATTTTTACACACTTAGAACTTTTAGTAATTTCACAGAAGCAAAGTTTTCCCTGTGTGTGTGTGCGTGCGCATTTGTGCACACCTGTGTGTCCATGTAATTTACTTCACAGTAGGGAACATTCCCTCCTCAATGATTTAGTAGGGCTTGTATTTTTGGTGCTTAGTTACCACCAACAACAACAATGCATTATGTTCTTGTGACTTTTGAGCAAGTGTTGCTGTGGTTTCCCCTATTTGTTTTCCCCTCTAGATTTGGGCGAAAGGCCTTGTTGATCTGGTCCTATTTTCAGCTAGCCACGCTGGGCACCTGTACGGCCTTCTCACCTTCCTTCATGACCTACTGTATCTTCCGCTTCATGACAGGCATGGCAGTATCTGGGGTGATCCTCAACACAGTCTCTCTCAGTGAGTCTCCCTACAACCCCACCTATAGCCCATACATCTAGAGACTTACATTTGAGTAATGTAGCAGATGCTCTTATCCCGAGCGACTTCCAGGAGTAATTATGGTTAAGTGACTTGCTCAAGGGCACATTGGCAGATTTCTCACCATTCAAACCAGCGACCTTTCGGTTACTGTCCCAATGCTCTTAACCGCTAGCCTACCTGCTACTTAGATGCTCTACTCTTTTTTTTGTGTGATGTGTGAAAGTTGGCACACTATCAGGTCTTGCAGCATAAGGACATTGTTACTCTTTTAAGCATAAGGAAATTGTTACTGCCTTTTAAGTCTTTCAAGGGGGAAATTGATTACCTTTTGCCAGAGGTGGGTTCGGGAATGAAAACCCTGGGGAAATCCAGTTCAGATGAATCAGATGATTTTACATTGGAGAGTTCCCATTTCCACCCACTGCCTGTCGCAAGACAACAGAGTCATAACAGACTTCTGTCCACAGAGGTGGAGTGGATTCCCACCATGTCCCGCACTCTAGTGGGCACCCTCTCGTCCTTCTTCTTCACCTTCGGCCAGATGGTCCTGGCGGGCATCGCCCACAGCCTCAGGGACTGGCGCAAGCTGCAGATGGCTGTCTGCGCTCCCTTCTTCCTCTTCTTCCTCTATAGCTGGTGAGCGTACCATTTCACTGCACCACTATACAGGTATTTATCCATATCATGAATGAACAATTCAGGATGTCTTACCTTTTGATTGATGGGTGAATGGCAGTCTTTGAAAGGTTTCCAGAGACAATGTCTCTTGTGTTTTCCTAACTGGTCCTAAGGTGGTACTCTGAGTCTGCCCGCTGGCTAGTGCTAAATCGCAGGTCTGACGAGGCCCTGAAACACATCCACCGTGTGGCCAGGATCAACGGCAAACCTGAGATGGTAGAGAAGATCACCGTGGAGGTGAGAGAGCTGGCTGGGGTACAACGAAGGATACAGGCATATTGAGAGGTTCCTGGAAGGGTGAAGTGATCTTGGACATCAGAGAAGGATTATGACCTGCTTGTGTGTCTGTGTGTGTGTGTGTGTCTGTTTGGGCATGTGTGCATGTGTGCATGTGGCTATGTGTGTGTGCATGTGTGTGCGTGTTTGTGCATGTGCATGTGTGTAATTACAGGTTCTGGAATGTCACATGCACAAAGAGGTCCAGTCGAGTAAGACCACCCACACAGCATACGACTTGATACGCACCACAGTGATGAGAAGAATATCTCTCTGTCTTATGGTTGTTTGGTAAGGTTCATTGTTTGGTAAGGTTCATTTGTCATTCTAGTTACCTTTGTGCCTATTCTTATCTGCAAAACCTTCCAGTGATCCGATTGACCTCTCACCCTACAGGTTCTCTACCAGTTTTGCCTACTACGGCCTAGCAATGGACCTGCAGAAGTTTGGGGTGAACATCTACCTGATCCAGATCATATTTGGGCTGGTGGACTTCCCCGCCAAGCTGGTGGCTCTGGGGAGTCTTACCTTTCTGGGTCGGAGGATCACTCAGGGAACATGTCTCCTCATGTCTGCCTTGATGATATTCACCAACATCTTCGTCCCCACAGGTTAGATGGTCACACAATTTTGTGTTGGCTACTGTGCTCGCGTCTAATTAAATGCCATTGGTCTTGTCTTTGATAATCTAATTGAGAACAGTTATTGACAAGGATTGGCAATGACAACCCCTTTGATCCCAACACAGACATGCAGTCTATTAGGACTACTCTGGCTTGTCTGGGGAAGGCCTTCACCTCTGCATCCTTCACCTGTATTTATCTGTTTACTGGAGAGCTTTACCCCACCGTCATCAGGTACCACTTCATTAGACAACACCGTCATCAGGTACCACTTCATTAGACAACACCGTCATCGGGTACCACTTCATTAGACAACACCGTCATCAGGTACCACTTCATTAGACAACACTGTCATCAGGTACCACTTCATTAAGGGATATTCAAGGCAGACATGAAATATCCCTTTGAACATGATGAAGTTATTAAATACACTTTGGATGGTGTATTAATATACCCAGTCACTACAAAGATACAGGTGTCCTTCCTAACTCAGTTGCCAGAGAGGAAGGAAACCACTCAGGGATTTCACCATGAGGCCAATGGTGACTTTAAAACAGTTACAGAGTTTAATGGCTGTGATAGGAGAAGACTGAGGATGGATCAACAACATTGTAGTTACTCCACAATACTAACCTAATTGACAGAGTGAAAAGAAGGAAGCCTGAACAGAATAACAAATATTCCAAAACATGCATTCTGTTTGCAACACCAAAGTACAGGCAAAATCCTATAGGAAAACATTGATCAGTCTGCTTTCCACTAGACACAAGGAGATTAATTCACCTTTCAGCGGGACAATAACCTAAAACACAAGGCCACATCTACACTGGAGTTGCTTACCAAGAAGAGTGAATGTTCCTGAGTGGTCGGGTTACAATTTTTACTTAAATAGACTTGAAAATCTATGGCAAGACCTGAAAATGGTTGTCTAGCAATGATCAACAACCAACTTGACAGAGCTTAAATCATTTCAAAAATAACAAAATGGGCAAACGTTGCACAATCCAGGTATGCAAAGCTCTTAGAGACTTACCAGAAAGACTCACAGCTGTAATCGCTGCCAAATGTGATTCTAACATGTATTAGTGTGAAAACTTAAGTAAATTATGTATTTCTGTTTAATTTGCAATTTCCCTACTTCTCCTCCTTCTCCGCCTCCTCTTCCGCATCCTCCTCCCCCACTCTCCTCCTCTTCCTCCTCCCCCTCTCCTCCACCTCCTCCTCCTCCCCCTGCAGACAGACAGGAATGGGATTTACCTCCACCATGGCCAGGGTGGGCTCCATGGCAGCGCCTGCTGTGCTGATCCTGGAAGAGATGCTGCCCGCTCTGCCCAGTATAATCTATGGAGGTGCTGCTGTGGTGGCTGGCATCATCGCCTTCTTCCTCCCTGAAACACTCAACATCCCTCTTCCTGACACAGTCGAGGATGTGGAGGAGAAATGGTAAGGTTGTGAGACTGTGACTCTGCATATCATTTACCTCTGACATGTTTTGAAATGTGATGAAAATGCTTTCCAGGGCTAAAAAGAATGTGGGTGCAGAGAAACTGGCTAAAAAGGAGGCAGTGGCTCTTCAGGAGATGAAGAAGGGAGCAGTTGAGGGGGATGGGGAAATCACGGGACTCAATGCTCTGTGAGAAACAATCTGATCAGAATAATGTAGAAGAGGTGGTATAATTTTACTGTGTCAGCAAACGCTAGCAAACTGTATACGCTGGGTAGCAAATTAAAGACAGATGCATACAACTGTTTAGAGATCAATATTATTTAATTGAAACCAAAATGGAAACAGATTAGAACCGAAAAGTTGATTGTGGTATGCAGGAGATACTGGTGTTTCTTTGCTAAAACATCATTGTTCAATTTGTCTTTGTCTGATTGATGTATGGTTTCTTTGGCACAAGGTTGAAATGATCAACAGT
This sequence comes from Oncorhynchus mykiss, assembly GCF_013265735.2. Classification (NCBI taxonomy): domain Eukaryota; kingdom Metazoa; phylum Chordata; class Actinopteri; order Salmoniformes; family Salmonidae; genus Oncorhynchus; species Oncorhynchus mykiss. The sequence goes on from NC_048593.1 coordinate 35,473,026, forward strand.
GATCCTGTTGACAACTGCTGCCTATCTCATATCATTTTACAGTTTGTCTCAATTGTAACCAAAACACTTGGAAACCTTCACTTGTATATTCACTGTGTTTTTTTGTTACCTACATTTTTTATTCAAAATGTAGATAGATAATAAATTAGACACTTTTACATGACAATTTATGACTTCAACATGCAGTTTATGGTGATTGTTTTTATGACATTTGCAACATTGTGGAACTATTTTTGATTGGTCATTATAGAACAAGATTTAGAGCTTGAAATGTGTTGGCTGTCTAGGGGCGGTATTGTAGCTTAATCAAAAATAAACAGTAGGTCTGTGTGGTTCAGCAGTTGTTTCCTTAACATTTTGTTTTGTGCAGTTCTTAGAAGGTAGAAGCCAGTAGTCCCCAAAGGACAATATTCCATATTCAATCAATTTGTTAGTGTGTGTCTGTTTGCGTGCGCACTGAACATGCTAAATAAGTATGGTTAATTGAGCTATTTATTGACTCATGAATAAGTTTACAATGATTGAACTTTGATGTTATCTATGTGCTAATACTCGTTTAGTAGCCCTGCCCAGCAGCTGACCTAGCTCAGCCGCTGAACAGGTAATACAGGTGAGACCGCGCTGTACAGATTTTTTACCCGCATAGGCTACACACGGTCGTCGTCGACAGAAAGCTAAACAGCCACCACAAACCTCTTCAGTATCAGGAGGGAAACGTTTCCAGATCTCTTTTGAACGGAACATCGCATTTGAACAAGAACAGAAGAGTAACGATAAGGTAAGATTTTAATTAGGCCTACCAAATCATTTATGTAACATTTCATTTAGGATTTTCTCAACACCGTTGACTTACACAGAAATCTAGCCTTCACCGTCAGTCCTAGTTATGTCACGTGCTCGAAACAAGTGCGGTAGCCTACGGTGTTAGTCACCTTTGAACAGAACAGCATGAATGTACCCGTAACTGATCAGAGCTTATAAGCTTTAAACGACTGTAGTTGAGAGCAACATTTCCAACACGAACTATTAACTCATATTCACACAGTTTTCCCCCCATCAAATAATCATAACAATATTTTAATGTATTTACAAAACTGGAACGCAAAGTTTTTGTAGGCCATGTGAAATGTTAAAATAAACAGCAACTATAGCCTACCTATAAGCTTTGAGTAGAAAAAGGCAATAAAATGACCTCCAGAATCTGTCTCGGTAGGCCTAAACGTCAATCCAAGACATTATTAAAAGTAATAACGACGTGATAATAGTTGCTGTAACATTTAGGAAGCATGCACCTTCAAATGAGTGGATTTGGCTATTTCAGCCACACCCGTTGGTGAAAGGTGTATACAGTCGAGCACACAGCCATGCAATCGCCATAGACAAACATTGGCAGTAGAATGGCTTTACTGAAGAGCTCAGTGTCTTTCAATGTGGCACAATCATAGGATGCCACCTTTCCAACAAGTCAGTTCATCAAATTTCTGCCTTGCTAAAGCTGACCTGGTCAACTGTAAGTGCTGTTATTGAGCAGTGGAAACATCTAGGAGCAACAACTCAGCCTATAAGTGGTAGGCCACACAAGCGCACAGAGCGGGACCGCTGAAGTGCGTAAAATCGTCTGTCCTCAATACTCACTACCGAGGTCCAAACTGCCTCTGAAAGCAATGTCAGCAAAATAACTGTTCCTCAGGAGCTTCATGAAATGGGTTTCCATGGCCGAGCAGCCGCACACAAGCCTAAGATCACCAATCACAATGCCAAGTGTCTGCTGGAGTGGTGTAAAGCTCACCGCTATTGGACTCTGGAGCAGTGGAAAGCGTTCTCTGGAGTGATCAATCAGGCTTCACCATCTGGCAGTCTGACGGACGTATCTGGGTTTGGCGGATGCCAGGAGAGTGCTACCTGCCCCAATGCATAGTGCCAATTGTAAAGTTTGGTGGAGAAGGAATACTAGTCTGGGGCTGTTTTTCATGGTTTGGGCCCCTTAGTTCCAGTGAAAGGAAATCTTAAAGCTACAACATACAATGACATTCTAGACGATTCTGTGCAGTCAACTTTGTGGCAACAGTTTTAGGAAGGCCCTCCCCTGTTTCAGCATGACAATACCCCTGTGCACAAAGCGAGGTCAATACAGAAATGGTTTGTTGAGATCTGTGTGGAAGAACTTGACTGGCCTGCTCAAAGCCCTTCCTTCAACTCCATCGAACACCTTTGGGATGAATTGGAACGCTGACTGCGAGCCAGGCCTAATCGCCCAACATCAGTGCCCGACCTCACTAATGCTCTTGTGGCTGAATGGAAGCAAGTCCACGTAGCAATGTTCCAACATCTAGTGGAAAGCAGAAGAGTGGAGGCTGTTATAGCAGCAAAGGGGGATCAACTCCATATGAATGTCTATGACTTTGGAATGAGATGTTCGATGAGTAGGTGCCCATATACTTTTGGTCATGTAGTGTATAAAAACAAATGAGGGTCATGTAGTGTGTATATAAATGAACGAGGGCCATGTAGTGTGTATATAAACGAATGAGGGTCATGTACAGTGCATTCGGAAAGTATTCAGACCCCTTTACTTTTTTCACTTTTTAAGTTAGTCTTATTCTAAAATGGATTTTAAAAAAAAATCCCTTGTCAATCTGCACACAATACTCCTTAATGACAAAGCAAAAACAGGATTACAAAAAATAACTGATATCATATTTACATAACTATTCGGACCCTTTACTCAGTACTTTGTTGAAGCACCTTTAGCAGCGATTACCGCCTCAAGTGTTCTTGGGTATGACGCTACAAGCTTGGCACACTTGTATTTGGGGAGTTTCTCCCATTCTTCTCTGCAGATCCTCTAAATCTCTGTCAGGTTATATGGGAGCGTCGCTGCACAGCTATTTTCCGGTCTCTCCAAAGATGTTTGGGTTGAAGTCTTGGCACTAGTTGGGCCACTCAAGGACATTCAGAGACTTGACCCGAAGCCACTCCTGCGTCGTTTTGGCTGTGTGCTAAGGGTCGTTGTACAGTTGGAAGGGAACCGTTGCCCCAGTCTGAGGTCCTGAGCACTCTGGAGCAGGTATTCATCAAGGATCTGTACTTTGCTCAGTTCATCTTTCCCTCGATCCTGACTAGTCTCGCAGTCCCTTCCGCTGAAAAACATCCCCATAGCATGATTCTGCTTCACCGTAGGCCAAAGATTTCAATCTTAGTTTCATCAGACAAGATAATCTTGTTTCTGATGGTATGAGAGTCTTTACATGTCTTTTGGCAAACTGTAAGCGGGCTGTCATGTGCCTTTTACTGAGGAGTGGCTTCCGTCTGGCCACTCTACCATAAAGGCCTAATTGGTGGAGTGCTGCATACATGGTTAAACTTCTGGAAGGTTCTCCCATCCCCACAGACGAACTCTGGAGCTCTGTCAGAGTGACCATCAGGTTCTTGGTCGCCTCTTTGGCCAAGGCCCTTCTCCCCCGATTGCTCAGTTTGGCCGGGCGGCCAGTTCTAGGAAGAGTCTTGGTGGTTCCAAACGTATTCCATTTAATAATGATGAAGGCCACTGGGGACCTTCAATGCTGCAGAACATTTTTAGTACCCTTCCCTAGATCTGTGCCTCGACACACTCCTGTCTCTGAGCTCTAAGGATAATTCCTTTGACCTCATGGCTTGGTTTTTGCTCTGACATGCAGTGTCAAATGTGGGACCTTATAGACAGGTGTGTGTGCCTTCCCAAATCATGTCCAATCAATTGAATTTACCACAGGTGGACTCCAATCAAGTTGTAGAAACATCTCAAGGATGATCGATGGAAACACGATGTTCCCGAGCTTAATTTTGAGTCCCATAGCAAAGAGTCTGAATACTTATGTAAATAAGGTATTTCCGTTTTTATATTTTAATACATTTGCAAAATTTTCTAAACCTGTTTTCGCTTTGTCATGAAGTATCAGTGGTGTAAAGTACTGACAAGGTACAAATCTGTCGTTCTGCCCCTGAACAGGCAGTTAACCCACTGTTCCTAGGCCATCATTGAAAATAAGAATTTGTTCTTAACTGACTTGCCTAGTTAAATAAAGGTAAAATAAACTTAAGTTCTACTTATGTAGTATTTTGGAGTATCTGTACTTCACTCTTTATATGTTTGACAACTTTTACTGTTAATTCACTACGTTTCTAAATCAAATATTGCACTTTTTACTCCATACATTTTCCCTGACACCCAAAGTACTCATTATATTTTGAATGCTTAGCAGGACAGGAACATTTTCAAAGTCACTCACTTCTCAAGAGAACACGTGGTCATTCATACTGCCTCTGATCTGGCGAACTCACTAAACACAATGCATCTTTAATAAATAGTGTCTGAGTTTTGGAGTGTGCCCCTGGCTCTCTGGACATCGGACATTTTTATAACAAGGCTTAATATAAGTAGTTTTAAATTATTTTTTACTTTTGATACTTAAGTATATTTAAAACCATATACTTTTACTCAAGTAGTATTTTACTGTCTGACTTTCACTTTTAGTTGAGTAACTATCAAATCTACATGTCTGGGGGGGGAAAAGAGTAATTTCAGACATGTGTTTGTGACCTCCAGTAATATATCCTACTGTGAAATAGATGTCTGCCCCCCTCGGTCCAGACATGCCTGTGCCAGTACCTAAACCACGGACTCGCTACAAGCGTGCTGGAGGGAGCCCACAGATCCAGCTCTCTTCTGATCGGTGAGTGATCCTCGTGATGTCCACTTATTTTACCAAACTCCTGATACGTTCTTGGGGATTGTTTTCTAATTCTTTGTTTTTACACTTGTCTTCAAGGGATTTGATACATGATACACCTGACACAGGAATTCATAGCAGAGGTAGGCCCTTGTGCTCATCATGATAACAGTTACATATTTTCTAATAATAAAGATAGGGATCAGATGAGTTTTGTTAGAACTGTCTGTACTTGTGTAATGACAGGCCATATTTGATTGGCTCAGACACAGTGTGCCAGCAAAACAGCTTAGCTTTCAACATCTCACCAGTTAACAATATTTTATCATGCTAAACAAGATTTGTTCCGTGCCATTCATTAAAGAGTTACTCAAGGTCAATGAGGTCAAGGAAGTGCATTCTATGTGATACTGAGCTTGAGTCCTAACTTCCAGTAAAGCACCCCTACAGCCAAACATAGCTGCAGTGTACTGTCACAATAGCAACACAAGAATAACTGGTTTTTACTCCTAAACACAAACGCTTGTGATTCAGTGACAGACTTCTGAAGTACTTCCTGCTTTCATTTGTCACCAAACAACACAGCATCTTTTACTGTTCACCATTTTATCTTGGGTTCACAGGTATTCCACCCGCAAATGATTTGCTGGCAGAAAAGGAAGACAACCCTGCCATTATCCTAAATAAGCCTGCCATTACCAGCCCAGCGGAGCAGAATCCAAGCCAGTGTAACTTCCTTCTCTTCAGATCTGATTCTGGAGTGACTCCATCTTACCCAGTACTGGACAGTAATGGACTCTGTCCATCTGTCTGGTTGTCCTTCTCTCCACACAGTCCGGCTGCGGATACTGACCCCTACGTCAGTCCGGCTGCGAATACTGACCCCTACGTCAGTCCGGCTGCGGATACTGACCCCTACGTCAGTCCGGCTGCGGATACTGACCCCTACGTCAGTCCGGCTGCAGATACTGACCCCTACGTCAGTCCGGCTGCAGATACTGACCCCTACGTCAGTCCGGCTGCGGATACTGACCCCTACGTCAGTCCGGCTGCGGATACTGACCCCTACGTCAGTCCGGCTGCGGATACTGACCCCTACGTCAGTCCGGCTGCGGATACTGACCCCTACGTCAGTACTGACCCCTACGTCAGTCCGGCTGCGGATACTGACCCCTACGTCAGTCCGGCTGCGGATACTGACCCCTACGTCAGTCCGGCTGCGGATACTGACCCCTACATCACTGACGTAGCTGACTGGGAAAAATGCCCTGGATCTGGATCTGAATCGTCCAATGATGACAATACCGTTACTGAAGAAATAAAGAACCCATCCCACATGAACAAGTGAGTATCAAATATGAGGTGCAAAGGCATAGGCCACAAAACAGTATAGGCCATGGCTAAAGGCAGGGAAGAAAATGTATATCAATGTGTGTAACTACCTGTAACAAGCTACAGGTCACACGAAACAAATTGGTGGTAGAAATGTTGAATAGCTTTGTCATTCTTCTATGCCTCTTCCAGTGTGGCGTCAGGGCATGTTTGTGTTGGTGTTGTCCCCAGCGGGAAACCTCCTGTGGAAAAGGAGTCTCTGCAGACCAGACCTCTCAAACAGAAGATCCCACGGTACGTCACAGCACCCCGTCACAGCAGACAGACAGGAAGTTAACAGATGGACTTCATGGGGAGTTCAATTAGAGTAAAATGATACCTAATCAACTGAGATTTTAACATAGCCACTTACCAATATTGATACAATTTCAATGGGTTTTCAATATTATTACATGGTTTTAAGGGTGTGATAGAATTTAAAACCAATTGAAGTGGTCATTTCGGGTGTGGCTCACTTGGCAGAGTGTGGCACTTGCAATGCCAGGGTTGTGGGTTTGATTCCCACAGTGGGACTAGTATGTAAATGTATGCTCTCACTTACTTTAAGTCGCTCTGGATAAGAGCGTCTGCTAAATGACTGTAATGTAAAGGTAAAAATGTGTTGCCGGATCAAACATGAAACAGTAGCTATTTGATTTTGAGTGTGGTATACTTGTTTGTCTAGTCACCTGTGAACTCTACAAGCCCCTTTGTTTACCTAGTCAGATCACTGTATTACGCATGCCTATACTTCCTGCTTCCTCCCCACTAAGAATGTTTTCACCTGTGTAGCAGTGCTCTGTGCAAGACATGAAGTGTGTTATGCAATAGGTGTCTTGTAATTTACCCATGAGATACTGTACAAGCAGTGGGTCTGTATTAAATGTATAGCATATTTGTTCAAGATAGCTGCCAGTTAATTAAATATTTGTCATGTTTCTTTGAGATAACTTCTTCTCTCTTTGTCCACAGTGCGGCCACCATCCGTGTCAGCAGGAGAAAACAGGCAGCAGCGAGCGGTGGTGCTACCCAGGCAGCAGAGTCCTCTCGTAGGGAGAATGTGGTGTCCCGATCCAGCTGGCTGGATGTATGGAAGGGACGCAGGTAATGTGGGACACTGGGATATATGTACTGTTGCTATTCAACAACATCTTACTGAAATCACGTTCTCTGATATTATTTTCCAAATGTCATTGCCTAATTTCTATGTATTTGAAAATTGAGATACTTTTGGTTCCTGAAGGCACAATGTTCTGTGGGCCACCCTGGATGGACCGTTGGTATCATTTTGGAAGAAACGCACAGTGAGTGAACCACTAGCACCACCATGGTCCAAATGGCCCTTTCTTTTGACTAGAACTAAGGCATAACGTTGTTATATCATTATTGTCTCTCCCAGGCTATGCCAGTATCTTTACACTATCCCCTCTTTTTCTGGGCCGCAGGACAAGTTCACAGACCTAGTGTTCCATGTGTCAAGCATCACCAATGTCTGCAAGCAGGACAAAGGACGCTTCTCCCTTTACTTCTGCAAGAAGCACTTTGAGTTCATGGCGCACAACAAAGGTGAGCTGCTGATGGATTTGAACTCCTCTTTCTGGTTCCTACTGCTTTTGTGCTTTGCCCTGTGCCTGAGCATCTCTCCACCCCTCTCCCCGGTCCCAGCGGTGCAGGAGGGCTGGGTGACGTCCCTCCTGGCCTCTCGTGGATGGGACCCCCCAGCCCCTCCGGAGCAGCATGGAGCCCTGACCATGAAGGACCCTCGCAGCAACAGAGTGTACGCGGCCATCTGTGGACACAACCTATGGATCTACAACAACAAAGAGGTGAGGAAGGGAACAGGGCTCTGCTGAGCTCCATCACTATATGATTGTTATGACAGTTCGGGAGGACATCTTGAGTGTATTTTGTGTCATTGTTCATGTTATTTGTGCCGTGCAGGACTTCCAGTTGGGGGTTGGGCTGACCTATGTGTCCATGAACGTGGCGTCAGTGAAGCAGACTGGCCGTCATAACTTCAGTCTCATCACACCGTACAAAACCTTCAAGTGAGTGTCCGTCTCTTTCTCTCTCACTGTCTCTGTCTGATCAGCCCCAGCCCACAGTGCTGCTCTCAACCAGCAGAGGACAGTGTAGTTCATCTGGTTTTTGTTAGGATCCCTTCCTAACTTGTGTTATTACACAATTGCTCTTCTATCAGATTATCCCAGTATCTGGCCCGTGTATGTGAGCGCCTTGCTTTACTACTGAGAAACACAGTCTTTGTATTTCTAGTTTCTCCACAGACTCATCGAGGGAGCTGGCTGTGTGGCTGGGGAGTCTGAACCAGGTGATCCTCAGTGCCCTGTCATGCAGCGAGGTGGCCCACCGACTCTGGGCCAGCCCATGGAACAAAGTGTGTGCCGACTGTGGCAGTGCCAACCCCGAGTGGGCCTCAGTTAACCTGCTGGTGGTCGTCTGTGAGGCCTGTGCAGGTGAGCTAGGACTGTGGTGATACTCAGGATGTGTACGCACTGCTCTATATGACCTATGTCCCTATTGTTTCTCTAAGGTCAGCATCGCTCTTTGGGCATCCATGTCTCCAAAGTGAGAAGCCTGAAGTTGGACAGTAAAGTGTGGACTGAACCTTTGATTCTGGTGAGATGACCTTCCCTGTAACAGTGCTGCAGAAACTATTCAGACCCCTTGAGTTTTCCACATTTTGTTACGTTGCAGCCGTATTCTTCATAAATCTACACACAATACCCCATAAGGACAAAGCAAAAACTTTTGTTTTTTACATAAGAATTCTGACCTTTTACTCAGTACTTTGTTGAAGCACCTTTGGCAGCAATTACAGCCTCGTCTTCCAGAGATGTTTTAAAAAAAAAAAAAAAATGTATTTTATTTATTTTTAATTTTACCCCTTTTTCTCCCCAATTTCGTGGTATCCAATTGTTGCTACTATCTTTTCTCATTGCTACAACTCCCGTACGGGCTCGGGAGAGACGAATGCTGAATGTCATGCGTCCTCCGATACACAACCCAACCAGCCGTACTGCTTCTTAACACAAGGCGCATCCAACCCGGAAGCCAGCCGCACCAATGTGTCAGAGGCTACACCGTGCACCTGGCAACCTTGGCTAGCGCGCACTGCGCCCGGACCGCCACAGGAGTCGCTGGTGCGCGATGAGACAAGGAGATCCCTACCGACCAATCCCTCCCTAACCCGGACGACGCTAGGCCAATTGTGCGTCGCCCCACGGACCTCCCGGTCGCGGCCGGTTACGACAGAGCCTGGGCGCGAACCCAGGGACTCTGATGGCACAGCGCCCTTAACCACTGCGCCACCCGGGAGGCCGTCTTCCAGAGATGTTTGATTGGGTTTAAGTCCGGGCTCTGGCTGGGCCACTCAAGGGCATTCAGAGACTTGTCCCAAAGACACTCCTGTGTTGTCTTGGCTGTCGTTGTCCTGTTGGAAGGTGAACCTTCCCCAGTTTGAGGTCCTGAGCACTCTGGAGCAGGTTTTCAGCAAGGATCTCTCTGTACTTTGCTCCGTTCATCTTTCCCTTGATCCTGACTAGTGTCCCAGTTCCTGCCGTTGAAAAACATCCCCACAGCATGATGCTGCCACCACCATGCTTCACCGTAGGGAGGGTGCCAGGTTTCCTCCAGACGTCACGCATTCAGGGCAAAGAGTTTAATCTTGGTTTCATCACCAGATAATCTTATTTTTCATGGTCTGAGAGTCAATTAGGTGCATTTTGGCAAACTCCAAGCGGGCTGTCATGTGCCTTTTACTGAGGAATGGCTTTCGTCTGGCCACTCTACCATAAAGGCCTGATTGGTGGAGTGCTGCAGAGATGGTCCTTCTGGAGGTTTCTCCTGTCTCCACAAATTAACTCTGGAGCTCGGGTGACCATCGGGTTCTTGGTCACTTGCCTGACCAAGGCCCTTCTCCCCCAATTGCTCAGTTTGGGCAGGCTGCCAGATCTAGGAAGAGTCTTGGTGGTTCCAAACTTCTTCCATTTAATAATGATGGAGGCCACTGTGTTATTGGGGTCCTTCAATGCTGCATACATTTGTTGGTACCTTTCCCTAGATCTGTGCCTCGACACAATCCTGTCTCGGTGCTCTATGGACAATTTATTCGACTTCATGCCTTGGTTTTTGCTCTGACATGCACTGTCAACTGTATGACCTTATAAAGACAGGTGTGTGCCTTTCCAAATCATGTCAAATCAGTTGAATTTACCACAGGTGGACTTCTACAATCAAGTTGTAGAAACATCTCAAGGATGATCAATGGAAACAGGATGCACCTGACCTCAATTTCAAGTCTCATAGCAAAAGGTCTGAATACTTATGTAAATAATATAAATCTGTTTTGAGTTTTATTAACTTTTCAACAATTTATTATTACTATTTTTTTGCTTTGTCATTATGGGATAGTGTGTGTAATGAGGGGAAAACATATTTAATCAATTTTAGAATAAGGCTGAAACATAACAAAATGTGGTAAAAGGGAAGGTGTCTGAATACTTGTATGTATAACCAAATACAGAAGTAAAGTAATGTGAAAATAGGCACTGCTAATAACTGTGTTCTCTTTCCTCCATAGCTATTTGTCTATTATGGGAACAAAGCAGCCAATGATGTATGGGGTCACAATGTGCCGGGTGCAGAGCAGATCCTGCCAGACTCCTCTGTGGATCAGAGGGGGGACTTCATCAGGGCCAAGTACACCAAGGGCCGATACAGATTCACCCATCCTCTAGCCTCCAGCCAGAGACTGCTCAACCAGGTCAGCCAACGTCCCAGCCCCAACCCCAGTCTTAACCACAGTCCCAACCCCAGGTCTCAGTCCCAACCCCAGGTCTCAGTCCCAACCCCAGGTTTCAGTCCCAACCCCAGGTCTCAGTCCCAACCCCAGGTCTCAGCCCCAACCCCAGGTCTCAGCCCCAACCCCAGGTCTCAGCCCCAACCCCAGGTCTCAGCCCCAACCCCAGGTCTCAGTCCTAGCCCCAACCCCATTTCACAGTCCCAGCCCCAACCCCATTTCACAGTCCCAGCCCCAACCCCATTTCACAGCCCCTGCCCCAACCCCAGGTCACAACCCCAGGTCCCACCCCCAGCCCCAGGTCTCAGCCCCAACCCCAGGTCTCAGCCCCAACCCCAGGTCTCAGTCCCAGCCCCAACCCCAGGTCTCAGTCCCAACCCCAGGTCTCAGCCCCAACCCCAGGTCTCAGTCCCAGCCCCAACCCCAGGTCTCAGTCCCAGCCCCAACCCCATTTCACAGTCCCAGCCCCAGCCCCATTTCACAGTCCCAGCCCCAACCCCATTTCACAGTCCCAGCCCCAACCCCATTTCACAGTCCCAGCCCCAACCCCATTTCACAGCCCCTGCCCCAACCCCAGGTCACAGCCCCAACCCCAGGTCTCAGCCCCAGCCCCAGGTCTCAGCCCCAACCCCAGGTCTCAGCCCCAACCCCAGGTCTCAGTCCCAGCCCCAACCCCAGGTCTCAGTCCCAACCCCAGGTCTCAGTCCCAACCCCAGGTCTCAGTCCCAACCCCAGGTCTCAGCCCCAACCCCAGGTCTCAGTCCCAGCCCCAACCCCATTTCACAGTCCCAGCCCCAGCCCCATTTCACAGTCCCAACCCCATTTCACAGTCCCAGCCCCAACCCCATTTCACAGTCCCAGCCCCATCCCCATTTCACAGCCCCTGCCCCAACCCCAGGTCACAGCCCCAGCCCCAACCCCAGGTCACAGCCCCAGCCCCAGGTCCCAGCCCCATCCCCAGTCCTAACCACAGCCCCATCCCCAGTCCTAACCACAGCCCCAACCCCAGTCCTAACCACAGCCCCAACCCCAGGTCTCAGTCCCAGCCCCTGCCCCAGGTCTCAGTCCCAGCCCCAACCCCAGGTCTCAGCCCCTGCCCCAACCCCAGGTCTCAACCCCAGGTCTCAGCCCCTGTCCCAACCCCAGGTCTCATCCCCTGCCCCAACCCCAGGTCTCATCCCCTGCCCCAACCCCAGGTCTCATCCCCTGCCCCAGCCTCAGCACCAACCCCAGTCTCAGCCCCAACCCCAAACCTAGCATCAGCCCCAACCTCAGCCCCAACCCCAGCCTCAGCCTCAGCCCCAACCCCAAACCCAGCCTCAGCCCCAACCCCAAATCCAGCCTCAGCCCCAAACTCAGCCTCAGCCTCAGCCCCAACCCCAGCCTCAGCCTCAGCCCCAACCCCAAACCCAGCCTCAGCCCCAACCCCAAACCCAGCCTCAGCCCAAATCCCAGCCCCAAACCCAGCCTCAGCTCAAATCCCAGCCTCAAACCCAGGCTCAGCTTAAATCCCAGCCCCAAACCCAGGCTCAGCTTAAATCCCAGCCCCAAACCCAGCCTCAGCTCAAATCCCAGCCCCAACTCCAGCCCCAACCCCCAGCCCCAAATCCAGCCTCAGCTCAAATCCCAGCCCCAAACCCGGCCTCAGCCCCAAACCCAGTCTCAGCCCCAAACCCAGCCTCAGCCCAAATCCCAGCCCCAAACCCAGCCTCAGACCAAATCCCAGCCCCAAACCCAGCCTCAGCTTAAATCCCAGCCCCAAACCCAGGCTCAGCTTAAATCCCAGCCCCAACTCCAGCCCCAACCCCCAGCCCCAAATCCAGCCTCAGCTCAAATCCCAGCCCCAAACCCAGCCTCAGCCCCAAACCCAGTCTCAGCCCCAAACCCAGCCTCAGCCCAAATCCCAGCCCCAAACCCAGCCTCAGACCAAATCCCAGCCCCAATCCCAGCTTCAGCCCCTTTCTCAGACTACACTGCTGCTCTCATCCAGCAGAGGACAGTGTAGTTCATCTGGTTTTTGTTCAGATCCCTTCCTAACTTGTGTTGTTACATGTATGCATCCTATTCTGATTCCTATCAATCCTCAAAGATAGGAAAATACACCTAAACCTCCCAGGGTCTGTACAGGACAGACTGTGCTGAATGATATTTGTTGTTATGACATCCTCCCCTCACCCTGTGTCCTCCAGAGGCTGTGTGAGGTGGTGTGTGGCCCTAATGTCCCAGAGACCATGTCATTGCTGTGCTCGGGGGCCCGGGTCCTGTGCCACTCAGGGGACTCTCAGTGCCCCACGCCCATCTCCCTGGCAGAGCGGGCTGGACAGGCCATGCAGACGGAGCTGCTCAGACACAACGAATACACAGGTACTAATATCAGGGGTCCTCTAAGATCCACAGATACTGACTTCAGGGGTCCAGGCTCTGAGATCCAAAATATCTGATCTGATTGGTCGAAATTAGTGAAAAAATGATCTGAATTTGTCTGACTGTGTAATTGCAGCCTAAGATCCACAGCACTGCTGTTGTTTTGTCTTTGCTTAGTCTCAACTTGTCACTTTCATGATATCAGTCAGTACATCAAAATGTCTGTCTTGTTCATTATGCTTCAAATATGTTTGTTTTTCTCTTTTACAGATGCCCCTGCCTATGTTCATCAGGTCACAGGGTCTCTGCTGGGCACCTCTGACCCTCCTCCTGCTGCAGGTACCCATATACTATGGGCATATCACAATAGCCTAAAAGCCTATCGTTTGCTATAAAAGGCGACTTCTTAATGGGTGTAAAACTGTGTGCGCAGGAGAGGAGGAGCTCCATGGGAAGTTGGAGGAGGACCGCTTCCTGTTCTCCCAGGAGAATGACTCTGCAGCCTGTGATGTTCTGGACCTGAGGGAGGTCATCTCCATTTTCCACAGCTCCAACGGGTACTGCAACCTTATGACGTTAACATTGTAGGAGACATTTCCATTTTTAAGATTTTAAATGTTTTAATACGGTTTATAAGATATAAGGGGGATTTGTTGATTTCCTCCTCCCCCACAGATCGACTCATGAGTTTGAAATGGTGACTCTGACGGACGCGTTGGTGTGCAATGCTGACACTGAAAAGGATCTACTGAATCACCTGCTTCATATTCTCAGGGTAATACAATAACAGCTGTGTGTTTATCAATCTGGGAGTATTAAGGACTGTAGGTACAGTGTTCCATACGCTGTATGATAATAGAGACCTTTGTGTCAGCTTTCCTGAGCAGAGAGTAGGCCTACAGATAACACAGATAGATATAGTAATGTGGGTTAAAACTAATCATATGTTCTCCCCCTACCAGGTGGTGTTGCCCGGGCCCATAGATGAGGAGGAGCTGGACGGGGTGTTTGCTGTGTCCCGGGTGTCTCTGAGGGAGGGAGGAGGCCTGCAGCACACTGAGGTCTGGGCAGTGCTCCGTGGAGGTCAGGTCCTCGTCTATCCTACTGACCAGCAGCGCCACAGAGAGAGGCTAACACTCAACCCTGAGACTCAATACAGTGAGTCACACCTCATTGTCTGCATATTTACACAACATGATTTTTCTCTACATGCCTTGTGTAGAGGAGCAGAAGTATCATGATAAAGTAATATGACAGTGTTCTTTTCTGCCCACAGAGATAGATTCCTCTGAGAACACCATAGAGCTGGTCACTGGAGAGAGGTCAGCACCACAGGAACACTTTGTTATAACAAGTTGCATTCCATTGTACTTGATGTCATAGCAATGGTTCCCAAACGTATTTCAGCATCTGTCATTCAAAGGATGGTCTCCTATGCATCCATCTCTTCTTCCTGCTAGAACCATGTCCATGCAGTTTGAACGAGACCACAGCTGTCAGTCCTGGCACAGCCTACTGAAACGGGCAGTGACCACAAAGAGGAAGCAGCGCCCATCACTGTACGAGCTGCCACCCAACGCCATTGGCAATGTGCCCCCTGCCATTGAGAGGTGTATCTCACACATCACACAGTATGGTGAGTGTCGGCTACAAGCCATTTGAGACTGGAACAAGTATTGTAGTGATCTGGATAACCAGTTTCCGGCAGGAACATGAATTCTCACAACTGGTTAATCTGCTCTGCTCCTCTTCTGTCTCCCTCCCAGGCCTGAAGGTGGATGGGCTGTACCGGCGCTGTGGCTTGGCCACTAAGGTCAGCAGTCTGGTGGAAGCCCTCAGCAGATCACCTAAAACTGCCCCTCTGGAGAAAGATGAACAGGGTCTCCTGGACGCTGCAGGGGCCCTGAAGCAGTATGTCCGCCAGCAGGTGGTGCTCATCCCTCAGACACAAAGGGAACTGTGGGTCAAGGCTGCAGGTACTGTCCTTTGCATCTTAAACAACCCCAGAGAGAATGTATTTCCTTGATTCCTCGTGTCCTCTCTTCTCTCCCTCTTCTCAAAACCCATTGGATGAGGTCGGAATTCCCTCCCCTCTGACCTTCTCATTCATATTTTGTATGTTGTATAATATTTATTTTCTTCATTTTTTATTTATTTACTTTTTACCAGTTACAAACATGTATTTATTTATATATATATATATATATATATATATATATATATATATACTATACTATACTATACAGTTTGGTCAGAAGTTTACATACACCTTAGCCAAATACATTTAAACTCAGTTTTTCACAATTCCTGACATTTAATCATAGTAAAAATGCCCTGTCTTACGTCAGTTAGGATCACCACTTTATTTTAAGAATGTGAAATGTCAGAATAATAGTAGAGAGAATTATTTATTTCAGCTTTCATTTCTTTCATCACATTCCCAGTTGGTCAGAAGTTTACATACTCAATTAGTATTTGGTAGAATTGCCTTTTACATTGTTTAGCTTGGGTCAAACATTTTGGGTAGCCTTCCACAAGCTTTCCACAATAAGTTGGGTGAAATTCGGCCCATTCCTCCTGACAGAGCTGGTGTAACTGAGTCAGGTTTGTAGGCCTCCTTGCTCGCACACGCTTTTTCAGTTCTGCCCACCAATTTTATATAGGATTGAGGTCAGGGCTTTGTGATGGCCACTCCAATACCTTGACTTTGTTGTCCTTAAGATGTTGCTTCAATATATCCACATAATTTTCCACCCTCATGATGCCATCTATTTTGTGAAGTGCACCATTCCCTCCTGCAGCAAAGCACCCCCACAACATGATTCTGCCACCCCCACAACATGATTCTGCCACCCCCATGCTTCACAGTTGGGATGGTGTTCTTCGGCTTGCAAGCCTCCCCCTTTTTCCTCCAAACACAACGATGGTCATTATGGCCAAACAGTTCTATTTTTGTTTCATCAGACCAGAAGACATTTCTCCAAAAGTACAATCTTTGTCCCCATGTGCAGTTGCAAACCGTAGTCTGTTTTTTTTATGGCGGTTTTGGAGCAGTGGCTTATTTCTTGTTGAGCGGCCTTTCAAGATATGTTGATATAGGACTCATTTTATTGTGGATATAAATACTTTTGTACCTGTTTCCTCCAGCATCTTCACAAGGTCCCTTGCTGCTGTTCTGGGATTGATTTGCACTTTTCGCACCAAAGTATGTTCATATCTACGAGACAGAACGCGTTTTCTTCCTGAGCGTTATGACGGCTGCGTGGTCCCATTGTGTTTATACTTGCGTACTATTGTTTGTACAGATGAATGTGGAAATTGCTCCCAAGGATGAACCAGACTTGTGTAGGTCTACAATTTGTTTTCTGAGGTTTTGGCTGATTTCTTTTGATTCCCCCATGATGTCAAGCAAAGAGGCACTGAGTTTGAAGGTAGGCCTGAAATACATCCACAGGTACACCTCCAATTGACTCAAATGATGTCAATTAGCCTATCAGAAGCTTCTAAAGCCATGACATCATTTTCTGGAATTTTCCAAGCTGTTTAAAGGCAGTCAACTTAGTATATGTAAACGTCTGACCCACTGGAATTGTGATACCGTGAATTATAAGTGAAATAATCTGTCTGTAAACAATTGTTGGAAAAATTACTTGTGTTATGCACAAAGTTGATGTCCTAACCGACTTTCCAAAACTATAGTTTATTAACACGAAATTTGTGGAGTGGTTGAAAAACGAGTTTTAATGACTCCAACCTAAGTGCATGTAAACTTCCGACTTCAACTGTACATCTGAACAACAACTTACAGACGTACACAAACAATGACTACATCTCACCTGCCCAGACCCACATGTTCACACCCCCATCCGTAGTGCCTTCATTATTGTTTGCCACCAGTGGAGGAAAGGGTGGACCGTCCTCCAGTGAATTTCATAATAATAAAAATAGTGAAACATTAAAAAAGTTATCCTTTTTCGATACAACTATACTAAATATTTTCAAGTCATCAAATAATTGATTAAAACACACTGTTTTGCAATGATGGTCTACAGTAGCCTCAACAGCACTCTGTAGGGTAGCACCATGGTGTAGCCGGAGGACAGCTAGCTCCTGTTCTCCTCTGGGTACATTAACTTCAACACAAAACCTAGGAGTCTCATGGTTCTTACCCCCTTCCATAGACTTACACAGTAATTATGATCACTTCCGGAGGACGTCCTCCAACCAATCAGAGCTCTTGCAGCATGAACTGACATGTTGTCCATCCAATCAAAGGATCAGAGAAGGAATCTAGTATTTAAAGCATAATCTACAGCTAGCCAACACTGCAGTGCATAAAATGTGATGAGTAGTTGACTCAGAGAGAAAGACATTCGTTTTTAACAAATGAATTTCTTCTGAGAGAGATCTAGTTATATTTCTATTTTTTTCACTTGCACTTACTTAGCTAGCAAATACAGCTAGCTAGTTTAGCCTACTCAAACCGAGGGATGCTATGTTAGCTAGCAGGCTATGATTATCCAACGCGACACTGGAACTAGTTATCGTGTCCAGAAAGCCTTGTAGTTATCGTGTCCAGAAAGCCTTGTAGTTATCGTGTCCAGAAAGCCTTGTAGGTATCGTGTCCAGAAAGCCTTGTAGGTATCGTGTCCAGAAAGCCTTGTAGTTATCGTGTCCAGAAAGCCCTGTAGTTATAGTGTCCAGAAAGCCTTGTAGTTATCATGTCCGGATTACATGCCAAGGTTTTTTTTCTTACATTTTGAGGTAATGTTTGAGTCACTCAGACGTATGAACACTCAACATAAGACATGGCAAAACGTGTCGAATTTCAGGAAATTAGCTTCTAAACTGCACTATTTTCTCTCCGCTAACAAGAGGGGTGTGAACAGTTTGGGGTCACGAGGTAGGGGTTTGTTACTATGTCGATTTTAAATTACAATATATATCCAGATCTTTGCCACCTAGGAAATTTGTGTGACCGGATCTTCTCAAATACTATTGGAGTAGCGCTGATCTAGATGAACAAGTTGTTCAATACAAGCTGTACTTTGAGTAATGGGGTTCTCATTCATTGCCTGTGTCACCATAGCCCAGACAGAAGAGAACCTTAGACTGGCTACCTACCGCAGACTCCTGAAAAAGCTGCCCCCTGACAACAGAATCACACTCAACGCCCTGTGTGGACACTTCTACATGTAAGAACAACACATGATCAATGATTGTAAGATTTTAACAGGGCAACAAAATGATCCTGCATGACTAATGCTCATCGTTGCCAACCTCTTTCTAGAGTTCAGCTGTACAATGTGGAGAACCGTATGACAGCTCAGAACCTGGCGCTGGTGTTTGTCCCAACACTGTTCCAGGAGCTGGCCATGAACACAAACATGGTGCGCCTCACCAGAGAACTCATCATACACCACACACTCCTCTTCCTGGTAAGACACTAAACTTCATCTCTTCTGTTGGGTCATGGAACATATGAAGCAGTGGACAGTGTATGAAACTAATCTTTTATGCCTAACACCATGTATTGTATTCTACAGAGTAAAGAACAAGAGTCTGACATGGAGAGTGAAGAACTCATAACAAAATCATAGACAAACACATGTATATATTTGGCTTTGGCTGTCAAAGAAAGCTTATATGGGAAAGATATATTTGGTTACATAGTGTAGTTTTCACAACTTCTTTGAACTACACATTTAGGCCATGGACTGGATTAAACTTATTTTTTCTGCTATATTCATTTGGGGATTATTGTAATTTAGGTGATGGTAAAATAATAACAAACCAAGCTCAAATTGTATGTTGTTAGTGCCTTCAGAAAGTTTTCTCACCCCTTGACTTTTTCCACATTTTGTTGTTGCAGCCAGAATTTAAAATAGATTGAATTGAGATTTGTTGTCCACTTTTTGACATTTATTTTTAAATGTGTAAAACCTTTAATGCTGAAATGTCTTGAGTCAATAAGTATTCATCCCCTCAGTTATGGCAAGCCTAAATATACTGACCAAAAATATAAACGCAACATGCAACAATTTCAAAGTAAATCAGTCAATTGAAATTAATTAATTAGGCCATAATCTATGGATTTCACATGCCTGGGAATACAGACATGCATCTGTTGATCAGATACCTTAAAATAAAGGTAGAGGCGTGGATCAGAAAACCAGTCAGTATCTGGTGTGATCACCATTTGCCTCATGCAGCGCAACGCATCACATCTCCTTTGCATAGAGTTGATCAGGCTGTTGATTGTGGCCTGTGGAATGTTGTCCCACTCATCTTCAATGGTTGTGCAAAGTTGCTGGATATTGAAGGGAACTGGAACACGCTGTCATACACGTCGATCCAGAGCATCCAAAACATTCTCAATGTGTGACATGTCTGGTGAGTATGTAGGCCATGGTAGAACTGGGACATTTTCAGCTTCCAGGAATTGTGTACAGATCCTTGTGACATAGTGCCTGCATTATTATGCTGATAACAAGCTGAGTTTTAAAGAGAATGCAGACTGTATTTTTTTTTAAAGCAAGCCAACACCTGTTCTTAATCAGGAAATTAAAGGGGTTTGGGTTCAGCCAGGATGTTCTGGAGAAGGTGTACAGCAGCTTGGTGGAGAGCATCCTCATGTTCAATATGACAGTCTGCTATGGTAAGGAGCAAAAGCAAACTGACCAGAATAGTACACACAGTCAGCAAAGTAATTGGTCGACCACAGGCACACTTGAGCATTCTATTCCACAAGGCAACCAAACAGAAGACACTGGCTGTCGTTGGCGACCCCTCCCACCCTCTACACCCTCAGTTGGAGACCCTACCCACCCTCATTTGGAGACCCCTCCCACCCTCTACACCCTCAGTTGGAGACCCCTCCCACCCTCTACACCCTCAGGTGGAGACCCCTCCCACCCACTACACCCTCAGGTGGCGAACCTTCCCACCCTCTACACCCTCAGGTGGCAACCCCTCCCACCCTCAGTTCAAGAGGCTTCCCTCGGGCCGGCTCTTCAGAATGCCCATGGCCAAGAAGAACATGTTCAAACATTCATTCCTTCCTTGTGCTGTTGGACTACTAAATACAAAATTAAAGGTATCGGAATATGTACTTATCTAGTGCAGTTGGGACAGTGGTCATTTGAGTGAATGTATTAATGTCCTCAATGTTGTTAGTGTATGCAACATGATGGACTGACTGGTTTAAATGTGTATGATGTGAGAATGTATGTGATTATTTTAATGGAAGGTGATGTCAAAGTTTTATTCTATTCTAAACACGAGGTGATGGTTGAAAGGCACGACAATGGATCTCGTCACGGCAATTTGAAAGCAGAAATGCCATTGTGTTCGTTATCCGTAGCTTATGCCTGCCCATACCATAACCCCACCTCCACCATGGGGCACTGGGGTTCACTAAGTTGACATCAGCAAACCGCTCGCCATACGGTCTACGGTTGTGAGGCCGGTTGGGCATAATTCTTTAAAACAACGTTGGGGGCAGCTTAAGGTAGAGACATGAACATTAAATTCTCTGGCAACAGCTCTGGTGGACATTCCTGCAGTCATCATGCCCCCTCAAAGCATCTGTGGTATTGTGTTGTGACAAAACTGCACATTTTACTGGCCTTTTTGTCCCCAGCACCTGTGTAATGATCATGCTGTTGAATCAGCTTCTTGGCCACACCTGACAGGTAGATGGATTATCTTGGCAAAGTAGAAATGCTCACTAACAGGAATGTAAACAAATCTGTGTACAATATTTCTGAGCATATGGAACATATTATTTCAGCTCATGAAACATGGGACCAACACTTTTTACATGTTGGGTTTATTTTTGTTCAGGAGTACAAATGTAGTTAAGTCATAAGTTGCATGGACTCTGTGCAATAGTGTTTAACACTGACTACCTCATCTCTGTACCCCACACCCAGATAATTGTAAGGCCCCTCAGTCAAGCAGTGAATTTCATACACAGATTCAACCACAAAGACCAGGGAGATTTTCCAATTCCTCGCAAAGGGCACCTATATGTATAAAAAATGTAAAAAGCAGTCATTTTGAGCACGGTGAAGTTAATTACACTTTGGATGGTGTATCAATACACTGTCACTACAAAGACACAGGTGTCCTTCATAACTCAGATGAAGGAAACTGCTCAGTGATTTCACCATGAGGCCAAATGGTGACTTTAAAACGGTTAGTGTTTAATGGAGCAACAGCGTTGTAGTTACTAACCCAACTGACAAGAGTGAAACGAAAGCCTGTACAGAATTAGAATATTCCTTTTTGCAACAAGGCAATAAAGTTATACTGCAATAAATGTGGCAAAGAACAAGTGAATTTATGTTTGGGGCTAATCCAATACCTTACAGAGCATCTCACGCCATATTTTCAAGGATAGTGCTGGCTGCATCATGGTTATGGGTATGGCTTGTAATAGTTGGGGAGTTAAGATACAAAAAGTAAACGGAATGGAGATAAGCACAAGCAAAATCCTAGAGGAAAACTTGGTTCAGTCTGCTTTCCACCAGACACTGGGAGATTAACCTTTCAGCAGGACAATAACCTAAAACACAAAGCCAAATCTACACTGGAGTTGCTTACCAAGACAGTGAATGTCCCTGAGTGGCTTAAGTAGTTGACTTAAATCTGCTTGTAAGTTTATGGGAAGACCTGAAAATGGTTGTCTAACAATGATCATCAACCAATTTGACAGCACTTAATAAAGATTGTCAAATGTTGGACAATCCAGGTGTGGAAAACTTCCCAGAAAGACTCACAGCTGTAATCGCTGCCAAAGGTGATTCTATCATGTATTTATGTACTCAGGTGGTTGAATATTTATCTAATATGTTTTTTTTTTTTTTCAAATGTTAGAATTTTTCTACTTTGACAGAGTATTTTGTGTAGATCTACACTAACAAAATGTGGAAAAAGTCAAGTGTTTGTCGTATGATATTTCTTAGAAATAAAATGTATGACAAAGCAAGAAACTTTTTTTTCATTCTTATTTATTGGATGTTACCTAAGAGACATTGACAGTTTGTAAAAGCTGCATAACATTGTGCTCCAATTCTCATTCATGGTTACATTTCCATGGTTACATGTCTAAGACAAAAGATAAAGTAATCATAATACACAATCTAGTATTCCACAAAATACAAACAGGATTTTTAGCATACAATATATTGCAAGATTTTCAACATGTTCCAAATTATGCAAGACGGGAGAACATTAATACTTTGGCCTCTTCGGTTTCTCCCTGAAATAAAAAGTAAAATTAATATAGAGCAGAGGGAATTTAACATTTAGCATCATAATTGACAATCTACCATGTATGTTTGAGAATATTTTAGGCAGCATCTTGCATGATGCAGTATTTCTGGAGTGGAGAGATGAGGCAGTTGTACTTGAGACGTTTTCCTCCTTTTGGAGTGTGAGCAAAATGCAGGTCACTACTGTACAGCACAGTGAGCGGCTCTGACAAGTCTCTCAGATACCACCACCTTCCTATCATATACTGTCCACTCCCACCACCATCTGTCTGTCTGCTCTCAGTCCTCTCCCGCCACCATCTGTCTGTCTGCTCTCAGTCCTCTCCCGCCACCATCTGTCTGTCTGCTCTCAGTCCTCTCCCGCCACCATCTGTCTGTCTGCTCTCAGTCCTCTCCCACCACCATCTGTCTGTCTGCTCTCAGTCCTCTCCCACCACCATCTGTCTGTCTGCTCTCAGTCCTCTCCCACCACCATCTGTCTGTCTGCTCTCAGTCCTCTCCCACCACCATCTGTCTGTCTGCTCTCAGTCCTCTCCCACCACCATCTGTCTGTCTGCTCTCAGTCCGCTCCCACCACCATCTGTCTGTCTGCTCTCAGTCCTCTCCCACCACCATCTGTCTGTCTGCTCTCAGTCCTCTCCCACCACCAGCTGTCTGTCTGCTCTCAGTCCGCTCCCACCACCATCTGTATGTCTGCTCTCAGTCCGCTCCCACCACCATCTGTCTGTCTGCTCTGTCCGCTCCCACCACCATCTGTCTGTCTGCTCTCAGTCTGCTCCCACCACCATCTGTCTGCTCTCAGTCCTCTCCCACCACCATCTGTCTGCTCTCAGTCCTCTCCCACCACCATCTGTCTGCTCTCAGTCCTCTCCCACCACCATCTGTCTGCTCTCAGTCCTCTCCCACCACCATCTGTCTGCTCTCAGTCCTCTCCCACCACCATCTGTCTGCTCTCAGTCCTCTCCCACCACCAGTCATGTACACTAACTGTAGGATGTCTGAAGGAAAACAGACTGAAGGAAATGTACTCACCCATCTGCCTCAGCCTTCTTCCTCTTCTCAATGATCTGTGACGGACAAAACACATGATTAATAAGACAACCTTTCCTAGTTTGTGTCTCAGTATGCCCTGACAACTGTCACAACCCTGTTAAGAGCCATTAAACCGTCCACTCACAACCCTGTTAACTTCACTAGGGTAGGGGTCAGCATTTGGAATTTTGGATGAAAAGCGTGCCCAAATTAAACTGCCTGCATAGGATATGCATATAATTAGTAGATTTGGATAGAAAACTCTAAAGTTCCCAAAACTGTTAAAATAATGTCTGAGTATAACAGAGCTGATATGGCAGGCGAAAACCTGAGGGAAATCTGATGTTTGTAGTTAAGTGATTGCCCATCCAATATACTGTCTATGGGGTCAGATTGCACTTCCTAAGGCTTCCACTAGATGTCAAAAGTCTTTAGAACGTTTCAGGCTTCTACTATGAAGGGGGAGAATAAGAGCTGTTTGAATCAGGGGTCTGGTTGAAAGCCTTTAGTTAAGTCATGCATGCGGCTGTGAGCACGAGCTCCGTTCCATTTAATTTCTAAAGACAAAGGAATTGTCCTGTTGGAATATTATTGAAGATTTATGATAAACATTGTTTGACATGTTTCTACAAACTATTGGAACCATTTTGACTTTTTGTC
This sequence comes from Oncorhynchus mykiss, assembly GCF_013265735.2. Taxonomy (NCBI): domain Eukaryota; kingdom Metazoa; phylum Chordata; class Actinopteri; order Salmoniformes; family Salmonidae; genus Oncorhynchus; species Oncorhynchus mykiss. Next base: position 35,497,259 of record NC_048593.1, read on the forward strand.
TGGACTTAGTGCCCGTGCATTTGGATTACTGGACTAAACGCGAACAAAAAGGAGGTATTTGGACATAAAGATGAACTTTATCGAACAAAACAAACATTTGTTGTCTAACATGGAGACCTGGGAGTGCCATCAGATGAAGATCAAAGCTAAGTGATTAATTTTAATGCTATTTCTGACTTGTGACACCTCACCTTGGCTGGAAAATGGCTGTATGGTTTTGTGGCTAGGCGCTGACCTAACAATCGCAAAGTGTGCTCTTGCCGTAAAGCCTTTTTGAAATCATTAGATTTTCATAAATATGCACTTTATCGAACAAAACATACATGTATTGTGTAACATGAAGTCCTATGAGTGTCATCTGATGAAGATCAAAGGTTAGTGATGAATTTTCTCTATTTCTGCTTTTTGTGACTCCTCTCTTTGTCTGGAAAAAATGGCTGTGTTTTTCCTGTGACTTGGTGGTGACCTTGTGGTGCTTTCACTGTAAAGCATTTTTGAAATCAGACACTGGCTGGATTAACGAGAAGTATATCTTTAAAATTGTGTAAAATACTTGTATGCTTAAGGAATTTTAATTATGAGATTTGTTGTTTTGAATTTGGCGCCCTGCACTTTCACTGGCGAGGTGGGACGCTACCGCAGAGCCATTAAACCATCCACTCACAACCCTGCTAAGAGCCATTAAACCGTCCACTCACAACCCTGTTAAGAGCCATTAAACCGTCCACTCACAACCCTGCTAAGAGCCATTAAACCATCCACTCACAACCCTGTTAACAGAGCCATTAAACCATCCACTCACAGCACTGATCTTCTTCCACTGCCTGTCCAGCTCTGCCTTCTCATTGGTCTCCTTGAAGCGGCGAGTCTTCCTCCCCTCAGACATCTTGATGCCATACTGGAAAGCAGCCCTGAAAGGACAAACACAGTTTGCCTGCAATTAATATTAAATTACTTGGCCCGATTAAAAGCCTTTTATAGAAATGCCAAGGAATCCAATGATGTGTCTATCACTGTGTGCTATAATGAACGTATGAAACAAGGGATTCCAGGTTCATTGTTGAGACAAAGCTCTAAGATAACCTACTTTGGCAGAGCCTCCTTGTTGTTCATGTATTCACTGTATTCATCCTGAGTGTCAAAGTCCCAGCGACCCAGAGGACCCTTCTTGTTACCCTATAGAGGTCAGAGACAAAAACAGAGGTCAAAAGTATGTCAACCACACCACAACTAACTGTCACATGACTAGAAAGACATGGCAGACTATCAACCCAAAGGTCTATCTAGGAGGGGAATAAGGATTAAAAGATGAAGCACCAACCTGGTCCATCTTGGTGTAGTCCACCTCTTCATCACTGTCCACAGCCAAGTCGTCCATACTGAGAACAGAGAGAGAACGCCCACATCACACAGGTACACTCACTACAGCAAATTACCTGGTATATTAAGCCCAGTGTCCACCCTACTTAAGTACAGTGATGTGACGGATGAATCGGGGGACTCACGTAGCTGGGTAACACTCAGCATAGCTGTTGGACATGCCAAAGAAGTCTCCGAGCTTCTCCTCTTTACGGCCACGCGACCCAGCAGTAGCTCGCAGTTAAGGAGGCCAGCGGACAAAACATTTCCCCCCTATCCAGTCTAAACACTGGGAATGAAGACATATGTCCCCCCTATCCAGTCTAAATACTGGGAATGAAGACACATGTCCCCCCTATCCAGTCTAAACACTGGGAATGAAGACACATGTCCCCCCTATCCAGTCTAAATACTGGGAATGAAGACACATGTCCCCCCTATCCAGTCTAAACACTGGGAATGAAGACACATGTCCCCTCTATCCAGTCTAAACACTGGGAATGAAGACACATGTCCCCCCCTATCCAGTCTAAACACTGGGAATGAAGACATATGTCCCCCCTATCCAGTCTAAACACTGGGAATGAAGACATATGTCCCCCCTATCCAGTCTAAATACTGGGAATGAAGACACATGTCCCCTCTATCCAGTCTAAACACTGGGAATGAAGACACATGTCCCCCCTATCCAGTCTAAACACTGGGAATGAAGACATATGTCCCCCCTATCCAGTCTAAACACTGGGAATGAAGACATATGTCCCCCCTATCCAGTCTAAACACTGGGAATGAAGACACATTTCCCCCCTATCCAGTCTAAACACTGGGAGTGAAGACATATGTCCCCTCTATCCAGTCTAAATACTGGGAATGAAGACACATGTCCCCCCTATCCAGTCTAAACACTGGGAATGAAGACATATGTCCCCCCTATCCAGTCTAAACACTGGGAATGAAGACACATGTCCCCCCTATCCAGTCTAAACACTGGGAATGAAGACATATGTCCCCCCTATCCAGTCTAAACACTGGGAATGAAGACATATGTCCCCTCTATCCAGTCTAAACACTGGGAATGAAGACATATGTCCCCTCTATCCAGTCTAAACACTGGGAATGAAGACATATGTCCCCTCTATCCAGTCTAAACACTGGGAATGAAGACATATGTCCCCCCTATCCAGTCTAAACACTGGGAATGAAGACATATGTCCCCCCTATCCAGTCTAAACACTGGGAATGAAGACACATGTCCCCCCTATCCAGTCTAAACACTGGGAATGAAGACATATGTCCCCCCTATCCAGTCTAAACACTGGGAATGAAGACACATGTCCCCCCTATCCAGTCTAAACACTGGGAATGAAGACATATGTCCCCCCTATCCAGTCTAAACAAGGGGAATGAAGACATATGTCCCCTCTATCCAGTCTAAACACTGGGAATGAAGACATATGTCCCCTCTATCCAGTCTAAACACTGGGAATGAAGACACATGTCCCCTCTATCCAGTCTAAACACTGGGAATGAAGACATATGTCCCCTCTATCCAGTCTAAACACTGGGAATGAAGACATATGTCCCCTCTATCCAGTCTAAACACTGGGAATGAAGACACATGTCCCCCCTATCCAGTCTAAACACTGGGAATGAAGACACATGTCCCCCCTATCCAGTCTAAACACTGGGAATGAAGACATATGTCCCCCCTATCCAGTCTAAACACTGGGAATGAAGACATATGTCCCCTCTATCCAGTCTAAACACTGGGAATGAAGACATATGTCCCCTCTATCCAGTCTAAACACTGGGAATGAAGACATATGTCCCCTCTATCCAGTCTAAACACTGGGAATGAAGACATATGTCCCCCCTATCCAGTCTAAACACTGGGAATGAAGACATATGTCCCCCCTATCCAGTCTAAACACTGGGAATGAAGACACATGTCCCCCCTATCCAGTCTAAACACTGGGAATGAAGACATATGTCCCCCCTATCCAGTCTAAACACTGGGAATGAAGACACATGTCCCCCCTATCCAGTCTAAACACTGGGAATGAAGACATATGTCCCCCCTATCCAGTCTAAACAAGGGGAATGAAGACATATGTCCCCTCTATCCAGTCTAAACACTGGGAATGAAGACATATGTCCCCTCTATCCAGTCTAAACACTGGGAATGAAGACATATGTCCCCTCTATCCAGTCTAAACACTGGGAATGAAGACATATGTCCCCCCTATCCAGTCTAAACACTGGGAATGAAGACATATGTCCCCCCTATCCAGTCTAAACACTGGGAATGAAGACATATGTCCCCCCTATCCAGTCTAAACACTGGGAATGAAGACATGTCCCCCCTATCCAGTCTAAACACTGGGAATGATGACATATGTCCCATCTATCCAGTCTAAACACTGGGAATGAAGACATATGTCCCCTCTATCCAGTCTAAATACTGGGAATGAAGACATATGTCCCCCCTATCCAGTCTAAACACTGGGAATGAAGACATATGTCCCCTCTATCCAGTCTAAACACTGGGAATGAAGACATATGTCCCCTCTATCCAGTCTAAACACTGGGAATGAAGACACATGTCCCCTCTATCCAGTCTAAACACTGGGAATGAAGACATATGTCCCCTCTATCCAGTCTAAACACTGGGAATGAAGACACATGTCCCCCCTATCCAGTCTAAACACTGGGAATGAAGACATATGTCCCCTCTATCCAGTCTAAATACTGGGAATGAAGACACATGTCCCCTCTATCCAGTCTAAATACTGGGAATGAAGACACATGTCCCCCCTATCCAGTCTAAACACTGGGAATGAAGACATATGTCCCCCCTATCCAGTCTAAATACTGGGAATGAAGACATATGTCCCCTCTATCCAGTCTAAACACTGGGAATGAAGACATATGTCCCCTCTATCCAGTCTAAACACTGGGAATGAAGACATATGTCCCCTCTATCCAGTCTAAACACTGGGAATGAAGACACATGTCCCCTCTATCCAGTCTAAACACTGGGAATGAAGACACATGTCCCCCCTATCCAGTCTAAACACTGGGAATGAAGACATATGTCCCCCCTATCCAGTCTAAACACTGGGAATGAAGACATATGTCCCCTCTATCCAGTCTAAACACTGGGAATGAAGACATTGTCAAGTCTAGCTATGTAAGCCAAGATAATGTGGCTCTCTGGCCCAAACAGTGAAAAGGATATGTTTCTCCTGGCCACTGGGGAGTTGCTGCAAACTTCTCATTGATCAGCTTGATCTGGTCCTTCACTGATCCTGGACCTGTATGGTCCGAAGAGGATAGACAGGCCAGAGGTCAGAATGTGTAGTTGGGTTGAATGGGGATCAATAATACATTTTAAAAAGAGCATGTTATTTGTATGATATGGTTGATGAATTACCTGTCTCAGTCTCCACGGTCTCATCGTCATCTGCTCTGGGCTTCTCGAAGTAGCTGTGACGTCTCTTTTCTTCCTCCTTGTCTCTTTCTCTCTCCCTCTCCCGCTCCCTCTCTCTGTCCCGCTCCCGGTCCCTCTCTTTCTCCCGGTAGCGTTCCTTCTCCTTGTCCCGGATGGCCTTGGAGGTAGATGGGGCGTAGTCCCCGATGTCATCAAATATGCTGTTAGGATGGAGAAAGGAATGGTTCAAGTTCAATGGGAACAACAGATCTTCAAAGAAACAGAAAGTGTTTAAATGAAAACCGCCTTTATGGAGAGCCACAACACTGACCTTACGTCTGCCTCGGGTCCTGGAACTTTCTTCTCATCAATTTTCACCCCTGTAAGAAGAAACCACTGGAAATCACTTAATTGTGAACTGTAGATAAACAAACGGATGCCATGAAAAAAGGGGTAGGTATCAGTATCCAGTTGTGAACCAATCAAAGTCATTAAGGCCAACCTCCTTTTTCCTTCTTCTTCATCTTCTTGTTGCGGGTCCCTTGTCGCAGGTAGGACAGGATCTGGGTCAGCTTGCTGATGACAATGTCGTTGGTGGTGAGAGTTGTCTGAGCCTGAAGAGAGAAAAGTTATGCATACCTCTACATAAACCATGACTGTAATAGACATTCTATGTTATTGTGGTCTGCAGTGCAGTCGGACCTCCATGGTGGGGCAGTCGGCCTTGCTGCGGATCAGTGTGGTGGGGATGTCGGTGTCTGCGTACTCATCCTCCAGGTCCACTACGTATGCCATACGGCCGGGCAGGAACAGCTCATTCCTCTCAAACTGGCGGCCCTTGAACATGATCCGGTAGATATTCCTTCCTGAGGGTGGAGCAGAGAGACCGTCAACACCACCAACCAACTGGAGTGATTTACCTATAAATGGGCTCAAATTCCAGTAGATAAGGACTATTACTTACCTAGACGTGTCTTGAACTCTATTTTCTCCTCTGGTTCAATCTCTTTCCTGGAGGAAAGAATACAGGTTAATTTCTCTGGAATGAGGACACTGGAGAGCTCGTTCAGGATAAAAATAACATTCTATGCTATGAGAAAATAATGATGAAGAGTGGGGAAAATATGAATACACATACTTGACTTCCTTTGTTACTTTTTCAATCATATCTTCCTCCTCCTTCTCCTTGCTGGTGATCTCAGCACGTACCTGCAAGTAGACAAGCATGATATCTATGTCAACTATTTCCTGTAGGTCGACACAGTCCCTTGCTTGTTCCATTATATGGCACAGCAGAGGATGTTTCCTTCACCTCTGGGTCTACACTGCAGGAGTGATAGAACAGGGTGACCTACTTTGTATTTTCACTCTTTTCAGCGAGGGAGGGAGCAATGACAATGTGTCCCATTGGAACAGCCAAGAAATTAGCATCCCTTAGCTTCAGCATACTTCAAACCAGATATCTTCTACAATATAGATGGCATTCTACAACTACTACATGACTGTTACTGATCATCTGAGCTCAAGCATCTTCAGAATCGTTAATTTTAGGTTAAAATGCATCTAAAACGTGACTCAAGTTTTATTGACAGGTCCAGGTTAAACATGTAGATAGGGGAGACAGTAAGAGGGATAAAAGCTCAGGAAGTGAGTGGTGGAAAGGGAATCAAACCACTGCCCTTAGGGGCATTTTGGTCAGGGGGCAGCAGAACTACCACTAGACCAGCTCCCCGGAACTTGAAACGCTATTCTAATGGCAAAGACCAAGAATCTGGGCGGTCAGCTTCTGTTTATTAATGAACCCTAGCATCATGAAAAGGACAGTAGACTGACCTTCTGCAAAAGGGCAAAATCCAACCCTTTCACCAAGTGAGTGTGTTCCATGTCACCACCCAAGAACTTAGACTCTTGGATCATCTGCCGTCTCTTCTCAGCTGCTGAATTATCCCTGTCGACACAATACATCACCATGGACATTCATACAGAACATGTCCATACACCACCACTCCCGGTGGGGAGTAGACAGTAGCATTATGGGAAACTCACGCCTCGGCTGTGGGCCCCACTGCTCTGTAATTGGCTGTTGTGCTGATGAGCTCTGTCTCCTCGTAGTCCTTGTTGACGCCATCACGACGCTCCCGGGCACGGTCACGGTACTTCTCAGCTAACTCCCGCTCCCTCTCCACTTCCTGCTGACGCAGCTTGGCGTAATAACTTATAGGGGTAGCAGAGGGCAAAGGTCAGTGGGTGACAGCTGAGAGACCTCAGGCAGTGTGACAACAAACATTCCGTTTAATCAAATTATAAGAGACAGTTATAGGCTCTGCCACCCTTAATGAAAGAATCACCTTTTCTTCTTCCGCCTACGGGCTGCAGGATCATCCTCTTCGCTGTAGTCCCGGGGCATCCTGTAAAAAAGCTCATTCAGTTCTAGAAGTGTTGATTCAAAAGACTGTGTACTTGGACTTAATCCCCAAATCTGCCATTTCATTAATATATTTGTGATCCAACAGACTACTCTATGGCACTGTAAATCCATCACTCACTCATGATGTCTGGAGGATTTGGAGGATGGGGGAGCTGACGAGGGCGTGGCACGAGGGGTCATCAAAAGTTTACGGAAGTCCTCATTCGTCAGCTTGGACCTGAAAAAAAAGGTGAGGGGAGGGTTAAGTCGCACAATATGTGTAGTCTAAGGTAGTCTTGGAAGACTTTCAGATCATTCATACTCGTCCAAATGTACGGCGAACCAATCAAAACATCTCAGACATATTCAATAAGTGTCATCACACTGGGTCCTCTGTTCTCATGACCCAAAGGTTGATGTGGTGACCAAATGTGTTGTCATGCAAATACTGTAAACGGCAACAAAAGCCTCACTTACTGAAGTGCTGACCGGTGGTCCTCCACCTCATGCCCATCCGGAGCCAGAGGGTTGGAGAACGACTCCGCTGTAAAATAAAGAAGTTAGTACCTGCGGACGCCATTTTCCCGGGGAGAACTGGCAACTGTGCCAATTGGAGCGCGCTTCACTTCGACTCCATCGAATGAGGTTAACTTGTACTAAATAATTAATACGTGGTTGACGCCACTGCAGTAAAACACCAATTAGCTAAGAGTTCACAAATGGCTATCAAAATAGACATATTGAGCAGTTATACATATAAAATGAGGTAATTGAGAGGTTACTTTTTCTTTGCACGATTGCCAAACAGTGGCTACTCAGACAGGCTATTTAACAGTAGCTAGTTAGCTAGCTACCTATCATAGCTTGTTAACTAACAAACACCCCTAGCTAGTTACGGTTGTCTTTTGAGTCTGGAAATATGAATCCATATAGCTATATACATTGCTAATGCAACGTGTAAACGTAATATTCAGTAACGTTAGCTGCACAGACAAATGGGGAAAGTTATCAGTAGCGAACATCCGCTATCTTTGTTAGTTGGCTAGCTAGCTGACGTTAGCTCACACAATGCCAAATAAATTAAACTTACTCTCTCGTTCTCCTCGTTCTCGTTCCGGCATGTTGAAAGAAGTTGGTCTCACTCAAGTAAAACAAAAAGTTTGCGATCAACTATTGCTAGATTTATAACCTAGCTATGTTGTTGATGGTGATGTGTGCTGTGAAAACGGAAATGACAGTCAACATTCGATTGGTATGGTCTTGATTTGCGGCGCAAACGTTACGTCAACCTTAAACTTGGAATGTAATTGGGTGAATTCTCGAATTTAGCAAAGCTTCTTGAATGTGATTTGTTGATATGGAGAGTGGGTGGGTTCAGCAACATTCATCTAAAGCTGGTGAACCATCATGGCCGCTTCCGTAGTAAGAGGTATTGGCTCTAACCTTGCTAAAAACCTTCGAGAGATTCGTCTACATTTGTGCCAGACATCGCCTGCGAGTCAAGGAGCAAGGTAATTTTATAAATTTTGACAACAGTCATATTTTCGTGAAATCGAAATAGTTAGTTAGCTACTCTGTCCTCATAGCTAGCACAATATACTGCCAGGCATACTACATGTAAACATACAGTAGTTAGCGAACAATCGCAATTTATTATAGAATAAACTAATCTGAAATAATTTGTAGATCATGCATATGTATCTAACTACAGCTCTACAACATCGTTTCTATTATGTATCTTAATATTCAACATTTACTATTAATATAAATAGAAAACCCTTATTTATTAGCTAGCTATTTCAGTGGTATGAACTCGTATAGTAAAAAATATTGTAAAAGTTATTTAACTTGATTATTTATTATTCCATGTTCTCCAGGGATTTTGTGGAACAGCACTATGTGGAACTGAAGAAGGCAAACCCCACATTCCCCATCCTCATCAGGGAGTGCTCAGGTGTTCAGCCTAAGCTTTGGGCAAGATCTGGTGAGAGCATTGTTTCAGTAGCTAGGCGACTCACATCTGTCACCGCTGTATGTCAAGTCAAATGCAATGTTTATGGCCATGCATTCATTTGGTTCGTTCATGTACCTGTATTGCAGATTTTGGTAAGGAGAGCAGTGTGGCCCTTGACAACATGAATGCTGACCAAGTGGCTAAGGCGCTGGAGACAGTTGTGACATCATAAGCATGACCAGCTCCCCCCAGGACACCTTTCCAACTGATATGGAGTGTGGATTGTAAAGGACTTGTATCACATAAATCTCTATTGCTGTTCTAATAAATCTGAGGACTAACTTGTGACATTCTGCTGCATTGATATGTTTGTTAATTGTTTGTGTTCATATGAACTGCATTCTATTCATAGGCATGTGCATATATTGTTAAATCTATTGTTAAAAAATTAAAAAGATACTGTCAAACTCACAAAGGCTAGCACTGTTCAATGCTCCCAATTATGGTCTGAGAGAATTGACCGGCCAGTCAGCTTTGGACTGAAAGGTTCATACACAAGTGGCTGGCAACAATATGATTTTATATTCATGCTATAGATATTCACTTTTTCATAAGCTTTCATGAATAAAGAAACCAGATTAAGAGATTAAACCATTTTTATTGATAATGAACAATCAGAAAATGACAAATGGAAGAAAAGTTTGTTTTCACAAGAATGTGACACAAATACTGGTTTGTAAACATGGGAGTTCAGCAAATTCTCTGAGTCAGTCAGATCAGCTATCCTCCTCTGGTCCCCCAGAACCTTCCTCTGCATAGGTGTATGGGTCTAACATAAGTGCTAAAACACAAGGCTATGGGCTCAGCAATAGGATTCGTGAGGTGCATAGTACAGTATTTGGAGTGACATTTGCTACAAGTGTTCCCCATTTTGAGTCCTAACAATCCCTTACCTTACACACAATTATGTGGAAGTGTTCACAGCTTAAAGAACAGAAATGAAAACCCACAACATGCAAGAGTACTACACCCTACAACATTATCAAGACAGCAATGCTAGACCAAGGACATATTAATACCTAATGATTGTTTTACCATTGGTTAGGACTTGGCAAATACACTGAAGATGGGTTTACGTTCCATCAGGCTGTGCAAATGTGTTAGTTTCTGTGTCCCGTTTATTCAACATTTCAAATAGAATGGTATGATTATTTTGCCTTTTTCATGTCAATACATGCCTGGTTTAGCAAGCTTATAGAATATATGGTTAAAACATAGATTGTGTTGTTAGTAACACAATACAGATGTTCCCCTAAAATACATGTGTAGAACCTAAAGTACATGTACAGGCCAGAACTCCAGTTTCCCCTTCTTTTGGTTGAAACCTCAGGCACCAGTGTGATCGAGGTGGTCTTCTGATTGACGTTGGCAGCTCCATTTCATTCCCTGGAGAAGATATCCACCATCTCCTGCAAAGTAACATTAGATTTGAGAAATGATGTAAGTCATTTTGGGCTCTGGGAAAATGACAGAATATATGATGTTTATGTACCTGAAATTTCACCATTGGATTATTTCTTTTTGGAGGACTTATTTTTCTTAAGAAAAAGAAAAAAGGAAATATCAGTGCCATTATAACTATTTCATGCATCCAAATAACACTATTTGCGTAATTCATAATTTTCTATTGATATGCACCTATGCCCCAGATAGTGTTTCTGTCCCATACCTTAGTGACTTCTGTGTTAGGCAAAGGTCCTGTTGAGGCTTTTACCGGTGTTTTCCATGCAGTTTTCATTTTCTCCTTTTTCTCTGTCAGCTTGTTTTTCTCTGTAGAACCCAATCATAATGGAAACACACAACAAATTAACTTAATACTTAGAGAAGCAACCTTTCTTGTTTGTCCCGCATTGCACTTACTCTTTTTGTTTTTTGGGGTCTCTGGTGTAAGGCTCGGTTCAGGAGTTGAGATTGCAGAGTCTTTCACAGTGTTTTCAGCTTTAGCAGCCTTCTTCTTCTTTGTTTCAATGCCTGGAGTATTTTCCTTCACAGCGCTCCTTTTCTCTGCAACTTTCTTGTTCTTCTTTGTTTCAATGCCTGGAGTTGTATTTTCCTTCACAGCGCTCCCTTTCTCTGCGACTTTCTTCTTCTTCTTCTTTTTGGGAGTCTCTAGCTCCTCCGGCTCAGGGGTGGGAGGAAGAGGCCTCTTAGCAGCTGTGGTCTTTGGAGTTTCCTTGGTCTGGTTGTTGGTTGGTGGTGTCAGGTTGGATGTTGTGTTTTTCTTGCTCTTTTTTATTTTTTTATTTTTTGGGACGAAGTCTGTTTTTTTGTCCTCTTCCGGTGACTCCCTCTCGGCCTTCGCACCTCTTCTTTTCTTCACCCTCTTTCTTTTCCTTTTCTTGAGTGACTTTGCTGACAGAACAAGAGTGGTGGAGTCAGACTCTGAAGCCGGGATGGTATCCACCTTGGAATCGTCTGTAAAACGGAGAAAATCGATGTAACAGAAATGTTGACTATAGATGATGGTTACAGGTTGCATTCAGTTATTTAGCAGGTAATAAAAGGCAACCCCTAGCCCTACCCTTTGCCTAGTAGTGGTTAAGGGTAGTTTATGGTCCAGGTATAATTATCATTAGCTTTCTCCTGTGCCTCTTTCTCTCAGGGCTCTCCAACTCTGTTCCCGAAGAGCTAATGTCCTGTAGGTTTTAACTCCAACTCTGTTCCTGAAGAGCTAATGGCCTGTAGGTTTTAACTCCAACTCTGTTCCTGAAGAGCTAATGTTCTGTAGGTTTTAACTCCAACTCTGTTCCTGAAGAGCTAATAGGTTTTAACTACAAGGTTTTAGTAGGTTTTAACTACAACCCTGTTCCTGGAGATCTACCCTCCTGTGGTTTTAACTCCAACTCCAGTTGTAACTAACATGATTCAGCTTATCAACCAGCTATTTTTTTAGAATCAGGTGTGCTACATTAGGGTTCGAGGTAAACCCTACAGGACACTAGCTTTCCAGGAACAGGGTTGAAGTAAACCTACAGGATGGTAGCTCTCCGGAAACAGGATTAGAGAGCTCTGGATAGTATACCTGATGGAGTCAGCTCCAACCCCTTTGTGTCCAGACTGGACTCATCCCCATCCTCCTCTACTGCAGGCTGCCCATTCTCTTCAACCTCCCCCTTCTTCTTCCTCTTCATCTTCTTCTTCTTGGGAGTTGCGTCCGTTGTCTCTTTACTCCTCTTCCTCTTTGATCCAGGTGTTGGGGTATCAGTGTTTGGCTCCTCTGTCTCTGTGGGGATTGTCTCAACAACTGTCTCAATGGTCACTTTTTCAGGCTACACGGTGACGAAAAACAGAGGGGCAACAACAATAGAATATTGTTTAGATCAAAGCAAAACCTTCAATCAAAGCATTTGGTCACTTTGATTTATTGTTTCATATCAGCCGTGCACAGGGTGTCTTCTCAGACACAGGGTGTCTTCTCAGACACAGGGTGTCTTCACAGACACATGGTGTCTTCACAGACACATGGTGTCTTCACAGACACAGGGTGTCTTCACAGACACATGGTGTCTCACAGACACATGGTGTCTCACAGACACATGGTGTCTCACAGACACATGGTGTCTCACAGACACATGGTGTCTCACAGACACATGGTGTCTTCACAGACACATGGTGTCTTCACAGACACAGGGTGTCTTCACAGACACATGGTGTCTTCACAGACACATGGTGTCTTCACAGACACAGGGTGTCTTCACAGACACATGGTGTCTTCACAGACACAGGGTGTCTTCACAGACACAGGGTGTCTTCACAGACACATGGTGTCTTCACAGACACAGGGTGTCTTCACAGACACATGGTGTCTTCACAGACACAGGGTGTCTTCACAGACACAGGGTGTCTTCACAGACACAGGGTGTCTTCACAGACACAGGGTGTCTCACAGACAAAGGGTTACATCATTGATTACTTTACTTACCTCCGAGTCTTCAGATGCTGAATTGGTGATAACTGGGTCAACACAGTCCTTTGACTCCTCTTCTAAAGCAGTTCTGATCTCAGCAGCTAAAGATACATTTACAAATACATTTCATAAGACTGGTAATTGACTTGTTTGACTGTATTTTGCTTGTTTTTCCTCCGTCTCAGTTATTTCATTGCAAGATGATGGCAAGTCATATCTTTTTTATTTCATCCCAAACTTTATGAACAGTGTTTCTGTTGTGACTGTCCTCTCTCTGTGTTTCACTTTTGTTGAACACTCATTTTTACTTAGCTTATGTTCCTGTCCTTTGTTAATTTAGACACTGCATTATGATGTGTGGTCTGTACCTTTTCTGGCCTCAGCTCTAAAGTGAGCCAAGTTGTCAGTGGAGTCCACGTATGGTTCTTCTAGACCAGGTGGGGAGAAATGGCTGGTCTTACCCGTAGCAGGGGCTTCTGATGGGAGTTCAGGGGTGTCACTCTTGTCCTCTGATGTTGTAGAGGTCACTATCTGATCCTCTGTCTTGGGCTTCTCTGAAGAAGTGTCCGTCTTTAGGACCTTCTGGGGACTCTCTGGGACCTCCTCCTCCTTTGCACTCTCTGGCCCAGAGGCAGGGGGTGTGTCCACCTCAGGGACTGTCATGGAAAGGAGGAGGTCATAGATAGCCACAGACACAGAACTAACCAAAATCCAACTACACCAAGCAAAATGGTCAACACCAAAAAACAACACATGACAGGAGTGAGTTCTGGGCTGTTGTACCTTCAGGAGGAGATCCTTCAGTATCGGTTGGATCATCACCGCTGTTTTCCTCAGCTGCTGTTTCAGTTGTAGGTATGACTCGAACAGCCTCAACCTTCTGTCAAGGCATGAAGTGCAATATGAATAAGGAACCAATATGGTGTTGGTGGAAAAATTAACAGTTAGCAGTCCAGAAAGAATGTCCATGACATCCCTACATCGTCCATACAGTACATACCCATTGGACTGTGTTCCATGACATCCCTACATCACCCGTACCGTACATACCCATTGGACTGTGTTCCATGACATCCCTACATCGTCCATACAGTACATACCCATTGGACTGTGTTCCATGACATCACTACATCACCCGTACCGTACATACCCATTGGACTGTGTTCCATGACATCACTACATCACCCGTACCGTACATACCCATTGGACTGTGTTCCATGACATCACTACATCTCCCGTACCGTACATACCTGTTGGACTGTGTTCCATGACATCCCTACATCGTCCATACAGTACATACCCATTGGACTGTGTTCCATTACATCCCTACATCGTCCATACAGTACATACCCATTGGACTGTGTTCCATTACATCCCTACATCTCCCGTACCGTACATACCCATTGGACTGTGTTCCATGACATCCCTACATCGTCCATACAGTACATACCCATTGGACTGTGTTCCATTACATCCCTACATCTCCCGTACCGTACATACCCATTGGACTGTGTTCCATGACATCCCTACATCGTCCATACAGTACATACCCATTGGACTGTGTTCCATTACATCCCTACATCGTCCATACAGTACATACCCATTGGACTGTGTTCCATTACATCCCTACATCGTCCATACAGTACATACCCATTGGACTGTGTTCCATTACATCCCTACATCTCCCGTACCGTACATACCCATTGGACTGTGTTCCATGACATCCCTACATCGTCCATACAGTACATACCCATTGGACTGTGTTCCATTACATCCCTACATCGTCCATACAGTACATACCCATTGGACTGTGTTCCATTACATCCCTACATCTCCCGTACCGTACATACCCATTGGACTGTGTTCCATGACATCCCTACATCGTCCATACAGTACATACCCATTGGACTGTGTTCCATTACATCCCTACATCTCCCGTACCGTACATACCCATTGGACTGTGTTCCATGACATCCCTACATCGTCCATACAGTACATACCCATTGGACTGTGTTCCATTACATCCCTACATCGTCCATACAGTACATACCCATTGGACTGTGTTCCATTACATCCCTACATCGTCCATACAGTACATACCCATTGGACTGTGTTCCATTACATCCCTACATCTCCCGTACCGTACATACCCATTGGACTGTGTTCCATGACATCCCTACATCGTCCATACAGTACATACCCATTGGACTGTGTTCCATTACATCCCTACATCGTCCATACAGTACATACCCATTGGACTGTGTTCCATTACATCCCTACATCTCCCGTACCGTACATACCCATTGGACTGTGTTCCATGACATCCCTACATCGTCCATACAATACATACCCATTGGACTGTGTTCCATTACATCCCTACATCTCCCGTACCGTACATACCCATTGGACTGTGTTCCATGACATCCCTACATCGTCCATACAGTACATACCCATTGGACTGTGTTCCATTACATCCCTACATCTCCCGTACCGTACATACCCATTGGACTGTGTTCCATGACATCCCTACATCGTCCATACAGTACATACCCATTGGACTGTGTTCCATTACATCCCTACATCGTCCATACAGTACATACCCATTGGACTGTGTTCCATTACATCCCTACATCTCCCGTACCGTACATACCCATTGGACTGTGTTCCATGACATCCCTACATCGTCCATACAGTACATACCCATTGGACTGTGTTCCATTACATCCCTACATCGTCCATACAGTACATACCCATTGGACTGTGTTCCATTACATCCCTACATCGTCCATACAGTACATACCCATTGGACTGTGTTCCATGACATCCCTACATCTCCCGTACCGTACATACCCGCTGGACTGTGTTCCATGACATCCCTACATCTCCCGTACCGTACATACCTGTTGGATTGTGTTCCATTACATCCCTACATCTCCCGTACCGTACATACCCATTGGACTGTGTTCCATGACATCTCTACATCACCCGTACCGTACATACCCATTGGACTGTGTTCCATGACATCCCTACATCACCCGTACCGTACATACCTGTTGGACTGTGTTCCATGACATCACTACATCTCCCGTACCGTACATACCTGTTGGACTGTGTTCCATGACATCACTACATCTCCCGTACCGTACATACCTGTTGGACTGTGTTCCATGACATCACTACATATCCCGTACCGTACATACCCATTGGACTGTGTTCCATGACAGCCCTACATCTCCCGTACCGTACATACCTGTTGGACTGTGTTCCATGACATCACTACATCTCCCGTACCGTACATACCTGTTGGATTGTGTTCCATTACATCCCTACATCTCCCGTACCGTACATACCCATTGGACTGTGTTCCATGACATCCCTACATCACCCGTACCGTACATACCCATTGGACTGTGTTCCATGACATCCCTACATCACCCGTACCGTACATACCTCTGCTGGAATGTGTTCCTCTGTACCTCCCTCCTTGCCAGCAGGAGGCGTTGCCTGGGTTTGCGTGACAGATTTCTCAGATGGTGTGGATTCTGGTTTCTGGTCACATACGTCAGATTCATAAGCACAGATAAAATACAAGGTCAATTGAATCTATGCAAGTTGAAGTTTATATAATAAATGCCACTGCCAAACATTTTCACTTTGATATGCACAGTAATTATCAGTTTAATTTAGGGCTGACCCCAATTAGTTGATTGGTCGATTGTTTGGCTGTTGGTCGACCGAGATTGTATATATTTGTTACTGCTCGACTAAACAGTACCAGTTAAAAGTTTGGACACACCTACTCATTCCAGGATTTTTCTTTATTTTCTACTATTTTCTACATTGTAGAAAAGTAGTGAAGACATCAAAACTATGAAATAACACATATGGAATCATGTAGTAAACAAAAGTGTCAAACAAATCAAAATATATTTTATATTTGAGATTCTTCAAAGTAGCCACCGTTTGCCTTGACGACAGCTTTGCACACTCTTTGCATTCTCTCAACCAACTTCACAAGTGTGCCTTGTTAAAAGTTCATTTGTGGAATTTCTTTCCTGCTTAATGCATTTGAGCCAATCAGTTGTGTTGTAACAAGGTAGAGGGGGTATACAGAAGATGGCCCTATTTGGTAAACAACCAAATCCATATTATGGCAAGAACAGCTCAAATAAGCAGAGAGAAACAACAGTCCATTACTTTAGGACATGAAGGTCAGTCAATCCGGAACAAGAACATCTCAAATAAGCAAAGAGAAACGACAGTCCATTACTTTAGGACATGAAGGTCAGTCAATCCGGAACAAGAACAGCTCAAATAAGCAAAGAGAAACGACAGTCCATCATTACTTTAAGACATGAAGGTCAGTCAATCCAGAAAATTAAGAACTTTGAAAGTTTCTTCAAGTGCAGTCGCAAAAACCATCAATGCTATGATGAAACTGGCTCTAATTAGGACCACCTCAGGAAAGGAAGACCCAGAGTTACCTCTGCTGCAGAGGATACGTTCATTCAGTTACCAGACTCAGTTATTTCAGCCCAAATAAATGCTTGAGTTCAAGTAACAGACACATCTCAACATCAACTGTTCAGAGGAGAGTGTGTGAATCAGGCATTCATGGTCTAATTGCTGAAAAGAAACCACTACCAAAGGACACCAATAAGAGGAAGAGACTTGATTTGGCCAATAATCACTAGCGATGGACATTAGAACGGTGGAAATCTGTCCTTTGAGATTTTTGGTTCCAACCGCCGTGTTTTTGTGAGATGCAGAGCAGGTATGATCTCCGCATGTGTGGTTCCCACCGTGAAGCATGGAGGAGGAGGTGTGATGGTGTGGGGGTGCTTTGCTGGTGACACTGTAAGTGATTTATTTAGAATTCAAAGCACACTTAACCAGCATGGCTACCACAGCGTTCTGCTGCGATACACCATAACATCTGGTTTGCACTTAGTGGGACTATCATTTGTTTTTCAACGGGACAATGACCCAACACACCTCCAGGCTGTGTAAGGGCTATTTGACTAAAGAGAGTGATGGAGTGCTGCATCAGATGACCTGGCCTCCACAATCACCCGACCTCAACCCAATTGAGATGGTTTGGATGAGTTGGACCGCAGAGTGAAGCAAAAGCAGCCAACATGTGTTCAGCATATGTGGGAACTCCTTCAAGACTGTTGGAAAATTATTTCAGGTGAAGCTGGTTGAGAGAATGCAACGAGTGTGCAAAGCTGTCATCAAGGCAAAGGGTGGCAACTTGAAGAATCTAAAATCTATTTGGATTTGTTTAACACTTTTTTGGTTACTACGTGATTCCATAAGTGTTATTTCATAGTTTTGATGTCTTCACTACTATTCTTCAATGTAAAAATAAAGAAAAACCCTTGAATGAGTAGGTGTGTCCAAACTTTTGTCTGGTACTGTATATCACCAGTAGTACATTTACCTTTAATTCCTAGAATGTATAATCTACAATGTTTGTTACTCTGGTTATGTTAATTATTTTAATGCATTAAATATTATTATTCCAGTCTTCCCGTTGTCATTGTCGGAGTGGACACATTATTAACAGAGCGCACAACCTATGCTACACTTGTGAGAAACTAGTTTTGGTTTATTTCATTTCATTTACGAGTTTGGTCAATTTAGTCATTGTCTTTTATTTGGAGCGCTCCTGTCCATGTTGAGTAAAGACGCGCACAAATAGAAGTAGGCCATAGTAGGCCATAGTAGGCCATAGGCTACCTGAAAAATCTCCCCAGCTCTCTCCCTTTTGATAACCACTTAGCGTGAAAGCAAAACATGTCATGCTCTGAGCTAGTTGAAACATCATAAAATATGCCTACATGATTACTTCTTATCAGTGTTTGACTTGGACTGAAATATGTTCCGGTACTCATTTTGGGTGCTGGTACCATTTATATTTAGGTGTCCATGTTAGGCCAATGTAAATTATGGGATATTTATTTTATCAGGATACTTTCTACCTGCAGTTTTTATTTGTTGGCTTTATGTAGACACATTTTACATAGTTGGTTACTTTTTAGGTTAGTATCTTTTTCATTTAGATTTGGATAGAATTTTTATTAACCACATGACAATGATTTTCAGATATGAAGCCGTTATTATAAATGAAATGAAACTGTTTCATAAAAATGTGCATATGAACTGGCACACAGATGGGTAGGATTGGTAAGATAAATTTGCATTCCACATGAAAAACTTTGCTAACTCCTCATGTAGCCTGTTACTGGCAACTTCAGGAGAGTAATGGCAGAACCTGTGAAAGCCAGCAGGAGAGGGAGGAGAATAGTGGAGTCAGGTTCTCTTCTGGTTATCTAGATCTCTGGCGCCATCATGAGGCATTTGTCTTATTTCATCAAACCATAAGCTTTAAGCCTCAGACAAGCTCAATGCATACAGTTATTTTTATTAAAACACATAGGGTGTGTCTATATATGGAAAAATACAACGTTCTTTTTTGGACCAGACGACTTTCGGTTGACAAAGATTTGTTTTAGTCCGGGACAGCACTAGTTAAATTTGATGGGCTATGAGACTGACCGATGGTGTTTCTTCATCCTCACTGTCTGAGGAATCTTTGTCCTCCTCCTGTACTGGAGTTGAAGGTTTGGCTACGGAGGTAGCAGTGACCTTCTGTAGAAACAAAAACAAATAAACAGAATGTAGGTACAACTGCAGACGCCAAATCATCACCAAAAACACATTAGAACAGGTTAATAACATATGACTTACTTTAGCTGGCTTGCCCTCCTCAGTGTCAGACTCATCACTGTCCGAGCTGTCGGCCTTCTTAGCTGCAGCAGGGGCCTTGGGTGTGGTTTTAGCCGGGCTGGGAGTGGGCTTGGCAGGGGCCTGCCTGGCTGGAGCCTCATCCTCACTGTCAGAGGAATCTGAGCTGTCAGTCTCCATCTTAGCAGCTGCTGCTGGGGTCTTAGGAGAGGCTTTGGCCTTGCTTGGGGTTGAGACGGGGGTGGTTTTCTGCTTGGTAGTAGATTCAGGTTTAAGAAGGTTCTAGGATTATACACCAATTTATCCTTAGTATTATCACAGGATTAACACCACTATCAAATCATATACTTCTGGCATATGATACAGACCTTTACAGGAGCCTCCTCCTCACTGTCTGAGTCGGAGCTGTCGCTGTCAGAGCTCTGTGTTTTCTTCCCTGCAGCAGGAGTCTTGGGAGCACTGGGGGTGACTGCACTGGGTTTCACTGGGGCTGCTGGGATCGCCTTGGCTGGTTTCACAGGAGCAGCTTTAGCCTGACTCGGGGTGACTTCACTGGGTTTCACTGGGCTCGCCTTGGCTGTTTTCACAGGAGCAGCTTTGGGTGTCTGTGCAGGTTTCTGGAACAAATAATTATTTCAGAAATAAAACAACTCAATATTTGTTTTTCTTATTGACAAGGGGAAGTGGTTTAATGACTATTTCTCAAGTGTGACATACCTTGACAGTAACCTCCTCTTCACTGTCTGAGGTGACACTGTCTGAGGTCTCTGCTTTACTGGGAGCTGTAGGGGTGGCTGGAGTCTTACTGGGAGCTGAGGCCTTACTGGGAGCTGAGGCCTTACTGGGAGCTGAGGCCTTACTGGGAGCCTCTATGACTGTAGCAGGAGTCTGAAACACAAATCCACACAGAGAAGTGTCAATAAACAACATTATAGTTGTACATTTTCGAGACATGATTCCACAGAAAAAAAGCTGTTTGCGTGTTCTAATAGTGCAAATATTCTTTCATCTGCGTGAAAGGAATGTCCTCCTCACTGCTGTCACTGTCTGAGCTCTCTGCTGGTTTTGAGGGAGTGATAGCTAGTTTGCTGGACTTCACTGGTTCTTGTGATTTCACTGCTACAGCCTTGACTGGAGCAGCTTCCCCCTGCTTGGTCTTAGGGAGAGAGTCTCCAGATCTGCATCTGCTATCACAGAAGTAATGACTTTTGGTGTTTATGGTCTACTGCACTTCCTATGACCTACAGTAGATCAAGTTGTGCGTTGTACAGTAAATGGGATCTATATAGTAGGATTATTTTACAAACCTTAGGAGCCTCCTCCTCACTGTCTGAGTCAGAGCTGTCGCTGTCAGAGCTCTGTGCTTTCTTCTCTGCAGCAGGAGTCTTGGGAGCAGCTGTAGCCTGACTGGGGGTGACTATACTGGGCTTCACTGGGGCTGCTGGGATCGCCTTGGCTGGTTTCACAGGAGCAGCTTTCAGGGTCTGTGTTGATTTCTGAAACAAAAAAATATATCAAGGTATTATATCAGGAATAAAACCAACTCAATATTTGTTTTTTATTAGTGACAAGGAGAAATGGTTTAATTACTATTTCTCAGGTGTGACTTACCTTTACAGTTAACTCATCTTCACTGTCTGAGTCAGAGCTGTCGCTGTCAGAGCTCTGTGCTTTCTTCTCTGCAGCAGGAGTCTTGGGAGCAACTGTAGCCTGACTGGGGGTGACTATACTGGGCTTCACTGGGGCTGCTGGGATCGCCTTGGCTGGTTTCACAGGAGCAGCTTTCAGGGTCTGTGTTGATTTCTGAAACAAAAAATTATATCAAGGTATTATCTCAGGAATAAAACCAACTCAATATTTGTTTTTATTAGTGACAAGAAATGGTTTAATTACTATACTGAACAAAAATATGAATGCAACATGCAACAATTTCAAAGATTTTACTGAGTTCCACTTCATAAAAGGAAATCCATCAATTGAAATCAATTGATTAAGCCCTAATCTATGGATTTAACATGACTGGGCAGTGGTGCAGCCATGGGTGGGCCTTGGAGGGCATAAGCCCATCCATTTGGCAGCCAGGCCCACCCACCGGGGAGCTAGGCCCAGCCAATCAGAATTAGTTTTTCAACACAAAAGGGCTTTTACAGACAGAAATACTCCTCAGCACCCCACCCTCCTCAGACAATCCGGCAGGTGAAGAAGCCGGTTGTGGAGGTCCTGGGCTGGCATGGTTACATATTGTCTGCCGTTGTGAGGCCGGTTGGATGTACTGCCAAATTCTCCAAAATTACGTTGGAGGCAGCTTATGGTAGAGAAATTAACATTCAATTCTATGGCAACATCTCTGGTGAACATTCCTGCAATCAGCATACCAACTGCACGCTCCCTCAGAACTTGAGACATGTGTGGCATTGTTTTGTGTGACAAAACTGCACATTTTAAAGTGGCCTTTTATTGTCGCCAGCACAAGGTGCACCTGTGTAATAATCATGCTGTTTACCCAGAATCTTGATATGCCACACCAGTCAGGTGGGTGGATTATCCTGGCAAAGGAGAAATGCTCACTAACAGGGATGTAAACAAATTTGTGCACAAAATTAGAGAGAAATAAGCTTTTAGTGAGTATGGAACATTTCTGGGATCTTTTATTTCACCTCATGAAACATGGGACCCTCACTTTACATGTTGCATTTATTTTTTTGTTCAGGGTATTTCTCAAGTGTGACTTACCTTTACAGTTAACTCATCTTCACTGTCTGAGTCAGAGCTGTCGCTGTCAGAGCTCTGTGCTTTCTTCTCTGCAGCAGGAGTCTTGGGAGCAGCTTTAGCCTGACTGGGGGTGACTACACTGGGCTTCACTGGGGCTACTGGGATCGCCTTGGCTGGTTTCACAGGAGCAGCTTTCAGGGTCTGTGTTGATTTCTGAAACAAAAAAATATATCAAGGTATTATATCAGGAATAAAACCAACTCAATATTTGTTTTTATTAGTGACAAGGAGAAATGGTTTAATTACTATTTCTCAGGTGTGACTTACCTTTACAGTTAACTCATCTTCACTGTCTGAGTCAGAGCTGTCGCTGTCAGAGCTCTGTGCTTTCTTCTCTGCAGCAGTAGTCTTGGGAGCAACTGTAGCCTGACTGGGGGTGACTATACTGGGCTTCACTGGGGCTGCTGGGCTCGCCTTGGCTGGTTTCACAGGAGCAGCTTTGGGTGTCAGTGCAGGATTCTGAAACAAATAATTATATCAAGCTCTTAAAGAAAATAAACTTGCGATAGGACAGGGTAGCATGATATTAGTCAGTTGTGACCTACCTTTACAGGAGCCTCCTCTTCAGTGTCATCACTGTCACTGTCTGAGCTGTTTGTTGGTTTTTTAATAGGGTTGGATTTCACTGCTTCTGTCTTGACCAGAGTTGCAGCCACAGCCTTGGCTTTGGGTGTCGCCACAGGTTTCTGGAACGGAGACAAATGAAACATGGCATGAGAAGCATGTTTCCTGTTCGGTGTCACAGACAGTCACTCGAAGCTGAGCGCCATTATAGAGCTTGTCAGGCTAGAGCCAAGGGGATTGACCCTGTCCAAACAGAGTTACAGGACCATGGGTCACTGCTTCAACACAAAGACAGAGGAGCAGTACAGCCCTGCCAAATACAAACTGTCCACGGGGGTGTTAGCTGTGAATTTAGAGGACTATAATAATATCTATGCCAATGTTCACACACATCATTACAGTGACTGGACGACAGATATGGTTGTCTGTGTATCTCTACTGTTAAAGTTGATTCATAAAAAATACTGTACAATGGGTCAAAGGAAGTTCAGGAAGTCACCAATCATTGTGCTCCGAGTTTTTATTATATGACTTCCCAGCTTGTATGTCATAGAATATATTTCAGACTCAAGCTTAAATTTGTGTGAGAGCATTACTGTAGTCAGGTATCATTAGGATTCACCTTTTTAGGAGCCTCCTCCTCACTCTCTGAGTCAGAGCTGTCACTGTCAGAGCTCTGTGTTTTCTTCCCTGCAGCAAGAGTCTTGGGAGCAGCTGTAGCCTGACTGGGGGTGACTACACTGGGCTTTACTGGGACTGCTGGGATCGCCTTGGCTGGTTTCACAAGAGCAGCCGTAGATGCTAGTTTCTAAAAACACAGAAGAGTGAAGATGGAAAGACAAATGCATGGCATTTGTTGAATAACCATGCTATTACCTAGGAGTAACCATTACCAGTCCAATAATTTAGCTGAAATTAATTTTATTTACAACGATTCAGGTGTGACATACCTTGACAGTAACCTCCTCTTCACTGTCTGAGGTCTCTGCTTTACTGGGAGCTGTGGGGATGGCTGGAGTCTTACTGGGAGCTGAGGCCTTACTGGGAGCTGAGGCCTTACTGGGAATGACAACAGTCTGAAATACACAGAGTAAACATTTCATAAATCTGAATTTTACAGAATGTAGTTATAACACAATTGTCGTAAGAGCCCTCACCTGTGATGGATGAATCTCATTCTCACTGTCTGATTCGCTGTTCCCGTCTACATGTTTTGAGGGCGTGGTGGTAGGGACAGCTGAAGAGGCCTTTGGGGTGACAGTATCTCCCTGGAAGAGAGGTAAGCATTCAGACATATGGGATACACAGTCAATTTCATATAATCAAGAAAGCCTTTATCCTCCAAATGGAACACCATGTTTCACCTGTGTGAGGGGAATCTCCTCCTTGCTCTCAGAGTCACTGTCTGAGCTCACTGCTGGTTTTAAAGGGGTGACCGCTGGTACAGGGGCTGATGTTTCCACTGTCCCGTTACTGACTGGAGTAGATGACAACTTCGATAATGACACAGAAATCAGAATGTCAGTAGTCAGCAACTATATCAAATGGAGCTAAATAACTATAAATACTGTATTATATCTGTGTTATGATTGTTTTAAGCATCCTAGAAACATTTAACAATGTTTAATTTGCTAATCCAAACCTATTCAAGTCCCCAAAAGACTGCATTGTCGTAACATAAATCTTTACACCACACACACATATATATATATATAGCTCTGGTGCCAAGGCCCGACCCAAATCACAGCTCCTCCTCTATCTACCCACCTCATCCTCTGGGACCGGCTCCTCATTCTCTGGGGTTGCACCCTGGGGTGTGTGGGGGGCAGGAGGTAGAGAATCTGAAAAACAGCTGAGTAATGAGGAATGCTGAATTTACACTGTTGATCACGTGCAACTATGAATGCCAGATGGGGCGGTAGGTAGCCCAGCGGCTAAGGAGTTGGGCCTGTAGCTGAAGGGTGGCCAATTCGAATTCCGGGCCAGGGTGCTGGAAAAGGGGGGAATTGATCTGGCAACTGGAGGGCTGCTATGTTCACATCCTGAAAACATTCCCCTACCGTTGGGCAGCTTGACCCATGTAGCTTTACCATAGTGCTTGTCTCAATTATGTGTGCCCTCTGAGAGGGAGGTTGAGAACGGAGCAGAAGAAAAATGTTCATTGTTCGCCGTAACATGGACAATAAAGTTTTATTGTATCAAGTCTATCTTCTCTGTGGAACAGTTTAATGCTGTTTTTTGGTTGATTAAGAGTTTGTGAATTTGATACACTGTGAACATTATATTTAATGTAGGGCAGGAGGTCTGGTAGCCTACCAATTGGTTTTGAGTCCACATCTTCTTCTTTGGTTGATGGATCGGCCTTAATCTTCTTCAGGGTGGTGGAATCCACTTCAGGCTCTTGTTTTGGATTTTGTCCAATTTCCGAGACCCTGGAAATGTGTTATGGCAGCAGTACATAACAAATGATTTACCTTAAGATGTTTACATTTAAGTCATTTAGTAGATGCAGAGTGTCTTACAGGAGCAACTATGGTTAAGTGCCTTGCTCAAGGGCACATTGGCAGATTTATTTTCACCTAGTCAAGCTCAGGGTTCAAACCAGCGACCTTTCAGTTACTGGCCCAACGCTCTTAACCACCTGCCGCCCAAAGGCACATAGTACATTATGTTATATAGGCACTGCATAATGACAATATGTGCCTGAGGCAAACTAAACGAATATGACATATTATACTATACTTACTTGGTCCAACTTGTGTAGATGTCATGTAAAGAGGTGATCTCTTCTGGTGCTTCCATCTATAGGTCACCAAAAGCATAAATGCATAGGGCAGAATGATGTAGAGTATTTTATATTAAATATGTCTCTATACATTTTGGAAAAAGTATTAAAGACAACTGAATACATTTACAATTGCTGTAAATACATTTATTAATCTGAAAAACAAGTAGACGAAGATCATTTCGCAACAACGACAATGGTGCGCATTTCACAAAATGTACAGTGCCACCATTCATGGCCCCAACGTGTGTTCAACTGTTACATAATGTTCTACATCAGTTATGGCTGACTAAATCCAAGGTAGAGATTCAGAAAGACGCACCATTCAAAAGGAAAGTCAATTGCAAACATTTACATAAATGTAGGTTCATTCAGATACAAAATATTGAAAATAATTAAAGCAAATCTCACCTAATATTAAATTACACTACTTAAATCCTGGATAACCACACATATTTCAAAATGGTCAAATACACTATGTGCTAATATAGGTTTAATGAGAAGTTGAAACGAAAAAAAAAAAGAGTTGGATAGTATCAAAACATACCTGAGTTACATGTTTTTTCAGCACGTTTGCAGCCTTCTGGTAACCATTCTCCTTTAAATGCTGATAAATCAAATAAAGCAAGGCACTATTTGATGCACTCGGGTCCTTTGAAGTCATCGTTTTAAGGTAGAACGACTAGCACAATCAAAATAATCAATTAAATGGCTTTAATCTATTGATTAAGAGCTCTTCATCCTCACTGTCTGCAGGAATTTGCCATGTACTTACAGCGACTACGCCCCCTTCGATGTGCATGATGGGACATGTAGTGAAGTGCACCTGAGTCTTTTAATTGGTCCAGCATTTCTCACTGACTTGACACTATCTTGTTGCCACTTAAAATGTGGTGTTATCATCTCACAATGATCTAACAATTCCATACATATAGAGACGTAACATATTATAAGCCTTATAATAGGATTATTATAAAGGCTCATGCATGCTTATAACAAGCCACAAAGCATTATACCCGCAGCGTCATCAATGATGTCAGGACCATGTGAGTGACATGTGTCCTGGGGATTTAGAACCATTGCATTTGAGTGTCAAATTCTTACACAATTATCAGCAATACATTACACAGTACACAATACAAGGGTGTGATCCCCTCTGAAATGTGTATAACAAACTAAACGTAGGTTTGTGATCCGCCCCGTAAAACCTTTTGGCATTTTTATGACCCACCAAATAGATACAATCCTTTTGATTTGTGGGTCTCAAACCATCGTTTGTAAACTCATGCCGCGTACAAAACAACTGGGAACTCTGAAAAATACGAGGTCAAATCATGACGTTAGTGATCTTTAGGTCGGAAAGAGGCCCAAGTTCCCGAGTTGGATGATCGTTCACATCGATTTTCCCATTCGGTGCTCGTTTTTTCCGAGTTCCCAGTTGTTTTGAACGCACCAAAATCGGAAGAGATTTCCGAGTTACCAGTTGTTTTGAACGTGGATCGTGGCAGAGTAACGTAGGACTGTGCCGTCATAAATGTATTTATTGGTTTTCAATTCATCAACATACCACACGATGGCGTCAAACACCCTGTAACTCTCCCAGAAATTAAACAACAAAAGGCTGTGCAAAGGAATATAGGACAATATCTGAAACAGATTATTCTACCAAAATGGTATTATGTTGGATGTCAGTTAAAGTAGGAGAGGGGACATTTCAAAACGGGCTGCAGGTAGCCTAGTGGTTAGAGCGTTGGGCCAGAAACCGTAAAATTGCTGGATCTAATTCCTGAGTTGACAAGGTAAAAATCTGTCGTTCTGCCCCTGAACAGTTAACCCACTGTTCCCCGGTAGGCTGTCATTGTAAATAAGATTTTGTTCTTTATTGACTTGCCTAGTTAAATGAAATAAAATGGGCACAAGCCTGAACACATGACTGAAAATGACAGTTTCAAAAACTGAAACTGAGACGATAATGTTACAGTACAAAGTATCCTGTGTTATTTATCAGTATAATATTAAATAATTGTGCTGCATTAACAAGAAACCCACACAGAAATCCATTCAGTTTGTGCTGAGGGAACCAACAAGAACAACTCGTCACACAGTACACATTTTCTAATCTGATGTCATACCTCACTCTGGTAGAGAATGGATATGCCTAAATCACCCCAACCAAACAACAGACTCTTCCTGTTCAAACCATGGTTCATCCCAATGAGCACAAGACGTTGAAAAGACGTATTGTGCTCACTGGGATGGGAGTAGTATCGATATTATCAGGGGCGCAATTTTCGAAATGTAGCAATTTTTGATCCAGTCGGATAACACTTCTAACAGCCAACCCTGACCGTTCGGGAGGCGTTCGCATGGTCCTAACGCACACTATTGCCTCGTTTATTTTTTATTTTTATTTAATTAATGCAATTTTTGTGAAAGTTGCCCCCTGGATATTATTGTCAATGCGCCACTAATATCATACTGGCTATTTTACTTCCTGTATGAATATCATGACAAAACTGTCAGATATGCTGGAACAGATGTGTGACTTCTAGTGAGTCGTTTAAGCATAAGATATGTGATTGCTAACCACATGAGCATAGTCTTGTGATGGGACATGACATGTTTGCCTGTTGCCCTCCACCTCTAACCCTTCCTCTGGCCTGACCACTTTAATAACATATTTACTAAAAGTAGGAACATGTTCAAACATGAATTATAATTGATAGCCATTCACTAAGACATATATTGGATTTCAAAGACCTTTTGACTTATTTTTGCGTTCTTATCATTATTTCATACCCATTACTACCTCATAGGTCCAGCAGAAGGGACAGGTCAGAAGTCACGTATGTGGAACAGTTTAGGAGCGACACCAGACTGGAGTAGCAGGAGATTGTGACCGGCAGCTCTGGAAGACCCACCTTTCATCCCGTCAACACCAGACAATGACTACAGTGACTATTCCATTGAATTAGACTTGCGAAAAGCTAACTCTACATTTTTGTAATTTAGCAGATGCTCTTATCCAGAGTAACTTACAGGAGCAAATCAAAAGATTTTTCACCTAGTCAGCTCAAGGATTCAAACCATCTGCCTTTCAATTACTGGCTCAACACTCTTAATCACTAGGCTACCTGCCACCTACTCTAGTAAAGGGGAAATTAATGCCCATTGACAACTCTCCTGTTGGCTGTTATTTTGCGCCAATGGTTGGGAGAGAGGAGAAAGGAAGAAAATCTTTTCCCCCTGCAAAGACAATCTTACATGGGTTTACAGAGGAACTTCTGTCATTAAACCTGTTTCAATCAGTGTAGACGCAAGGTTCCGTGGAAACCTTATTTAACGCCAGAACAAATCCTAGGAATGGTTTGGTATTATTGCAGTCTACTAAAGACTAACACCCTGCTAGCTTACTGCAAGCATTACTAATACACCCCCTCTCAAAGCAGCTCTCCATTGAGGAAGTTTGCACATGCATCTACTGTCCATATTCTGTGGCCTGATACACCCTCAACACCACAGAGGACAATGAATCCATCAATTCAATAGAAAATGAATAAAGTTAACTCTCGTACTCTCTGTTTTGTTGGAATTTCCCCCTTCACAAAGATGTACAGTTTTGAAGTTATTAAAGCCGTCTCTTTATAAATACCTATTTCCAATGTAGTGTGGGAGGGTAGGACTTTCAAGGACAGAAGGCAAGCAGAAAGTTTCAATAACCTCAGTAACGGAACAATGAAAGGCAGCTCTTATGAACTGAGATTGAAGCACTTCCCTCTCCAGTGGACTGGAGAGAGAAAAGCAATGTTCAGTGGTGGAATGGTACAAAGTTGTATAACAACCTGCACTGTCCGTCTCCCAATGCCCAGGTGCACCAGAAATATCCAGCTGCACCTTCCTCTGCTCTGTGGCTTGTAACGAGGTTCTTCTAGTCTTGGCAAACAGGCGTTAATCAAGTAAACCGTTGCAGGCATAGATTTTAGTCAGGCAACATTGGTGGATTTTTGACACGGATACAAAACATTGTGCTAAGACCACTTTTTGGTGGTGGTATAGCAGTGAAACAGCAAAAGTATAAATTGCTGTGCGTGGAGAGAATAAACCTTTGGTACACTGTAGTTGCACTGTACTGTTAATGTTGTGCCCAGGGGTATAGAGGGAAGAGCTTGTTAGGGTGTGTTTTTGATTTGACAGGGTGAAACGTTCCATGTGAACACACAAGTATGAAGAGTG
Organism: Oncorhynchus mykiss; assembly: GCF_013265735.2. NCBI lineage: Eukaryota > Metazoa > Chordata > Actinopteri > Salmoniformes > Salmonidae > Oncorhynchus > Oncorhynchus mykiss. Next base: position 35,527,480 of record NC_048593.1, read on the forward strand.
CAGGTTCCTCTGAAGCAGACAGGTAAATCTGATGCTTAATCAACCTTATGTCTACCTTCTCTGTCAAGCCACACCCTATCCTAAGGCATGACTTCTATAATGGGATATATCAGGTATTGCTAGATTACTGTACACATAGAATGATTATGAGGGGTCCATTGTTTCATGACTCTGCTCTCTAAGGGGTATGGTCCGTGATCTTGCAACCTTTAGAATGTAGCAGTAGCCACACCAGAGACCTAATTGTAGGTTGACTGAAGCCTACTGTACATAGCTACTCCCATTCGAACTTTGATACTATAGTTATAATCATGCCATTAAATATAGGATAACTCAGAATAATCATTCTATGAGTACACTAAAGGTTATGGTCTGCAAGGGGTATAAGGTCTTACAACCTTTGAAATGTATAAGGGTTAATAGTATTGGCATACTTGAACAACATAGGCCTAATTGTTGTAGGTCGACTTTGATAATAAAGTTTTTCTACCTATAATCTGAGATTTTAGATGTACGGTCTTTGCATGGTCCCTTGAATACATTTTTTGCATAGTAAAATAAATGGGATGCTCTTTTTTCAATGCAATGGAGCCAACTTTCCTTGAGATGAGGAGCACGGGGCTTGCATTGTACCAGAGGCTGAGGGATGGGTCTATGAAGGGTCTTGTTTCAAATTCTGTGCTGAGACGCAGGCGGAGTAACAGCAACCACTGAGAAGGAGGATCGGTGGAAAATGTATAGACAGGCTAATTGTAACGTTCTAATGTGCAGGAGTAGCGTTCAAAGTTTAGAGCGCAAGATTACAGAACAGAAGCTTGGACATTGTAAGCGCTGGACGGTCATGACGAATGAGAATCTGTGGCGATAACAAGGTTTCATCTGTTTCCACTCTGCATCCTCGGATACGTTACGCGCGTGTGTATTCGTTTAATTTCAAGAATGTGTGTGATACAGAGTGCGAGGAGTACTATAGTGCGAGGACCGTAATGACACTAATGTCTAATTACAATCTAAAGTTGTAAAAATGCACGCAGCTACCAGCCTCTCAATGGTCAGTTTGCTAAGTTTTGGCTACCTATCCATGGAATGGATCAAGCCGAATAAAGTGGAGGAGCACACTCAAAACGATCCCTCTATTACGTTTGAGCCCAAACAACCACCACACATCATATTCATACTGACGGATGACCAAGGCTTCAATGACATAGGTTACCACAACCCGGACATTCGTACTCCAACTCTAGACAAACTGGCCTCCGAAGGGGTGAAGCTGGAGAATTATTACGTTCAACCTATCTGCACTCCGTCACGCAGTCAGCTGATCACGGGCAGGTAAACATAAACCTACACCTAACGTGGCCGACGTAAAAATAACCTAGCATAACCTCAGTTTGCGTCAGCATCTGGCTTCAATTTTTGAGCACTTCCTAAAGCCGACTTGTCCAAGACAATCTGTCCATATGCACTTGAGCAAGTCACTTAAACATCGTCGCTCTGGATAAGAGATTCTGCAGAATTAAGATTCTCTTGATCACAACGTTACAACATTACACTTATTGTTTCATGAAGGCTACATTTTTATCTGTAATTACGGTGTACATCCAGGTGAGGAAGTACAATGTAGTTTCCTAATTATACACCTATGTATTGATAAACTACATAAAGTTGTGATGCATCACATCACGATCAAGATGCAGGGTGCGTTTAGAGATAAATATGCGCATGTTAAAATGCATTCCATTATTAGCCAACTGGTGTTCCCCATAGGGCCTCAGAGTCAGAACAGCACAATGCCCTTACTCACGTAGAGTGCTTATAAATGTCTCCCCCAGCGCTGGAAACAACCGTTGCTATGTAAACGTTCTGCACTAATGAGCTGTCCATAGCGATCTTCATCCAGTGCAACACAGAACAACAGCAGCATTTACTGGAAGTTCTTCTGTTGGCAGCTATAGTCAGTCATGACAGATGAGTTAGTCTGAATATCATTCATAAGTCAATGAGAATTGTCAGGAAGTCTAAACAAAGTAGTTTTGTTTTCCCATGGGAAACAGGGTAAACCCTGGCTGTCCTGTAAGTCTCAGAAAGCCGGTTTGAATACATATACAATAGAGGTGAGGGATACGTACATATTCCACATAGTCATGCACTTGGTGTACTTTACCAGGAAATAGCTGTAAATTGTTGGGGAAGATAAATGCTGTAGTTAACTCACATTCTACCCCAGGTACATGAGCAGAAACATCTGTTGTTGAGATGGACTGTGGAGAGCTGCAGGGTGAGAGGCCAGTATTGTGAAACAACGGTTGAGGGCTGCTTCATCTGCTCTAGCAAGCAGAGACCAGATAAACACAACCATATGAGCACCAGTGTAGGAAGATAACAACCATATGAGCACCAGTGTAGGAAGATAACAACCATATGAGCACCAGTGTAGGAAGATAACAACCATATCAGCACCAGTGTAGGAAGATAACAACCATATGAGCACTAGCGTAGGAAGATAACAACCATATGAGCACCAGTGTAGGAAGATAACAACCATATGAGCACCAGTGTAGGAAGATAACAACCATATGAGCACCAGTGTAGGAAGATAACAACCATATGAGCGTCAGTGTAGGAAGATAACAACCATATGAGCACCAGTGTAGGAAGATAACAACCATATGAGCACCAGTGTAGGAAGATAACAACCATATGAGCACCAGTGTAGGAAGATAACAACCATATGAGCACCAGTGTAGGAAGATAACAACCATATGAGCACCAGTGTAGGAAGATAACAACCATATGAGCACCAGTGTAGGAAGATAACAACCATATGAGCACCAGTGTAGGAAGATAACAACCATATGAGCACCAGTGTAGGAAGATAACAACCATATGAGCGCCAGTGTAGGAAGATAACAACCATATGAGCACCAGTGTAGGAAGATAACAACCATATGAGCACCAGTGTAGGAAGATAACAACCATATGAGCACCAGTGTAGGAAGATAACAACCATATGAGCACCAGTGTAGGAAGATAACAACCATATGAGCGCCAGTGTAGGAAGATAACAACCATATGAGCACCAGTGTAGGAAGATAACAACCATATGAGCACCAGCGTAGGAAGATAACAACCATATGAGCACCAGTGTAGGAAGATAACAACCATATGAGCACCAGTGTAGGAAGATAACAACCATATGAGCACCAGTGTAGGAAGATAACAACCATATGAGCACCAGTGTAGGAAGATAACAACCATATGAGCACCAGTGTAGGAAGATAACAACCATATGAGCACCAGTGTAGGAAGATAACAACCATATGAGCACCAGTGTAGGAAGATAACAACCATATGAGCGCCAGCAAACAGTGTGTGTTTGTGTGTGTGTGTGTGTGTGTGTGTTATGGGGTCGGTTGGAAGCCTGTCACTAGGGGAACAGTTCAACCTAGATCTGGATCTTCAGAACTTTTGAAAGGAGAGTGTAATTAGCTGTTGTCTCCCCGGCAACACCCAGGTAATGAACAAGAGCAAGAGGAGTTGATGAACAGACAAGAGCAACACACTTGTTTTTTAGGCTGAGGAGTGAGGACATGACACACGATCTTACTGAAAGAGTATAATAGCGTAATAGCCATCCAAGGGGCTCATTCAGACTCAGTGTTGGTCGTTGGAAGAAGGGGCTCATTCAGACCCAGTGTGGGTCGTAGGAGGAAGGGGCTCATTCAGAACCAGTGTGGGTAGTAAGAGGAAGGGGCTCATTCAGACTCAGTGTTGGTCGTTGGAAGAAAGGGCTCATTCAGACCCAGTGTGGGTCGTAGGAGGAAGGGGCTCATTCAGATCCAGTGTGGGTTGGGTAGGAAGGGGATGATTCAGACTCAGTGTGGGTCGAAGGAGGAAGGGGCTCATTCAGACCCAGTGTGGGTCGTGCAGGAAGGCGCTCATTCATTCTCAATTTGGGTTGTGAGAGGAAGGGGATCATTCAGACTCAGTGTGGATCGCAGGAGGAAGGGGATGATTCAGACTCAGTGTGGGTCATGGGAGGAAGGGGATCATTCAGACTCAGTGTGGATCGCAGGAGGAAGGGGATCATTCAGACTCAGTGTGGGTCATGGGAGGAAGGGGCTCATTGACTCAGTGTGGGTCGTATATGGGAAGGGGCTTGCCTGAAGGAAGTGGAGTGTGTCTGCATGGAAGAATGTCTGCAGTGCAGACCACCCAAATATCAGACCATGCAAATAACCTGGGCGGCCAGTCAACAGTTATACAGGGACAAGGTACAAGTCTTTTAACGTTGTATAATGTAACTGAAGTACTACACGCTACTAAACATAGGGAAATGTTCAAGGTTTATGAAAAATGCAATATTTTTTTATGTAGATTGTTTTGATATTTCTGTTAGTGGCATCAGTACAGACATCGTAGTGTTTATTATAGTTCAGTAGGGGGCTATATTTGTTCTTCATATTTCTGCAACATTCCTTTTCTCACCCGTAACACTCTTAGAAAAAAAGGTGCTATCTAGAACCTAAAAGGATTTTTTGACTGTACCCAGAGGAGAACCCTTTGAAGAATAATTTTTGGTTCAAGGTAGAACCCTTTTGGTTCCAGGTAGAACTATTTTGGTTCCAGGTAGAACCCTTTTGGTTCCAGGTAGAACTCTTTTGGGTTCCATGCAGAACCCTTTCCACAGAGGTTATCATATAGGAACAGCCAAATAAAAATGTTGAACTCCTTTTTTTCAGAGTGTATCCTCGCACAGTATGCCAGTAATACCCTTCTCCTTCCATTTAAGCAGACTCCTGGCAGAAAACAAACGCTTATGTTTACATGAGTGGTTCCTTAAAGACTAATTGACTTCATTAGTTGCCTTTTATGGCTTGAAAGCTGTAGTCAGGCTGTAAAACAAGTGTTTGTCAACCACACTGTAATTAAATGGTTGGTAGAGCATAAACTACTTATCTGTAATGACAGAGTATCTTCAGTAAGGCTGTTCTAAGCATCATGACTATATTTTGGAATCAGTTCCAGCTGAACGTGTTTTGTACATAATCAATGAGGATGATTAAGATTTGTTATTGGATATTATTTCTCTTTACACAGATACCAGATCCACACAGGCCTTCAGCATTCCATCATCCGGCCTCGACAGCCCAACTGCCTCCCACTGGACATGACCACACTCCCACAGCGACTGCAGGAAGCAGGGTACGCTACTCACATGGTGGGCAAATGGCATCTTGGCTTCTACAGGAAGGAGTGTCTGCCCACACGCAGAGGCTTCCACAGCTACTTTGGCTCTCTGACGGGCAGTGTGGACTACTACACGTATGGTTCCTGTGACGGACCAGGCCTGTGTGGCTACGACCTCCACGAGGGGGAGACCGTGGCCTGGGGCCGTGGAGGCAAGTTCTCCACCCACCTCTACACGCAGAGGGTACGCAAGATCCTGTCCACTCACGACCCGTCCCGCCAGCCCCTCTTCATGTTCCTCTCCCTCCAGGCTGTCCACACGCCCCTTCAGTCACCCAAGGCCTACATCTACCCCTACCGCGGGATGGGGAACGTAGCCAGAAGGAAGTACGCAGCCTTGGTGTCCATCGTAGACGAGGCTGTACGCAATGTCACCTACGCTCTGCGCAAGTACGGCTACTATCGCAACAGTGTGCTCATCTTCTCCACTGACAACGGTGCCCAGCCGTTCACTGGGGGGAGTAACTGGCCCCTACGGGGACGTAAGGGGACCTACTGGGAGGGAGGTGTCCGTGGGGTGGGCTTCGTACACAGCCCACTGCTGCGTAACAAGCGGAGAGTCTCCAAGGCCCTCATGCACATCACTGACTGGTATCCAACCCTGGTGGGTCTGGCTGGGGGTAATGTGTCACTGACTGAGGGTCTGGATGGCTACAATGTGTGGCCAACCATTAGTGAAGGCAAAGAGTCTCCACGCCTGGAGATACTCCATAACATTGACCCGCTCCATCGGCGCACTGGCCTGCCCCCATCTGGTTCTGGGCAGGAGGCCCAGCATTTGTGGGACACCACAGTCCAGGCTGCCATCCGGGTGGGGGACTGGAAGCTGCTAACAGGGGACCCGGGCCATGGAGACTGGGTCCCACCACAGGTACTGGCCAACTTCCCCGGCAGCTGGTGGACCCTGGAGCGGAACACTGGAGGAACAGGGAAGTCTGTGTGGCTCTTTAACATCACAGGAGACCCCTATGAACGCAGTGACCTGGCGCTGCAGAGGCCTGATGTGGTCAAACAGCTGTTAGCACGTCTGGCCTACTACAACCGCACTGCCGTCCCGGTCCGGTTCCCAACTGACGACCCCCGGGCCAACCCAGACCGCAACGGGGGAGCCTGGGTACCCTGGGTCGGGGGGGACGAAGACGAGCAGAAATGGAACGGGGTCTACAAAAAGGGGAGGAATAAAAGGAAGAAGAAATGCAAGCTGGGTAAACTGAGATCCTTTTTCAAGAAACTGAATACAAGGATAATGTCCAATAGAATATGAGCTGGGAAAGTGAATGACACTCAGTCACATGTAGCCTTTATCAGGGTTGGGTAGGTAACTTTCTACATGTATTCCGTGACTCCCCAATCCTGCCTAAACATTTAACACTGCAACAATATTCTGAGCCAGCAATATCCGTTTTCACACCTGTGTGTGCTTGTGAAAAGGGAACATGATATTTACTATTGTGCATCTCTTTGTCTGTGCCTTTAGATGTTTTGGGATGTAAGACTATTGTGTTCTATGGTATTTGTTAAATGTTCCACTACATCTATACGTAGTGTGTAGCTAAGTGAATTGAACATGCTGCATGTATACTTTGACCTACTCAACTGTGGGTTAATGGACTACTAATTAACTGACCGGTTATGGGAATGTTTTTGAGAATGTCTAAGAAATGAAACAACTTATTTTTTGTTGTTGTTGATAACCACAGAAAGTAACGTCAGATTCTTTACTTCTTTGTGAAAACCAAAGAAACTACCCACTGGGAAAAAACTGGTTGAGGCAATGTTGTTTCCACGTCATTTCAACCCCCCAAAAACCGATGTGATGATGTTGATTCAACGTAGAAAACTCATTGGATTCACAATAAATCATCAGCATAATTTCATTTGGTCTTTTTTACACCCAACCTTTAACCTAAACCCAATGACACGGTGACATTTGTTGTTGAATTCACATTAGTTGACAACTCAACCAAGTATAAATCAAAGCTAGATGTTGAACTGACGTCTGTGCCCAGTGGGTAATACCATATTCCTCTAAATGTCTTTGTGATAACCACAGAAACTAACATCATATTCCTCTATATGTCTTTGTGATAACCACAGAAACTAACATCATATTCCTCTATATGTCTTTGTGATAACCACAGAAACCAACATCATATTCCTCTAAATGTCTTTGTGATAACCACAGAAACTAACATCATATTCCTCTATATGTCTTTGTGATAACCACAGAAACTAACATCATATTCCTCTATATGTCTTTGTGATAACCACAGAAACTAACATCATATTCCTCTATATGTCTTTGTGATAACCACAGAAACCAACATCATATTCCTCTAAATGTCTTTGTGATAACCACAGAAACCAACATCATATTCCTCTAAATGTCTTTGTGATAACCACAGAAACCAACATCATATTCCTCTAAATGTCTTTGTGATAACCACAGAAACTAACATCATATTCCTCTAAATGTCTTTGTGATAACCACAGAAACTAACATCATATTCCTCTATATGTCTTTGTGATAACCACAGAAACCAACATCATATTCCTCTAAATGTCTTTGTGATAACCACAGAAACTAACATCATATTCCTCTATATGTCTTTGTGATAACCACAGAAACCAACATCATATTCCTCTAAATGTCTTTGTGATAACCACAGAAACCAACATCATATTCCTCTAAATGTCTTTGTGATAACCACAGAAACTAACATCATATTCCTCTATATGTCTTTGTGATAACCACAGAAACCAACATCATATTCCTCTAAATGTCTTTGTGATAACCACAGAAACTAACATCATATTCCTCTATATGTCTTTGTAATAACCACAGAAACTAACATCATATTCCTCTATATGTCTTTGTGATAACCACAGACATCCTCACCTTTTTACTTCTTTGTGACACCCTCATCTTGACAACAGACAGACAGACCATTGGTGGATATGAAGGTATGTCATCCTACTTTGGTAGGCAACTGTGCACAACCTAATGGAAACTGAAAGGAAGAGTGTTAGTGAAATTATATGTCTTGAAGTTATTATCTTAAGACTGCTCTCGTCATGTCACAAAAGTCTGTAGAAGGTTGTAAAGGGGCCGTGCTGATAGTGGATTTTCTCCAACCGAAACCATTCAACTCTGTAGTAAATGATTGATTCAGAAATCTACCAAGAATGTAATCAGGCCTCAGCAGGGAATTTAAAAACAAAGGTCTGTCTGGCCTTCCTAAACACAGCTAGGGTCTACTCTAGGGTTCCCCAACTGGTGGCCCACGGGCCGAATTTGTCCCGCATGTGGTTTTATTTGGCACCCCAAGTATTCTGAGCCAATATATATATATATATATATATATATTTAGAATTTTGTTATCTATCTTTTTACATTTTCTTTTACTGTTGGACATAAAATACTGTGAAAACATCAGACAATCAACTCGAAGTGGTTTTCATTATGGAAATCTGTTCCAAAGTATTGCAACGCATAATAGAGAAGATATATGTGATTGTATACAAATGTAAAAGCAAGGTTTGAAATGTAAATGTTTTAGTCAAATATTAAATCTGTTTGGGCCGATTGTAGTCAATTTGCAGTCTAAAAATGATTTGTAATTATGTTCCAACCCCCTGACCCTTCACTCAAGAACAAAATGGTCCCATGGCTGGATCTAGTTGATTCAGCCTACTCCCTCTACACACTGTAAATAATGTATTCCCCAACACGCCATAGTCTGAGACTCTGCTCTCCCTCTTCAGATTTCCCTCAACACTGTAAATAATGTATTCCCCAACACACCATAGTCTGAGACTCTGCTCTCCCTCTTCAGATTTCCCTCAACACTGTAAATAATGTATTCCTCAACACACCATAGTCTGAGACTCTGCTCTCCCTCTTCAGATTTCCCTCAACACTGTAAATAATGTATTCCCCAACACACCATAGTCTTAGACTCTGCTCTCCCTCTTCAGATTTCCCTCAACACTGTAAATAATGTATTCCCCAGCACACCATAGTCTGAGACTCTGCTCTCCCTCTTCAGATTTCCCTCAACACTGCAAATAATGTATTCCCCAACACACCATAGTCTGAGACTCTGCTCTCCCTCTTCAGATTTCCCTCAACACTGCAAATAATGTATTCCCCAACACACCATAGTCTGAGACTCTGCTCTCCCTCTTCAGATTTCCCTCAACACTGCAAATAATGTATTCCCCAACACACCATAGTCTGAGACTCTGCTCTCCCTCTTCAGATTTCCCTCAACACTGCAAATAATGTATTCCCCAACACACCATAGACTGAGACTCTGCTCTCCCTCTTCAGATTTCCCTCAACACTGCAAATAATGTATTCCCCAACACACCATAGTCTGAGACTCTAATCTCCCTCTTCAGATTTCCCTCAACACTGTAAATAATGTATTCCCCAGCACACCATAGTCTGAGACTCTGCTCTCCCTCTTCAGATTTCCCTCAACACTGTAAATAATGTATTCCTCAACACACCATAGTCTTAGACTCTGCTCTCCCTCTTCAGATTTCCCTCAACACTGTAAATAATGTATTCCCCAACACACCATAGTCTGAGACTCTGCTCTCCCTCTTCAGATTTCCCACAACACTGTAAATAATGTATTCCCCAACACACCATAGTCTGAGACTCTGCTCTCCCTCTTCAGATTTCCCTCTACACACTGTAAATAATGTATTCCTCAACACACCATAGTCTGAGACTCTGCTCTCCCTCTTCAGATTTCCCTCAACACTGTAAATAATGTATTCCCCAACACACCATAGTCTGAGACTCTGCTCTCCCTCTTCAGATTTCCCTCAACACTGTAAATAATGTATTCCCCAACACACCATGGTCTTAGACTCTGCTCTCCCTCTTCAGATTTCCCTCAACACTGCACATAATGTATTCTCCAACACACCATAGTCTGAGACTCTGCTCTCCCTCTTCAGATTTCCCTCAACACTGTAAATAATGTATTCCCCAACACACCATAGTCTTAGACGCTGCTCTCCCTCTTCAGATTTCCCTCAACACTGCAAATAATGTATTCCTCAACACACCATAGTCTGAGACTCTGCTCTCCCTCTTCAGATTTCCCTCAACACTGCAAATAATGTATTCCCCAACACACCATAGTCTGAGACTCTGCTCTCCCTCTTCAGATTTCCCTCAACACTGCAAATAATGTATTCCCCAACACACCATAGTCTGAGACTCTGCTCTCCCTCTTCAGATTTCCCTCAACACTGCAAATAATGTATTCCTCAACACACCATAGTCTGAGACTCTGCTCTCCCTCTTCAGATTTCCCTCAACACTGCAAATAATGTATTCCCCAACACACCATAGTCTGAGACTCTGCTCTCCCTCTTCAGATTTCCCTCAACACTGCAAATAATGTATTCCCCAACACACCGTAGTCTGAGACTCTGCTCTCCCTCTTCAGATTTCCCTCAACACTGTAAATAATGTATTCCCCAACACACCATAGTCTGAGACTCTGCTCTCCCTCTTCAGATTTCCCTCAACACTGTAAATAATGTATTCCCCAACACACCATAGTCTGAGACTCTGCTCTCCCTCTTCAGATTTCCCTCAACACTGCAAATAATGTATTCCCCAACACACCATAGTCTGAGACTCTGCTCTCCCTCTTCAGATTTCCCTCAACACTGTAAATAATGTATTCCCCAACACACCATAGTCTGAGACTCTGCTCTCCCTCTTCAGATTTCCCTCAACACTGTAAATAATGTATTCCTCAACACACCATAGTCTGAGACTCTGCTCTCCCTCTTCAGATTTCCCTCAACACTGCAAATAATGTATTCCCAACACACCATAGTCTGAGACTCTGCTCTCCCTCTTCAGATTTCCCTCAACTCTGTAAATAATGTATTCCCCAACACACCATAGTCTGAGACTCTGCTCTCCCTCTTCAGATTTCCCTCAACACTGTAAATAATGTATTCCCCAACACACCATAGTCTGAGACTCTGCTCTTCCTCTTCAGATTTCCCTCAACACTGCAAATAATGTATTCCCCAACACACCATAGTCTGAGACTCTGCTCTCCCTCTTCAGATTTCCCTCAACACTGCAAATAATGTATTCCCCAACACACCATAGTCTGAGACTCTGCTCTCCCTCTTCAGATTTCCCTCAACACTGTAAATAATGTATTCCCCAACACACCATAGTCTGAGACTCTGCTCTCCCTCTTCAGATTTCCCTCAACACTGTAAATAATGTATTCCTCAACACACCATAGTCTGAGACTCTGCTCTCCCTCTTCAGATTTCCCTCAACACTGCAAATAATGTATTCCCCAACACACCGTAGTCTGAGACTCTGCTCTCCCTCTTCAGATTTCCCTCAACTCTGTAAATAATGTATTCCCCAACACACCATAGTCTGAGACTCTGCTCTCCCTCTTCAGATTTCCCTCAACACTGTAAATAATGTATTCCTCAACACACCATAGTCTGAGACTCTGCTCTCCCTCTTCAGATTTCCCTCAACACTGTAAATAATGTATTCCTCAACACACCATAGTCTGAGACTCTGCTCTCCCTCTTCAGATTTCCCTCAACACTGCAAATAATGTATTCCCCAGCACACCATAGTCTGAGACTCTGCTCTCCCTCTTCAGATTTCCCTCAACACTGTAAATAATGTATTCCCAACACACCATAGTCTGAGACTCTGCTCTCCCTCTTCAGATTTCCCTCAACACTGTAAATAATGTATTCCCCAACACACCATAGTCTGAGACTCTGCTCTCCCTCTTCAGATTTCCCACAACACTGCAAATAATGTATTCCCCAACACACCATAGTCTGAGACTCTGCTCTCCCTCTTCAGATTTCCCTCAACACTGCAAATAATGTATTCCCCAACACACCATAGTCTTAGACTCTGCTCTCCCTCTTCAGATTTCCCACAACACTGCAAATAATGTATTCCCCAACACACCATAGTCTGAGACTCTGCTCTCCCTCTTCAGATTTCCCTCAACACTGCAAATAATGTATTCCCCAACACACCATAGTCTGAGACTCTGCTCTCCCTCTTCAGATTTCCCTCAACACTGCAAATAATGTATTCCCCAACACACCATAGTCTGAGACTCTGCTCTCCCTCTTCAGATTTCCCCCAACACTGCAAATAATGTATTCCCCAACACACCATAGTCTGAGACTCTGCTCTCCCTCTTCAGATTTCCCCCAACACTGTAAATAATGTAGTCCTCAACACACCATAGTCTGAGACTCTGCTCTCCCTCTTCAGATTTCCCTCAACACTGCAAATAATGTATTCCCCAACACACCATAGTCTGAGACTCTGCTCTCCCTCTTCAGATTTCCCCCAACACTCCAAATAATGTATTCCCCAGCACACCATAGTCTGAGACTCTGCTCTCCCTCTTCAGATTTCCCTCAACACTGTAAATAATGTATTCCCCAACACACCATAGTCTGAGACTCTGCTCTCCCTCTTCAGATTTCCCTCAACACTGCAAATAATGTATTCCCCAACACACCATAGTCTGAGACTCTGCTCTCCCTCTTCAGATTTCCCTCAACACTGTAAATAATGTATTCCCCAACACACCATAGTCTGAGACTCTGCTCTCCCTCTTCAGATTTCCCTCAACACTGCAAATAATGTATTCCCCAACACATCATAGTCTGAGACTCTGCTCTCCCTCTTCAGATTTCCCTCAACACTGTAAATAATGTATTCCTCAACACACCATAGTCTGAGACTCTGCTCTCCCTCTTCAGATTTCCCTCAACACTTCAAATAATGTATTCCCCAACACACCATAGTCTGAGACTCTGCTCTCCCTCTTCAGATTTCCCTCAACACTGCAAATAATGTATTCCCCAACACACCATAGTCTGAGACTCTGCTCTCCCTCTTCAGATTTCCCCCAACACTGCAAATAATGTATTCCCCAACACACCATAGTCTGAGACTCTGCTCTCCCTCTTCAGATTTCCCCCAACACTGTAAATAATGTAGTCCTCAACACACCATAGTCTTAGACTCTGCTCTCCCTCTTCAGATTTCCCTCAACACTGTAAATAATGTATTCCCCAACACACCATAGTCTGAGACTCTGCTCTCCCTCTTCAGATTTCCCTCAACACTGTAAATAATGTATTCCTCAACACACCATAGTCTGAGACTCTGCTCTCCCTCTTCAGATTTCCCCCAACACTGCAAATAATGTATTCCCCAACACACCATAGTCTGAGACTCTGCTCTCCCTCTTCAGATTTCCCTCAACACTGCAAATAATGTATTCCCCAACACACCATAGTCTGAGACTCTGCTCTCCCTCTTCAGATTTCCCTCAACACTGTAAATAATGTATTCCCCAACACACCATAGTCTGAGACTCTGCTCTCCCTCTTCAGATTTCCCTCAACACTGTAAATAATGTATTCCCCAACACACCATAGTCTTAGACTCTGCTCTCCCTCTTCAGATTTCCCTCAACACTGCAAATAATGTATTCCCCAGCACACCATAGTCTGAGACTCTGCTCTCCCTCTTCAGATTTCCCTCAACACTGCAAATAATGTATTCCCCAACACACCATAGTCTGAGACTCTGCTCTCCCTCTTCAGATTTCCCTCAACACTGTAAATAATGTATTCCCCAACACACCATAGTCTGAGACTCTGCTCTCCCTCTTCAGATTTCCCTCAACACTGCAAATAATGTATTCCCCAACACACCATAGTCTGAGACTCTGCTCTCCCTCTTCAGATTTCCCTCAACACTGCAAATAATGTATTCCCCAACACACCATAGTCTGAGACTCTGCTCTCCCTCTTCAGATTTCCCTCAACACTGTAAATAATGTATTCCTCAACACACCATAGTCTGAGACTCTGCTCTCCCTCTTCAGATTTCCCTCAACACTGCAAATAATGTATTCCCCAACACACCATAGTCTGAGACTCTGCTCTCCCTCTTCAGATTTCCCTCAACACTGCAAATAATGTATTCCCCAACACACCATAGTCTCAGACTCTGCTCTCCCTCTTCAGATTTCCCCCAACACTGTAAATAATGTAGTCCTCAACACACCATAGTCTTAGACTCTGCTCTCCCTCTTCAGATTTCCCTCAACACTGCAAATAATGTATTCCCCAACACACCATAGTCTGAGACTCTGCTCTCCCTCTTCAGATTTCCCTCAACACTGCAAATAATGTATTCCTCAACACATCATAGTCTGAGACTCTGCTCTCCCTCTTCAGATTTCCCTCAACACTGCAAATAATGTATTCCCCAGCACACCATAGTCTGAGACTCTGCTCTCCCTCTTCAGATTTCCCTCAACACTGCAAATAATGTATTCCCCAACACACCATAGTCTGAGACTCTGCTCTCCCTCTTCAGATTTCCCTCAACACTGTAAATAATGTATTCCCCAACACACCATAGTCTTAGACTCTGCTCTTCCTCTTCAGATTTCCCACAACACTGCAAATAATGTATTCCCCAACACACCATAGTCTGAGACTCTGCTCTCCCTCTTCAGATTTCCCTCAACTCTGTAAATAATGTATTCCCCAACACACCATAGTCTGAGACTCTGCTCTCCCTCTTCAGATTTCCCTCAACACTGTAAATAATGTATTCCTCAACACACCATAGTCTGAGACTCTGCTCTCCCTCTTCAGATTTCCCTCAACACTGCAAATAATGTATTCCCCAACACACCATAGTCTGAGACTCTGCTCTCCCTCTTCAGATTTCCCTCAACACTTTAAATAATGTATTCCCCAACACACCATGGTCTGAGACTCTGCTCTTCCTCTTCAGATTTCCCTCAACACTGCAAATAATGTATTCCCCAACACACCATAGTCTGAGACTCTGCTCTCCCTCTTCAGATTTCCCTCAACACTGCAAATAATGTATTCCCCAACACACCATAGTCTCAGACTCTGCTCTCCCTCTTCAGATTTCCCTCAACACTGCACATAATGTATTCCCCAACACACCATAGTCTGAGACTCTGCTCTCCCTCTTCAGATTTCCCTCAACACTGTAAATAATGTATTCCCCAACACACCATAGTCTGAGACTCTGCTCTCCCTCATGACACAAGCTTTCAGGAAGAACTCCAAGAAAACTACTCTTGTTGTCAAAGGATTACAGTGTTACAGTGGCGTTCAAAAACACTCAAGGTTGTAAGAGGAGCAGCTGCAGAGAGACTCATCATCTCAGAAAATAGTTAATGATATCTCTGAATCTGAGGCATCCAAGAAAAACAAAATGTCCAGGAAAAATGCTTGGGCCATTATCTCTTAACTGTTCAGTAAAGCAGATGTTTGTCTCCATACGGGAACTATGGAGAGGGCAGACGTCTCCTGGAATAGAAGACGAAGAGATGACAGACGATCTCTGTCCAGCTGTGTGTGTGTGTTTGTGTGTGTGTGTGTGAGAGAGGGGGTAAATTGGAGGGGGAGAGAGATAGAGATAGGACAAGTGCATTTATTAAAGACTATAATGCATCTAAAGTGAACCAAGGCTGACTCACTGGCCATTACTACTGTCTGATTAATGACATGGACAGATCTTAATGCACATGATTTTATCTTTTCACAGTAATGTGAATCTCATAGAGATGACTCTACATAGAGTTCATGGGAGATATTTCCATTTTAGGCCATTTACTCCCCATTCTACTTAGCCATGGAGTTTATAGCACTGTCTATTTTGTGCTACCTGAAGAGCTTTTACTATGTGATCTACAATCCTCCCGTGACCTTTACCAGTATGAAAAGGAGCATTGACAAGTGTAAATGTACATTTTTTAAACTTGAGTTTATTTAGTAAATATTTTCTAAACTATTATTTTTGTTAAAACTGCAGTGTTGGTTAATGGCTTGTAAAGTAAACATTTCACATTAAGGTCTCCTCCACCTGTTGTATTCGGCGCATGTGACAAACACAATTTCATTTGGTTTGAATATAAAATACAGCTAAGAGAAATGTATGGATGTGGTAGAGGAGGATTTACAGAATGAATTTGTTTCTATTGTGAGCTCTCAGAAAAGAAGCTTGTCAGAGTTGACACATTGCAGTTGTTATGGAGCAGATGATTGTGAGCTCTCAGAAAAGAAGCTTGTCAGAGTTGACACAATGCAGTTGTTATGGAGCAGATGATTGTGAGCTCTCAGAAAAGAAGCTTGTCAGAGTTGACACATTGCAGTTGTTATGGAGCAGATGATTGTGAGCTCTCAGGAAAGAAGCTTGTCAGAGTTGACACATTGCAGTTGTTATGGAGCAGATGATTGTGAGCTCTCAGGAAAGAAGCTTGTCAGAGTTGACACAATGCAGTTGTTATGGAGCAGATGATTGTGTTGAGTGACTCATGATTTCTTTACATGTTATAAGGGCCGTTCTTATCACCGTGGTTCCCTCCTTATGACTGAGACACTTTTTTGTCACACTTTATTTGGATAGTCCCATACAAAACATTAGGAACACCTACCTAATATTGAATTGCAACCCACCTCCCGTTTTTTGTCTACAGAACCACCTCAATTCGTTGGGGCATGGATTCTACAAGGTGTCGAAAGCGTTCCACAGGGATGCTGGCCCATGTTGACTCCAATGCTTCCCACAGTTGTGTCAAGTTGGCTGGATGTCCTTTGGGTGGAGGACCATTCTTGATACACACGGGAAACTGTTGAGCGTGAAAACCCAGCAGTGTTGCAGTTCTGGACACAAACCAGTGCGCTTGGCACCTACTACAATACCCCCTTCAATATTTTGTCTTTCCCATTCACCCTCTGAATGGCACACAAACACAATACATGTCTCAAGTCTTAAAAATCCTTCTTTAACCCTTCTCCTCCCCTTCATCTACACTGATTGAAGTGGATTAACGAGTGACACTATAAGGGATCATAGCTTTCGCCTGGATTCACCTGGTCAGTCTTTGTCTTGGAAAGAGCAGGTGTTCCTGTTGATAAGCAACTGCTTGCTAAGGTTAGGGTTAGGGTAGGGATTAGAATAGGGGTTAGGGTTAAAGGTTAGGGCTAGGGGAAGGGTTAAAGGTTAGGGTCAGGGTTAGGGTTAAAGGTTAGGGTTAAAAGGCCAATGCAGCTGTTTTTATATCGAATTGTAACTTGTACGCTGGGAGTCGGGAAGCAAGTTCAGGGGGTGTATTTAATAAATAAATGAACATAGAACAGAACAAGAAACACGGGTAGCTTACAGACACAAACACTGGAACAGAAACAATAACACCTGGGGAAAGAACCAAAGGGAGTGACATAGGGAAGCTAATCAGGCAGGTGATTGAGTCCAGGTGAGTCTGATGAGGCGCTGATGCGCGTAACGATGGTGACAGGTGTGCGTAATAATGAGCACCCTGATGACCTTGAGCGTCGGAGAGGGTGTATACGTGACACAAATAATTTCTGGTTA
The DNA here is from genome assembly GCF_013265735.2 of Oncorhynchus mykiss. NCBI lineage: Eukaryota > Metazoa > Chordata > Actinopteri > Salmoniformes > Salmonidae > Oncorhynchus > Oncorhynchus mykiss. The sequence goes on from NC_048593.1 coordinate 35,545,220, forward strand.
ACAATAACTACCTTACTGTAATAGTTGGACATTAAAATTGACACATAGCTATTCAGCTAAATAAATTCTCAAGCAAGAATTTAGCTAGGACTGTCCGGTAATGGTCTGAGTTGGGAGAGGGAAACTGAATACTAGCTGTTATTGGCAGAAAGGGTTTGGAACTCTCTTTGTTATTGGTCTGTTAACCAATTCACCGCCTGGTGATGTCCCCAGACAAGCCGAAACTCCAGTCCTTGTAAACCTGCTGATTAGATGGTCATGTGTAGATTGTATTTTCAACCAGCAGCTATCAAGAGATAACACTGATACAAAACGTTCAAACTTTTACCATGTTAGTTTCATCAGCTGTTGTACAATATGATACAAAACACAGGCACATTTGAATTTTGACTACACTGGGCCTTTAAGTTTAGGGTTAGGATGTGTGTTAAGGTTAGGGCCAGGGTTAGTAGATAGTTGAAATGTTGTTGACAGTTATTCACCATATACTGACCATCTAAACCAATACTATTTGGACTATCCAAATAAAGTGTTTCCCAGATTTCTTTCAGATGTGAAATATTGTGTCCAGAGCTAGCGACATTTCAGGCAACAACAGGTTTTTCACCCCCTAGCTTGGCCTCTGAACTCCCTGCCAGTTCTCTTCCAGAGCTTGATTCTATGGTGCAGCTGCCTGTATCCCTGGCTGCACTCACGGACCCCGCAGACAAACTCAACCCAAAGTCTCCTAATCCGATCCATTACTCCGTATAGTACTGGCATGCCTCAGCCTCATCTCATGTTACCATGACTACTGCCAAAGAATGTTCTCTGCTCACTAGAAGTCTGGGTTTGGACCATCAATGTCAGTCACATCAACCCCTGTTGATACCTGAACTCTCTCTCTCTCTCTCTCTCTCTCTCTCTCTCTGATCCTGCAGGCCCGACTCCTAGCTTCTGGATTGAAGTGGTCTCTCATGCGCTAACAACATGCAATAGTTGGGGAACAAGGTTATTGCCCACTGCACGGTAGAAACATACATAACTGAGGCTGTCAACATTGTTGACATTCAAGTGATTTACACGCTTCAGCATCATTACATCATGGAGCCTGGGGGATAGTCATATATCATGGAACCTGGGGTATAGTCATATCATGGAGCCTGGGGGATAGTCATATCATGGAGCCTGGGGTATAGTCATATCATGGAGCCGGGGGAATAGTTATATCATGGAGCCTGGGGAATAGTCTTATCATGGAGCCTGGGGGATAGTCATATATCATGGAGCCTGGGGTATAGTCATATCATGGAGCCAGGGGAATAGTCTTATCATGGAGCCTGGGGGATAGTCATATATCATGGAACCTGGGGTATAGTCATATCATGGAGCCAGGGGAATAGTCTCATCATGGAGCCTGGGGAATAGTCATATCATGGAGCCAGGGGAATAGTCTTATCATGGAGCCTGGGGGATAGTCATATATCATGGAACCTGGGGTATAGTCATATCATGGAGCCTGGGGGATAGTCATATCATGGAGCCTGGGGAATAGTCTTATCATGGAGCCTGGGGGATAGTCATATCATGGAGCCTGGGGAATAGTCTCATCATGGAGCCTGGGGAATAGTCATATCATGGAGCCAGGGGAATAGTCTTATCATGGAGCCTGGGGAATAGTCATATATCACGGAGCCTGGGGATAGTCATATATCATGGAGCCTGGGGAATAGTCATATCATGGAGCCTGGGGTATAGTCATATCATGGAGCCTGGGGTATAGTCATATCATGGAGCCTGGGGTATAGTCATATCATGGAGCCTGGGGAATAGTTATATCATGGAGCCTGGGGGATAATCATATCATGGAGCCTGGGGGATAGTCATATATCATGGAGCCTGGGGAATAGTTATATCATGGAGCCGGGGGAATAGTTATATCATGGAGCCTGGGGAATAGTCATATCATGGAGCCTGGGGGATAGTCATATATCATGGAGCCTGGGGAATAGTTATATCATGGAGCCTGGGGTATAGTCATATCATGGAGCCTGGGGTATAGTCATATATCATGGAACCTGGGGTATAGTCTTATCATGGAGCCTGGGGTATAGTCATATCATGGAGCCTGGGGAATAGTCATATCATGGAGCCGGGGGAATAGTTATATCATGGAGCCTGGGGGATAGTCATATCATGGAACCTGGGGGATAGTCATATATCATGGAGCCTGGGGAATAGTTATATCATGGAGCCTGGGGTATAGTCATATCATGGAGCCTGGGGTATAGTCATATATCATGGAACCTGGGGTATAGTCTTATCATGGAGCCTGGGGGATAGTCATATATCATGTAGCCTGGGGTATAGTCTTATCATGTAGCCTGGGGAATAGTTATATCATGGAGCCTGGGGTATAGTCATATCTTGGAGCCTGGGGTATAGTCATATATCATGGAACCTGGGGTATAGTCTTATCATGGAGCCTGGGGGATAGTCATATATCATGTAGCCTGGGGTATAGTCTTATCATGTAGCCTGGGGGATAGTCATATCATGGAGCCTGGGGGATAGTCATGTATCATGGAACCTGGGGTATAGTCTTATCATGGAGCCTAGGGAATCGTCAGCTTTAGTTTTGACTCGCTCTCACACACCTCTGCGTTTTCCTCTACACAATGCACAGCCTATCAATTGTAGTTAGATTAGAGGGAAAAGATCTGCTCAGACTTGTTAGACCTCAGTTTGAATTCTATCTACAGAGAATCGTTCAGCAATAATAGTATAGCAAATGTAATGAATATCCACATATTTCTTTAAACTACAGTATATAATTCAATCTTAATCATTTGTATTTCCTTATAGTTAGCAAAGCTTTTCTAATGTCTTCTAACATCTACTGTGCATCCACTGTCTCCACAGTGAGACAGCTCTCCCACTAAGTAGGCTGCAGGCATAGGGTCAATTCCATTTTAATTTCAGTCAATTCAGAAAGTAAATCAAATTCCAATTTGACATTTTCCCAATTGAAAAGCATTGATGAGACTGTCAACACTTCCGGAATTGACAGGTATTGAAATGGGAATTGACCCTAAACCTAGCATTGCATCTTGTCAGTCAGATAGTCAGGCAGCCAGTCAGATAGTCAGGCAGAGGCACCACTGATGTTGATCCTGTCTGTCAGATAGCCAAATCCTACAGGAGCAGAACTGCAGTAAGGAGCCTCAGGAATCCCTGGGGAACTCATGGCATTCAGTAGAGACAAAACACTAGTTCTAAAAAGGTAAGCTAGGCCACTGAATGTCATTAGCGACAGAGGAAGTATTAAGAACTAGTTGTGGAGTCTTGCTCTTGTTGCTGTGGAACTAGAAGACTGTTAAAGCAGGGAGAATAGTCGTCTGTATAATCACTTCTACATCTGTCAAAATCCCCTTTGATCCCCTAGAATCACCACTATATCTGGGCCTTCTACAGTGGAGGACATTACAGTAGAGGAACAGGCCAGATTCAGGGCACCTGCTCACACCATTATAATCCAGATAAGAGTAGCACAGCATTAAGAACTGTAATATCAAATGCTGCTCTGGCTGATTGCCTGCTCCAGATGACTTTTCAAATATCCACTCTCTCTCTCTGCCCGTTAGCCCACAACATTAGCACAACTTGCTAGGAGGCAGCCGAAATGCACGCACACACACACACACATCTCCTTAAGAGAGACCAAACAAATTACATAGACTTGCATCTTCATATCATAAATTGCAAGACCTTGGTTTGTTTATTCCTTCCAGGATGGTTATATGAGTCACCCTCAATGAGCCCACACTCTTTGTAGCCCATGTCCTCTTCTATCTTAACCGATCTGATTTTATTGCCAGCCCAACACTCTTACAGTTTTTTCCAACTTCTTACACACGTCTCCTTTTTTTCAAAGCTCTACACACAATTGCCAAAACTGCACACACAAAATGCTAAATGCCTCACATCTCCTTCAAAATGTAACACTGCATTCAAAATGCTATAAACACATGTCAGAATGAAGCATTTGCATCAAATGTCAAACACTGCTTTCATATTAGTACATTTCTGGATAAACCATGTAAACACTGTTGTTCTAAATCTAAAGCTCTTTGGTCTTTCATAGGCTTATATCTACATTTCAATACAATGTTCTACAGTGAAAGTCATCTGCTGAGAGGGGTAACAAGTACACTGTAAACACCAATACAATGTTCTACAGTGAAAGTAATCTGCTGAGAGGGGTAACAAGTACACTGTTACAGTTTTTTTTGATTGCTTAAGCACGATTTTCAAAACAGGGCCCGTGTTTTCAAAACACTACACACAATTAGCACAACCACACACCCAAATAGCAAAACACCACAGATCCTTTGCAAAATTAAACACTCTTGTAAAAACTATACACTTCTTTTTAAAAACCACACTTTGTTACCATATGAAACACACACGTTTCACATTACTATGCTCTGTTGACACGAGTTACACTCTGCTGTGATAAACCTAAAACACTTTTAGCACTTCTACTTCCCTATGATTAGAGTAGGCTACTATCAACAAAGTACAAATATAATGTAAATTCACCAAGCACTACAAAAGACCAATGTTGCAGACTGAAGAAAAACATTTATTTCTCAACACGCCCAAAATGTTGACATGGAGATTCATAATACTGTAACCAAACGTCACTTTACATATTGTAAGTTCAAAAAAATAAAATAAAAAATAACTAGACATTGTCTCTTCGCCTAGCTGGATCTGGCCAGAGAAGTTCATCAACATCGCAGGCAATGTTGTCATTAGCAAGACACCTTGGAAAGAAACGTCTTGAATGACGAATCCATCCTTGCATTGAAGCTACCTCCATCTGGTCACAGCCCTCCTCCATGGCTTGGATGAGGGGTACCTCAGCCTGGAACGGAGATCATATACCTTCCACCGCCATGCCGAGAAAAAATATTCTATAGGGTTGAGGAATGGAGAGTATGGTGGAAGATATAGGACGGTGAAATGTGGATGTTGCTGAAACCAGTTCTGAACCAGAGCAGAGCGGTGGAAAGACACATTGTCCCAGACAACAATGTATTGCATATGATCGACTTGATTTGCTGCTGTTATGTTGTGCAATTGGTCCAAGAATGTAAGTATGAGTGCTGTGTTGTAAGGGCCCATATAGGCATGACTTTGGAGGACCCCATTCTGTGTAATGGCTGCACAGTGTGTTATATTACCCCCACTTTGCCCTGGGACATTGACTATAGCCCTGTGGCCATTGATGCTTCTTCCCCTCCTTCGTGTTCTCGTCAGGTTGAACCCAGCCTCATCTACGTAAATGTACTCATGCTGGATCTCCTCTCCATCCATTCGTAAAACTCTCAGAAAAACAGTGTCAGGCAAAATTGTGTAGTTCAGTGTAGATCTAGTATACATATTACAGTACAGTAAAATATTATGAGACAGTATGCAAGATCACACTGCTAAAGTGAATACATACCTCTGCATAACCATGCCGCAGTCGTTTCTCCCTTTCGGAATTGCGCTCAAAAGGCACTCGATAAATTTGCTTCATTTGAATACGTTTTATACGTATATCGGCTTAGATTTGGCTGTACGCGCAGTCCAATTTCCCTCAGCGTCAGGCCGTGGTTGACAACGTGGTCAACCAGTGTTGCGTGGATCTCATTTGTCAGATTCGGTCCTCTTTGAGCACCTTCTTGTCTTCCTCTTCCTCCCCTTCCTCCTCCTCCTCGTTCTCGTCCTCGTTCTCCTCGTCCTCCTCGTTCTCCTCGTCGTCCTCCTCATTCTCCTCATTCTCCTCGTCCTCCTCGTCGTCCTCCTCCTCCTCCTCCTCCTCCTCCTCCTCCTCCTCGTCTTACTCTTTCTCTGACTCTTTCCATTGTGCTTGAAGACCGATGAACTCACCTGCTGCTTTTTATAGTGCTTATACACCTGATTGGTGTGTCTACAATTAAGCAAACAAGTGTTTGCACACCTGATGACTGTGTTGAACCAATTGTTTGGACGGTGTGGTAATTTGACAGTCAGTGCTTTGGTATTGCAAGGACGTGACTTCATGATATATTTTTGTGTGTAATGTATGTTAAGTGTGTTTAGTGTTTTGCAAATCACTGTGTGTAGAGTTTTGCAACAAGTGTGAGGTTGACAATGTGCTTATAGTTGTGCAAATATGGGCTGATGTTTTGCTTCTTGAGTGTAAGGTTTTGCTAATAGTGTACTACTTTTAATTTTAGTGTGTAAGCAATCCAAAAAAACTGTAACACCAATACAATGTTCTACAGTGAAAGTAATCTGCTGAGAGGGGTAACAAGTACACTGTAAACACCAATGCAATGTAGAAACAGAAAATATTTATTAGGCCAAACATTACTGTAGTATACAGTAGCATACAACAAAACCATAAACATATGTAAACCAAAAGTATATTCTTTAGAATACAGTAAAGAACACAATTGTGTGTGTGGGGTCCCGGGGGGGTAGTCCAGGAATTGGTAGGAGGGGAGGGGGGGAAGTCACCAGTGCTAAGCTACGCTTCATCTCTTCTCCGGCCTGGGTCTGGCCACAATACTTTGTCCGCATCACAAGATAAGTTTTCTCTTGCCAAACATTGAGGGAAGTATCTCCTAGCGTGGCGTATCCAACCTTGGACAGAGGCAACCTCTATGTCCCCACATGGAGGGAAGTATCTCCTAGCATGGCGTATCCAACCTTGGACAGAGGCAACCTCTATGTCCCCACATGGAGGGAAGTATCTCCTAGCATGGCGTATCCAACCTTGGACAGAGGCAACCTCTATGTCCCCACATGGAGGGAAGTATCTCCTAGCATGGCGTATCCAACCTTGGACAGAGGCAACCTCTATGTCCCCACATGCGTCCTCCATTGCCTGGAGAAGCGGCATGCAGGCATAGGGTTTGAGATCATACACTTTCCAGTGCCAGGCTGAGAAGAATTCCTCTATGGGATTTAGAAAAGGTGAATATGGGGGTAGGTACAAAACTATACAAAATTGTGGATGGGTGGCAAACCAGTTTTGGACCAGAACAGCCTGGTGAAAACTAACATTGGCCCATAAAACCACAAATCTAGCAGGCTCCTGATCTGGATCAGGGACAAGCATTGTGTAAATTGCATCTTGAAAAGTGAGCATATGGCCCGTGTTGTACGGACCCAGTGTGGCATTGTGATGGAGGACCCCGTTTTGAGTGATGGCAGCACACACAGTTATATTACCCCCACGCTGTCCAGGGACATTGGTAATTGCCCTCTGTCCTATTACATTTCTTCCGCGGCGCCTGGTTTTGGTGAGGTTGAAGCCAACCTCATCCACATAAATAAATTAATGCCGAATTACATGGGCATCCAGCTCCAATACTCTCTGTAACAGACAAAAGGATATACAGATGAGTAAATTTGGTATGTCTGAAGTACTGGAAGTAGTGTTGTATACATACCTCTACAAAGTCATGTCGCATATTCTTGACTGTCAGAGTTTTTCTCAAATGGCACCTTGTAAAGTTGTTTCATCGTCACTCGGTGCCGTTGGAGGATGCGTTGTATGGTCGACAAGCTTACAGCATTGATGTTGTTAAATATGGTGTCATTATTCAAGATATGCTCTCTTATCTCTCGAATCCTAATTGCATTGTTGGCCAAAACCATATTTATAATTGCAGTCTCTTGTACATCTGTAAACAAGCGTCCTCGTCCTCCATGATGTCTTTGCCTTTCCACTCTGTACAGAATTCAAACACAGTATGTGTTCAGCATAGGAACTGTAAACAATGTACAATAAAATGTAGTAAAGCATGATAACCAACCTCATTCATTCAATGCAGTGCAGTAAATGGATGGCTTAGAGTTACAAATGTTTATGCAATACTATGCAGTCATACGTATTTTACAGTACATTACTGTAATGCTAAAATAGTCATTAGATAGTTGCATACCTGTTCTCATTTCTGAAGGTTCGAATTATGGACGCCACTATAAATCGAATCAAGTTGGGCTGGACTCTCAGTCCAGCCTCTCTCATGGTCAAACCGTGGTTGATCACATGATCAACAAGTGTTGCCCTAATCTCATCAGAGATGGCTCTCCTTCCTTCTCTTCTTTGCCCTAGTCCTCTTCTTCCTCTTCCTCTCCCTCCTACTCCTCTTGTTCTCTGTCCATTGTTGGCATTCATTGTTCAAAACAGGTAATCTGACCTTTGACCTATTTATAGGCCTATACTACAGTAAAGCAGTGATTGGTTAGTGATCAGTTAAACTATTAGTGTTTGCACATGTGAGGAGTGTGTGTGTGACCTGGTGAATAAGTGTAGCATTTTGATTGGTTGTGTTTGGAAAAGGAAAGCAAGTCACTTCCTGTTAGATTTTTGTGTTTTAGGTAGAGAATTGTGTGTAGTGTTTTGAAAAAAGTGTTTTATGCAATTGACAACTGAGTCAAAGGCTGAGAAATAGCTTATGGTTTTGGATATTTGGTGTGTAGTTCAGCACTTTGAGTGAGAGGTTTCAAAAATCGTGTGACATGAAAAGATTTCTGCCGCCCTGATCTGAGGAAATGCTTCATGTTGGCTCATGGAGGTTTATTGGCTTCAATTCATTACTCATGAAGACAATTTGAGGGAATATTGCCTTGCTCATACATTTCCATCATGTCATACTATACATATGACACATACTGTTTCCCAGATCAATATTGTGATCTTAAGGTGTTCCCATTTAAATTCCAATTTGTGATAAATTAATTAGGCCTAGGAAACCTGTGATCCAATTAGACGTGTGAGAATCATTCATTCTTCAGTGCCTCAGTATTTGCTGAACCGTTATTCAATGTAAATTCAACACATTGATGTGAGTGTCATACCACCTGTCAACACTTGGGGACAGTCATTATCCTGTGTCATATCCCACTCCATTTGTGCCTTGGGTCTTCAACAGGGGCAATTATAATGTTTGGTGACGTAATGCACCTTGGAAGCCCCTCTTTTCATCACATGTGGCAAATTAGCAGCTCTGTGAGATGCCTGAATATATGTGTTCACATCACATCATAAAGAAACATAAACATGAGCAGGTTGTTCTGATTGAGGTGATAGAAACCAACAGGGAATTTCCAGATGAGGATCAACACTGACCAGCTGGTCTCTATCCATCTCTGGGTTAGCTCTGTCCCTGGCTGCAGAGATCTGTCCCATAGACGGGGTCTGACTTCATCCATTAAAAGTGGCTCCTGTTGGCTCAGGCTTCCCCAGGTATGTGTGTGTGTGTGTGTGTGTGTGTGTGTGTGTGTCTGTGTCTGTGTCTGTGTCTGTGTCTGTGTGTGTGTGTGTTATTCCAGGGAGACCTGCTGGACATTTTAGATGATATATATGTTGATCCAAACCCTTTCCATTCTCTACCGTTTTCTCATTTATTACTCAGTTTATACAACATTGTTGCCCTAACCAAGTCATTTTTGCAGTTGTCAGTCAAGGAGGAGATTGATGCCTAAGAGTCTGTTGTTGAGATTGTAAAGCATGATACTGTATTCCACCATCTTGTTCCTTACTGAAATATAATTTTTTACTATTGATGCTCATGTTATGGACTGTAGTTGTTTCAGCTCCCAAACAGGAAGGCACTTATGGAAGTCTCTCTAGATGGGAGCATTTGCTAATTGACTGAAAACTAAATGTATAGGGAAAGAAGGCCCCCCCCCCCCCCCCCCCCAAGTCTATCACTCTCTGCTTTCTGAGGAGATGCACTCGCAGCCAGCAGACCGTGAAAGCTCAGCCTTGTCCAGGCTTGACAGCAACAAAGCCATGTGGCCAATACGCGGCCTGTTATAGAAGTGAATCACAAAGTCCTGAGCCGGGCTGATACCCTTAAGGGTAGACCAGGCGGTCTGCTGGAGTTACTGACTCAAAGCCACAAGAGGGTAGAACATATTTCCAACGTTGCTTGTTTAGCAGGAGCGTCAGTATACTGCATTTCTATTGGAAGTATGGAAGAGGGGGAAGGGCTGTGATGAAATCTTAATGAATCTCCCAACTCTGTCAGAGACAGACTGTATACGTCAACAAGGAGGAATGACTTGGTCAAGCTTTTAGTTTTTCCCAGTGGGGTGTACAGGTTCACAATGGGCTGAGTGGGTTAGTGGCTGAATGTGTTGTGATCGACAAAGGGGCCATGCAGAAATCAAAAGTGACAAAGATCTTAAATATCTTCTTCGTGAATAATTAGGATATATTCCCTTTAGGCTGTATGTGACATGGTTTCCACTAGACTAGTATCTGGTCATTGACCATGGCGTGTAATGCATTAACCTGCAGGCTATACAGCCTGGTCTCATAGACTACACGTAACATGGTACATGTAAAAACGGGACTCTCAAATTAGTATGACATGATACGTTTGGTATGGTTACATAAGATAGAAGGTTAAGTCAAAAATGGAAGTAGGGTGGTTGGTTGGGGTGGATAGGTAGGCGTATAATGGGAACATCTAGCAAGCCAAAGGTTGTGATTTCAAATCTCGTCACAGACTATTTTTGTTAATTAGCAACTTTTCAAATACTTACTACTTTTTAGTTACTTTTCAATTACTTAGCATGTTAGCTAACCATTCCCCTAACCCTAACTATTTTAGCTAACCCTTCCCCTAACCCTTTAACTTAACTCCTAAACTTAACCTTAACCCCTAGCCTAGCCAACGTTATCCAGTTAGCTAACATTAGCACCTAGCTAGAATTCGTAACATATCATAAGTTTTTCAAATTTGTAGTATATTGTACATTTTTCAAATTCGGGAACATGTTGGACGTCCACAAATTAATGCATACCATACCAAATGTAGCATATCATACTAAATGGAGTGTCTCGGATTTATGTACAGAATAATACGAAAATCTCTCAGACCAGGTTGGGCTATAAAGTGTTGTAGATGATTCCTCCATGAAGCAGAGCTAGCTGTGATGATAAAATGAGGAGTAGGTGGGTGAGTGTGGATTCTGACTTAACCTTCATTGTGAGGGCCTACAGTTGGTTGGTTTGTTATTTTCATAATAATAACATAATAGTACATCAGAGAAATATTTTCAGACCAAAGAAAATAGAGATATTAATGATTCCTTAATCAAAAGTTAAATGACTGGTATTTTAATGTCTTTGGGGCTTGCTTGGTTGCTTGATTAGTTATATTAGTGGATTGAAGTGGATGTATATTTAATCTTTCACTTTGCTAAGTATGTGTGTATGCACATATGTTTACGTGTTTGTGCTCATGTATGTGCTTGTCCATATGTGTGCACTGTTTAAACGCCACCATGTTAAGCTGCCTCCTCCCCTGTCTGTCTGTCTGTCTGTCTGTCTGTCTGTCTGTCTGTCTGTCTGTCTGTCTGTCTGTCTGTCTGTCTGTCTGTCTGCCTGCCTGCCTGCCTGTCTGTCTGTCTGTCTGTCTCTCTCTCTGTCTGTCTGTCTGTCTGTCTGTCTGTCTGTCTGTCTGTCTGTCTGTCTGCCTGTGAAGTGTGCGTTTGGAGAGGAGGGGGATGCAGTTGCCATGGCAATGGGGCTGTGTATTCAGGAGTGCAGGCAGAGCTGCGATTGGAGGAACCAGGCGAAGCGGGCGGGCGAAATATTGGAGCAAAACTGACAGCCAGCATTGCCCCCCTTCACTTCCACTCCGTAGATCAGGATAGTGATAGAGAAGCTTGGCTCTCATCAAGGCTTCCAACCATCCTCTATCTATCGCTTCCAATTGCTTTCGCTCCAAAAAGCACTCGACTAAAGGTCCAGCTGAAACCCTCCACCTCAGATCATGACCACTACCATCTGCACCCGCTTCACTGAGGAATTCCAGATGTTTGAGGAACTGGGCAAGTAAGTTCCACAAGACATTTTTCATTTTTTTTTACTCATACAAAGGGGTATTTGGCATTGCATTTGGGGCCTGTGTGACAATGAAAGATTACCTCTTTGTTCAGTTTGAGTCAGAGGCATTTGTTCACAGCAAGTGAGGGACTATTGATTAAATATTTGGTGGCAGAACTGAATAACATTACTCTTCTAAAGAAATCCCTTTATGGTAGGAGACCGGAAAGGTGTTTTAGCTGAGGAAATATAACTTTGATGAGAGAAGGGAAGAGTTAAGAGAATGATCAGGTGGGAATGAACTTGTGGGATCAGGTGAGAATGAACAGGTGGGAATGAACAGGTGGGAATTAACAGGTGGGATCAGGTGAGAATGAACAGGTGGGATCAGGTGAGTATGAACAGGTGGGATCAGGTGAGAATGAACAGGTGGGAATTAACAGGTGGCAGTGCCAACATATTTCTGACATTTCTCGTCTGATAATTATTTCAGGAGTCTTGAGTCACATAACATTTTCCTAAATGGAGTGCATTTTGAGAGAGTAGTATCATCACTTAGAAGACATAACTGATCTTTCGTAAGTGGCTACCTCTTCACACAGGAAGCTGGAGGATGTCTCTCAATGTCATATTGGACCCTAGGTCGAGACAGAGATTCAGCCTGGTGGAATAAAGCGAGAAGACTCGACTTTATTATTGGATAGCGGTGCTCGGTGGTTCACATTCATCCTCTAGGTGGTAACACACATACACACACATATACAAAACACACACATACATTCACACAAAACACACACATGCCTGCCCACACAAAACACACACTGTCCTTATTTTCCAATATCTTCTGGTAACTTGACAGCTCAATTATTTTGATTGTCTGACAGTTATCAAAGATTTCACACCAGGTAAAATAATATTGAATGGTTCTCCACCAATCTACATAAATGGAAAAGAGGACATATTGATTTAGCTTACTATATATACATTCTGTTAATATATAATATGCAATTTAGCAGACGCTTTTATGCGTGGATACATTTTAGATATGGGTGGTCCTGGGAATCAAACCTGCTACACTGGCATTACAAGCACAACGCTCTACAAACTGAGCTACAAAGGACCGAAGTACCTGTTTATTGTTAGTTCACAATTTGAAAAAGTCCTCAGGGGTCTAGGAGTTTAACATTTTAAAGTATGTTGGATTGAAATACTTGATGGTGCTACATTAAATGTTTGATGGTGCAACGTGAAATGCTTGATGGTGCTTCATCGAGCCCCCTTGTTTATAGCATTATGCTGTATCTGGTTGTATGCAGTATGTTGTGTATGCAGTAGGAACCTGGCTGTATAGTATGTATGCAGAGGAATCTGGCTGTATAGTGTGCATGCAGAGGAACCTGGCTGTATGCAGTATGTATGCAGAGGAACCTGGCTGTATGCAGTATGTATGCAGAGGAACCTGGCTGTATGCAGTATGTATGCAGAGGAACCTGGCTGTATGCAGTATGTATGCAGAGGAACCTGGCTGTATGCAGTATGTATGCAGAGGAACCTGGCTGTATGTATGCAGAGGAACCTGGCTGAATGCAGTATGTATGCTGAGAAACACATAATGCTCAACCATCTGAGAGTTGTGACACATCTAGAGTAGAGTATCCAGAACCCCACTGGCCCCCACCCTCACAGATTCTCTCTCTCTCACACACACACACACACACACACACACACACACACACACACACACACACACACACACACACACACACACACACACACACACACACCAAGCAGCCAAAACCGCTTACATAATTTAATTTTGGGGGTGGCAATCCAATAGTATGACATGGACACATTTCATAATGTCATATTTTTTCGAATGCTTTTCTCCCACAGTTGATGGTTGTACTGAGCTCAAAACATGTCTGATGAATGACCAGAGCTGACATTTAGGATCAGAACAGAGATCTGTTAAGACAGTGACAATAATTATTAAGGCACTGGCAGATTATGAGAATCTTTTCAACTACGACCTTGTCTTTTTTCACTGATGAGTACTGACAGTAGCACTGAGGAGATACATGATGCACAATGTTACAGTGACCAGGGAGAAGCCCAATCTGAATCCATTAAGCAGCACACAATGAAGTTCATGTGTCCTTTCACAAGTAATTCCTAGCGCAATAACTCAACTGTTGAATGAAAGAGGCGGCAGGTTTGGTTTGGAACAGAAGCTTGGGCTAGCACTGACCTCATGTTTATGTGTTTAGTTTGAAATATGGTGTTCAGGCATCAAATCAAATCAAATCGCATTGATCACATACACATATTTAGCAGATGGTATTGCGGGTGTAGCAAAATGCTTGTGTTCCAAGCTCCAACAGTGCAGCAGTATCTAACAATTCACAACAATACACACGAATCGAAAACAAAGAAATTGGAATTAAGAAATATATCAATATTAGGACGAGCAATGTCCGAGTGGCACTGACTAAAATACAGTAGAATAGAATACAGTATATATGGCATGAGTAAAGCCATATGTAAAATTATTAAAGCTGTAGACCACACTATCTACCTAAACAGCTATTTTTTGTAGCTGTTTACATACCACCACAGTCAGAGGCTGGCACTAAGACAGCATTGAATGAGCTGTATTCTGCCGTAAGAAAATGCTCACCCAGAGGTGGAGCTCCTAGAAGCAGGGGACTTTTATGCAGGGAAACTTAAATCCGTTTTTACCAAATTTCTTTCAGCATATTAAATGTGCAACCAGAGGGAAGAATCTCTAGACCACCTTTACTCCACACACAGAGATGCATACAAAGCTCTCTCTCGCCCTCCATTTGGCAAATCTGACCATAATTCTATCCTGCTGATCCTGCTTACAAGCAAAAATTTAAGCAGGAAGCAACAGTGACGAGATCAATAAAAAAGTGGTCAGATGAAGCAGATGCTAAGCTACAGGACTGTTTTGCTAGAACAGACTGGAACATGTTCCGGGATTCTTCCGATGGCATTGAGGAGTACACCACATCAGTCATCTGCTTCATCATAAGTGCATCGATGACGTCGTCCCCACAGTGACCGTGCGTACATACCCCAACCAGAAGCCATGGATTACAGGCAACATCCGCACTTAACTAAAGGCTAGAGCTGCCGCTTTCAAGGAGCGGGACACTAACCCGGCAGCTTATAAGAAATCCCGCTTTGCCCTCCTACGAAATCCCGCTTTGCCCTCCCTTAGGAGACTGACAAGATTTGGCATGGGTCCCCAGATCCTCAAAACGTTCTACAGCTGCACCATCGAAAGCATCCTGACTGGTTGCATCACTGCCTGGTATGGCAACTGCTCGGCCTCCGACCGCAACGCACTACAGAGGTTAATGCGAACGGCCCAGTATATCACTGGGGCCAAGCTCCCTGCCATTCAGGACCTCTATACCATGCGGTGTCAGAGGAAGGCCCTAAAGATGGTCAAAGACTCCAGCCCCCCTAGTCATAGACTGTTCTCTTTTCTACCGCAGAGCAAGCAGTACCGGAGCGCTAAGTCTAGGACCAAGAGGCTTCTAAACAGCTTCTACGCCCAAGCCATAAGACTCCTGAACCCCTAATCAAATGGCTACCCAGACTATTTGTATTGCTCCCCCCCCCCTTTTACACTGCTGCTACTCTCTGTTGTTATCATCTATGCATAGCCACTTTAATAACTCTACCTACATGTACATATTACCTCAGCTAAACGGTGCCCCCGCAGATTGACTCTGTAACGGTACCCCCCTTTATATAGTCTCGCCATTGTTATTTTACTGCTGCTCTTTAATTACTAGTTATTTTTATTTCTTATTCTTATCCATAGATATATATATTTAACTGCATTGTCGGTTAGGGGCTCGTAAGTAAGCAGTACCTGTTGTATTCGGCGCATGTACTAATAAAATTAGATTTGATTTAGTGTTCCATTATTAAAGTGAGCAGTGAACAGACCGTGGCTCGAACAGGCCGTGGCTCGAACAGGCCGTGGCTCGAACAGGCCGTGGCTCGAGTGGTTGTTGTACTTGATGATCTTTTTGCACTTCATGTGACATCGGGTGCTGTTGGTATCCTGGACGGCAGGCAGTTTGCCCCCTGGTGATGCGTTGGGTATACCCGCACCACCCTCTGGAGAGCCTTGCGGTTGCTCCCGGTGCAGCTGACGTACCAGGCCAGCCCAGCCAGTCAGGATGCTCTCAATTGTGCATCTGTAAAAGTTTGTGAGGGTCTTAGGGGCCAAGCCGAATGTCTTCAGCCTCCTGAGGTTGAAGAGGCGCTGTTGCGCCTTCTTCACCACACTGTCTGTGTTTGCGGACCATTTCAGATCGTCAGTGATGTGTATGCCTGCATGGCAATGTTCTCAATCACAAAGCCGAGTAAACTAGTCTCGGAAAACCCAGAACAAAAATATTGCATTATTGCATCAGATGCTTGATTAAACTCTGGGTGGAGATGGGTTAGAAAATTATATTTTCTATCTAGACTAACACCATCTATACTAACCAGACTAGTGAAGTCTTCACCCCTCTGAACGTAATCTCTCAGCCAGCTTCAGGCAAGTCTATGGGCCAAAAATCACCTTCTGAAGATGCGAGCACCTGTCCAGCCCCGGAAAAAATCAGCGTAACTCCTCGTTAGTTAAGGCTTCCCACAGTCTGTTGACAGACGCTACTGACATTTATGTGACGTGCATCTGTTCACAAGAGACTCGTGACCAATCTATCAAGGATCAGGAGCTGTTCTTTAAATATGTTTTACTGTACTACTCAGAAGTGTATCATGCATAATTGCAAAACACCAGATCAGATATCAATCACAGTATTTTACACTTTTTCCTAAAATATGCTCACTGTGCTATTTTTAGGGAATGGATTTAAGCTATTTATTTTTCAAAATAGACTGTCAACACTTGGTCAACACTTGGTCAACACTTAGCTTGCAGTTTCATTTTGGTCATGAAATGAATGATGCATTAACCATTTTAGTACGAAAACATTACGTTCAATTTTTGGAAATCAAAATGAATATTTACTATAACTATGCAGTTCAATATGCATTTTTGTCTCCTGCGCTTCCCAGGGGAGCTTTTTCAGTGGTGCGGCGGTGCCTGAAGGTCCTCTCAGGCCAAGAGTATGCTGCTAAGATCATCAACACCAAGAAGCTATCTGCCAGGGGTAAGTGACTTGCCTATCTCCCAACACCCCGCTTTAAATATGTTTTAACAGTCTATATGGTGGAGACAGTAGAAGTAGGATCCATAGAACAAGCCTCCCCATTCAAGTCAATTATGACATAATGGGTGGATTCTATTTATTTGGTGCAGACAGTAGGGGTTTTGTTCATAAAGATTGCTATTGTATTGTCTTGTGTGAATCCCTCGGTACTCCTCCAAACGTTTCTTTAAGTAGAGCAGTGATATTTCTTCCTCAGTGTTGCCAGAACCCTTTGATGGTACTGACTGACCTGGAAAATGCTGCTGGCTCACAGTTTTGAAATGAAGGTTTGAACTGACTGTTGTTGGTCACAGTTTGATTGGCACATTCATTTTTCAGTCATAAAGACTTATTTTTATTTTATTTCACCTTTATTTAACCAGGTAGGCAAGTTGAGAACAAGTTCTCATTTACAATTGCGACCTGGCCAAGATAAAGCAAAGCAGTTCGACACATACAACGACACAGAGTTACACATGGAGTAAAACAAACATACAGTCAATAATACAGTAGAAACAAGTCTATATACGATGTGAGCAAATGAGGTGAGATAAGGGAGGTAAAGGCAAAAAAAAGGCCATGGTGGCAAAGTAAATACAATAGAGCAAGTAAAACACTGGTAGATTTGCATGGTAGATTTGCAGTGGAAGAATGTGCAAAGTAGAAATACAAATAATGGGGTGCAAAGGAGCAAAATAAATACATTAAAAAAAAAAAATACAGTAGGGAAAGAGGTAGTTGTTTGGGCTAAATTATAGGTGGGCTATGTACAGGTGTAGTAATCTGTGAGCTGCTCTGACAGCTGGTGCTTAAAGCTAGTGGGGGAGATAAGTGTTTCCAGTTTCAAAGATTTTTGTAGTTCGTTCCAGTCATTGGCAGCAGAGAACTGGAAGGAGAGGCGACCAAAGAAATAATTGGTTTTGGGGGTGACCAGAGAGATATACCTGCTGGAGCGCGTGCTACAGGTGGGTGATGCTATGGTGACCAGCGAGATGAGATAAGGGGGGACTTTACCTAGCAGAGACTTGTAGATGACATGGAGCCAGTGGGTTCGACGACGAGTATGAAGCGAGGGCCAGCCAACGAGAGCGTACAGGTCGCAATGGTGGATAGTATATGGGGCTTTGGTGACAAAACGGATGGCACTGTAATAGACTGCATCCAATTTGTTGAGTAGGGTATTGGAGGCTATTTTGTAAATGACATCGCCAAAGTCGAGGACTGGTAGGATGGTCAGTTTTACAAGGGTATGTTTGGCAGCATGAGTGAAGGATGCTTTGTTGCGAAATAGGAAGCCAATTCTAGATTTAACTTTGGATTGGAGATGTTTGATGTGGGTCTGGAAGAAGAGTTTACAGTCTAACCAGACACCTAGGTATTTGTAGTTGTCCACATATTCTAAGTCAGAGCTGTCCAGAGTAGTGATGTTGGACAGGCGGGCAGGTGCAGGCAGCGATCGGTTGAAGAGCATGCATTTAGTTTTACTTGTATTTAAGAGCAATTGGAGGCCACGGAAGGAGAGTTGTATGTCATCGAAGCTTGCCTGGAGGGTTGTTAACACAGTGTCCAAAGAATGGCCAGAAGTATACAGAATGGTGTCGTCTGCGTAGAGGTGGATCAGAGACTCACCAGCAGCAAGAGCGACATCATTGATGTATACACAGAAGAGAGTTTGTCCAAGAATTGAACCCTGTGGCACCCCTATAGAGACTGCCAGAGGTCCGGACAGCAGACCCTCCGATTTTACACACTGAACTCTATCAGAGAAGTAGTTGGGGAACCAGGCCAGGCAATCATTTGAGAAACCAAGGCTGAGTCGAAACCCTTGGCCAGATCAATGAATACGGCTGCACAGTAATGTTTCTTATCGATGACTTTTAAGATATCGTTTAGGACCTTGAGCGTGGCTGAGGTGCACCCATGACCAGCTTTGAAACCAGATTGCATAGCAGAGAGGGTATGGTGAGATTCGAAATGGTCGGTAATCTGTTTGTTGACTTGGCTTTTGAAGACCTTAGAAAGGCAGGGTAGGATAGATATAGGTCTGTAGCAGTGTGGGTCAAGAGTGTCCCCCCCTTTGAAGAGGGGGATGACCGCAGCTGCTTTACAATCTTTGGGAATCTCAGACAACACAAAAGAGAGGTTGAACAGGCTAGTAATAGGGGTGGCAAAAATTTCGACAGATAATTTTAGAAAGAAAGGGTCCAGATTGTCTTGCCCGGCTGATTTGTAGGGGTCCAGATTTTGCAGCTCTTTCAGAATATCAGCTGAACGGATTTGGGAGAAGGAGAAATGGGGAAGGCTTGGGCGAGTTGCTGTGGGGGGTTCAGTGCTGTTGACTGGGGTAGGGGTAGCCAGGTGGAAAGCATGGCCAGCCGTAGAAAAATGCTTATTGAAATTCTCAATTTTAGTGGATTCATCAGTGGTGACAGTGTTTCCTATCTTCAGTGCAGTGGGCAGCTGGGAGGAGGTGTTCTTATTCTCCATGGACTTTACAGTGTCCCAGAACTTTTTTGAGTTAGTGTTGCAGGAAGCATATTTCTGCTTGAAAAAGCTAGCCTTGGATTTTCTAACTGCCTGTGTGTAATGGTTTCTAGCTTCCCTGAAAAGCTGCATATCACTGGGGCTGTTCAATGCTAATGCAGAACGCATAGGATGTTTTTGTGTTAGTTAAGGGCAGTCAGGTCTGGGGACAACCAAGGGCTATATCTTTTCCTGGTTCTAAATTTCTTGAATGGGGCATGCTTATTTAAGATGGTTAGGAATGCATTGAAAAATATAAAAAAACAGGCATCCTCTACTGACGGGATGAGATCAATATCCTTCCAGGATACCCCGGCCAGGTCGATTAGAAAGGCCTACTCGCTGAAGTGTTTCAGGGAGCGTTGGACAGTGATGAGTGGAGGTCGTTTGACAGCTGACCCATTACGGATGCAGGCAATGAGGCAGTGATCGCTGAGATCTTGGTTGAAGACAGCAGAGATGTATTTAGAAGTTGGTTAGGATGATATCTATGAGGGTGCCCGTGTTTACGGCTTTGGGGAGGTACCTGGTAGGTTCATTGATAATTAGTGTGAGATTGAGGGCATCAAGTTTAGATTGTAGGATGGCTGGGGTGTTAAGCATGGTCCAGTTTAGGTCGCCTAGCAGCACGAGCTCTGAAGATAGATGGGGGGCAGAGGGAGGTCTATAGCAGGCGGCAACAGTGAGAGACTTGTTTTTAGAGAGGTGGACTTTTAAAAGTAGAAGTTCAAATTGTTTGGGTACAGACCTGGATAGTAGGACAGAACTCTGCAGGCTATCTTTACAGTAGAAACCAAGGCTATTACAGTTACGGAAGTCATCAAAAGAGAGCGCCTGGGGAATTGGAGTGGAGCTAGGCACTGCAGGGCCTAGATTCACCTCTACATCACCAGAGGAAAAGAGCAGGAGTAGGATAAGGGCACAGCTAAAAGCAATGAGAATTGGTCTTCTAGAACGTCTGGAACAGAGAGTAAAAGGAGGTTTCTGGGGGCGATAAAATAGCTTCAAGGTATAATGTACAGACAAAGTTAGGATGTGAATACAGTGGAGGTAAACCTAGGTATTGAGTGATGATGAGAGAGATATTGTCTGTAGAAACATCATTGAAACCAGGAGATGTCATCACATGTGTGGGTGGTGGAACTAATAGGTTGGATAAGGTATAGTGAGCAGGACTAGAGGCTCTACAGTGAAATAAGCCAATAAACACTAACCAGAACAGCAATGGACAAGGCATATTGACATTAAGGAGAGGCATGCTTAGTCGAGTGATCAAAAGGGTCCAATGATGAGTGAGGTGGGTTGGGGTCACGGCGATTCAGACAGCTAGCCGGGCCATCAGTAGCAAGCTAGCATAGGATGGAGGTCTGTATTTAGCCACCTCGTGCGTTTCCGTCGGTAGGATTAGTGGGGTTCCGTGTGGTAGAGGGGATAAAAAAAATTTTTAGATAGTAGCCGATAAGAGAGCTAACGATTAGCGGACCGCAGATGGGCGTTCAGGTAACGTCGCGACGGAGGAGCCAGCTGGATGACTCCCTCGGGCAGATAGCGTCGGTAGTCAAGTTGTGAAGGCCCAGTGGGGCTCCGCGTTGGCAGTAAAACGGGTCCGGATAGGTGATTGTAGCCCAGGAGTGAATGACGGAACTCTTCAGCTGGCTAGCTCCGGAGTAATTGATGTTTGATCCGGAATCGACATAAGCCGATATTCACACGGATAGCAGCTAGCTATCTGCGAGATCCAGGTAGAAATGTCCAGAGCTTGCGGTTGAAATCCGGGGACATGGATAGAAAAATAGGTCTGGTATGTTCCGGTCTTAGCCGCGCCGTACAAAACTGGCGATAGATTTTCGAGCTAAAGGATAGCTGATGACCACAAACCGTGGGTAGCTGAATACTACCGATTAGCCAGTAAAGACGCTTATTAGCTTCTGGCTAGCTTCTGGTTTTGCTTCTGGCTAGCTTCTGGCTAGCTTCTGGTTAGCTTCTGGCTAGCTTCTGGTTAGCTTCTGGCTAGCTTCAGGATAGCTTCTGGTTAGCTTCTGGCTAGCTTCTGGTTAGCTTCTATGGAGGATTACAGATTAGAGGTAAATAATACTTTCTTTTTTTAAATATAAATTGGTGAGGCAGGTTGCAGGAGAGTGTTTTGAAGATGAGTTTATGGAAAATAAAAAATATATATAAAAAGGTATGCGAAGAAAGTCGTAAATATATATATATACGGGACACGACAAGACGAGGACAAAAGACGTCTGACTGCTATGCCATCTTGGTGACACAATGCTATTATGAGGATCTGCTAATTGAATTATAAACTTAACATTATATAAGGGGATGTAAACCAAGGTTTTTGATTAGATCCTTTGCTTGGCAGCAGGTTTGGAGTAAAATGCTTCTCCAGAGCCATCAAACTGCAAGAGCCGTTACTGGTAAATTGAAATGAGACAAACAAGACGTCTTGTAGTAGCAGTGAGTCTTATTGAATAATATTCAGTGGAGCTGAGGCGCCTTAATGTTTAATGAAAGGCTGACATACCAAGGCATTTTGAGGGACCACACACCAGCCAAAAGGTTTCCTCTCTTTTCACTTTTTGAAAATCATATTTTCTGGTTCTGTTGAGAGATTAAAGACCTACTGTCTGGAGTGTGGGAGGAAGCAGAATGCCCTAAAAGTACAGTAGCAACTCACACCTCCTACACAATGTTCATGTGATATACTGTTCATCAACGTACGTATGTACTGTATCTTATGATATAAAACAGTATAAAAATCTCTATTTATCTTGTGACACTTAAAAAAACAAACACATGCATTGCACACATGCACACATTCATTCAAGTCAAAGGAATCCATCCTAGCTCAATCAAGACATATCATGTCTCCTTGAGATACACTGAATTGCTGTCACGCAGTTGACGTCAGTCTGATGTCTGTCTGTCTGTGTGATGTCTGTCTGTCTGACATCCACTTGCATTCATTCTGCGTCATGCTGCCTGAGCTGAATTGGCCTTCAGGGGCAGCAGCAGAAACACGTTGCCGTGAGCGAAAAGTAGCCTAGTGGTTAAGAGTGTTGGACCAGCAACCAAAAGGTCACTGGTTTGAATCCCTGAGCCTACTAGGTAAAAAGTCTGTTGATGTGCCATTGAGCAAGGCACTTAACCCTAATTACTCCTGTAAGTCGCTCTCGATAAGAGTGTCTAGTAACATGTTGATGTCTCTGCTACAGAGAGACTATCTAAGACTGAGTACAGGAACTATATTTTACGTAAATTACAAATGTACAGTGCCTTCGGAAAGTATTCTGACCCCTTGACTTTTTCCACATTTTGTTACGTAACAGCCTTAATCTAAATTGTTTTTATTTTTTATTATCCCATAATGTCAAAGCGAAAACAGGTTTTTAGAAATTTTTGCAAATGTATTACAAGTAATAAATATAAATAACTTATTTACATAAGTATTGTGTCGAGGCATAGATCTGTGTAAGAGTACCAAAAAATGTCTCCAGCATTGAAGGTCCCCAGGAACACAGTTGCCTCCATAACTCTTAAATGTAAGAAGTTTGGAACCACCAAGACACTTCCTAGAGCTGTTCTACCATAAAGGCCACTCTACCAATCAAGCGGCCAGGCGGAAGCCACTCCTCAGTGAATTAGACTGTAAAAGAGTGGAAGCCTTTGTCAACACTTAGCTTGCATTTTCATTTTGACCATGAAATGAATGATGCATTAATCATTTTAGGTGCAAAAACATAAAATTCAAGTAAAAGGAACATGACAGCCCGCTTGGAGTTTGCCAAAATACACCTAAAGACTCTCAGACTGTGTGAAACAAGATTCTCTGGACTGATGAAACCAATATTGAAGTCTGGAGGAAATCTGGCACCATCCCTACGGTGAAGCATGGTGGTGGCAGCATCATGCTGTGGGGATGTTTTTCAGTGGGAAACCGAGGGAAAGATAAACGGAGCAAAGTACAGAAAGATCCTTGAAGAAAACCTGCTGGAAGGTTCACCTTCCAACAGGACAACGACCCTAAGCACACAGCCAAGACAACACAGGAGTGGCTTCGGGACAAGTCTCTGAATATCCTTGAGGGGCCCAGCCAGAGCCCGGACTTGAACCCGATCGAACATCTCTGGAGAGACCTTGAAATAGCGGTGCCGTGACGTTCCCCATCCAACCTGACAGCTTGAGAGGATCTGCAGAGAAGATTTGACCCCCTTTTCTCCCCAATTTCGTGGTATCCAATTGTTAGTAGTTACTATCTTGTCTCATTGCTACAACGAAAGCCATGCATCCTCCGAAACACAACCCAACCAAGCCGTACTGCTTCTTAACACAGCGCGCATCCAACCCGGAAGCCAGCCACACCAATGTGTCGGAGGAAACACTGTGCACCTGGTGACCTGGTTTGCGTGCACTGCGCCCGGCCCGCCACAGGAGTCGCTAGTGCGCGATGAGACAAGGATATCCTTACCGGTCAAACCCTCCCTAAGCTGGACGACGTTAGGCCAATTGTGCATTGCCCCACGGACCTCCCGGTTGCAGCCGGCTGAGACAGAGCCTGGGCGCGAACCCAGAGACACAGCTAGCACTGCAATGCAGTGCCCTAGACCACTGCCGCACCCCACCTATAGTCTTTTGACCTGGAGTGCCAGGATTAGGGTTTATAATTGTAGTTGCATCATTAGCATTAGCATTAGCATTACTGAGGGAAATCCATGCAGTGATAGACCTACTGTATATTATCAAGCTCCATACAGTGGGCCATAGCTGCAAGGCTGCTCAATCAATCCAAAGGCAGTGTTGGGTCAAGTACATTTGTGATTTGGGTCAATAATATAACTTTTACAAACACGTTACAGAGTGTGTAGGCGGTGGAGTGCAGGGAGTGTGACTCCTGATCTAACTAACAACATGTATCACAGAGCTGTATCACGGAGTAGTGCACCGGGTAGTGCACCGCACCGGAGTAGTGCACCGGAGTAGTGCACCGGGTAGTGCACCGGAGTAGTGCACCGGAGTAGTGTACCGGGTAGTGCACCGGAGTAGTGCACCGGGTAGTGCACCGGAGTAGTGCACCGGAGTAGTGTACCGAAGTAGTGCACCGGAGTAGTGTACCGGAGTAGTGTACCGGAGTAGTGTACCGAAGTAGTGCACCGGAGTAGTGCACCGGAGTAGTGCACCGGGTAGTGCACCGGAGTAGTGTACCGAAGTAGTGCACCGGAGTAGTGCACCAGAGAAAGAGACAAAAGATAAGCAGAGCATCAAATATTTCCTCTCCTCCCTCTCTGTCGGCCCATTAAAGGCCCAATGCAGCCGTTTTTGTTATATCAATATCAAATAATTGCTGGTTAACAATTAAAGAAATACCTTAGTAGCTATGTTTCCATCCAATTGGTGACAGATTTTCTTGTGAATATTCTAAAATCTGCATAAAGAACATGTGAATTCCCATTAGTGGTGTGTTTTCACCAAAATCAAATCAAATTTGATTTGTCACATGCGCCGAGTCCAATAGGTGTAATATAACAATAATGAGGCTATATACAGGGGGTACTGGTACCGAGTCAATGTGCGGGGGTACATGTTAGTCGAGGTAATTTGTACATGTAGGTAGGGGTAAAGTGACTATGTATCGATAATAAACAGCGAGTAGCAGGGGGAGGGGGGGTGTATGAATTGTTCAATTGATTAATTGTTCAGCAGTCTTATGGCTTGGGGGTAGAAGCTGTTAAGGAGCCTTTTAGACCTAGACTTGGCGCTCCGGTACCGCTTGCCGTTCGGTAGCAGAGAGAACAGTCTATGACTTGGGTGGCTGGAGTCTTTGACAATGTTTTGGGCCTTCCTCTGAAACTGCCTAGTATATAGGTCCTGGATTGCAGGAAGCTTGGTCCCAGTGATGTACTCTGTAGTGCCTTATGGTCAGATGCCGAGCAGTTACCATACCAGGCGGAGTTGCAACCAGTCAGGATGCTCTCGTTGGTGCAGCTGTAGAACTTTTTGAGGATCTGAGGACCCATGTCAAATCTTTCCAGTCTCCTGAGTGGGAAAATGTGTTGTCGTGCCCTCTTAACAACTGTCTTGGTGTGTTTGGACCATGATAGTTTGTTGGTGATGTGGACACCAAGGAACTTGAAACTCTTGACCCACTCCACTACAGCCCTGTTGTTGTTAATAGGGGTGTGTTCGGCCCTCCTTTTCCTGTAGTCCACGATAATCTCTTTTGTCTTGCTCATGTTGAAGAAGAGGTTGTTGTCCTAGCACCACACTGCCAGGTCTCTGACCTCCTCCCTATAGGCTATCTCATCGTTGTCAGTGATCAGGCCTACCACCGTTGTGTCGTCAGCAAACTTAATGATGGTCTTGGAGTCGTGCTTGGCCACGCAGTCGTGGGTAAACAGGGAGTACAGGAGGGGACTAAGCACGCACCCCTGAGGGGGTCTCCGTGTTGAGGATCAGAGTGGCAGATGTGTTGTTGCCTACCCTTGGACTAGTTGCGGATAAAAGTCAGTGCGTGATGAGGTAGTGCACACAAAATGTACTTTTTCGCGGAAGATTTCATTTACCTAATAAAAGTTCATAGTGTTTCCATAGCATTTTCAACTCTCGAGAGAGTTTTGTCACAAAAACTGTTCCGTTAAATAAGAACTGTGCCTACTCTGGTTTTGGCACGTACGCTCTAGCCAACAGCTCACAGGTACATTGTGCGTAGGTTTGTCTATAGGATGAGATTATTATGGATAAGAGTGAGAACATTTTTATTTTTCAAATGGTATTCAAGCATCGATCACAAGAATAAGACCCTCCATATTTATTGGAAAGCAGCACCAAGATCACTGTGCACTTTCACCACCTTGTGAAGTTCCTCATAATTTCATCTGTAGCCTAATAAACTGCACGGTTTCCCGAGTCGTAGTGAGAGGACCACACACCATATCATCGAGTGACTCGCAATTTACTTCAATACAATTGTTATTACATCAATATTTGTGCATAAAGGCGTTTCCACCACCATTTCCTGGATAATTGATTTGACTGACATGTCGAATGAACCAATTATATCGCCATTTATAAAACTGTACCGAGACTACCTGTTTCCATCAAAACTGTCATGATTATTTTTTGATGAGGAAAACTGGATAGAAACGTGGTTACTGTAATAGATTTCCTTTAAATGGTTAAAAATAGCTTTTTATCCCCAAAACACTCTGCTAGGACTGTCTGGAAGTGGGGAGGGGAGAACTGAAAACTAGCTGTTATTGAGGTTTGGAACTCTCTTCCTTATTGGTCTATTAACCAATTTTGGAGGTTGGCTCGTTTTTTTTTATTTTTTAGATTAAATGCATTATGAAATAATGACATGCAAATGATTTTTTTAGCTTTTTAATGGAAATTCCAAAGGCAAAGATAGTGAACATTCAATTGCCAAAATATAAAAAAATATTCCATTGTCTCTGTCAGAGGTCCACATTGGGTAGACATCAATAGAAACATAGCAAATGACTATGAAATAATAAAACATTTCAGTTGGATATATTAATTTGTTTTTATTAAATGACATTATTATTTTTCATTCCATAAAGTCATCATCTCATCTCTACCCAGTAGCACCGAGCCAAACAACCATAACGTTACCTCTGTGCTCCAATACTCCAACGCTTTAGTCATCCTCTCTAGCTAGCCTGCCTGAGTATGCTGCAGAGCTGTCTGACCAAAATCATTTTACTACTTCTTCAAACCCACTAGTTATTGTGTTGTCTGCATTCCTCTCTCATTTGGTCTATGCTGTATGTGTGTATCCAGCCTAATGTAACAGGTGTTAAAGTCAATGAATGTATTTACTGTATGAAGGTAATAATACCGTTTCTAAACCCAGAGGCGCAACATCGCAGGAACACACCAGGCTTGGGTTTGAGAAGCCAATGAGAGACGTGATGAGTTCTTCCTTATTTCTTAATTTTCTTGAAATCTAAAAACGCAACCTAGACCACCGTCTTAAGTAGTTGAACATGCTATTATTCCAACCTCGTGAATGTGACAAACTGACGTTTGAATTTTTCATTGAAAACAACTTCAATGAGTGCTTTTGATTTGATGGCCTTTACATGCGTATTTCGGCGCAAGACGACCGCTAGACCCGCTGACGTATTTCTAAGTTTAGGGATTTCTATTGGAGAAGCAGTTTCTGGCTGCATTCCAAACACGTAAAAGACACACCCTCTCCCCACAGCCCTCAAATTAAGTGGACACTTCTAATGATGCATCATGGCATATGATGAGTTGACACTTGCAGGGCAAGGAGTGAGGGAAGAATTCATTCATTTTAATCGGAACACCCTTGTATGATGTATGATGTCAAGGAAAGTTGTATGCCCTATCTAACATTTCCAAAAGCTAACCAAACAAAAACCTTATTACTTTTACATAATTAATTTTTGCATGGTAGACTTTACTGAGAATGACTGTGATGACTCAAACATTTGGATGCATTAATATTAATGAAGTAACAATTCCCGCCTTTTCTTCAGTCTGTTGTGATACAGCCCATGTAACAGCCAGCTGAGCTGCTGAAGGCAAGGCTCCTTGGCCAACTGACGGCTCAGGGAAAAACAACATCAACGCTAACATATTTTCTTACAATGGGTGTACTGCACTCTTAGAAAACAAGGTGCTATCTTGAACCTAAAAGGGTTCTTCGGCTGTCCCCATAGGAGAACCCTTTGAAGAACCCTTTTTGGTTCGTAGAACCCTTTTTGGTTCCATGTAGAAATCTTCCCACAGGGGGGTTCTACATGCAACCCAAAATAATTCTCCCTGGAACCACAAAGGGTTCTCCTATGAGGACAGCCGAAGAACCCCTTTTGATTCATTTTTTTTTCTAAGAGTGTAATATGACACTTTCCCACCTGGACAAAAGGAACACCTACATTAGAATATTATACTTTGCCTAGAGCTCAGCATTCAACACCATAGTGCCCTCCAAATTCATCACTAAGCTAAGGACCCTGGGATTAAACACCTCCCTCTGCAATTGTATACTGGACTTTCTGATGGGCCGTCCCAAGGCGGTGAGGGTAGACAACAACATGGAGGCCCCTCAGGGGTGTGTGCTTAGCCCCCTGCTGTACTCCCTCTTCACCCACGACTGTAAAGTAGCACACGACTCCAACACCATCATTAAGGTTGTTGACAACACGACGGTGGTAGGCTTGATCACTGACAACGATGAGAAAGCCTATAGGGAGGAGTTCAGAGACCTGGCAGTGTGGTGCCAGGACAACAACCTCTCCCTCAACTTGCTGATCATGGACTACAGGAAACAGAGGGCCAAGCATGCCCCCATTCACATCGATGGGGCTGTAGTGGAGACTCTCGAGAGCTTTAAGTTCCTCTGTGTCCACATCACTAAGGACCTAGCAAGATCCAAACACACCAACACAGTCGTGAAGAGAGCACAACAACGCCTCTTCCCCGTCAGAAGACTAAAAAGATTTGGCATGGGCCATCAGATTTTCAAAAAGTTACACAGCTGTACCATCGAGAGCATCTTGACTGGTTGCATCACCACTTGTTATGGCAACTGCTCAGCTTCCGACTGCAAGGCGCTATAGAGGGTAGTGCGTACGGCCCAGTACATCAATGGGGCAGAGCTCCCATCCATCCAGGACCTCTATACCAGGCGGTGTCAGAGGAAGGCCCTAAAAATTGTCAAAGACTCCAGCCACCCAAGTCACAGTCTGTTCTCTATGCTACCGTATGGCAAGCTGTACCGGAGCGCCAAGTCTGGGACTAAAAGGCTCCTGAACAGCTTCTACCCCAAAGCCATAAGACTGCTGAATAGTTAATTAAACGGCTGTCTGGACTCCCCCCACCCCCTACCTACATGCACATAGCACTTCAATCAATCAATCACGTAACCAAACCTACATGTACATATTACCTCAATCACCCCAACTACCTCAAACCCCAGTACACTGACTCAGTACTGGTACTCCTTGTATATAGCCTCTATATAGCCTGTATATAGCCTCTATATAGCCTCTATATAGCCTCTATATAGCCTGTATATAGCCTCTATATAGCCTGTATATAGCCTGTATATAGCCTCTATATAGCCTGTATATAGCCTCTATATAGCCTGTATATAGCCTCTATATAGCCTCTATATAGCCTGTATATAGCCTCTATATAGCCTGAATATAGCCTGTATATA
This sequence comes from Oncorhynchus mykiss, assembly GCF_013265735.2. NCBI lineage: Eukaryota > Metazoa > Chordata > Actinopteri > Salmoniformes > Salmonidae > Oncorhynchus > Oncorhynchus mykiss. Next base: position 35,575,068 of record NC_048593.1, read on the forward strand.
GCCTGTATATAGCCTCTATATAGCCTGTATATAGCCTCTATATAGCCTGTATATAGCCTCTATATAGCCTCTATATAGCCTGTATATAGCCTCTATATAGCCTGTATATAGCCTCTATATAGCCTGAATATAGCCTGTATATAGCCTGTATATAGCCTCTATATAGCCTGTATATAGCCTGTATATAGCCTCTATATAGCCTGAATATAGCCTCTATATAGCCTCTATATAGCCTGTATATAGCCTGTATATAGCCTCTATATAGCCTGAATATAGCCTCTATATAGCCTCTATATAGCCTGTATATAGCCTGTATATAGCCTCTATATAGCCTGTATATAGCCTCTATATAGCCTGTATATAGCCTCTATATAGCCTCTATATAGCTTGTATATAGCCTCTATATAGCCTCTATATAGCCTGTATATAGCCTCTATATAGCCTGAATATAGCCTGTATATAGCCTGTATATAGCCTCTATATAGCCTGTATGTAGTCTCTATATAGCCTCTATATAGCCTGAATATAGCCTCTATATAGCCTCTATATAGCCTCTATATAGCCTGTATATAGCCTGTATATAGCCTGTATATAGCCTGTATATAGCCTGTATATAGCCTCTACATAGCCTGTATATAGCCTGTATATAGCCTGTCTATAGCCTCTATATAGCCTGAATATAGCCTGTATATAGCCTGTATATAGCCTGTATATAGCCTGTATATAGCCTGCATATAGCCTGTATATAGCCTGTATGTAGCCTGTATGTAGCCTGTATATAGCCTGTATATAGCCTGTATATAGCCTCTATATAGCCTGTATATAGCCTGTATATAGCCTCTATATAGCCTGTATATAGCCTGAATATAGCCTCTATATAGCCTGTATATAGCCTGAATATAGCCTGTATATAGCCTGTATATAGCCTGAATATAGCCTGTATATAGCCTGTATATAGCCTGTATATAGCCTGAATATAGCCTCTATATAGCCTCTATATAGCCTGAATATAGCCTGTATATAGCCTGTATATAGCCTGTATATAGCCTGTATATAGCCTGAATATAGCCTCTATATAGCCTCTATATAGCCTGAATATAGCCTGTATATAGCCTGTATATAGCCTGAATATAGCCTGTATATAGCCTGTATATAGCCTCTATATAGCCTGTCTATAGCCTGTATATAGCCTGTATATAGCCTGAATATAGCCTGTATATAGCCTCTATATAGCCTGTATATAGCCTGTATATAGCCTCGCTAACGTTATTTTATTTGGTTATTTTATTGTTACTATTTTAGTTTTATCCATTTGTTAAATTTCATACTTTTTAACTGCATTGTTGGTTAAGGGCTTGTAAGTAAGCATTTCACTGTAAGGTCTACTACACCTGTTGTATTTGGCGCATGTGACAAATAACAATGTTTTTGATTTGATTTGACATGTTAAATGGTTTTTGAAATTTCCAGGGCAATTTACCAGAGTTATAGCTATTACCATTCTAACTCAATTATGCCTAAACTGCTCCTTTTCCAGATAAACGCAATGTCATTTCAGGACATTATATCATTTTTATTTTCTTTTTTATTTCACCTTTATTTAACCAGGTAGGCAGGTTGAGAGCAAGTTCTCATTTACAATTGCGACCTGGCCAAGAGAAAGGAAGGGGAGGGTAGGGAGGGGAGGGGTAGGGTGGGAGGAAGGGGAGGGTAGGTAGGGAGGAGGATGGGGAGGGTAGGGAGGAGGAAGGGGAGGGTAGGTAGGGAGGAGGAAGGGGAGGGTAGAGAGGAGGAAGGGGAGGGTAGGGAGGAGGAAGGGGAGGGTAGGGAGGAGGAAGGGGAGGGTAGGTAGGAGGAAGGGGAGGGTAGGGAGGAGGAAGGGAGGGTAGGAAGGGGAGGGAAGGGGTAGGGAGGAGGGAGGAGGAAGGGGAGGGTAGGGAGGATGAAGGGGAGGGTAGGGAGGAGGAAGGGGAGGGTAGGGAGGAGGAAGGGGAGGGTAGGAAGGGGAGGGGAGGGGTAGGGAGGAGGAAGGGGAGGCTAGGGAGGAGGAAGGGGAGGGTAGGTAGGGAGGAGGAAGGGGAGGGTAGGGAGGAGGAAGGGGAGGGTAGGGAGGAAAGGGGAGGGTAGGGAGGAGGAAGGGGAGGGTGGGGAGGGGAGGGGTAGGTAGGATAGGAGGTTAGGGAAGGGAGGAGGAAGGGGAGGGTAGGGAGGGGAGGGGAGGGTAGAGAGGAGAGGGGTAGGTAGAGAGGGGAGGGGTAGGTTGGATAAGAGGTTAGGGAAGGGAGGAGGAAGGGGAGGGTGGGGAGGGGAGGGGTAGGTAGGGAGGAGGAATGGCTGGCTTGGGGTCTGGTAGATAGCTTTGTTGTGGTCAGGCCTCCATACTGAATGGCTGGCTAGGGGTCTGGTAGAGAGGTGTGTTGTGGTCAGGCCTCCATACTGAATGGCTGGCTAGGGTCTGGTAGAGAGGTGTGTTGTGGTCAGGCCTCCATACTGAATGGCTGGCTAGGGGTCTGGTAGATAGCTTTGTTGTGGTCAGGCTTCCATACTGAATGGCTGGCTAGGGGTCTGGTAGATAGCTTTGTTGTGGTCAGGCCTCCATACTGAAAGGGGTCTGGTAGAGAGGTGTGTTATGGTCAGGCCTCCATACTGAATTGCTGGCTAGGATCTGGTAGAAAGGTGTGTTGTGGTCAGGCCTCCATACTAAATGGCTGGTTAGGGGTCTGGTAGAGAGGTGTGTTGTGGTCAGGCCTCCATACTGAATTGCTGGCTAGAGGTCTGGTAGATAGCTTTGTTGTGGTCAGGCCTCCATACTGAATGGCTGGCTAGGGGTCTGGTAGAGAGGTGTGTTGTGGTCAGGCCTCCATACTGAATTGCTGGCTAGGGGTCTTGTAGAGAGATGTGTTGTCAGCTGGCATGCTGAGGTCTGAGAGGAGGCAGGATGTTTGGTATTCTGTGTGTGAGAGAGTGTGTAGAGGGGAACCACAAACAGACAGCTCCCTGTTGGCCTGTGACTGACTGACAGACTACTCCTTAGTGAGCCCAGAAACCCCTGCTGCTCCCTGCCTGTTTATCCCATTCTCTCTTCCTTTGTTGTTTACTTTCGTTTCAGTGAGTGCCTATTTGTATTCATGTGGCATGTGCTTCCAGGAGAGTACATACAGTGTTTTGTGGAGCACCATGCAAATTATGTTGTCGTGGCTATCGAACACTGTGCATGCAGGGGAGCACACATTGTATGTTGTTTGCATGTGATTTTGATTTCCCTTAAGTTACAGGTGTGTGCGTGCGTGCATGTTAGATAGAACCCTGGGAGGAAACAGTGAAATCATTAAAAACCCTCAACCAGCTGCCTGCTTGGCCCTCTGCCAGGAGACTCTGCTGACACCATAACATGATTTATTGTAAATAAATATATGCCCTAGCAATCCACCCTCCCTACATCCACACTAGAGGATCATTCAAACTGGATTCTCCTTTTCTCACCATGTCGTAGACTGTTCCATTATATCCTGTGGGGTTGGTTGTTAGAGATGGTCTGACTTCAAGTCATTCATGGCGTTGATATGAGTTCCTAATGTGTAAAATCATAGTCAATGTCACAATAATACAAAGATGAGTTGGTGTGCCTCTGTAAATGACTATGGCAGACATTTCTCCTAGAGATCACAGATATGCAACTGCTTTGGTCCAAAAGGATTTGCTAGGATTTCACATTTACTCCCACGAAGCCTGCCTCTCTACTTGCTATGTAGAGACTCATTCTATACGAAGCCTGCCTCTCTACTTGCTCTGTAGAGACTCATTCTACACGAAGCCTGCCTCTCTACTTGCTCTGTAGAGACTCATTCTACACAAAGCCTGCCTCTCTACTTGCTCTGTAGAGACTCATTCTACACGAAGCCTGCCTCTCTACTTGCTCTGTAGAGACTCATTCTACACGAAGCCTGCCTCTCTACTTGCTCTGTAGAGACTCATTCTACACAAAGCCTGCCTCTCTACTTGCTCTGTAGAGACTCATTCTACACGAAGCCTGCCTCTCTACTTGTTCTGTAGAGACTCATTCTACACGAAGCCTGCCTCTCTACTTGCTCTGTAGAGACTCATTCTACACGAAGCCTGCCTCTCTACTTGCTCTGTAGAGACTCATTCTACACGAAGCCTGCCTCTCTACTTGCTCTGTAGAGACTCATTCTACACGAAGCCTGCCTCTCTACTTGCTCTGTAGAGACTCATTCTACATGAAGCCGGCCTCTCTACTTGCTCTGTAGAGACTCATTCTACACAAAGCCTGCCTCTCTACTTGCTCTCTAGAGACTCATTCTACACGAAGCCTGCCTCTCTACTTGTTCTGTAGAGACTCATTCTACACAAAGCCTGCCTCTCTACTTGCTCTGTAGAGACCCATTCTACACGAAGCCTGCCTCTCTACTTGCTCTGTAGAGACTCATTCTACACGAAGCCTGCCTCTCTACTTGCTCTGTAGAGACTCATTCTACACGAAGCCTGCCTCTCTACTTGCTCTGTAGAGACTCATTCTACATGAAGCCGGCCTCTCTACTTGCTCTGTAGAGACTCATTCTACACGAAGCCTGCCTCTCTACTTGCTCTGTAGAGACTCATTCTACACGAAGCCTGCCTCTCTACTTGCTCTGTAGAGACTCATTCTACACGAAGCCTGCCTCTCTACTTGCTCTGTAGAGACTCATTCTACACAAAGCCTGCCTCTCTACTTGCTCTCTAGAGACTCATTCTACACGTAGCCTGCCTCTCTACTTGTTCTGTAGAGACTCATTCTACACGAAGCCTGCCTCTCTACTTGCTCTGTAGAGACCCATTCTACACGAAGCCTGCCTCTCTACTTGCTCTGTAGAGACTCATTCTACACGAAGCCTGCCTCTCTACTTGCTCTGTAGAGACTCATTCTACACGAAGCCTGCCTCTCTACTTGCTCTGTAGAGACTCATTCTACACGAAGCCTGCCTCTCTACTTGCTCTGTAGAGACCGACTGGCTGTCGGGCTGGGGACCCTCAGACGTAAGGCTCAGGTGTAATGGTGAGCAGAACAGATTGCATGGAGCAGGGAAAGACATCTGGCGGAGTAGCATTGGAGGATTATTAGCATTCTTATAATGGACAGCTGGACCAGGAGGAGTAGGGCAGATCATTTAACCCGAATCAGCTGTGAGTGAGCTGTTCTTTAGATTAAAAAGGCTTCACACCAAAATGTGTTGGCCTACTGGTGCTGGGAAAATCACTCAAGGTATTAAACTAACCAACAGTGGATTGATTGTCTGTCTACATTGAGACAAACTACGTAGGTCGTCTTCAAGGGTCAGGCCCATGTTCGTCTAGCTGCAGGTTATTGTGCATGCAACAGGAGTGTAAAATAAGACCAGCAATTATCATGGTATCTGTGTCAATGTGTTAATCTACAGTATACTGAACAAGTCAGTGTGTTAATCTACAGTATACTGTACATGTCTGCGTCAGTGTGTTAATCTACAGTATACTGTACATGTCAATGTGTTAATCTACAGCATACTGTACATGTCAGTGTGTTAATCTACAGTATACTGTACATGTCTGTGTCAGTGTGTTAATCTACAGTATACTGAACAAGTCAGTGTGTTAATCTACAGTATACTATACATGTCTGTGTCAATGTGTTAATCTACAGTATACTATACATGTCTGTGTCAATGTGTTAATCTAGAGTATACTGTACATGTCAATGTGTTAATCTACAGTATACTGTACATGTCAGTGTGTTAATCTACAGTATACTATACATGTCAGTGTGTTAATCTACAGTATGCTGTACATGTCTGTGTCAATGTGTTAATCTACAGAATACTGTACATGTCAGTGTGTTAATTTACAGTACACTGTACATGTCAGTATGTTAATTTACAGTATGCTATACATGTCAATGTGTTAATCTACAGTATACTGTACATGTCAGTGTGTTAATTTGCAGTTTACTGTACATGTCAGTATGTTAATTTACAGTATACTGTACATGTCAGTATGTTAATTTACAGTATACTGTACATGTCAATGTGTTAATTTACAGTATACTGTACATGTCAGTATGTTAATTTACAGTATACTGTACATGCCACTGTCAGTGTTTATCTACAGTATACTATACATGTCAATGTGTTAATCCACAGTATACTGTACGTTTCAATGTTTTAATCTACAGTATATTGTACATGTCTGTGTCAATGTGTTAATCTACAGTATACTGTACATGTCTGTGTCAGTGTGTTAATCTACAGTATACTGTACATGTCAGTGTGTTAATCTACAGTATACTGTACATGTCAGTGTCAATGTGTTAATCTACAGTATACTGTACATGTCAGTGTGTTAATCTACAGTATACTGTACATGTCTGTGTCAATGTGTTAATCTACAGTATACTGTACATGTCAGTGTGTTAATCTACAGTATACTGTACATGTCAGTGTCAATGTGTTAATCTACAGTATACTATACATGTCTGTGTGTTAATTTACAGTATACTGTACAAGTCAGTACGTTAATTTACAGTATACTGTAATGTAAGTATGTTAATCTACAGTATACTGTACATGGCAATGTGTTCATTTACAGTATACTGTACATGTCAATGTGTTAATTTACAGTATACTGTACAAGTCAGTACGTTAATTTACAGTATACTGTAATGTAAGTATGTTAATCTACAGTATACTGTACATGGCAATGTGTTAATCTACAGTATACTGTACATGTCAATGTGTTAATTTACAGTATACTGTACATGTCAGTATGTTAATTTACATTATACTGTACATGTCACTGTCAGTGTTTATCTACAGTATACTATACATGTCAATGTGTTAATCTACAGTATACTGTACATGTCAGTGTCAATGTGTTAATCTACAGTATACTATACATGTCTGTGTCAATGTGTTAATCTACAGTATATTGTACATGTCAATGTGTTAATCTACAGTATACTGTACATGTCAGTGTCAATGTGTTAATCTACAGTATACTATACATGTCTGTGTCAATGTGTTAATCTACAGTATATTGTACATGTCAATGTGTTAATCTACAGTATACTATACATGTCAGTGTCAATGTGTTAATCTACAGCATACTGTACATGTCAATGTGTTAATTTACAGTATACTATACATGTCAATGTGTTTATCTACAGTATACTATACATGTCAGTGTCAATGTGTTAATCTACAGTATACTATACATGTCAGTATGTTAATCTACAGTATACTATACATGTCAATGTGTTAATCTACAGTATACTGTACATGTCAGTGTCAATGTGTTAATATACAGTATACTATACATGTCTGTGTCAATGTGTTAATCTACAGTATACTGTACATGTCAATGTGTTAATCTACAGTATACTGTACATGTCAATGTGTTAATTTACAGTATACTGTACATGTCAATGTGTTAATTTACAGTATACTGTACATGTCAGTATGTTAATTTACATTATACTGTACATGTCACTGTCAGTGTTTATCTACAGTATACTATACATGTCAATGTGTTAATCTACAGTATACTGTACATGTCAGTGTCAATGTGTTAATCTACAGTATACTATACATGTCTGTGTCAATGTGTTAATCTACAGTATATTGTACATGTCAATGTGTTAATCTACAGTATACTGTACATGTCAGTGTCAATGTGTTAATCTACAGTATACTATACATGTCTGTGTCAATGTGTTAATCTACAGTATATTGTACATGTCAATGTGTTAATCTACAGTATACTATACATGTCAGTGTCAATGTGTTAATCTACAGCATACTGTACATGTCAATGTGTTAATTTACAGTATACTATACATGTCAATGTGTTTATCTACAGTATACTATACATGTCAGTGTCAATGTGTTAATCTACAGTATACTATACATGTCAGTATGTTAATCTACAGTATACTATACATGTCAATGTGTTAATCTACAGTATACTGTACATGTCAGTGTCAATGTGTTAATATACAGTATACTATACATGTCTGTGTCAATGTGTTAATCTACAGTATACTGTACATGTCAATGTGTTAATCTACAGTATACTGTACATGTCAATGTGTTAATTTACAGTATACTGTACATGTCAATGTGTTAATCTACAGTATACTGTACACGTCCCTGTCAGTGTTAAGCTACAGTATACTGTACATGTCAGTGTCAATGTGTTAATCTACAGTATACTGTACACGTCCCTGTCAGTGTTAAGCTACAGTATACTGTACATGTCAGTGTGATAATCTACAGTATACTGTACATGTCAATGTGTTAATTTACAGTATACTGTACATGTCAATGTGTTAATCTACAGTATACTGTACACGTCCCTGTCAGTGTTAAGCTACAGTATACTGTACATGTCAGTGTCAATGTGTTAATCTACAGTATACTGTACACGTCCCTGTCAGTGTTAATCTACAGTATACTATACATGTCAATGTGTTAATCTACAGTATACTGTACATGTCAGTGTGTTAATCTACAGTATACTGTACATGTCAGTGTCAATGTGTTAATCTACAGTATACTATACATGTCAATGTGTTAATCTACATTATACTGTACATGTCACTGTCAGTGTTTATCTACAGTATACTATACATGTCAATGTGTTAATCTACAGTATACTGTACATGTCAGTGTCAATGTGTTAATCTACAGTATACTGTACCACGATACATGTCAGTGTGTTAATCTACAGTATACTGTACATCTCTGTGTCAATGTGTTAATCTACAGTATATTGTACATGTCAATGTGTTAATCTACAGTATACTGTACATGTCAGTGTCAATGTGTTAATCTACAGTATACTATACATGTCTGTGTCAATGTGTTAATCTACAGTATATTGTACATGTCAATGTGTTAATCTACAGTATACTGTACATGTCAGTGTGTTAATCTACAGTATATTGTACATGTCTGTGTCAATGTGTTAATCTACGGTATACTATACATGTCAGTGTCAATGTGTTAATCTACAGTATACTATACATGTCAGTGTGTTAATCTACAGTATACTGTACCTGTCAGTGTCAATGTGTTAATATACAGTATACTGTACATGTCAGTGTGTTAATCTACAGTATACTGTACATGTCTGTGTCAATGTGTTAATCTACAGTATACTGTACATCTCTGTGTCAATGTGTTAATCTACAGTATACTGTACATGTCAGTGTCAATGTGTTAATCTACAGTATACTGTACATCTCTGTGTCAATGTGTTAATCTACAGTATACTGTACATGTCAGTGTGTTAATCTACAGTATACTATACATGTCAGTGTGTTAATCTACAGTATACTGTACATGTCAATGCCAATGTGTTAATCTACAGTATACTATACATGTCTGTGTGTTAATCTACAGTATACTGTACATGTCAGTGTCAATGTGTTAATCTACAGTATACTGTACATGTCAGTATGTTAATCTACAGTATACTGTACCACGATACATGTCAGTGTGTTAATCTACAGTATACTGTACATCTCTGTGTCAATGTGTTAATCTACAGTATACTGTACATGTCAGTGTCAATGTGTTAATCTACAGTATACTGTACATCTCTGTGTCAATGTGTTAATCTACAGTATACTATACATGTCTGTGTGTTAATCTACAGTATACTGTACATGTCAATGCCAATGTGTTAATCTACAGTATACTATACATGTCTGTGTGTTAATCTACAGTATACTGTACATGTCAGTGTCAATGTGTTAATCTACAGTATACTGTACATGTCAGTATGTTAATCTACAGTATACTGTACATTTTAGTGTCAATGTGTTAATCAATGTACTACATTGAGCATCAATGATACTGTACAAAGTTACACTAATACAATGTATTGGACATTCAGTATAATACATTTAAAAGCCTTTAAGGCTACAGACCTGTGTTTGATTATTGCATTGAAACGCAGAGGGGTCTGTTATTCTACGGCGTATGTAATTTCCTGTTTGATTGTCATTGTTTAATATATGATTGGAAAATGTTTTTGTAAGGCTCATTGTAGTATCACACTATCCTGGTGTATTGCCCTTGACTTGCGTTCTGTGCTCAGTGCTGTTGACGCTTCATTTGTCTTTCATTATACCCCTGTTGGAGGATTTACACAGGGCTGCATGAACTCCATTTCTCCCTCTGTATTTTTACTCAGCTATAGCTTATAATTCTAGTCCTGGTGTATTCCGCCAGGTTGCTTAGCAACACCATTTTTAAAGTCCAGAGCATATCTTTGCGTATACATTACGGTGGATGGCGTACAGTACAGGAAGGCTGTAGGGACGGAGGAGGAGATTGGCACAAGCTTAAAAGCTGGTACGACGGCAAATATTCTACAAGGAAAGAAAGAGATTATATTTGTTTCATTTCTTATATGTGTAATGGTGCATTGGAGGCTGGTGAGGGGAGGACGGCTCATAATAATGTCTGGAACGGAGCAAATGAAATGGCATCAAAAACATTGAATCTATGAGTTTGATGTATTTGATACCATTCCACCTATTCCACTCCAGCCATTACCACGATACCGTCCTCCCCAATTAAGGTGCCACCAGCCTCCTGTGGTATGGTGACACTGCCGAAATAGTACTTACTGATAATGATAAATGCTGCTGCTACACAGCAGATGGGTTTTTGTGAAGCTACTGCTCAAGAAAAGCCTGGATGATGGAGGAGGCTTGGTTTATCTCATCTCCGATGCAATCATGAACTTGATCAAGGGGCAATGGCTTTTTACTGTAAGACTGATACACTCCTCATGATTGTTGAAGGAGAATGAGAATGAGCTGTACAGACTGAGCAGACAGTGAAAGAGATTGAGCTGTGCAGATTGAGCAGACAGTGAAGGAGTGTATGAACAGAGGGGTAGATATTAGGAGGAAAAAGGGGTCTCCCCCGCCAATTTGGATCACTCATTAATACTGCAGAAAGCCCTCTGTTCTCGGACAGAAAAAGAGCATTTATTTGGCAAAGCGGCAGTTATCTTGCTGACTGCCCGCCATCTCACTTTCATTACTGGGGAGAGTAGCTTGTGTCAATGTGACCTCTCTCTCCTCCCCAACCTCCTCCCTCTGTACCATGCCCACCATCACCCTTTCACCTTCCTTCCTTCCTTCCTTCCTTCCTTCCTTCCTTCCTTCCTTCCTTCCTTCCTTCCTTCCTTCCTTCCTTCCTTCCTTCCTTCCTTCCTTCCTTCCTTCCTTCCTTCCTTCCTTCCTTCCCTACCACCCACCATCACCCCTTCCCTCTCATCTACCATCTTCACCTCCCTCCCTCCCTCCCTCCCTCCCTCCCTCCCTCCCTCCCTCCCTCCCTCCCTCCCTCCCTCCCTCCCTCCCTCCCTCCCTCCCTCCCTCCCTCCCTCGCTCCCTCGCTCCCTCGCACCTACCATCTTCCTTCCTTCCTTCCTTCCTTCCTTCCTTCCTTCCCTCCCACCCACCCTCATCTCGCCTTACCACCCACCTTCATCCCGCCTTACCACCCACCCTCATCCCTATACTCAGGCATCTTTCCAGAGCTATCTTAATTTAATCAATCTGTTGTCACATGGAACTTTCCTGCACAGCAGGAAATGCTAATTGGAGTGTACTCAATGTTTAGAAAGGCCCCAACAACCCCATACAAAAATGTCCAATAATAATAATAATAATTCACATTTCCTGTCACTGCAGAATTATTTTCCTGCTGTGAGAAGCAGGGTCAAATTAAGATAGCACACCTGTAATGTTTCCTGCGTCGTGAAACTATCTGTCTGCGTGTTTGGCTTTCAGATCACCAGAAGCTGGACAGAGAGGCCAGGATCTGCCGACTGCTGAAGCACTCCAATATCGGTGAGTTCTGTAGCAGACCGATCAGGTCATGCAGGCTTCCTCATCATACTCCCACTCTTTCAGTATATATCATAAGCTCTATGGCAAATACAGCTTGGAAACACACAAAAAGTACTATGATCCATAAAAATGTGTTCTATTTCTTTTCATTAATGATTGGCTTGATTCCACAATATCAGTTTTCCTTTGTGTCACATTACACACATTCTTTCACACTACCTATGAAGTAGTTCAGATTGGGACACTTCAGAAATACACCTCACTAGCCTTGGGTCAGATTGTCTTGAGAGCATAGTAAACTTTCAGTTCACTATAGTATAGTATTGACGTCATCTGCTTCCATTGAGCTGAATCATGCACCCAGTGAAAGTGCAACAGTCATCCAGAGAGATAGAAAGCTAGCTCGTTATTGTGGTTCCTGAGTGTACAGCTGGCACCATCAGACCACAGTGTGTAATTTACTGATTAACAGGCTGAGAAGCACTTTTCTACTTTTCTTAGCCCCACACGTGTTTAATAATGCATCCCACTAGCTGCCACGGACAAGAGGAGCTGCATTATTAATCCAAAGATATTTTCATCTGTGTTTGAGATGAGAGAGAGAGAGAGAGACAGAGAGAGAGAGAGAGCACGGCTCAACTGTATGTCTAAACCAGCCTCTGAGTGGTCAGAGAGAGAACTAATACAATTGTGACCTATGGATGCCCTCAGGGCAGGTTGTATGCTGCTTTGTGATCTGTCAGGGATAGAGAGAGGATAGAGAGAGCATAGAGAGAGGATAGAGAGGATATATAGAGAGGATAGAGAGAGGATATAGATAGGATAGAGAGAGGATAGAGAGAGCATAGAGAGATGATATAGAGGGGATAGAGATGATACAGAGGGGATAGAGAGAGGATATAGAGAGGATATAGAGAGGGTTATATAAAGAGGATATAGGGAGGAGGATAGAAAGAGGATAGAGAGTGGATAGAGAGGGATAGAGAGGATATAGAGAGGATAGAGAGAGGATAGAGAGTGGATAGAGATAGGATAGAGAGTGGATAGAGAGAGGGATAGAGAGGATATATAGAGAGGTTAGAGAGAGGATATAGATAGGATAGAGAGAGGATTAAGAGAGGGTTGGAGATGACATAGAGAGTATAGATGGATATAAGATTGAGATAGGATAGGGAGAGGATATAAAGGGGTAGAGAGAATAGAGAGAGGAGAGATGATAGAGAGAGTAGAGAGGAGAGAGGATAGAGAGAAGATAGAGAGAATAAAGTGAGGATATACAGAGGATAGAGAGAGGATAGAGAGAGGATATAAGGGAATAGAGGGGATAGAGAGAGAATAGAGAGAATAAAGAGAAGATAAAGAGGATTGAGAGAGGAGAGGATAGAGAGAAGATAGAAAGAGGATAGAGAGAGGATATAGAGAAGATTGAGAGAGGGATAGAGATGATATAGAGAGGATAGAGAGAGGGGAGAGAAAGGAGAGAAAGGAGAGAGACAGGATAGAGAGAGGATATAGAGAAGATAGAGAGAGGATAGAGTGAGGATAGAGTGAACAGATAGATGATTGATAGGGGGATAGAGAGAGGGATATAGAGAGGATAGAGAGAGAAGGAGAGTCACACCTACGCCCATGCTGTGAGAAGGCAAACAGTCCCAACCCCAACTCTTACACTAGCCCAAGCCAATGGGATGTACCAGATGCTCAGCAGGCTCTGCTCACATTTACTGGTCTGAGTCCAAACCACACAACCAACAACATTGGACACTTTATGGAACACAGAGCCTTCACTATCTCATCCTGGAATATCCAAGGCCTAAGGTCATCTGCATTTGGCCTAAAGAGCAGGAACCTGGATTGCACCACATAAATAAGAAATACAGACATTGTTATCCTACAAGAAACATGGTATAGAGGAAATGGACCCACTGGTTGCCCTCTAGGTTACAGAGAGATGGTAGTCTCATCCACCAAACTACCAGGTGTGAAACAGGGAAGAGACTCAGGGGTGCTAATGCTAATGCTATGCTAATTTGGTATAGAGCAGCCCTAACCCACTCTATTAAATGAGGAACATTTTAGGAACATTTTACATTTGGCTAGAAATTCAAAAGGAAATGATCTCAACAGAGAAAAATGTCCTCCTGTGTGCTACCCATATCCCCCCACTATAATCCCCATACGTTAATGAAGGTAACTTCTCCATCCTTGAGGGGGAAATCAATCATTTCCAGGCCCAGGGACATGTCTGTGGCAACCTAAATGCCAGAACTGGACAAGAACTTGACACCCTCAGCACACAGGGGGACAAACACCTACCTGGAGGGCCTCCCGAGTGGCGCAGTGGTCTAAGGCACTGCAGTTGCTTGCTGTGCCTCTAGAGATCCTGGTTCGAGTCCAGGCTCTGTCACAGCCAGCCGTGCCCGGGAGACCCAATGGCCGGTGCACAATTGGCCAAACGGCTTCCGGGTTTGGGGAGGGTCTGGCCGGCAGGGATGTCCTTGTCCCATCGCGCTCTAGCGACACCAGTGGCAGGCCGGGTGCATGCACGCTGACATGGTCGTCAGGTGTACGGTGTTTCCTCCGACACATTGGTGTGGCTGGCTTCCGGGTTAAGCGGGCATTGTGTCAAGAAGCAGTGTGGCGGGGTCAGTACAGGTGCATCAAAGCAGGGACCGAGAGACTGAAAACAGCTTCTATCTCAAGGCCATCAGACTGTTAAACAGCCATTGAGTGGCTACTGCCAACATACTGACTCAACTCCAGCCACTTTAATAATAAAAAATGGATGTAAAAAAACTAGTCACTTTAAACAATGCCACTTTATATAATGTATATAATATATAATTATATAATACTCATCTCATCAACAATTCTCATCAACAATTACTCATCTCATATGTATATACTGTACTCTATACCATCTACTGCATCTTGCCTATGCCGTACGGCCATCTCTCATATATTTATATGTACATATTCTTATTCATCCCTTTACACTTGTGTGTGTATAAGGTAGTTGTTGTGAAATTGTTAGATTACTTGTTAGATATTACTGTGCGGTCGGAACTAGAAGCACAAGCATTTCGCTATACTCACATTAACATCTGCTAACCATGTGTATGTGACCAGTAAAATTTGATTTGATTTGGCTTGGTTGGATGATGTTTTGGAGGACACATGGCTCTCTACCTTTGCCTCTCCCGAGTCTGTACTGGAGTTGCAGCGATGAGACAAAACTAACTACCAATTGACTACCACGAAAATTGGGGAGAAAAGGGGCAAAAGTTCAAAGATAACAAGTAAAACACCTACCTGGAGGTGACAGCATTCCCTCCCCCATATGGCCTCCTAGGCACAACTACGACAACATAACCAACAAAAACGGGTCACAACTCCTGCAGCTCTGTCGCACGCTGGGTCTGTACATAGTCAATGGTAGGCTTCGAGGGGACTCCTACGGTAGGTACACCTATAGCTCATCTCTTGGCAGTAGACTACTCAACCCAGAGTCTCTCAGAGCGTTCACAGTCAGCCCACAAACACTCCGATCAGATCACAGCAAAATCACAGTATACTTGAACAGAGCAATACTCAATTATGAAGCATCAAAGCCAAAGGAACTGAATAATATTAAGAAATGCTATAAATGGAAGGAAAGTAGTGTGGAAATTTACCAAAAAACAATAAGGCAACAACAAATTCAATCCCTTTTAGACATCTTCCTGGACAAAACGATTCACTGTAATAGTGAAGCTGTAAACTTGGCAGTAGAAAACCTAAACAGTATATTTGACCTTTCAGCTTTCCTATCAAATCAAAAAATGTTAGGCAGAACAATGACAAATGATTTGATGAAGAATGCAAAAACCTAAGAAAGAAATTGAGAAACCTATCCAACCACAAACATAGAGACCCAGAATACCTGAACCTACTCCTTCACTATGGTGAATCACTAAAACAATACAGAAATACACTACCGAAAAAGAAGGAACATCACGTCATAAATCTGCTCAATGTAATTGAAGAATCCATAGACTCTAACCACTTCTGGAAAAATTGGAAAACACTAAACAAACAACAACACAAATAATTATTTATCCAAAACGGATAAAAAGAAACAGCAAAAACATATACATGATCAAATACTGTAACGAATGTCGTCGGGAGAAGGAGGTGAGGACCAAGGTGCAGCGTTGTACGTGTTCATTTTTATTTATGTCACGTGACAGCCCCCCCCCCCAAAAGGTGTGGACTCCGGCTGCAAAACCTGAACCTATAGGGGAGGGTCTGGGTGGGCATTTCACTGCGGTGGCGGCTTTGGTGCGGGACGTAGACCCCACTCAACCTTAGTCTTGGCCCACTTGGCGCCTCTGGAGTGGTGACCCTCGCCGCCGACCCCGAACTGGGGACCCTTACAGCGGGCCCCGAATAGGAGGGAGACTCTGGCGGCGCCGGACAGGTGGGAGACTCTGGCGGCTCCGGACTGACAGGCGGCTCTGGCGGCTCCGGACTGACGGGCGGCTCTGGCGGCTCCGGACTGACGGGCAGCTCTGGCGGCTCCGGACAGACGGGCGGCTCTGGCGGCTCCGGACAGGAGGGAGACTTGAATCTGGGAGTAGGCACAGGATTCACCAGGCTGGGGAGACCTACAGGCGGCCTCTTCCTTGGCCGAGGCACCAGATGCACAGGGCCGTGGAGGCGCACTGGAGGTCTCGAGCAACAAGCCTGCACAACCTGTCCTGGATGGATACCCCTTGTAGCCCGGCAAGTGTGGAGAGTTGGAACAGGCCGCACTGGGCTGTGCTGGCGAACCGGGGACACCGTGCGTAGGGCTGGTGCGGTATAACCCCGGCCGAGGAAATGCACTGGAGACCAGATGCGCTGAGCCGGCATCATCCCTCCTGGCTCGATGCCCACTCTAGTCCGGCCGATTCGAGGAGCTGCGATTTCCTCCCATGTCCAGGAGTCCATTACACGCTGCTTGGTCCTTTGGTGGTGGGTAGTTCTGTAACAAATGTCGCCGGGAGAAGGAGGTGAGGACCAAGGTGCAGCGTCGTATGTGTTCATCTTTATATATGAATAGAACACTGAATGAAAAACCAACAAAAGAGAATGAACGAAACCAAAACAGTTCTGTCTGGTACAGAATACAAAAACAGAAAACAACTACCCACCAACACAGGTGGGAACAGGCTACCTAAGTATGGTTCTCATTCAGAGACAACAATTGACAGCTGCCTCTGATTGGGAACCATACCAGGCCAAACATATAGAAATACAACACACAGAACAAAACATAGAATGAAAAACATAGAATGCCCACCCCAACTCACGCCCTGACCAAACCAAAATAGAGACATAAAAAAGGTCAGGACGTGACAAATACAAATCTTAGAATCAACTATTAAAGACTACCAAAACCCACTGTATTCTCCAATTACATTGAATGAACTACAGGACAAAATACAAATCCTCCTTCCCCAAAAGCCTGTGGTGTTGATTGTATCCTAAATTAAATGATAAAATTAACAGACCACAAATTCCAATTGGCTACACTTAAACTCTTTAACATCTTCTGGCATCTTCCCCAATATTTGGAACCAAGGACTGATCATCCCAAAATTTGACCCCAATAACTACCGTGGGATATGCGTCAACAGCAACCTTGGGAAAATGCTCTGAATTATCATTAACAGCAGACTCGTACATTTCCTCAGTGAAAACCATGTACTGAGCAAATGTCAAATTGGCTTTTTACTAAATTACCATACAACAGACCACGTATTCATCCTGCACACCCAAATTGACAAAGAAACCAACCAAAGCAAAGGCAAATTCTTAAGATTTAAGAAAAGCTTTTGACTCAATTTGGCATGAGGGTCTGCTATACAAATTGATGGAAAGTGGTGTTGTGGGAAAAACAGATGATATTATAAAATCCATGTACACAAACACCAAGTGTGTGGTTAAAATGGGCAAAAAACACATTTCTTTCCACAAGGCCATGGGATGAGACATGGATGCAGCTTAAGCCCCACCCTCTTCAACATATATATCAACGAATTGACGAGGGCACTACAACAGTCTGCAGCACCCGGCCTCACCCTACTAGAGTCTCAAGTCAAATGTCTACTGTTTACCAACGATCTTGTGCTTATGTCCCCAACCAAGGAGGAGGAGGGCCTACAGCAGCACCTAGATCTTCTACACAGATTCTGTCAGACCTGGGCCCTGACAGAAAATCTCAGTAAGACAAAAATAATGTTCCAAAAAAGGTCCAGTTGCAAGGACCACAAATACAAATTCCACCTAGACATCATTTCCCTAGAGCACACAAAAAACTATACATACCTCAGCCTAAACATCAGCGCCACAGGTAACTTCCACAAAGCTGTGAACGATCTGAGAGACATGGCAAGAAGGGCCTTCTATGCCATCAAAAGGAACATAAAATTTGACATACCAATTATGATCTGGCTAAATATACTAGAATCAGTTATAGAACCCATTGCCCTTTGAGGTTGTGAGGTCTGGGGTCCGCTCACCAACAAAGAATTCACAAAATGGGACAAACACCAAATTGAGACTCTGCATGCAGAATTCTGCAAAAATATCCTCAGTGTACAACGTAAAACACAAAATAATGCATGCAGAGCAGAATTAGGCCGATACCCGCTAATGATCAAATCCCAGAAAAGAGCTGTTAAATTCTACAAGCGGTTCCCAGGCCTTCCATAACAAAGTCATCACCTACAGAGAGATGAACCTGGAAGAGTCCCCTGGAAACAACCAACAACAAAAACTGAGCAAACTAGAATGCTATTTGCCCCTAAACAGAGAGTACACAGTGGCAGAATACCTGACCACTGTGACTGACCCAAATGTAAGGAAAGATTTGACTATGTACAGACTCAGTGAGCATAGCCTTGATATTGAGAAAGGCCGCCGTAGGCAGACCTGGCTCTCAAGAGAAGACAGTCTATGTGCACACTGCCCACAAAATGAGGTTGAAACTGAGCTGCACTTCCTAACCTCCTGCCAAATGTATGACCATATTAGAGGCACATATTTCCCTCAAATTACACAGCCCCCGCCAAAAAATTAAAAACAAATCCAATTTTGATAAACTCGTATATCTATTGTGTGAAATTCCACAGTGTGAAATCACAGCAGCAAGATGTGTAACCTGTTGCTACAAGAAAAGGCCAACCAGTGAAGAACAAACACCATTGTAAATACAACCCATATTTATGTTTATTTATTTTCCCTTTTGTACTTTAACAATTTGCACATGATATGATGTGAAATGTCTTTATTATTTTGGAACTTTCGGAAGTGTAATGTTTACTGTTCATTTTTTGTTTATTTTCTATTTCACTTGCTTTGGCAATGTAAACATATGTTTCCCATGCCAATAGAGCCCTTAAATTGAATTGAAATTGAGTTGATAGGGAGAGGGAGAGGGAGAGGGAGAGGGAGAGGAGATGAATAGAGAGAGGGATAGAGGGAGGATAGAGAGAGGATAGAGATAGGGAGAGGATGGGAGAGGGGATAGAGATAGAATAGGGATAGAGAGAGGGACAGAAAGAGGAGAGAGGGATAGAGAGATGATAGGGATAGGGATAGGATGAGAGAGAGAGGAGAGGAATAAAGAGAGAGAGGGATAGAGAGAGGATATAGAGAGGATAGAGAGAGAGAGGGGGATAGAGAAAAGATAGAGAGAGGATAGAGAGAGAGAGAGAGAGAGAGGGATAGAGAAAAGATAGAGAGAGGATAGAGATAGAGAGAGACTATGGATAGACAGAGGATGTAGAGGGAGAGGGATAGAGAGAGGAGAGGAATAGAGAGGGGATGTAGAGAGAGAATAGGGATAGAGAGAGGATGTAGAGAGGGAGAGGGATATAGAGAGGGCTAGAGAAAGAATATGGATAGAGATAGGATGTAGAGAGGGAGAGGAATAGAGAGAGGGATAGAGAGAGAATAGGGATAGAGAGAGTATGTAGAGAGGGAGAGGGATAGAGAAAGGAGATGAATAGAGAGAGGGATAGAGAGATAATAGGGATAGAGAGAGGATGTAGAGAGGGAGAGGGATAGAGAGAGGGATAGAGAGAGAATAGGGATAGAGAGAGGATGTAGAGAGGGAGAGGAATAGAGAGAGGGATAGAGAAAGAATAGGGATAGAGAGAGGATGTAGAGAGGGAGAGGGATAGAGAAAGGAGATGAATAGAGAGAGGGATAGAGAGAGAATAGTGATAGAGAGAGGATGTAGAGAGGGAGGGGATAGATAGAGGAGAGGAATAGAGAGAGGGATAGAGAGGAATAGGGATAGAGAGAGGATGTAGAGAGGGAGAGGAATAGAGAGAGGGATAGAGAGAGAATAGGGATAGAGAGAGGATGTAGAGAGGGAGAGTGATAGATAGAGGAGAGCAATAGAGAGAGGGATAGAGAGAGAATAGGGATAGAGAGAGGATGTAGAGAGGGAGAGGGATAGATAGAGGAGAGGAATAGAGAGAGGAGAGGAATAGAGAGAGGGATAGAGAGAGAATAGTGATAGCACCAGCAGAATTATCAGCACCAGCAGAATTATTCCTGCTCCCACACAGACAGACTGGGGGGAAAGGAATACGTGATCTCGCTGACGATTTGCCCCTGTGGCTGTTGATACATTTTAAAGCCCTTGTGGGAAATTATCCTGCATAGACTACTACTCAATAGGACAAAGAGCATTGTGTCACGGTGTCAAGTTCTCCCCTGATAATGTAGAAGTTGAGACCCTGGTTCTGCCGAAGGGTGGTTGTTTTAGATGTACAGCATAGGTTCTGATATAAGATTTTAAGGCTTTTCTCCCTCAAATCAGCTGGATGCATTGAGACTCACTGCTCTCATCCAGCGCTTTCTCTCCCTCAGCCTAACCTGCAGCCATAACAGGCTATTAAAGACCCTTATCCAGCACTCTCTCTGTTCTCCTGTATCCACTATGTTGATTGACACTGTGCAGAGCGGCAGTTAGATCCTCAGCCTAGTTTTGTTTATCGGCGGATTCTTTACATGGCAGCCTTCCTCTGCAGTAACTGGGGGCGGTTATTCGTCAACGAGCCAAAGTCCACCCACGTACAGTGCATTCGGAAAGTATTCAGACCACTTTACTTTTTCCACATTTTGTTACGTTGCAGCCTTATTCTAAAATGGATTACATTGTTTTTCTCCCCCTTATCAATCTACACACAATACCCCATAGTGACAAAGCAATTTTCTTGTTCATAAAAAATTAAAAACTGCAATTACACATTTACATAAGTATTCAGACCCTTTACTTAATACTGTGTTGAAGCAATTATGATTACAGCCTTGAGTCTTCTTGGGTATGACGCTACAAGTTTGACACACCTCTATTTGGGGAGTTTCTCCCATTCCTCTCTGCAGATCCTCTCAAGCGCTGTCAGGTTAGATGGGGAGCATCGCTGCACAGCTATTTTCAGGTTTCTCCAGAGATGTTCGATCGGGTTCAAGTCCAGGATCTGGCTGGGTGACTCAAGGACATTCAGAGACTTGTCCTGAAGCCACTCCTGTGTTGTCTTGGCTGTGTGCTTAGGGTCGTTGTCCTGTTGGAAGGTGAACCTTCACCCCAGTCTGAGGTCCTGAGCGCTCTGGCACAGGTTTTCATCAAAGATCTCTCTGTACTTTGCTCCATTCATCTTTCCTTCGATCCTAACTAGTCTCCTAGTCCCTGTCACTGAAAAACATCCCACAGCATGATGCTGGCACCACCATGCTTCACTGTAGGGATGGTGTCAGGTTTCCTCCAGAGATGACAATATAATCCATTTTAGAATACATTTCTAAAAACCAGTTTTTGTGTTTGTCATTATGTGGTATTGTGTGTAGATTGATGGGGGAAAAAACGATTTAATCAATTTTAGAATAAGGCTGTAACGTAAGAAAATGTGGAAAAAGTCAAGGGGACAGAATACTTTCCGAATGCACTGTATATAAATTCCAGTCATACTTTTTCAAAAGCCCTTTCAAGGTCAGCTATGAATACCAGGCCTGGTTTCCCAGATTTTTTAAAGTGTTCTATTGTTTCCATTACTTGTCTTATATTATCTCCAACGTATCGTCCATGTTAAAATCCTGTGTGATATGGATGAATAATGTCCCACAATACCTTTTTAATTCTATGCGCTAGTTATTTTGCTATAGCTTTTGCATCACAACACTGAAGTGTAAGGGGCGTCCACGTTATCAAATGGACTGGATCTTTATATTTACCACTTGGGTCCTGTTTCAGTAATAATTCAATCAGATCTTCTTGTTGAGTCTTCTTATCTGATAATCTTCAATTGTTATAGGAGTGGTTAAAACATGCTAATAATCGTCCTCTGAGAACATCAAAAACAGATAAGTGTACCTCAAATGGTAATCCATCCAGCCCTGGAGTTTTCCCAGTCTTAAAGGCTTTAATTGCATCAAGAAGTTCCTGCTCTCCAATTTGTCCTTCACATTAGTCTTTCTGTACAGAGGCTCATTTTACATTATAAATACATTACGCTATCATATTGCTTTGTGGGTGAGACAGAGGAGCCATCACATCTCTATTCAGTTAGACACATCTATTCAGTTAGACACATACAGTATCTATTCAGTTAGACACATCTATTCAGTTAGACACATCCCTATTCAGTTAGACACATCTATTCAGTTAGACACATCCCTATTCAGTTAGACACATCTATTCAGTTAGACACATCCCTATTCAGTTAGACACATCCCTATTCAGTTAGACACATCCCTATTCAGTTAGACACATCTATTCAGTTAGGCACATCCCTATTCAGTTAGACACATCTATTCAGTTAGGCACATCCCTATTCAGTTAGACACATACAGTATCTATTCAGTTAGACACATCCCTATTCAGCTAGGCACATCCCTATTCAGTTAGACACATCCCTATTCAGTTAGACACATCTCTAATCAGTTAGACACATCCCTATTCAGTTAGACACATCCCTATTCTGCTAGACACATCCCTATTCAGTTAGACACATCTCTAATCAGTTAGACACATCCCTATTCAGTTAGACACATCCCTATTCTGCTAGACACATCCCTATTCAGTTAGACACATCCCTATTCAGTTAGACACATCCCTATTCAGTTAGACACATATCTATTCAGTTAGACACATCCCTATTCAGTTAGACACATCCCTATTCAGCTAGACACATCCCTATTCAGTTAGACACATATCTATTCAGTTAGGCACATCCCTATTCAGCTAGACACATCCCTATTCAGCTAGACACAGACCTATTCAGTTAGACACATCCCTATTCAGCTAGACACATACCTATTCAGTTAGACACATCCCTATTCAGTTAGGCACATCCCTATTCAGTTAGACACATCCCTATTCAGCTAGACACATCCCTATTCAGCTAGGCACATCCCGATTCAGTTAGACACATCCCTATTCAGTTAGACACATCCCTATTCAGCGAGGCACATCCCTATTCAGTTAGACACATCCCTATTCAGTTAGACACATCCCTATCCAGCTAGACACAACCCTATTCAATTTGCGTTTCCTGTAGGAATTCCTCAGATAGATGGTTGACAACAGCCTATACAAGTGTTTGGTAAATTAAAGGTTCTTAAGGAGTCTGGGATCAAAGGTTTCCATCAAAATTGATACTCTTTAGTGACTTAACCTAGTCACAACCTATAACAAAGAGACTGGAGTGTCCCTTTGACTGATAGGGAAAGCCTTGCCAAGGGAAACCAACACAGCCAGTGACAGGCCAAAATCACCATCAGTAACAGCAGATTGAACGTTTCCTCTGGTAGATCCTCTCTGGCAGCCTGGTTACCTGTCTGTTGAGCTCCAAGAAGTGGCAAGGTGTGGAATGCTAACCAGACCGGTACACAGACTACCTCTCTAGACAAAAAGCAGCTCAGGATCACACTACTTCCACAACCTTTGCTTTTTTGGCAAAGTTGGGGAGAATTATCTGGGATTGCTGTTTCATGCTTATGTAATGGGGAGACTGTTGCTAAGCATTGGTGTTGGCAGGTGAAGGTATCTATACAGGTGAAGGTAGTTATACTGGTGAATGTATCTATACAGGTGAAGGTATCTATACTGCAGTCTTCCTCTTGTTAGCCTTTCTATCTCGGCACCTACACACAAACACACATACACACACTCAAACACACACCTGTCCTCTCGTCTCAGTACAAACACACCCACACACATGCACACAGAGCAGTATATAACACACTGCCTGCTGGGAGAGGGAGGGGTAGGGGATGGGAGGGATGGGGAGGACAGGGAGAGGTGGTGATTGGCACTGGTGAGGAGAACAATGCAACAGAAAGAGAGCAAGAGGGAGAGGAGAGAGGGAGAGAGAAAGAGGGAGAAAGAGGGAGAGAGAAAGAGGGAGAGGAGAGAGAGAGAGAAAGAGGGAGAGAGGGAGAGAGAAAGAGGGAGAGAGAGAGAAAGAGGGAGAGAGAAAGAGGGAGGAGAGAGGGAGAGAGAGAGAAAGAGGGAGAGAGGGAGAGAGAAAGAGGGAGAGAGAAAGAGGGAGAGAGAAAGAGGGAGAGAGAAAGAGGGAGAGGGAGAGAGTGTATACTCTTCTCTCCATCATGGAGATAACATAAGCACATCAATAGGACACCACAAACACTATCCAAGCTTCACTTAAGTAGTTTTAAAAACATGACTTCCTTTCTCTCTTTTCTCCATCCAGTGCGTCTCCATGACAGCATCTCGGAGGAAGGGCATCACTACCTGATCTTTGACCTGTGAGTAATGCACTGCATTGAATCTATTTATTTCATAATTCATCCACTCACACACACAGTGGGAATGATTGACATTAATGACAAAATTATTATTTTAAGGCTGAGAGGTGGCTTGATGTGAGTCTTGATGTGAGTTCTAATCACATTCTGCACAACAGCCTGTATGAGACACAACCACAGTAAATTAATATCTACCATTGAGCTAGGCAGTGGTCCTGATTTCAATAAGCTCCTCGGTAAGCTATACACCAGGGACCCCAGCAACATTCAGCCACAGGCCAACAGGTCACTTAGAAATGAGTTTGAGGTCACTTAGAAATGTCCTTGTTTTTGAAAGAAAAGCAAGGCACACCTGTATTTGGGGAGTTTCTCCCGTTCTTCTCTGCAGATCCTCTCAAGCTCTGTCAGGTTGGATAGGGAGCGTTTCTGCACAGCTTTTTTCAGGGATGTTCGATCGGGTTCAAGTCCAGGCTCTGGCTGGGCCAATCAAGGACATTCCCAAAACTTGTCCCGAAGCCACAGACTTGTCCCTAAGCCACTTAGCCCCAGTCTGAGGTCCCGAGTGCTCTGGAGCCGGTTTTCATCAAGTATCTCTCTGTATGGCCTCCAGAGTGGTGCAGCGGTCTAAGGTACTAAATCGCAGTGCTATTGGCGTCACTACAGATCCGGGTTTGAACCCGGGCTGTGTCGCAGCCGGCCGCGACTGGGAGACCCATGAGGCGGCGCACAATTGGCCCAGCATTGTCCAGATTAGGGGAGGGTTTGGCTAGCCAGGATGTCCTTGTCCCATCACACTCTAGCGACTCCTGTGGTGGGCCGGGCGCATGCACGCTGACACGGTCGCCAGTTGGACCGTGTTTCCTCCGACGCATTGGTGCGGCTGGCTTCTGGGTTAAGTGAGCAGTGTGTCAAGAAGCAGTGCGGCTTGGCAGGGTCGTGTATTAAAGGATGCATGGCTCTCGACCATATCCTCTCCCGAGTCCGTACAGGAGTTGCAGCGATGGGACAATACTGTAACTACCAATTGGATATCACGAAATTGGGGATACATTTTTTTTCTCTCTACTTTGCTCTGTTTATCTTTGCCTCTATCCTGACTAGTCTCCCAGTCCCTGCTACTGAAAAACACAGCATGATGCTGCCACCACCATGCTTCACTGTAGGGATGGTGCCAGATTTCCTCCAGACTTGACGCTTGGCATTCAGGCCAAAGTGTTCAATCTTGGTTTCATCAGATTTCATCAGACCATCAGATCTTGTTTCTCATGGTCTAAGTCTTTAGGTGCCTTTTGGTAAACTCCAAGCAGGCTGTCATGTGCCTTTTACTGAGGAATGGCTTCCGTCTGGCCACTCTACCGTAAAGACCTGATTGGTGGAGTGCTGCAGAGATGGTTGTTCTTCTGGAAGGTTCTCACATCTCCACAGAGGAACTCTAGAGCTCTGTCGGAGTGGCCATCAGGTTCTTGGTCACCTTCCTGACCAAGGCCCTTCTCCCTCGATTGCTCAGTTTGTCCGGGCGGCCAGCTCTAGGAAATGTCTTGGTGGTTCCAAACCTCTTCTATTTAAGAATGTTGGAGGCAACAACTTCAATGCTGCAGAATGTTTTGGTATCCTTCCCCAGATCTGTGCCTCGACACAAACCTGCCTCGGAGCTCTACGGACAATTCCTTTGACCTCATGGTTTGGTTTTTGCTTTGACATGCACTGTCAAGTGTGGGACCTTATATAGACAGGTGTGTTCCTTTCCAAATCATGTCCAATCAATTTAATTTAAATTGAACATCTCAAGGATGATCAATGGAAACGGGATGCAGCTGAGCTCAATTTCGAGTCTCATAGCAAAAGGGCTGAATAGTTACGTAAATAAGGTATTTCTGTTAATTATTTGTAATAAAATTGCAAAATTTCTGTTCCTAAGTATTCCCACGCATAATAAAGATATACAGTATATGTGATCAAATACAAATGTAAGCAAGGTTTGACATTTTTATGTTTAGTCAACTATTACATCAGTTTTGGCTTCTTATGGTCAATTTTCAGTCCACAAATTATTTGTAATTATTTTCCAGCCCCCTGACCATCTGCTCAAAAAAATGTTTTGTCCCGCTGCTGAATCTAGTTGATTATCCCTGCCATAGGCTATGATTTGTATCTAACCACTAATTATGGCTAGAGAGACCTGTAGTGTTGAGTGTGCTCCGTAGTCTCTGAGTGCACCATAATATATTAGTTCTGTAAATATCACTATTATATGCATTTTAAACACTCAACTGTTGTAATATCTTTCAATGCCTTTCAAGGAACTGTTGATTTCAGTCTGCACAACAGTGATTACAGTCCCCTGCAGGTGTTGAATGCTTTTAATTACAGAAACTGTATTTATATTACAGGAACTGGAATTATATTACAGGAACTGGAATTATATTACAGGAAGTGTATTTATATTACAGGAACATGAATTATATTACAGGAACTGTATTTATATTACAAGAACTGGAATTATATTACAGGAACTGGAAATATATTACAGGAACTGTATTTATATTACAGGAATTTGAATTATATTACAGAAACTGTATTTACATTACAGGAACTGGAATCATATTACAGGAACTGTCATTATATTGTACCTTCAAGAGAATTCTTCTTGCATCTGTTATGAGGCGTCTTCTCTTAGTTGCCTCTTCCCTGTTAATGTCTCTGAATGAATAAGAACAGCTTTGTAAGTGTGACAATGAGCAGCAGGACAAAGTGTTGCATAAGAAGATCTTGATGACAATGTAAGTTGTTCTTAACTCGTCTGAAACAGCAGGATGGTGTTTAGAAGCAGTCCCTTGCTATAGATTCTCTTTGATTAAGAAAGGAAAGGAACCTAGTTAATTGTACAACTGAATGCATTCAACTGAAATGTGTCTTCCTATAGTGCTCAAATCATAAAGATCACACTTAATTCTTTGGGATAATACACAGTTACGTAGTGAAAGTTCCGAAACAGACAAAAATGAGAGACTAAGAAAAACTAAATTCCCTTCTATAGTCTTTAAATCTGACACATTTAGGAGAAAACTAGTTTGTCAGAGCCCAATCACTTTGTAATTGCAGGTTTATGAAATAAGCCTACAAATATCAGACTTAATCTACTTATCATTCTGAGTGTATATTTGTTTACGTCACTTGTACTGTATATCTAGCGATACATGGTCAGTGTGTGCCAGTCTATGTGTTAATCCTGTGAAGGCATAACTGGTTAACATTTAGCTGTCTCCTAGTATCATGTGAAGGCATAACTGGTTAACATTTAGCTGTCTCCTAGTATCATGTGAAGGCAGGACTGGTTAACATTTAGCTGTCTCCTAGTATCATGTGAAGATATGACTGGTTAACATTTAGCTGTCTCCTAGTATCATGTGAAGGCATAACTGGTTAACATTTAGCTGTCTCCTAGTATCATGTGAAGGCAGGACTGGTTAACATTTAGCTGTCTCCTAGTATCATGTGAAGATATGACTGGTTAACATTTAGCTGTCTCCTAGTATCATGTGAAGGCATAACTGGTTAACATTTAGCTGTCTCCTAGTATCATGTGAAGGCAGGACTGGTTAACATTTAGCTGTCTCCTAGTATCATGTGAAGACATGACTGGTTAAGATTTAGCTGTCTCCTAGTATCATGTGAAGGCAGGACTGGTTAACATTTAGCTGTCTCCTAGTATCATGTGAAGGCAGGACTGGTTAACATTTAGCTGTCTCCTAGTATCATGTGAAGACATGACTGGTTAACGTTTAGCTGTCTCCTAGTATCATGTGAAGGCATGACTGGTTAACATTTAGCTGTCTCCTAGTATCCTGTGAAGGCATGACTGGTTAACATTTAGCTGTCTCCTATTATCATGTGAAGGCAGGCCTGGGTAACATTTAGCTGTCTCCTAGTATCCTGTGAAGGCAGGACTGGGAAACATTTAGCTGTCTCTTAGTATCCTGTGAAGGCAGAACTGGGTAACATTTAGCTGTCTCCTAGTATCCTGTGAAGGCAGGAATGGGTAACATTTAGCTGTCTCTTAGTATCCTGTGAAGGCAGGACTGGTTAACATTTAGCTGTCTCCTAGTATCATGTGAAGGCAGAACTGGGTAACATTTAGCTGTCTCCTAGTATCATGTGAAGGCATGACTGGTTAACATTTAGCTGTCTCCTAGTATCCTGTGAAGGCAGGACTGGGTAACATTTAGCTGTCTCCTAGTATCCTGTGAAGGCATGACTGGTTAACATTTAGTTGTCTCCTAGTATCATGTGAAGGCAGGCCTGGGTAACATTTAGCTGTCTCCTAGTATCCTGTGAAGGCAGGACTGGGAAACATTTAGCTGTCTCCTAGTATCATGTGAAGGCATGACTGGTTAACATTTAGCTGTCTCCTAGTATCATGTGAAGGCAGAACTGGTTAACATTTAGCTGTCTCTTAGTATCCTGTGAAGGCATGACTGGTTAACATTTAGCTGTCTCCTAGTATCCTGTGAAGACATGACTGGTTAACATCTAGCTGTCTCCTAGTATCATGTGAAGGCATGACTGGTTAACATTTAGCTGTCTCCTAGTATCCTGTGAAGGCATGACTGGTTAACATTTAGCTGTCTCCTAGTATCATGTGAAGGCAGGCCTGGGTAACATTTAGCTGTCTCCTAGTATCCTGTGAAGGCAGGACTGGGAAACATTTAGCTGTCTCTTAGTATCCTGTGAAGGCAGGACTGGTTAACATTTAGCTGTCTCCTAGTATCATGTGAAGGCAGAACTGGGTAACATTTAGCTGTCTCCTAGTATCATGTGAAGGCATGACTGGTTAACATTTAGCTGTCTCCTAGTATCCTGTGAAGGCAGGACTGGGTAACATTTAGCTGTCTCCTAGTATCCTGTTAAGGCAGGACTGGGAAACATTTAGCTGTCTCCTAGTATCCTGTGAAGGCAGGACTGGGAAACATTTAGCTGTCTCCTAGTATCATGTGAAGGCAGGACTGGTTAACATTTAGCTGTCTCCTAGTATCATGTGAAGGCAGGACTGGTTAACATTTAGCTGTCTCCTAGTATCATGTGAAGGCAGGACTGGTTAACATTTAGCTGTCTCCTAGTATCCTGTAGAAGATTCATACTCTCAAAGTCTGAACTTAGCAACAGTGAGACAACTGCTTGGTTTTTTCCTTTTCTCACATCAGAAATGTACATTTGAGGTGCCTGTTAGGTTCCATGTCAACACACAGTTTTCTCCCAGTTTTTAAAAATATATTTACAAAAAAATATATGGGTGATTGGAAATGATTCAGACAATTACACTGATGGAAGCCACACTATTTGCAGGTATTAAAGCTGATCTTTGTCAGTGTGTCTCAGTGGCTGATATGGGGGGCATTGGGAAGGAAGTATTTCTCTCACACTGGCTCCATGCTCTGGTGGCCACCTTCATCCTCTTCAGCCTAACAATCCTCTCTCTTCCTCAGAGTGACGGGCGGCGAACTCTTCGAAGACATTGTTGCTCGAGAGTATTACAGTGAGGCTGACGCCAGGTCAGTGGAACCACCTCACAAAACACATGGAATAAACCCAAACACAGATACGTGACAAAGCAATTTAGCGAGTTCACAGTTTTCACTGTGATATGGATTCATTGACTTATACAGAGGTCCCAGCATTCCCAAACCAGGAGAGCATCTAAAGGCATATATATATATACCAGGGGTGGGCAACTCCAGTCCTCGGGAGCCTGATTGATGTCACACTTTTTCTCCATCGCTAGCAAACACATCTGATTAATCAAATGTCATTCTAAACTGAAGATCATGAATAGGTGATTATTGGAGTCAGGTGTGTTTGCTGGAGCTGGGGCAAAACTGTGACACCAATCAGGCCCCTAGAGAGGATGATATTTTCTTTTAATGAGCATGGCCTTATTTATTTGACAGAATGTTGGATAACTGTCATTCACATTACATAATACTCACATTTTCACTATACCCATCATGAGGTTACTACAACCTAGCCTATGAGTGAAAGTTTACAACATAGGTGCACAGGTCGAGATAAATTGAAGTAATCATTGACACATTCAATACCACCTTGCACACTCTTGCCTGCATGTAGCTGATCTAGGATGCAATCATTAGTCCAACAGTTGCAAGTGAGAGTTTCTAATGGACAAAATCCCCCACTTACATGTACAAATGACCTCAACTAACCTGCATCCCTGCACATTGACTCGGTACAGGTACCCCCTCTTGTATATAACCTCATTATTGTTATGTGTTATTTTTAATTTACATTTTTTTTTTTAACTTTGGTTTATTTAGTAAATATTTTCTTAACTCTGTTTTATAAAAACGGCTTTGTTGGTTAAGGGGTTGTAAGTAAACATTTCACCTGTTGTATTCAGTGCATATGACAAATACAATTTGATTGGATGTTCATCCCCATTTCGTTTACATCTGTTTAATTAAGATTTTTTTTTCAACAGAATCAGGAGTATGAATACACCCCTGATCACACGTAAACACAGTTCACTTTCATAGAAGCCACATACAAAAGGCAGGATCTCTTTGATTGTTATATTCCTTCTTGCATCTGTACACTCTCCTCCTCTCACTTTTTTCATTCGCTTGTGGACTTTGCTTGTGGACTTGCAGAACACATCATCTTTCTGTGACCAGGCGAAAAAATGTATTACCGGCGGGCCTCGGTGGCAATATATTGATAAAACCAAAAGCTTACCTTGACTTGGCAGTTCCAGTGTTGGATAGCCATAGCCAGCTAGGTAACATAGCAGCCTTCTCTGTTTGAGCAGGTTGTTTGAGTAGGCTAAACCAGCATTCAGTAGCTAAGTAAGTAAGTCTCTCTTGCTTCTCCTTCATTATGAAGAAATTAATTTGTTAAAAACTTTTCAACTATTGTTTTTCTCTCTCTTTGCGTCAACTACTCACCACATTTTATGCACTTTAGTGCTACAGTAGCTAGGTGTAGCTTATGCTTTCAGTACTAGATTCATTCTCTGATACTTTGATTGGGTGGACAACATGTCAGTTCATGCTGCAAGAGCTCTGATAGGTTGGAGGACGTCTTTCTGAAGTTTCCATAATTACTGTTTAAGTCTATGAAAGTGGGTGAGAACCACGAGCCTCCTAGGTTTTGCATTGAAGTCAATGTACCCAGAGGAGGACGGAAGCTAGCTGTCCTCTGGTTACACCATGGTGCTACCCTACAGAGTGCTGTTGAGGCTACTGTAGACCTTTATTGCAAAACAGTGTGTTTTAATTGATTATTTGGTAATGTGAATATATTTAGTATAGTTTTATCTAAAAAGGATAACTTTTTTAATGTTTCACTATTATTATGACATTGATTGGGGAGGATGGTCCTCCCCTTCCTCCTCTGAGGAGCCTCTACTGATTGTCTAAAGCCTTTCAGTTAAAACTTTGTTGTCATGTCGTCACAGTCAGAGGCCTTTGTTTTGTCTGCAGGTCTGTTATTGGACTGTTCATTTGGATTGAACAGCTTTACCTCCGTAAACCTATTCATGATAGAGTATCTCCCCAATTCACCCAACACCAGCTATGGACTGGGCCATTGCATTGCAGTGACAAAGCAACAGGGCCACAAAACAAATGAATGAACAGAAACAAATGGAAACAGATGGCTGTGGACGTGTAGGAGCGACCTCACATCAATGTACACACTTCGCCCGGGTTTAGCGTGTCAGTCTCTCTATCTCTGCGGACCGGGTTCTCCCTGCTTCACTGCTCCACTGCTTGATTGACAGCTGAGTCTAGTTGCTAATTATCTTCCCACTGACTCCCAGCCAAACATACAAAAACTCATCAGGCTTGGCCCGTGCTACTGTGTTGATCGACAGTTTAGGAAAATGAATGGCCAAATCTAACGCCTCTGTGTGTCTTTGTATTATTCTGGAGGTGCATAAGCCATTTTATCCAAAATGCCGTGTGGATGAATGCTGAAGTGAAGCCCATTTTCAATAGCATTCAATTTAGCCTCTCAAAACTCCCAGCTCACTCAGTCTTTCAGTTTTCTCTCTCTCTTTTCATAGTCATTGTATTCAGCAGATTCTGGAGGCAGTGCTTCATTGTCATCAGATGGGAGTCGTTCACAGAGACCTCAAGGTAAGATTTAATAACAAATAAATTAAAAGACAGACTGCTCATCCATTGCAAGATATCACTTTGATGTCATTGTTATTATCTGATTGATTTGATCAAAAATGGATTTGGATTTAAATTATCTGTACTCTCTTAGAAAATAGGGTTCCTGAAGGGTTCTTCGGAGCAAGGGCCCAGTCCATAGCTGTCCCCATAGGAGAACCCTTTTTTGGTTCCAAGTAGAACCATTTTTGGTTTCAGGTAGAACTCTTTTGGGTTCCATGTGAACCCTCTGTGTAAAGGGTTCTACATGGAACTCAAAAGGGTTTTTACCTTGAACCAAATAGGGTTCTTCAAAGGGTTCTCCTATGGGGACAGCCAAAGAATCCTTTTAGGTTCCAGATAACAACTTTTCTTCTAAGAGTGTAGTCAGAAACTTCAGATCATACATTTGTTGTTATTTTTATTAATTTAAACACATTTCAAACATTCATTTTAGCCATCCAGGCTCTTTTTAATTTGAACCTTGAGGACACATCTATGTAATGTTTGCTCCTCAGGCAGCAGATAACAGGCCAACAGGCCATTCCTCTCTGCCTTGACTAAGGTTGCAAAATTCCACAAACTTTCAATACATTCCCTGGTTTTTCCAAAATCCCGGTTGGAGGATCCCAGAGTCAGGGGGCAATAAGCAGGAAATCTGGAATTCTCCGTCCAGGAGTTCTCGAAAACCAGGGAATTTATTTAAAGTTCCCAGAATTTTGCAACCCTGGCCATGACTTTCAGTGTGATTCACCTGTAGGTATGTGGACAGAATAACAAAAGCTCAATCAAACCAGTCAGAGAATTCAGGGGACATGCTGCTAAACCCGCTTCTGTCATAAGTCATTTCCCCTGCACACAGTTTGATGATTATAAAATAGGCATTCATTTACAGTGCAACCACCATCGATCCACTGTTCTGTTGCCAACTTGCCATGTACAGTACATGTACTCCATATCTCAACGTCAGCTCAAGGGAGTAAAAAACGGAAACAAGCCCTCTCACCATCTCCATCACGTCGGACAGAATTGGCGTGTGCTACAGAATGTCTGCCCTGTTGTAGTGTCAAAGAGGGGCAGATAAATCACAGGTTCCAGTACTGTTTCATTTATTAATACACGTATTCAAGTACCGACTATACACCTACTCATTCAAGGGTTTTTCTTTATTTTTACTATTTTCTACATTGTACAATAATAGTGAAGACATCAAAACTATGAAATAACCCATATGGGATAATGTAGTAACCTAAAAAATGGTTCAGTTACCTCTATATATACCCACACTCTTTCAAAGGTACATTTTTGTTTATTACATCTTTTTCAAAATGTATTTTTTCAAATCTTTCTTACGGACTTCTTCAACACTCACACTGTGATTATCATGCACTAACACATGCTGGTACAACGAGAGACCCTTCTGCCCAACAGATATATGTTCCATTCACATGGTATCACATCTGCCTCCCAGCACCTGGGAACTGAGGGAAGATGAAGTGATAAAATGGATCTGTGTAGGCTGCGATTTTAGGTGTGTGTGTGTGTTTGTGTATGTGCGCCTGTGTGCATTTGTGCGTGTGGTGTGTGTCTGTGTTTATCAGGGGGTGGATAACATCTCATAGCAGCAGCAGTAGAGTGATTGGCGGCAGGAGGTGGGGTGTTCATTCCTCCGTCTGTGTGGGATAGAAGTGGCTTGGTGCTGTATTTATCAGAGCTCTGTCATGCTGCAACCACACAAAGTCATTAACACTATTCAATCTGGCCCAGCCTAGAGTCATGTCTGTCTGCCACCATATCCCTGCTTCTGCTCAGGCCTCCTGTCTCCTTTGGGTGACTGACTGTTGACTGAATGGCTGGTTAACTGGCTGACTAACTGACTGCTGACTGACTGAATGCTGACTTACTAGCTGACCTCTCTCTTTCTACGCAGCCTGAGAACCTTCTGCTGGCCTCCAAGTCCAAGGGAGCTGCAGTGAAGCTGGCAGACTTTGGCCTGGCCATCGAGGTGGAGGGCGAACAACAAGCCTGGTTCGGTAATGGCTGATATGAATCGTAATTACACACACACGCGCACATACACACAATGGAATGCAAATAAAGACTGGCCTCTAAAGCAGGTCGACGTATGCAAGATTTAGGATGTTTAATGTTAATATTTCCACCAGGGAAACAGAGCCTTCAGAGGGAAATCAATCATTCAAAGACTCCTATGGAATCCAATCAAACAAACGTTTTGCATCGAATGTCATCAAAAAAGGAACATTTCCTCTACAGCTATTCCGGAGAAATACCAAAACAAAAACAAAGGGGAAAGTTTACATTAAAAAAAAGATAATCAAGGTAGGAATAACTAGTTTTGTAGTGCCATGACCACCACAGGGCAAAGAGAGCTGTTTACTGCTTGTTTTATTTATGAATTCCATTGCCACCAGAAATAGAAATACCACAGCCCCGTCCAGCCTCATTAGTAGTGAGGCCTGCAGTGTAAAAACATATTGTTTGAGTAGGTTCCACACAGCTCATTTTCCCTCACTCTGACTGCTCTAACTAACCTAACTGACTGACTGGTATAACTAACCCAAATGACTGGTCTAACTAACCAGTCAGACTGACTGGTCTAACTAACCTAGCTGACTGACTGGTCTAACTAATCAGTCAGGCTGACTGGTCTAACTAACCAGTCAGACTGACTGGTCTAACTAACCAGCCAGACTGACTGGTTTAACTAATCTAACTGACCTACTGGTCTAACTAACCAGTCAGACTGACTGGTCTAACTAACCTAACTGACTGACTGGTTTAACTAACCTAGTTGTGGTAGTAGTGGTCAATAGTTATGAGGTTCAGTAGTTGTGGTCAAAAGTTGTTCGGATATGGTTAGTAGTTAAATGTGTGATCAGAAGTTGTATGGTCAGAAGTTGTGTTGTTGTTGTATGTAATTGTGTGGTTGAGGTCAGGAGTTGTGTGGTTGTGGACACTAGATGTGGTCAGAATTTGTTTGATTGCGATCAGAAGTTATGTGGTTGAGGTATGTCATTGTGTGGTTGTGGTCACTAGATGTGGTCAGAAGTTGTGTGGTTGAGGTCAGACGTTGTGTGGTTGAGAACGGAAGTTGGTTCAATAGTTATGTGGTTCAGTAGTTGTGTGGTTGTGGTAAAAAAAAAAGTTGTGTGGATATGGTAAGTAGTTACAGTGCCTTGCGAAAGTATTCGGCCCCCTTGAACTTTGCAACCTTTTGCCACATTTCAGGCTTCAAACATAAAGATATAAAACTGTATTTTTTTGTGAAGAATCAACAACAAGTGGGACACAATCATGAAGTGGAACGACATTTATTGGATATTTCAAACTTTTTTAACAAACCAAAAACTGAAAAATTGGGCGTGCAAAATTATTCAGCCCCTTTACTTTCAGTGCAGCAAACTCTCTCCAGAAGTTCAGTGAGGATCTCTGAATGATCCAATGTTGACCTAAATGACTAATGATGATAAATACAATCCACCTGTGTGTAATCAAGTCTCCGTATAAATGCACCTGCACTGTGATAGTCTCAGAGGTCCGTCAAAAGCGCAGAGAGCATCATGAAGAACAAGGAACACACCAGGCAGGTCCGAGATACTGTTGTGAAGAAGTTTAAAGCCGGATTTGGATACAAAAATATTTCCCAAGCTTTAAACATCCCAAGGAGCACTGTGCAAGCGATAATATTGAAATGGAAGGAGTATCAGACCACTGCAAATCTACCAAGACCTGACCGTCCCTCTAAACTTTCAGCTCATACAAGGAGAAGACTGATCAGAGATGCAGCCAAGAGGCCCATGATCACTCTGGATGAACTGCAGAGATCTACAGCTGAGGTGGGAGACTCTGTCCATAGGACAACAATCAGTCGTATATTGCACAAATCTGGCCTTTATGGAAGAGTGGCAAGAAGAAAGCCATTTCTTAAAGATATCCTTAAAAAGTGTTGTTTAAAGTTTGCCACAAGCCACCTGGGAGACACACCAAACATGTGGAAGAAGGTGCTCTGGTCACATGAAACCAAAATTGAACTTTTTGGCAACAATGCAAAACGTTATGTTTGGTGTAAAAGCAACACAGCTGAACACACCATACCCACTGTCAAACATGGTGGTGGCAGCATCATGGTTTGGGCCTGCTTTTCTTCAGCAGGGACAGGGAAGATGGTTAAAATTGATGGGAAGATGGATGGAGCCAAATACGGGCCCATTCTGGAAGAAAACCTGATGGAGTCTGCAAAAGACCTGAGACTGGGACGGAGATTTGTCTTCCAACAAGACAATGATCCAAAACATAAAGCAAAATCTACAATGGAATGGTTCAAAAATAAACATATCCAGGTGTTAGAATGGCCAAGTCAAAGTCCAGACCTGAATCCAATCGAGAATCTGTGGAAAGAACTGAAAACTGCTGTTCACAAATGCTCTCCATCCAACCTCACTGAGCTCGAGCTGTTTTGCAAGGAGGAATGGGAAAAAATTTCAGTCTCTCAATGTGCAAAACTGATAGAGACATACCCCAAGCGACTTACAGCTGTAATCGCAGCAAAAGGTGGCGCTACAAAGTATTAACTTAAGGGGGCTAAATAATTTTGCACGCCCAATTTTTCAGTTTTTGATTTGTTAAAAAAGTTTAAAATATCCAATAACTGTCGTTCCACTTCATGATTGTGTCCCACTTGTTGTTGATTCTTTACAAAAAATACAGTTTTATATCTTTATGTTTGAAGCCTGAAATGTGGCAAAAGGTCGCAAAGTTCAAGGGGGCCGAATACTTTCACAAGGCACTGTAGATGTGCGATCAAAAGTTGTTTGGTCAGAAGTTGTGTGGTTGTGGTATGTAATTGTGTGGTTGTGGTCACTAGATATGGTCAGAAGTTGTGCAGTTGAGGTCAGAAGTTGTGTGGTTGCGGTCAGAAGTTGTGTGGTTGAGGTATGGAATTGTGTGGTTGTGTTCAGAAGTTGTGCAGTTGAGGTCAGAAGTTGTACGGTTTGATGTCAGAAGTTGTGTGGTTGCTGTCAGAAGTTGTGCAGTTGAGGTCAGAAGTTGTGTGGTTGAGGTATGGAATTGTGTGGTTGTGTTCAGAAGTTGTGCAGTTGAGGTCAGAAGTTGTACGGTTTGATGTCAGAAGTTGTGTGGTTGCTGTCAGAAGTTGTGCAGTTGAGGTCAGAAGTTGTGTGGTTGCTGTCAGAAGTTGTGCAGTTGAGGTCAGAAGTTGTGTGGTTGCTGTCAGAAGTTGTACGGTTGTGATATGTAATTGTGTGGTTGTTGCCACCGGAAAGGGTAAGCAGTTGTGTGGTTGCTGTCAGAAGTTGTAAAGTTGTGGTATGTAATAGCATTAGTGGTCAAAACGGCAGCTGTTTGGGAAAGTTTGAAAAACACGTGGTAATGCAGTTACAAAAACAGCTGTACTGTAAGTTCCGTATGGAATATTTTGATTCCACACACAGCTATGAATAGCGGAGAAGTAGCTGAATATCCCATACGCTCTAACTTTTTGTCTAACTTGTTGCAGGAGTGGTCAAAACGGACGTTGATTGCCAAAATGTTACAGAAAATGATGTTGATGCGGTTACTTAAACTGCTGTAACTTTTGATGCAAATATTATTCGTCCAAACTCCAGATTTGAGTAGACTGACTTTTATCCAGCCAATCACATGAGCCCCTGGGATAGGAGCTCTACCGTAACCAGGAGGGAAGTCTCTCTTTGCTGTCCCAATCGCTCTGCTGTCCCAATCTCTCTGCTGGCCCAAGCAAAATGGCGCCAACAGAGATGGTCGCCTCACTTCAGGTCCTTAGGAAACCATGCAGTTATTTGTTTTTTTAATGTATTATTTCCGACATTGTTAGCCCAGAAAATCTCAAGTGTTATTACATACAGCCGGGAATATCTATTGGATATAAAAGTGATGTCAACTTACCAACATTACGACCAGGAATACGTACTTTCTGAAGAGGATCCTTTGTTCGGATCTTCACCCTGGACATGGGCTCTTATCCCAGAGCCAGGGGCCCAAAACAACGCGGTCACCTCAGGAGAGGCAGAAGGAGTGGCCTACTGGTCAGACTCAGAAGACGAGCACATCATCCACTGCTTCCGAGCATATTACTCGTCAATGTCCAATCTCTAGATAACAAGGTCGACGAAATTAGTGCATGAGTTGCCTTCCAGAGAGACATCAGAGATTGTAACATTCTCTGTTTCATGGAAACATGGCTCACTCGGGATATGTTGTCAGACCCCGCGCCGACAGAAACAAACATCTCTCTGGTAAGAAGAAGGGTGGGGGTGTATGCCTTATGATTAACGACTCATGGTGTAATCACAACAACATACAAGAACTCAGCTCCTTTTGTTCACCTGACCTAGAATTCCTTACAATCAAATGCCGACCACATTATCTTCCAAGAGAATTCTCTTCGATTACAGTAATGAGATACCTCATCGGCCCTGAAAGAACTTCACTGGACTCTATGTAAACTGGAAACCATACATCCTGAGGGTGCATTTATTGTAGCTGGGGATTTTAACAAAGCTAACCTGAAAACAAGACTTCCTAATGTCGTGTCTTTGGCTATGCCAGATTACGTGATATGACATGTTTTTCTATAAAATAGTTTCTCTGTAATTGATATTACCTGATTGAGCTAATCAGGTGAATGTAATTAACTAGAAAGTCGGGGCACCATGGAAGAATGTTTATAGAGCTGTTGTCTTCCGAATAAACTCTTAAAGACCTGATAATCTTTTACATGAATTCTAAATTCTATCAGCATATTGAATGCGCGACACGAGCTGGTAGCATTCTGGATCATTGCTACACTAACTTCCGCGATGCATACAAAGCCCTCCCCTGTCCTGCCTTTGGGCAAATCTGACCATAACTCCATTTTGTTGCTCCCAGCCTATAGACAGAAACTAAAACAGGAAACGCCCGTGCTCAGGTCTATACAACGCTGGTCTGACCAATCAACGCTTTGAGATTGCTTCGATCACGTGGACTGGGATATGTTCTGGATAATCTCAGACATTAACATTGATGTCTTCGGTGACTCTGTGAGCGAGCTTATTAGCAAGTGCATCGGAGATGTTGTATCCACTGTGACTATTTAAACCTTTCCTAACCAGAGAACGTGGATTGATGGCAGAATTTGTGCAAAAATGAAGCATGAACCACCGCTTTTAATCATGGGAAGGCGACTGGAAACATGACCAAATACAAACAGTGCAGCTATTCCCTCTGCAAGGCAATCAAACAAGCAAAGCGTCAGTAAAGAGACAAAGTAGAGTCTCAATTCAATGGCTCAAACACAAGACGTATGTGGCAGGGTCTACAGACAATCACGGATTACAAAAAGAAAACCAGCCCCGTTGCGAACATCAACGTCTTGCTCCCAGACGAATTAAACAACGTCTTTACTCGTTTTGAGGACAATACAGTGCCACTGACACGGCCTGCTACCAAAGCCTGTGGGCTCTCCTTCTCCATGTGAGTAAAATATTTAAACGTGTTAACCCTCGCAAGGCTGCTGGCTCAGATGGCATCCCTAGCCACGCTACTGGAGCATACGCAGACCAGCTGGCTGGTGTGTTTACGGACATATTCAATCAATCCCTATCCCAGTCTGTTGTCCCCACATGCTTCAAGATGGCCACCATTGTTCCTGTTCCCGAGAAAGCTAAGTTGACTGAACTAAATGACTATCACCCCGTTGCCCTCACTTCTGTCATCATGAAGGGCTTTGAGAGACTAGTCAAGGATCATATTTTTATTTGTATTTTTTATTTCACCTTTCACCAGGTAGGCTCATTGAGATCAAGTTCTAATTTGCAACTGCGACCTGTCCAAGATAAAGCATAGCAGTTCGACACATACAACAGCACAGGGTTACACATGGAATAAAGAAAACATAGTCAATAATACAGTAGGAACAAAAAAAGTCTATATACAGTGAGTGCAAATGAGGTAAGATAAGGGAGTTAAGGCAATAAACAGGCCATGGTGGCGAAGCAATTACAATATAGCAATTATACTCTGGAATGGTAGATGTGCAGAAGATGAATGTGCAAGTAGAGATACTGGGTTGCGAAGGAGCAAATAAATACAGTATGGGGATGAGGTAGTTGGATGGGGTGTTTACAAATTGTCTATGTACAGGTGCAGTGATTTGTGAGCTGCTCTGACAGCTGGTGCTTAAAGCTAGTGAGGGAGATATGAGTCTCCAGCTTCAGTAATTTTTGCAGTTCGTTCCAGTCATTGGCAGCATAGAACTGGAAGGAAAGGCGGCCAAAGGAGGAATTGGCTTTGGGGGTGACCAGTGAGATATACTTGCTGGAGCGCGTATCACCACAAACCTTCCTGATACCCTAGACCCACTCCAATTTGCTTACCGCTGCAATAGGTCCACTGATGATGCAATCGCCATCACACTGCACACTGCCCTATCCCATCTGGACAAGAGGAATACCTATGTAAGAATGCTGTTCATTGACTACAGTTCAGCATTTAACACCATAGTACCCTGGGTCTCGACCCCGCTCTGTGCAACTGGGTCCTGTACTTTCTGACGGGCCGCTGCTGGATGGTGAAGGTAGGAAACAACATCTCCACCCTGCTGATCCTCAACACTGGGGCCCCACAAGGGTGCGTTCTCAGCCCTCTACTGTACTCCCTGTTCACCCCTGACTGCGTGGCCATGCACGCTTCCAACTCAATCATCTATTTTGACACGACAGTGATTGGCCCGATTACCAACAACGACAAGACGGCCTACAAGGAGGAGTTGAGGGCCATCTGAGTGTGGTGTCAGGAAAACAACCTATCACTCAACATCAAC
Organism: Oncorhynchus mykiss; assembly: GCF_013265735.2. Taxonomy (NCBI): domain Eukaryota; kingdom Metazoa; phylum Chordata; class Actinopteri; order Salmoniformes; family Salmonidae; genus Oncorhynchus; species Oncorhynchus mykiss. The sequence continues at coordinate 35,616,802 of NC_048593.1, forward strand.
AAAACAAAGGAGATGATTGTGGACTTCAGGAAACGATGTGGATGGGGGGAGCAGTAGTGGAGAACGTGAAAAGTTTGAAGTTACTCGGCATACACATCACAAACAAACTGAAATGGTACACCCACACAGACAGTGTGGTGAAGAACTGTACTCTTCACATGATGCTTTATCATTTCCTTAATGAAAATGAGTCTAGATATTTCAACCTGTCCTTTGTTCACAGTGCGTATAACCCCTGGCTGGTTCCCTTGGTTTGGAGAATAAACCTCAGGAGGCTGAAGAAATTTGGCTTCTCACCTAAAACACTCACAAACTTTTACAGGTGCATAATCGAGAGCATGCTGTCGGACTCTATCACCGCCTGGTACCTCAACCGCAAGGCTCTCCAGAGGGTAGTGAGGTATGCACAACGCATCACTGGGGATAACTACTTGCCCTCCAGGACACATACAGCACCCAATGTCACAGGAAGGCCAAAAAGATCATCAAGGACAACAATCACCCGAGCCACTGCCTGTTCACCCCGCTATCATCCAGAAGGCGAGGTCAGTACAGGTGCATCAAAGCAGGGACCGAGAGACTGAAAAACAGCTTCTATCTCAAGGCCATCAGACTGTTAAACAGCCATCATTAACATAGAGAGGCTGCTGCCAACATACAGACTCAAATCTCTGGCCACTAATAATGTTTACATATTATATTACTCATCTCATATGTATACTGTACTCTATACCATCTACTGCATCTTTCCTGGCCATCGCATGGCCATCGCTCATCCATATATTTTTATGTGCATATTCTTAATCATCCCTTTACATTTGTGTGTATAAGGTAGTTGTGAATTTGTTAGATTACCTGTTAGATATTACTGTATGGTCGGAACTAGAAGCACAAACCATTCGCTACACTCGCATTAACATCTGCTAATCATGGGTATGTGACAAATAAAATTTGATTTGATTTGATCTCTCTGCTGACCCAATCTCTCTGCCGGCCCAATCTCTGCTGTGGTTTTCCATGCCTGTCTGAGGATGTGCTCAGTAATTTAATAAATATGTTTAAAAAATATATATATTGAATATGTTAAAGTGCATTTCTCACACCCAAGGTGTAAAAGTGTTTGTACAAAAAAAAAAAAACGCAACATAGAACACAGAACAACATTGAACAACATAGACAACAACCCAAGCTATATACAGGTGTCGACAGATCCAGAGGACATGAGAACAGAATTAACAGAGGAGTTGGAAAGCTTTTCTGAACAGCACAGTCTTGTCACCCATAGTTTTGAGTCTGCTGCGTGGCTCACAGTACCTTCGATGTTTCACCAGCCTGCCCTTTGGCTACGCTGAAAAACACATGGAGCTGAATCAAACATATGTTTTAAAACTAGGGAACTAGGAATGTCTTTTAGAATTCAGCTCCCTTTTAATGAGCCAGAGGACACGTATCCAATATGCACAGTTCATTTTTACAGACACCTCTCTTAGATCAGGATGATTTTTCTAAAGTGTTTTGGGGAATGCCTGGCTGGCTATTTTCCCTCAGGACAGCTGGTGTAGCTGCCACACCCAGCTCCACTGGTCATTATAATTATACTGTACTCTTCACATGACACTTTATCATTTCCTTGACGAAAATGAGTCTGGATTTTTCAACCTGTCCTTTGTTCACAGTGCGTAAAACCCCAGGCTGGTTCCCTGGGTCTGGAGAATAAATGGAACAATGCATTCTTCTTCTTTGTCAGATGATTGATATATAATCCATTTGTCCACATAACAAGGCTGGAACATGAGAAGATGTGGTGAATCGTTGAAAACAACAGTAAAATAAAGTCTCATCACTCCTCAGAAAGAATTAATGACCAGACTTAGCACAGTGACAGCCTGTCTGGTCAGGGTAGGTAATACGCATATGGACCTCACACCTCAAATGAAGCTCTATTGAGGGAAATGTGAGGCAGGCGGGACCAGGAACATGTGTATAATGTTATTACTCTCTACATTCCGGGGAATTTAAAAAAATGTTTTTATTTATTTATTTTACCTTTATTTAACTAGGCAAGTCAGTTAAGAACAAATTCTTATTTTCAATGACGGCCTAGGAACAGTGGGTTAACTGCCTGTTCAGTGGAAAATGCATCTAGACATTGTTTCCCATTGCTTGTTGCCTAGCATTTGATTTTCAATAGAGCTGTGTTATCTGTGACTCACTGCCCCTCTGTCTGGATGTGATGCAGGCTTTGCAGGGACACCTGGTTACCTGTCTCCTGAGGTCCTGAGGAAGGACCCATATGGCAAAGCTGTGGACCTGTGGGCTTGCGGTAAGCAGGATGACTTTCAGACATCCACCTCTTTCCTTGTTTGTTTCTGTCTACATCTACTGTAAGTTGCTGCTGCCTAAAGAAAACATGATATAGTCTTCACACCTGGTGTGATGCGTTTCCTTGTTTCTTCATCTCAAGCTTTATGTTTTCTCATTTGGCCAGACAGGGGATTGCTTCAGAGCCTAACCTACTAGAGTTGTGCTGACACAAAACCTGCCCGCCTCAATGTCACAGATGATTTAGTGCACCAGTTTATTTATGGGGTCTGTTTCATCCAAAGGTGCATTGATGAGTCTGTTTCATTCAAAGGTGCATAGATGAGCTCTCAGTCAGAGAAGACAAGGCAGCAGTGTGTCGATCTGATCATAGCTCTCTCTCTATGTCTATATGCATACAGTACCATGGGCCTCAGTACCACAGGCCTCAATACCGCAGGCCTCAATGCCACTGGCCTCAGTACTACGGGCCTCATTACCACGGGCCACAGTACCACAGGTCTCAGTACCACGGGGCTCATTACCACGGGCCACAGTACCACCGGCCTCAGTACCACGGGCCTCAATACCACGGGCCTCAATATCACGGGCCACAGTACCACAGGCCTCAATACCACGGGCCACAGTACCACAGGTCTCATTACCACGGGCCACAGTACCACCGGCCTCAGTACCACGGGCCTCAATACCACGGGCCTCAATATCACGGGCCACAGTACTATGCGCCTCAGTACCACAGGCCTCTGTGTCAACAAGGTGGCAGAATGAATCTGCTAGACATCCTCTTGCTAGTCTGATGCATGGACAACTCTTACCTAGAACATAGTATGTACAGTATATATAGTGTACATTATAGTATTGGAAAGAGTATGTGCTTTTAATGTTTTGTACGCTCAGTGTATATCTACATCATATGAATAATATATAAATCATTATATTGACAATATTTAGTAGTACAGCCTCTTTTCACATTGAGTTGAATAGCTGCTCTTCAGCTCGGCTGGATTCAGCCGTTTAACCCGGTTTGGTTAGATTTCTTTTCAAACTTATTGACGTTTCAAGCTATCACTCTGTGCACATTGGTCTTTTGAAGCGGGAGAAGCTCATTGCTATGCACAGCTGTATTTCACTGCCTTTTGATATGGGCTTTGTGCTGCTGCTCCCCTTGAGATGTGTGTGGGCTTCATGGCCGATGGGTCTGTGAGCCTGGCAGGCTTCGCAGCAGTGAGATGAATTCACAAGAGACATAAGGTTGAGGGCTGAGGGGGGCGACAATGTGGGCAGGCGATAGTGGGCAGGAGTTCATTCTCAGACTTCTAACGTCCTGACATGGAGCTGGATCTATGTGTGCACATAACTGTGTTTATTGTTAACCCCACAGAGAGACCTTTCACCCAGAGAGAGGGAGTTCTCAGTGGTGGTGGTACATACAAGACACACACAAGCTAGCACACACACACACACACACACACACACACACACACACACACACACACACACACACACACACTACTCCCTAGTGAGCGATCAAGATTCAGCACTATCAATTACTGCAGCACCTTTTCTTTTCGTCAAAGATAGAGAGATTTTCAGTATGTACTTTATGCTAGTTCATTCTTAAGTAACTAGAGTGCTGTGTTGTGTTGCCAGGTGTGACAGTCTTCTATTGTATAGTGATGTATAACATACTGTATGTGTTGCCAGGTGTGACAGCCTTCTATTATATAGTGATGTATAACATACTGTATGTGTTGCCAGGTGTGACAGTCTTCTATTGTATAGTGATGTATAACATCTGTGTTGCCAGGTGTGACAGTCTTCTATTGTATAGTGATGTAATAATACATCTGTGTTGCCAGGTGTGACAGCCTTCTATTGTATAGTGATGTATAACATACTGTATGTGTTGCCAGGTGTGACAGCCTTCTATTGTATAGTGATGTATAACATACTGTATGTGTTGCCAGGTGTGACAGCCTTCTATTGTATAGTGATGTATAACATACTGTATGTGTTGCCAGGTGTGACAGCCTTCTATTGTATAGTGATGTATAACATCTGTGTTGCCAGGTGTGACAGTCTTCTATTGTATAGTGATGTATAACATACTGTATGTGTTGCCAGGTGTGACAGCCTTCTATTATATAGTGATGTATAACATACTGTATGTGTTGCCAGGTGTGACAGTCTTCTATTGTATAGTGATGTATAACATCTGTGTTGCCAGGTGTGACAGCCTTCTATTGTATAGTGATGTATAACATCTGTGTTGCCAGGTGTGACAGCCTTCTATTGTATAGTGATGTATAACATACTGTATGTGTTGCCAGGTGTGACAGCCTTCTATTATATAGTGATGTATAACATACTGTATGTGTTGCCAGGTGTGACAGCCTTCTATTGTATAGTGATGTATAACATCTGTGTTGCCAGGTGTGACAGTCTTCTATTGTATAGTGATGTATAACATCTGTGTTGCCAGGTGTGACAGCCTTCTATTGTATAGTGATGTATAACATACTGTATGTGTTGCCAGGTGTGACAGCCTTCTATTGTATAGTGATGTATAACATCTGTGTTGCCAGGTGTGACAGTCTTCTATTGTATAGTGATGTATAACATCTGTGTTGCCAGGTGTGACAGCCTTCTATTGTATAGTGATGTATAACATCTGTGTTGCCAGGTGTGACAGCCTTCTATTATATAGTGATGTATAACATACTGTATGTGTTGCCAGGTGTGACAGCCTTCTATTGTATAGTGATGTATAACATCTGTGTTGCCAGGTGTGACAGTCTTCTATTGTATAGTGATGTATAACATACTGTATGTGTTGCCAGGTGTGACAGCCTTCTATTATATAGTGATGTATAACATACTGTATGTGTTGCCAGGTGTGAAAGTCTTCTATTGTATAGTGATGTATAACATACTGTATGTGTTGCCAGGTGTGACAGCCTTCTATTGTATAGTGATGTATAACATACTGTATGTGTTGCCAGGTGTGACAGCCTTCTATTGTATAGTGATGTATAACATACTGTATGTGTTGCCAGGTGTGACAGCCTTCTATTGTATAGTGATGTATAACATACTGTATGTGTTGCCAGGTGTGACAGCCTTCTATTGTATAGTGATGTATAACATACTGTATGTGTTGCCAGGTGTGACAGCCTTCTATTGTATAGTGATGTATAACATCTGTGTTGCCAGGTGTGACAGCCTTCTATTGTATAGTGATGTATAACATACTGTATGTGTTGCCAGGTGTGACAGTCTTCTATTGTATAGTGATGTATAACATACTGTATGTGTTGCCAGGTGTGACAGTCTTCTATTGTATAGTGATGTATAACATACTGTATGTGTTGCCAGGTGTGACAGCCTTCTATTATATAGTGATGTAATAATACATCTGTGTTGCCAGGTGTGACAGTCTTCTATTGTATAGTGATGTATAACATACTGTATGTGTTGCCAGGTGTGACAGTCTTCTATTGTATAGTGATGTATAACATACTGTATGTGTTGCCAGGTGTGAAAGTCTTCTATTGTATAGTGATGTATAACATACTGTATGTGTTGCCAGGTGTGACAGCCTTCTATTGTATAGTGATGTATAACATACTGTATGTGTTGCCAGGTGTGAAAGTCTTCTATTGTATAGTGATGTATAACATACTGTATGTGTTGCCAGGTGTGACAGCCTTCTATTGTATAGTGATGTATAACATACTGTATGTGTTGCCAGGTGTGACAGTCTTCTATTATATAGTGATGTATAACATACTGTATGTGTTGCCAGGTGTGACAGCCTTCTATTGTATAGTGATGTATAACATACTGTATGTGTTGCCAGGTGTGACAGTCTTCTATTGTATAGTGATGTATAACATACTGTATGTGTTGCCAGGTGTGACAGTCTTCTATTGTATAGTGATGTATAACATACTGTATGTGTTGCCAGGTGTGAAAGTCTTCTATTATATAGTGATGTATAACATCTGTGTTGCCAGGTGTGACAGCCTTCTATTGTATAGTGATGTATAACATACTGTATGTGTTGCCAGGTGTGACAGCCTTCTATTATATAGTGATGTATAACATACTGTATGTGTTGCCAGGTGTGAAAGTCTTCTATTGTATAGTGATGTATAACATACTGTATGTGTTGCCAGGTGTGACAGCCTTCTATTGTATAGTGATGTATAACATACTGTATGTGTTGCCAGGTGTGACAGCCTTCTATTGTATAGTGATGTATAACATACTGTATGTGTTGCCAGGTGTGAAAGTCTTCTATTGTATAGTGATGTATAACATACTGTATGTGTTGCCAGGTGTGACAGCCTTCTATTGTATAGTGATGTATAACATACTGTATGTGTTGCCAGGTGTGACAGCCTTCTATTGTATAGTGATGTATAACATACTGTATGTGTTGCCAGGTGTGACAGTCTTCTATTATATAGTGATGTATAACATACTGTATGTGTTGCCAGGTGTGACAGCCTTCTATTGTATAGTGATGTATAACATCTGTGTTGCCAGGTGTGACAGCCTTCTATTGTATAGTGATGTATAACATACTGTATGTGTTGCCAGGTGTGACAGCCTTCTATTGTATAGTGATGTATAACATACTGTATGTGTTGCCAGGTGTGACAGTCTTCTATTGTATAGTGATGTATAACATACTGTATGTGTTGCCAGGTGTGACAGTCTTCTATTATATAGTGATGTATAACATACTGTATGTGTTGCCAGGTGTGACAGCCTTCTATTATATAGTGATGTATAACATACTGTATGTGTTGCCAGGTGTGACAGTCTTCTATTATATAGTGATGTATAACATACTGTATGTGTTGCCAGGTGTGACAGTCTTCTATTGTATAGTGATGTATAACATACTGTATGTGTTGCCAGGTGTGACAGTCTTCTATTATATAGTGATGTATAACATACTGTATGTGTTGCCAGGTGTGACAGCCTTCTATTGTATAGTGATGTATAACATACTGTATGTGTTGCCAGGTGTGAAAGTCTTCTATTGTATAGTGATGTATAACATACTGTATGTGTTGCCAGGTGTGACAGCCTTCTATTGTATAGTGATGTATGACGTCTGTGTTGCCAGGTGTGACAGCCTTCTATTGTATAGTGATGTATGACGTCTGTGTTGCCAGGTGTGACAGCCTTCTATTGTATAGTGATGTATAACATACTGTATGTGTTGCCAGGTGTGACAGCCTTCTATTGTATAGTGATGTATAACATACTGTATGTGTTGCCAGGTGTGACAGCCTTCTATTGTATAGTGATGTATAACATACTGTATGTGTTGCCAGGTGTGACAGCCTTCTATTGTATAGTGATGTAATAATACATCTGTGTTGCCAGGTGTGACAGCCTTCTATTATATAGTGATGTATAACATACTGTATGTGTTGCCAGGTGTGACAGCCTTCTATTGTATAGTGATGTATAACATACTGTATGTGTTGCCAGGTGTGACAGTCTTCTATTGTATAGTGATGTATAACATCTGTGTTGCCAGGTGTGACAGCCTTCTATTGTATAGTGATGTATAACATCTGTGTTGCCAGGTGTGACAGCCTTCTATTGTATAGTGATGTATAACATACTGTATGTGTTGCCAGGTGTGACAGTCTTCTATTGTATAGTGATGTATAACATACTGTATGTGTTGCCAGGTGTGACAGCCTTCTATTGTATAGTGATGTATAACATACTGTATGTGTTGCCAGGTGTGACAGCCTTCTATTGTATAGTGATGTAATAATACATCTGTGTTGCCAGGTGTGACAGCCTTCTATTATATAGTGATGTATAACATACTGTATGTGTTGCCAGGTGTGACAGCCTTCTATTGTATAGTGATGTATAACATACTGTATGTGTTGCCAGGTGTGACAGTCTTCTATTGTATAGTGATGTATAACATCTGTGTTGCCAGGTGTGACAGCCTTCTATTGTATAGTGATGTATAACATCTGTGTTGCCAGGTGTGACAGCCTTCTATTGTATAGTGATGTATAACATACTGTATGTGTTGCCAGGTGTGACAGTCTTCTATTGTATAGTGATGTATAACATACTGTATGTGTTGCCAGGTGTGACAGCCTTCTATTATATAGTGATGTATAACATCTGTGTTGCCAGGTGTGACAGTCTTCTATTATATAGTGATGTATAACATACTGTATGTGTTGCCAGGTGTGACAGCCTTCTATTATATAGTGATGTATAACATACTGTATGTGTTGCCAGGTGTGACAGCCTTCTATTGTATAGTGATGTATAACATACTGTATGTGTTGCCAGGTGTGACAGTCTTCTATTGTATAGTGATGTATAACATCTGTGTTGCCAGGTGTGACAGCCTTCTATTGTATAGTGATGTATAACATACTGTATGTGTTGCCAGGTGTGACAGCCTTCTATTATATAGTGAAGTATAACATACTGTATGTGTTGCCAGGTGTGACAGCCTTCTATTGTATAGTGATGTATAACATCTGTGTTGCCAGGTGTGACAGCCTTCTATTGTATAGTGATGTATAACATACTGTATGTGTTGCCAGGTGTGACAGTCTTCTATTGTATAGTGATGTATAACATACTGTATGTGTTGCCAGGTGTGACAGCCTTCTATTATATAGTGATGTAATAATACATCTGTGTTGCCAGGTGTGACAGCCTTCTATTGTATAGTGATGTATAACATACTGTATGTGTTGCCAGGTGTGACAGTCTTCTATTATATAGTGATGTATAACATACTGTATGTGTTGCCAGGTGTGACAGTCTTCTATTGTATAGTGATGTATAACATACTGTATGTGTTGCCAGGTGTGACAGCCTTCTATTATATAGTGATGTATAACATACTGTATGTGTTGCCAGGTGTGACAGCCTTCTATTGTATAGTGATGTATAACATACTGTATGTGTTGCCAGGTGTGACAGTCTTCTATTGTATAGTGATGTATAACATACTGTATGTGTTGCCAGGTGTGACAGTCTTCTATTGTATAGTGATGTATAACATCTGTGTTGCCAGGTGTGACAGTCTTCTATTGTATAGTGATGTATAACATACTGTATGTGTTGCCAGGTGTGAAAGTCTTCTATTATATAGTGATGTATAACATACTGTATGTGTTGCCAGGTGTGACAGCCTTCTATTATATAGTGATGTATAACATACTGTATGTGTTGCCAGGTGTGACAGCCTTCTATTGTATAGTGATGTATAACATCTGTGTTGCCAGGTGTGACAGTCTTCTATTGTATAGTGATGTATAACATCTGTGTTGCCAGGTGTGACAGCCTTCTATTGTATAGTGATGTATAACATCTGTGTTGCCAGGTGTGACAGCCTTCTATTGTATAGTGATGTATAACATACTGTATGTGTTGCCAGGTGTGACAGCCTTCTATTGTATAGTGATGTATAACATACTGTATGTGTTGCCAGGTGTGACAGCCTTCTATTGTATAGTGATGTATAACATCTGTGTTGCCAGGTGTGACAGCCTTCTATTATATAGTGATGTATAACATACTGTATGTGTTGCCAGGTGTGACAGCCTTCTATTGTATAGTGATGTATAACATACTGTATGTGTTGCCAGGTGTGACAGCCTTCTATTGTATAGTGATGTATAACATACTGTATGTGTTGCCAGGTGTGACAGTCTTCTATTGTATAGTGATGTATAACATCTGTGTTGCCAGGTGTGACAGTCTTCTATTGTATAGTGATGTATAACATACTGTATGTGTTGCCAGGTGTGACAGCCTTCTATTGTATAGTGATGTATAACATACTGTATGTGTTGCCAGGTGTGACAGCCTTCTATTGTATAGTGATGTATAACATCTGTGTTGCCAGGTGTGACAGCCTTCTATTATATAGTGATGTATAACATACTGTATGTGTTGCCAGGTGTGACAGCCTTCTATTATATAGTGATGTATAACATACTGTATGTGTTGCCAGGTGTGAAAGTCTTCTATTGTATAGTGATGTATAACATCTGTGTTGCCAGGTGTGACAGCCTTCTATTGTATAGTGAAGTATAACATACTGTATGTGTTGCCAGGTGTGACAGCCTTCTATTGTATAGTGATGTATAACATACTGTATGTGTTGCCAGGTGTGACAGTCTTCTATTGTATAGTGATGTATAACATACTGTATGTGTTGCCAGGTGTGAAAGTCTTCTATTGTATAGTGATGTATAACATACTGTATGTGTTGCCAGGTGTGACAGCCTTCTATTGTATAGTGATGTAATAATACATCTGTGTTGCCAGGTGTGAAAGTCTTCTATTGTATAGTGATGTATAACATACTGTATGTGTTGCCAGGTGTGAAAGTCTTCTATTGTATAGTGATGTATAACATACTGTATGTGTTGCCAGGTGTGACAGTCTTCTATTGTATAGTGATGTATAACATACTGTATGTGTTGCCAGGTGTGACAGCCTTCTATTGTATAGTGATGTATAACATACTGTATGTGTTGCCAGGTGTGACAGTCTTCTATTGTATAGTGATGTATAACATCTGTGTTGCCAGGTGTGACAGCCTTCTATTATATAGTGATGTATAACATACTGTATGTGTTGCCAGGTGTGACAGTCTTCTATTGTATAGTGATGTATAACATCTGTGTTGCCAGGTGTGACAGCCTTCTATTGTATAGTGATGTATAACATACTGTATGTGTTGCCAGGTGTGACAGTCTTCTATTGTATAGTGATGTATAACATACTGTATGTGTTGTCAGGTGTGACAGCCTTCTATTGTATAGTGATGTATAACATACTGTATGTGTTGCCAGGTGTGACAGCCTTCTATTGTATAGTGATGTATAACATCTGTGTTGCCAGGTGTGACAGCCTTCTATTGTATAGTGATGTATAACATACTGTATGTGTTGCCAGGTGTGACAGTCTTCTATTGTATAGTGATGTATAACATCTGTGTTGCCAGGTGTGACAGTCTTCTATTATATAGTGATGTATAACATACTGTATGTGTTGCCAGGTGTGACAGCCTTCTATTGTATAGTGATGTATAACATACTGTATGTGTTGCCAGGTGTGACAGTCTTCTATTATATAGTGATGTAATAATACATCTGTGTTGCCAGGTGTGACAGCCTTCTATTGTATAGTGATGTATAACATACTGTATGTGTTGCCAGGTGTGACAGTCTTCTATTATATAGTGATGTATAACATACTGTATGTGTTGCCAGGTGTGACAGCCTTCTATTGTATAGTGATGTATAACATACTGTATGTGTTGCCAGGTGTGACAGTCTTCTATTGTATAGTGATGTATAACATACTGTATGTGTTGCCAGGTGTGACAGTCTTCTATTATATAGTGATGTATAACATACTGTATGTGTTGCCAGGTGTGACAGCCTTCTATTATATAGTGATGTATAACATACTGTATGTGTTGCCAGGTGTGACAGCCTTCTATTGTATAGTGATGTATAACATCTGTGTTGCCAGGTGTGACAGTCTTCTATTGTATAGTGATGTATAACATCTGTGTTGCCAGGTGTGACAGTCTTATATTATATAGTGATGTAATAATACATCTGTGTTGCCAGGTGCGACAGTCTTCTATTGTATAGTGAAGTATAACATACTGTATGTGTTGCCAGGTGTGACAGTGTTCTATTGTATAGTGATGTATGACGTCTGTGTTGCCAGGTGTGATCCTGTACATCCTACTGGTGGGATATCCTCCGTTCTGGGATGAGGACCAGCACAGACTGTACCAGCAGATCAAGGCTGGGGCCTACGATGTGAGTCAAATCAAATCAAACTTTATTTGTCACATGCGCCGTGAAATGCTTACTTACAAGCCCTTAATCAACAGTTCAGTTAAAGAAAGAGTTAAGGAAATATTTACCAAATAAACAAATCTAAAAAATAATTTAAAAGTGACACAATAAAATAACAATAACGAGGCTATATACCAGTTGAGGTAATTTGTACATGTAAGTAGGGGTGAAGAGTCACATCTATCCTAGCTCCTGTTCTTACTGTAACCATACCCCTCCATTCCATTACTGGCCACGTCTGCTGGGGAAAAGCACAGTGTCTCTTCAGGATTGTGTAACACACCAGTTTCCAAAGAGATGAATCATCCTGAATTCAGTGCCTGATAATGGTTTCTTTCTGCTGGGAGGAAAACACATCTCCTACTTTTTCTTCTTCAATTGCAGTCATAGCAGCCCATGGCTCTGTCCTTTAATATTTCTGTACTCTGTTCTTTAATATTTCTGTACTCTGTACTCCTTATCACGTTTTAAGGTATGACCCAGATGCAGACAGTGTTGAATAAACAATAGTTTATTCCTTAAACAGGGGCAGGCAAATGACAGGTCAAGGCAGGCAGGGGTCAATAATCCAGAGAGGGTGTAAAGGTAGAGGACAGCAGGCGGGCTCAGGGTCAGGGTCAAGGTAAGGGTCAGGGTCAGGGTCAGGCAGAACAGTCAGAACTGGGAAACTAAACAGGAGCAAGAAACAAACGGGAGCAGGGAAACAAAACGCTGGTAGGTTCTACGAACAAAATGAACTGGCAACAGACAAACAGAGAACACAGGTATAAATACACAGGGGATAATGGGGAAGATGGGCGACACCTGGAGGGGGGTGGAGACAAGCACAAAGACAGGTGAAACAGATCAGGGCGTGACAGTCCTTTCATATTTTTCTACTCTGTTCTTTCATATTTCTCTACTCGGTTCTTTCACATTCCTACCCTCAGCCTACAGAATGTTTAACCCTCATATATCGTTTGGAAAATGTACCTTTAGGATTATTTTCACTCATTTGAAGATCATCACCAGTTTGAATTCCCACGATTTATTTAAGTAATAAGGCCCGAGAGGGTGTGGTACATGGCCAATATACCACAGCTAAGGGCTGTTCTTACGCATGACGCAACACGGAGTGCCTGGATACAGCCCTTAGCCGTGGTATATTGGCCATATACCACAAACCCCTGAGGTGCCTTATTGCTATTATAAACTGGTTACCAATGTAATTAGAGCAGTAAAAATAAATGTTTGCCATACCCGTGGTATACAGTCTGATATGCCACAGCTATCAGCCAATCAGCATTCACGGCTCGAACCACCCAGTTTATAATTGTATGTTAATACCAAAAACCTCCTCGTGTCCTGTAGTTCCCCTCGCCAGAGTGGGACACTGTTACTCCAGAGGCCAAGGATCTCATCAACAAGATGTTGACCATCAACCCTGCCAAGCGCATTACTGCCTCGGAGGTTCTCAAACATCCCTGGATCTCAGTGAGTTCAGAGCATTCTCACAATGATCACCTTGTCCAGTAAGATCCGGCCCAGTGTCTAACCTGACATGTCTTTATTTTTTCCTTTTCTCTCTCTCTCTCTCTCTCTCTCTCTCTCTCTCTCTCTCTACAGCACCGCTCCACTGTGGCTTCCTGCATGCACAGACAGGAGACGGTGGAGTGCCTGAAAAAGTTCAACGCCAGAAGGAAACTCAAGGTATAGTAAACTTCTGGGGAAAGTAGATATGTAGATATGATACTGGAACAGTCCATGTTACACTCGTTTGACCAAGGTAGGAAAACAATATCACATTTTCTGGGTCACTAGTGATGGGAGTTTGAGTGACGTTGGAAATGTGATGTATCAAGGCAAAATGTATTTCATTAAACGTGTCCATGCACAGTTCAAGATGAGAGGACATCTCTCTGTTTCATTTGTGTGACGTGAAAACTCTCATTAATTTCATTATGCAACTACAGCGTTTGTGTTTGAACTTTTATAGGACCCGTTTTAGGCAGGTCCATTTAATTGTAATTCATTCAGGTTCCGCTTTTCAGAGGAACAAATAGTGACTTTGGAACCATCTGGATACAGATCCCAAAAATTGACTACTTTTTAAAACTATTTGAATACAAATCTCAAAAAAGTATTACTTTTGAAAACGATTTGAATACAGATCCCCAAAAATGACTACTTCTTAAAACAATGGGAATACAGATCTTAGAAAGTGACTACTTTTTAAAACTATTTGAATACAGATTGTATAAAGCAACTAAGATTTCTCAGGAAGTGACTATTGGATTGGATTCCTTCAACTAATGGCAGGGCTGTATCTGGAACTCCATGTTGAAGATAGAAATATAATTAATAGAGCACACACAATCTCCTATACTATTCCAATCTATCTGACAGTCATATTTGATCTACACAATAAATGTACATCTGAACATTCTGTAAATGTCCATTCCCCTGAATCAAATCAAATACAATTGTATTGGTCACATACACATGGTGAGCAGATATTATTACGAGTGCAGCGAAATGCCTATGTTTCTAGATCCGCAGTATCTAACAGGTGATATCTAACAATTCTACAACAAATCCCAATATCTAACAAATTCCGCAATAAAACCTAATACACACAATCTAGTAAAGGAATGGGATAAGAATATATAAATATAAAATATATGGATGAGCAGTGACAGAGCGGCTAAGATGCAATAGATAGTATAGAATGATCATGTTTTAAGGTATGACCCAGGTGCAGACAATGTTGAAGAAACAAAAGTGTATTCTTTAAACAGTGGCAGGCAAACAACAGGTCAAGGCAGGCAAACAACAGGTCAAGGCAGGCAGGGGTCAATGATCCAGAGAGGGTGTAATGCATCGGAACAGCAGGTGGGCTCAGGGTCAGGTCAGGCAGAGGTCAGTAATCCAGAGTAGAGGCAATGGTACAGGACGGCAGGCAGGCTCAGGGTCAGGGCTGGCAGGAAAGGTCAAAACCGGGAAACTAGAAAACAGGGACTATTGCAAAGACAGGAGCAAGGTAAAATGCTGGTAGAACAAAGTGAACTGGCCCAGACAGACAGAAACTTAGAGATGGCACAGACAGGCATTGGAACTCAGTGATGAGGCCTGGGTCCAGGATGTCCCTAGCAGAGACCAAGCACCTCTACTCCGGGTCATATTCCTCCCAATCAACCAGGTACTGGAATGTCCTGCCCCGAGGTCGAACCTTCAGGAGACGTCTCACCCTGTATGCCGGTTGGCTGTCGATGAGATGGGGGAGAGGGGTGGCCCTGGAAAAAGGAGACAAAGGGCTGTGAGACATGGTTTTAATTCTAGACACAGGAAAGGTAGGAAGTATACAGAGGGTACGGGGCAACAGAGAACGAACAGCAGAGGGGCTAATGATCTTGTAGTGGGGGGGGAAATGTCTCGGCTTCAAGGGGTGTGGCCGCAATGCTATAGTGGTGTGCCAGCGCATCTGGCTTGACCTTCTTGGATACCGGTCAGTGCTGCGGAAGCGAAGTGGCCCGGGACTTACTGAACCCCTCCCGGAGGTCCTGGTACTCCGTGGGGCAGGCGGAGAGGTCCGGGGTAATTTCCAAGCCCCCAGGAAGACATCCCGGGGCAGGCAGAGCTGACTTCAGGCAATGAGTGTGGCAGAATGGGCTCCAGCCCACGATGAAACCAGTAGACCTGTCAATCGAGGGATGGAGCCAAGAGAATCCCAATACCACGGGAACCTGAGGAGACTCAATTTGCAGGAATTGGATTGTCTTGCTGTGGTTCCCCGACACTCGTATGTTGATGGGGGTGGTATGGTGGGTGACTCGCCTATAGAGCACCCTTCCAGCGCTCTAACATCCATGGGAATGAAGAGCGGTTGAGTGGGGATGCCCAGCTCAGATGCCAGGGTAATGTCCATAAGACTCATATCGGCCCCCGAGTCGATGAGTTTCTGTAGAGACTTGGACTGGTCGCCCCACAGCGGGGTGGCATGGAGAGGGGGGCGAGTAGGGAGAAGGGCAAAATTGTCCTTAAGACCCACCAGAGTACTCATTCCTACCATTGACCTAGGCATCTTGAAGGGATAGGTAGACACATAATGACCGGCAGTACCGCAATACAGACAACTCTGGGTGTTAAGTCTGTGTACGCCTTCGGTTAGAGACAGCCTAGCCCTGCCAAGCTGCAGGCTCTTGGAGGAACTCGAGTAAACTCAGATTCTCTCGGGACCTCCAGAGTTCATTAGATGCAAGGTGGGATCTTGAGTGAGCGATTGGGACCGCAATCAGACCTCTTCTCCCTCCTACGTTCCCGGAGCCATCCATCGATCTGGATGGTTAAAGGCGACGATTGAGTCGATTGAGCAACTCCTCTTGCCTACCAATGGTGGCTCCTTGGGAGGAGGTGGCATTGCAGAGCTGGTCCAAGTCTGCTAGGTCAGTCATGGCCAGTTTGTACTATCACCTTTTAAGGTATGACCCAGGTGCAGACAGTGTTGAAGAAACAAAAGTTAATTATTTAAACAGGGGCAGGCAAATGACAGGTCAAAGCAGGCAGAGCTCAATAACCCAGAGAAGGTGTAAGGCTTCCGGAACAGCAGGCAGGCTCAGGGTCAGGTCAGGCAGAGGTTGGTAATCCAGAGTAGAAGCAAAGGTACAGGACTGGAGGGAGGCTCAGGGTCAGAGCAGGCAGGAACGGTCAAAACCGGGAAACAAGAAAAGAGGGACTATAACAAAGACAGGAGCAAGGGAAACAGCTGGTAGGTTTGAAAGAACAAAGCGAACTGGCCCAGACAGACAGAAAACACAGCTATGAGTACCCAGGGGATAATGGGGAAGATGGGGGACACCTGAAGGGGGTTGGAGACAAGCACAAGGACAGGTCAAATCGATCAGGGTGTGACAAGAATAGATAGTGTAGGATGCAGTATACAGTATATACAGTACATATGAGATAAGTCATGCGAGATATGTAAACATTCTTAAAGTGGCATTATAAAAGTGACATTATTAAAGTGGCTAGTGTTCCATTTATTAAAGAGGCCAATGATATCAAGTTTGTAGGTAGGTAGCCGCCTCTCTGTGCTAGAGATGGCTGTTTAACTCGGGAGGCCGTCTGCAATCTTGATGATTGAGTTGGAGGTGTGCATGGCCACACAGTCATGGGTGAACAGGGAGTACTGGAGGGGGCTGAGAATGCGCCCTTGTGGGGCCCCAGTGTTGAGGATCAGCGGGGTGGAGATATTGTGGACTCAAGCTTTTAATGATGAGTTTGGAGGGTACTATGGTGTTGAATACTGAACTGTAGTTAATGAACAGCATTCTTACATAGGTATTCGTCTTGTCCAGATGGGATAGGGCAGTGTGCAGTGTGATGGCGATTGCGTTGTCTGTGGACATATTGGGGCGGTAAGCAAATGTGGGTCTAGGGTGACCGGTAGGGTGGAGGTGATATGATCCTTGACTAGTCTCTCAAGGTACTTCATGATAACAGAAATGAGTGCAACTCGTAATTTAGTTCAGTTACCTTGGCTTTCATGGGAACAGGAACAATGGTGGCCATCTTGAAGCATGTGGGGACAACAGACTGGGATAGGGATTGATTGAATATGTCCGTAAACACACCAGCCAGTTGGTCTGCTCATGCTATGAGGACGCGGCTAGGGATGCCGTCTTTGCTGGCAGCCTTGCGAGGGTTAACACGTTTAAATGTTTTACTCACGTCGGCAAGGGAGTAGGAGAGCTCACAGGCTTTGGTAGTGGGCCTCGTCGGTGCCACTGTATTGTCCTCAAAGCGAGCAAAGAAGTTGTTTAATTTGTCTGGAAACAAGGTGTTGATGTCGTCGACGGGGCTGGTTTTCTTTTTGTAATTATGATTGTCTGTAGACCCTGCCACATATGTCCATTGCCCCAGGTGTACATAATCAAGTCAAACCAATTAACCAATTACATGTTGTACAGATAAGTATAAATACATTGTGATGCTCAACTACTGTGTGACTCTTTCAACATGCCACTGAAAAGGTTGAAAGCTGCAATTCATTTTATGATACCCGAAAATACTGCAGAGTAATTCAAAGCCATTTGCAAAGTTCAAGTTGGATGTTTTGCAAAAACAACTTTGAACCTCTTTGTCCATTTGAGGGTAAGTGTTCGCAACCACACGCTATGTAATCTTTTAGCTGTAGTTGATTCAAGAAGGCAGTTTTGGGATATTTATTTTCCTTTCGACACTTAATAGACATATTTTGTTACTGTTAGCCTCCTCAGTAACACTTCACATTAAGCTGTTCTTGCGCCTGTGTAATAAAACAACTTTTTATTAGCACGTTGTTAACATAATACTTTGGTAATTGCATTAAATCGCATAGCAATGAGCTGAGAGTTTGCAACGACTGTACACAAGAGGAATAGTGACTGTTCCTTATTCCACTTATGCAATAACTCCACCATTATGCAATTGTAAAGCAATTTCCACGTCCAATGTAACAACAATGTTGCTGTTGTCACAAATTTACCAAACATGTATAAGTACTTGAAGTGTTACTGTATGTCTCAGTCATTCTGAAAATATATCTGTTTTTCATTTTGAAGCCGCACAAGTGGTACACTTTAATGTTAAGGGGATTCCATGCCCATTGTGTATTTAATTCTAAGCATTAGGCTATATTAAAAGGAATATCCAAGACCCCTCCAAACCATGTGCTTATGATCATATATTTAGACTGACTCACTGTTGTAGTTTCTGGTTCTTCATCAAATATTTGGCAGCCATCAAATACATATTTTTTTGTTTTCAAATCACTTGCATATATTCAAATACCTTTAGAAAATGTCTGAGACCTGTATTTGAATATCAAATAAAATAGTGGCCTTTTAGTTGAAACTCTATCTAGACAATATTAGACTAACTTTTCAAATAAACTACAAAATTAAACTATGTTCTGCACAGGTCTGATCTACACACTCAACGGCAGTGTGACATTGTTCATGCAGTAATACCAAATACTTTTTAAATTGAGTTTTGCCAATTATTTGCCAATGCAAACATTTTTATTTGGTGCTGGTAAGACATAGCAACTGTGACAGTACTCTAGGTTATTCCCTTGACAGTAAGCAGCAATCCAAACTGTTGATATTTAATGTAAGCAAGCTAATCAAGCTGTTGATAATATATTCCAGCCAAGCTTGGTTGCCAAGAACACTGTGGCATAATAAAATTTACTTTTTAATGAATCCTTTTGTTTTTTTATTTCTTATGTAACGATCCATCTCTTCTTATCAGGGAGCCATTCTCACCACCATGTTGGCGACTCGGAACTTCTCAGGTAAGTCCTGTAGAGGTGCCTTGTCAGAACGGTTCTCCTCTCCCTTCTGGAGCGAGAGTGGGTTTATTAATACTAATTATATATGACATTTGTCAGACTTTCTATCCAAATAGACTTACAGTCATGGATGCATAACATTTCTACATACGGGTGATCCCAGGAATGGAACCCACTATCCTGACGTTGCAAGCTCCATGCATGCTCCATACCAATGGAGCTGAAGACTAGAGAACTGCTTAACAGTGTCCCTAGGGAGGTCACTATTCTAGAGGAGTGACATGGGCTCAGGAGGCTGGCCCTAGACTGGGGGCTCCAAGCCCATGGATCAGGGAGGAAGCTGTCCCTAGAATGGAGGGCTCCAAGCCCATGGATCAGGGAGGAGGCTGGCCCTATACTGGGGGCTCCAAGCCCATGGATCAGGGAGGCTGGCCCTAGACTGGTGGGCTCCAAGCCCATGGATCAGGGAGGAGGCTGGCCCTAGACTGGGGGCTCCAAGCCCATGGATCAGGGAGGCTGGCTTTAGACTGGGGGGCTCCAAGCCCATGGATCAGGGAGGCTGCTGGCCCTAGACTGGGGGGCTCCAAGCCCATAGATCAGGGAGGAGGCTGGCCCTAGAATGGGGGGCTCCAAGCCCATGGATCAGGGAGGAGGCTGGCCCTAGACTGGGGGCTCCAAGCCCATGGATCAGGGAGGCTGGCTTTAGACTGGGGGCTCCAAGCCCATGGATCAGGGAGGCTGCTGGCTCTAGACTGGGGGGCTCCAAGCCCATGGATCAGGGAGGAGGCTGGCCCTAGAATGGGGGGCTCCAAGCCCATGGATCAGGGAGGAGGCTGGCCCTAGACTGGTGGGCTCCAAGCCCATGGAGCAGGGAGGCTGTGGCCCTAGAATGGGGGGCTCCAAGCCCATGGAGCAGGGAGGCTGTTGGCCCTAGAATGGGGGGCTCCAAGCCCATGGAGCAGGGAGGCTGGCTCTAGACTGGGGGGCTCCAAGCCCATGGAGCAGGGAGGCTGCTGGCCCTAGACTGGGGGGGCTCCAAGCCCATGGAGCAGGGAGGAGATGATGACAGCTTGTAGACTCACTGGTCATGCATCAAGACACTTCCCCATGCCAATGGACACTCCCTTGTCCGACACTTCGATCGTTACAACACACTAATTCACTGTCACAAGTTAGAATGATGTCTGGGATGTCTGTTCAAAACTGACACAAGATGGACAAGTTTTTCTTCGACTGTAAATCAATAGCTGAACGGTGATAGGGACGATGGAATAGCCTGGCCATCTGCTTACAAACACTAGTTATCACAATGTACATTTGCTGCTTGACAAATGTGCATGTGTTATTATCATTACAGCCCACTTACTCTGGCTGAGCCATCTGCTATTGGGTCCTCAGTCCCTCCATGACTTCACTCAGATGGGCAGTGGAATCCACTACTGCAGGTGGAACATACAGTATTATGTGGGTATGGACCATCACTATGTTGCTGTTATCTGAAATGTTTTGTCAAAATCCTCTACATTCTACCCTTGGCTGCAAGGAAGGGCCAGCTGAGATGAAGGAGTCACAGTGGAACGTTGTTAGAAAATAAAGAGGATGGAGTTCCCTCTGGCGTGTAGCCTTGTGTGTCTTTGGCAGGCTCCCATTACACCATAAGGTCACACAAGCACAGAATCAATGTAGGCACTCTCACAGACTCAGAGATGGAGGGATCCCCTTCAAAGCCCACAGTTTACACATCCCTACCAAACTCCAACCAGCGTAAAATAATTGTTCTCCTCTCAGAACTCCACATAATCACTCATAAAATGTGTGGACCAGAAATGGACAAGGAAAATAATAGCAGTAAGGGTTCATCTTTAAACGGGTAGGCATTCTCATATCAATCAGGAATAGACCCCCCCACCCCATATCCCCACCTGCCAGGGAATCTTGTCCGAAAGCCAAGCCCCATAAGACTAACCCTGGAGGATCATAAAACCATCTCAGCATCTCTAAGCACCACCATTCATCCTTCATTTTCCGCTCTCCACTCTTGGTCTTTCTTTACCCTTCAGATAGCCATGGAAAACCACAGTCCGCAGATATACAGCAAGGTTACAGCCTTATGCCTATTTATAAAGTCCTCACTGTTCAGATAGTATGGCTGGAGCCAAATCTGCCCTTTCAGCTTTTAATGGTTGTTTTCCTAATCCGATTGACTCCTATTATGCTTGGGTGGGTCAGAAGTGCTGTGTACCCGCTGGTTCAGGGCCATATTCGCTTTTAAAATGAATAGAGTAGAGAAAGATGATCCCAAGCCAGGGCTTGGGGTTCCCAGAGCCAGTCCATTGCAGACCAGGGGGACCCCCATCGGCATATAGCCACAGTCCCAGCAGCAGGGGAGAGTGGGGTCACGGAGCCAGGGGTCTGGGGGGCCAGGGGGGCTAGGAATCAGGTTTACACCCCAGCTGACAAGAGGCCATGCTCCACACGGCCCCCTGTCCCCACAAGGGTGAAAATTAGTCGTCATGTTGAAGAAAATAAAGTGGGTTGTTCAACTCTCAGAGAGAGGACAGAACACGATTCCAGCTCAGAGACCAGGAGGAAGAGAAGACGTGAAGATGATAGGTAGAAGGATGGGTAACAAACTCTAGGGGAACAACCGGACGTGGTGAACTGTACGGGTCATAGCCAAACTTTATAGAGTGATTGATCAGGGTTGGAATGTGCCCATTCTTTCTCCATAACTCAAGTGCTCCTTGGAAAGCCTCTGTAGCAGAGCCCAGTCTGGACTTCTCTCACCCACCGGCCAGCCTCTGTAGCAGAGCCCAGTCTGGACTTCTCTCACCCACCGGCCAGCCTCTGTAGCAGAGCCCAGTCTGGACTTCTCTCACCCACCGGCCAGCCTCTGTAGCAGAGCCCAGTCTGGACTTCTCTCACCCACCGGCCAGCCTCTGTAGCAGAGCCCAGTCTGGACTTCTCTCACCCACCGGCCAGCCTCTGTAGCAGAGCCCAGTCTGGACCTCCTTCACCCACCGGCCAGCCTCCATAGCAGAGCAGTCTGAACCTCTCTCACCCACCGGCCAGCCTCCGTTGCAGAGCAGTCTGGACCTCTCTCACCCACCGGCCAGCCTCCGTAGCAGAGCAGTCTGAACCTCTCTCACCCACCGGCCAGCCTCTGTAGCAGAGCAGTCTGGACCTCTCTCACCCACCGGCCAGCCTCTGTAGCAGAGCCCAGTCTGGACTTCTCTCACCCACTGGCCAGCCTCCGTAGCAGAGCAGTCTGGACCTCTCTCACCCACCGGCCAGCCTCTGTAGCAGAGCCCGGTCTGAACCTCTCTCACCCACCGGCCAGCCTCTGTAGCAGAGCAGTCTGGACCTCTCTCACCCACCGGCAAGCCTCCGTAGCAGAGCAGTCTGAACCTCTCTCACCCACCGGCCAGCCTCTGTAGCAGAGCAGTCTGGACCTCTCTCACCCACCGGCAAGCCTCTGTAGCAGAGCAGTCTGAACCTCTCTCACCCACCGGCCAGCCTCTGTAGCAGAACCCAGTCTGGACCTCTCTCACCCACCGGCCAGCCTCTGTAGCAGAGCCCAGTCTGGACCTCTCTCACCCACCGGCCAGCCTCTGTAGCAGCCCAGTCTGGAACTCTCTCACCCACCGGCCAGCCTCTGTAGCAGAGCAGTCTGGACCTCTCTCACCCACCGGCCAGCCTCTGTAGCAGAGCCCAGTCTGGACCTCTCTCACCCACCGGTCAGCCTCTGTAGCAGAGCCCAGTCTGGACCTCTCTCACCCACCGGCCAGCCTCTGTAGCAGCCCAGTCTGAACCTCTCTCACCCACCGGCCAGCCTCTGTAGCAGAGCCCAGTCTGGACCTCTCTCACCCACCGGCAAGCCTCTGTAGCAGAGCCCAGTCTGGACCTCTCTCACCCACCGGCCAGCCTCTGTAGCAGAGCCCAGTCTGGACCTCTCTCACCCACCGGCCAGCCTCTGTAGCAGAGCAGTCTGGACCTCTCTCACCCACCGGCCAGCCTCTGTAGCAGAGCCCAGTCTGGACCTCTCTCACCCACCGGCCAGCCTCTGTAGCAGAGCAGTCTGGACCTCTCTCACCCACCGGCCAGCCTCTGTAGCAGAGCAGTCTGGACCTCTCTCACCCACCGAACCATTGGGAATTTGAATTTTTCTTATTTTATGGTGCTTAATTTCCCTAAAAACTTGTTTGACCAGTTGAATGACCTGAGAGAATCTTCAACAAGCCGCTGGGTTTGGATACTCCTAGTGACTCTTTGGCAATATGACCGTCTCATTGAGTTTTCGATCAGTGGAGAACAGGATGAGTGCTTGATTTGAATAAAATATGATATTTTGTTTCCCAGGAGACTTATGGATCAGGTTTTCTAAAATGTTCTTCTACCTCTTTTCATTTGACTGAGACTGTTGGCCTTTGCCCTCCTCTTTTCATTTGACTGAGAGTGTTGGCCTTCGCCCTCCTCTTTTCATTTGACTGAGACTGTTGGCCTTCGCCCTCCTCTTTTCATTTGACTGAGACTGTTGGCCTTCGCCCTCCTCTTTTCATTTGACTGAGACTGTTGCCCTTTTCCCTCCTCTTTTCATTTGACTGAGACTGTTGGCCTTCGCCCTCCTCTTTTCATTTGACTGAGACTGTTGGCCTTTGCCCTCCTCTTTTCATTTGACTGAGACTGTTGGCCTTTGCCCTCCTCTTTTCATTTGACTGAGACTGTTGGCCTTTGCCCTCCTCTTTTCATTTGACTGAGACTGTTGGCCTTCGCCCTCCTCTTTTCATTTGACTGAGACTGTTGGCCTTTGCCCTCCTCTTTTCATTTGACTGAGACTGTTGGCCTTTGCCCTCCTCTTTTCATTTGACTGAGACTGTTGGCCTTTGCCATCATCTTTTCATTTGACTGAGACTGTTGGCCTTTGCCCTCCTCTTTTCATTTGACTGAGACTGTTGGCCATGCCCTTTGCCCTCCTCTTTTCATTTGACAGAGATTGTTGGCCTTTGCCCTCCTCTTTTCATTTGACTGAGACTGTTGGCCTCTTTTCATTTGACTGAGACTGTTGGCCTTTGCCCTCCACTTTTCATTTGACTGAGACTGTTGGCCTCTGCCCTCCTCTTTTCATTTTACTGAGACTGTTGGCCTTTCACCCTCCTCTTTTCATTTGACTGAGACTGTTGGCCTTTGCCCTCCTCTTTTCATTTGACTGAGACTGTTGGCCTTTGCCCTCCTCTTTTCATTTGATTGAGACTGTTGGCCTTTACCCTCCTCTTTTCATTTGACTGAGACTGTTGGCCATGCCCTTCGCCCTCCTCTTTCCATTTGACTGAGACTGTTGGCCTTTGCCCTCCTCTTTTCATTTGACTGAGACTGTTGGCCTTTGCCCTCCTCTTTTCATTTGACTGAGACTGTTGGCCTTTACCCTCCTCTTTTCATTTGACTGAGACTGTTGGCCATGCCCTTCGCCCTCCTCTTTTCATTTGACTGAGACTGTTGGCCTTTGCCCTCCTCTTTTCATTTGACTGAGACTGTTGGCCTTTGCCCTCCTCTTTTCATTTGACTGAGACTGTTGGCCTTTACCCTCCTCTTTTCATTTGACTGAGACTGTTGGCCATGCCCTTCGCCCTCCTCTTTTCATTTGACTGAGACTGCTGGCCATGCCCTTCGCCCTCGTCTTTTGGGCGTTAATGCCCTTTTTCATCATCCTGTTTCTCTTTGTGTCCCGCGCAGGAGGTAACAAGGCCAACAAGAAGACTGATGGTGTGAAGGTAGGGCTCCAGCTCCACAGGGTTCTCTTCTCACCGTGGAGTAAGCCTGGCCTGGAGGAGGACTTTTGGGGTATATTACACCCGCTGTCCATAAAACATGATTTAAAAAATGTGGCCGTTATTCAACATTTTGTGAAAGTTGAAAGCTATTTTCACCTTCTCTGCAAAACTGAATAAATCAAACATGCTCTTTGAAAAGGTAACATCACAGATCCAAGTAGTCAATGGGATTGTGGGAGTTTCAATGTCTACTCCATTCTCTCTGAACACACCGGCTGGCCCCACCCAAAGCGTGTCCTCCAGTCCAGTCCAGTCCCAGGACAGTACTATGAGATATGTATCTAATGGGATTAGTGCTTTGACAGTTAATCTGTATCAAAGCCAGTAGGAGAGTCTGTCTGTTTATTTGTGTTGTTTGTGAGTGTTCCACTATTATAAGTGTGTTTCTGTAAGTTAGTCTGTGTGAGTTACTATATACATGTATCAGGGATAGGCTCCACTGGTGGTACTCCCCCAGTTGCCGCTGGGGCCTTAAGGAGCAGCCGGTCCAGTCCAGGGTGTCTGATATAGTGATTAGTGGGGCATGCTGCTGACCATACAGCCCTGCTAGCTCTGCCTTATCAAAGACATTCCTCCCTGACCACAGCCCAGCCAGGCCCAGAGGTCTCCTACACTACACACCGCTACACCGCCACATCGCCACAACCGCCACACCACCACAATCGCCACACCACCACAACCACTGCCACAAGGGTCACACCGCCACAACCGCTACAAGGGCCAGACCTCCACAACTGTCATACCACCACAACCGCCACACCGCCACAACCGTCACAACACACCACAACTGCTACAATTACCACACCTCCACAACCACCACAACCGCCACAACTGTCACAACCGTCACACCGCCACAATCGCCACAACCACCACAACCACCACAACCACCACAAGAGCCACACCGCCACAACCGTCACACCACCACAAGGGCCACACCGCCACAACCGTCACACCGCCACAACCGTCACACCGCCACAACCGTCACACCGCCACAACCGTCACACCACCACACCAGCCACAACCGCCACACCGCCACAACCGTCATACCGCCACAGCCGCCACACCGCCACAACCACTACAAGCATCACACCACCACAACCATCACACCACAACAAGGGCCACACCGCCACAACCGCCACAACCGTCACACCGCCACAACCGCCAGAACCGTCACACCGCCACAACCGCCAGAACCTTCACACTACCACAACCTCCACAACTGCCACTAGGGCCACACCGCCACAATCGTCACAACCGCCACAACAGCCACACCGCCACAACCGCCACAACCGCCACAACCGCCACAACCGCCACACCGCCACAACCGCCACAACAGTCACACCACCACAACCGCCAGAACCGTCACACCGCCACAACCGCCAGAACCTTCACACTACCACAACTGCCACTAGGGCCACACCGCCACAACCGTCACAACCGCCACAACAGCCACAACAGCCACACCGCCACAACCGCCACAACCGCCACACTGCCACAACCGCCACAACCGCCACACTGCTCGCCGACCAGACTGCTCACAGAGGTGTCCTGGGGAGATGACAAAGGCAGCGTTGGCAACACGAACCCCAAACACACACACACACACACACGTCCTGAGCCTCAAACCCACATACATGTCCTCCCTCTGCAGCATGGAGGTGTCTTTCTACTCCCTCTGCAGCATGGAGGTGTCCCTCTCCTCCCTCCGCAGCATGGAGGTGTACCTCTCCTCCCTCTGCAGCATGGAGGTGTCTTTCTACTCCCTCTGCAGCATGGAGGTGTCCCTCTCCTCCCTCCGCAGCATGGAGGTGTACCTCTCCTCCCTCTGCAGCATGGAGGTGTCCCTCTCCTCTCTTCGCAGCATGGAGGTGTCCCTCTCCTCCCTCCGCAGCATGGAGGTGTCCCTCTCCTCCCTCCGCAGCATGGAGGTGTACCTCTCCTCCCTCCGTAGCATGGAGGTGTCCCTCTCCTCCCTCCGCAGCATGGAGGTGTCCCTCTCCTCCCTCCGCAGCATGGAGGTGTCCCTCTCCTCCCTCCGCAGCATGGAGGTGTACCTCTCCTCCCTCCGTAGCATGGAGGTGTCCCTCTCCTCCCTCCGCAGCATGGAGGTGTCCCTCTCCTCCCTCCGCAGCATGGAGGTGTCCCTCTCCTCACTCCGCAGCATGGAGGTGTCCCTCTTCTCCCTCCGCAGCATGGAGGTGTCCCTCTCCTCCCTCCGTAGCATGGAGGTGTCCCTCTCCTCCCTCCGCAGCATGGAGGTGTCCCTCTCCTCCCTCCGTAGCATGGAGGTGTCCCTCTCCTCCCTCCGCAGCATGGAGGTGTCCCTCTCCTCCCTCTGCAGCATGGAGGTGTCCCTCTTCTCCCTCTGTCGCTCCCTGGCGTCTCCATCTCATCCTGTGTGTTCCTGTCTAACCTCTTCTCATTTCTCTTCCA
This sequence comes from Oncorhynchus mykiss, assembly GCF_013265735.2. Lineage (NCBI taxonomy): Eukaryota > Metazoa > Chordata > Actinopteri > Salmoniformes > Salmonidae > Oncorhynchus > Oncorhynchus mykiss. The sequence goes on from NC_048593.1 coordinate 35,644,593, forward strand.
GAAAAGGAAGTCCAGTTCCAGCGTCCAGCTGATGGTGAGTGTGATATTCCCCACCCTCTTGACCACGCCTCTCGGCCACGCCTCTCGGCCACGCCTCTCGGCTTTCCACCTAACAGGGAAAGTGATAATAGCTTTAAAAAATCCAAACGAACCAATGAACAAGCGAATAAAGCTGTCATTCAAAATGGAGCTGGACTTTCTTTTTGTTTTTGTGTGTGACCATCCCATCTCCAATGTTGCCTAATCCCGATGCTTTTTGCTATGCTCTTGGGGGTTCATTGTGGGGGTAACACATCTCTCCTTCTCTAGGTGTTTCCCTCCCTCCCATATCTCACCCTACTCCTAACCAGCTAGACCTCAGAAATAACCAAACAGCCCGTTCTCTCTCTCTTAAAGGTGCAGACAGGAAGGCAGCTGTCTGTCTGTTGGAGGTGTGTGTTGTGTTGACCTGGCTCTTCCACTTCCTGGTGTGGAGAGAATACCACTTTCTATGATTGAGTGTGAATCTCTAAACCCGTCTGTGTGTCGTTTCTAGGAATCCTCTGAAAGCACCAACACCACTATTGAGGACGAAGACACCAGAGGTAAGGTTCTCCCCTCCTCTCACCTCTCATCGCCTCACCACTAGCAGTCTGGACATGTTAATAGGACAGGGCGACAGCTGGCAGGGGGAATAGAGCTCTGCTAAACTAAACAGATATCCTACAGGGGTCATATATGTTGCACACACTCACATATTAAGCTGTTGAGAAGTGGCTTTCTCTGGCTCAGGAAGTGATATTCGATAATGCTAAAAATAACCCTAAAACCAGCACAACACTGCTGTGGATAGGTTCACTCTTACTTCAGTTACAGTCCATTTACATGACTGACAACCGAACAGAGGGGGAGAACAGATTGACAATCTCTGCCTTGTGTTTTTCGAGAAGGGTCTACCATGACGATTGGCTACTGTGAAAACATTTCAGTTAATGAAGCAATGCAAATAGCTACTGTATGGAATTCTATTTAATAGCTTGACTGAGTAAGTCAGTTCTATAACGGCTGGTGGTGGAGTTGCATTGCTGTTGCTTATGCCAGTCTGAGCATCAGTGTTCTATGGAATGGGAATAAATAGATAGAAAGCCTGTCTTTTCTCTGTCAGTAAACCTTACACCTCTTACTAAGAGACGGGCCTGCTGTGAGGTGTAATGCTCCTCTTTGACTACAGCAGCTCATTGATCTTTAGGAATCTTTAGGAAACACTTTATCTCCTCCTACAAGAGTGGTTCGAGAAAATGTCATTGTGATTTCGCCAGACAGGAGGGAGATGCATCTGGCAGAGCTGCAATTAGAGTGATGCAGAGAAACTGTGTAGGTGGAGAGTGGGCGATGCAGAGACACTGTGTAGGTGGAGAGTGGGCGATTCAGAGAAACTGTGTAGGTGGGGAGTGGGCGATGCAGAGAAACTGTGTAGGTGGAGAGCGGGCGATGCAGAGACACTGTGTAGGTGGAGAGTGGGCGATTCAGAGAAACTGTGTAGGTAGAGAGTGGGCGATGCAGAGAAACTGTGTAGGTGGAGAGTGGGTGATGCAGAGAAACTGTGTAGGTGGAGAGTGGGCGATGCAGAGACACTGTGTAGGTGGAGAGTGGGCGATGCAGAAAAACTGTGTAGGTGGAGAGTGGGCGATGCAGAGACACTGTGTAGGTGGAGAGTGGGCGATGCAGAAAAACTGTGTAGGTGGAGAGTGGGCGATGCAGAGAAACTGTGTAGGTGGAGAGTGGGCGATGCAGAGACACTGTGTAGGTGGAGAGTGGGCGATGCAGAGAAACTGTGTAGGTGGAGAGTGGGCGATGCAGAGACACTGTGCAGGTGGAGAGTGGGCGATGCAGAGACACTGTGTAGGTGGAGAGTGGGCGATGCAGAGAAACTGTGTAGGTGGAGAGTGGGCGATGCAGAGAAACTGTGTAGGTGGAGAGTGGGCGAGACGACAGATACAACAATGATCTCTGCAGTGGTTGAAGGTGTTGGGAGGGGGGTTGAAGGAAGGAGAGAGAGAGAGAGAGAGAGAGAGAGAGAGAGAGAGAGAGAGAGAGAGAGAGAGAGAGAGAGAGAGAGAGAGAGAGAGAGAGAGAGAGAGAGAGAGAGAGAGAGAGAGAGAGAGAGAGAGAGAGAGAGAGAGAGAGAGAGAGAGAGAGAGAGAGAGAGAGAGAGAGAGAGAGAGAGAGAGAGAGAGAGAGAGAGAGAGAGAGAGAGAGAGAGAGAGAGAGAGAGAGAGAGAGAGAGAGAGAGAGAGAGAGAGAGAGAGAGAGAGAGAGAGAGATGAAAGACTTCCTAAAGTGCATGACCAGGGATATCAACATGTGTACTAGATAATTTGTTAGCTTTGACAGTCAATCACTGGCATAGTCTCTAATAGCCACTGTATGTCAAATATCATCTGCATTCTACTGATTTCTAGGTAGTTCGAATTCTCTCAGTTCTGTACTCTGTGAGCGAGTTAGGAGGAGTTAGGAGGACAAACTCTGAGGATGTAACCCTCTGTGAGCGTCCCCTCTTCACCATATGCAAGGCACGACCTTGCTTTCCCAACTCTGAGCTGCAACCCAGAGCTGGTGGGAGTGAAGCTCTCTCTGCTGGCACAGTGCATCTCTCAGCGTGGGCAGAGAACAGCCCCCTCACACTCAACAAAGCACTGAGAGGCAGCAGGCAGACACACACACACACAAACAGACAACACACACACATGCACACATCCCAGGTCTGTACAAAAGGTCTACAAAGCTAAATATAAACTGTTGCTATACAGCAGGAACAACTCATTTATTTATTCCAGTGCCAGGAATACTGCAGTCCTACAGTCCTACAGTCCTAGTCCTACAGTCCTAGTCCTACAGTCCTACAGTCCTACAGTCCAATCCTACAGTCCTACAGTCCTACAGTCCTAGTCCTGCAGTCCTACAGTCCTACAGTCCTACAGTCCTACAGTCCTAGTCCTACAGTCCTACAGTCCTATTCATCATGGTGCTTGTTGTCAGCAGTTCTCAGTATAGAGCTGCGTGCCAGAACGGTGTGTCAGAATGGTGTCAGAACGGTGTGTCAGAGCTGTGTGTCAGAATGGTGTCAGAGCTGTGTGCCAGAATGGTGTCAGAGCTGTGTGCCAGAACGGTGTGTCAGAACGGTGTGGCAGAGCTGTGTGTCAAAACGGTTTGTCAGAGCTGTGTGTCAGAACGGTGTGTCGGTGTTGTGTGTCAGAACGGTGTGTCGGTGTTGTGTGTCAGAATGGTTTCAGAATGGTGTGTCGGTGTTGTGTGTCAGAACGGTGTGGCAGTGCTGTGTGTCAGAACGGTGTGGCAGTGCAGTGTGTCAGAACGGTGTGGCAGTGCTGTGTGTCAGAACAATGTGTCAAAGCTGTGTGTCAGAACGGTGTGGCAGTGCAGTGTGTCAGAACGGTGTGGCAGTGCTGTGTGTCAGAACGATGTGGCAGTGCTGTGTGTCAGAACGATGTGGCAGTGCTGTGTGTCAGAACGATGTGTCAGAGCTGTGTGTCAGAACGGTGTGGCAGTGCAGTGTGTCAGAACGGTGTGTCAGAGCTGTGTCAGAACGGTGTGTCAGAACTATGTGTCGGTGTTGTGTGTCAGAGCGGTGTGTCTATGTTTCACAGTGAGGAAACAGGAGATCATCAAGGTAACAGAGCAGCTCATAGAAGCCATCAGCAATGGAGACTTTGAGAGCTACACGTAAGTAAACAGACCACATACTGCACCCATTCACTCACTGTTCACTCACTGTTCACTCACTGTTCACTCACTGTTCACTCACTGTTCCCTCACTGTTCACTTACTGTTCACTCACAGTTGAAGACATGTTGAATAATAATGACTATATAAAAGATCATGCACTATATAGTCAAAATGTGTCAAATATGTACATTGAAAACACAATGTTAAAAGCACTCTGTGTGTGTAACTAGTTCCACATAACATATGAGACAAATTGAGCAAACGCATCATTTTTAATATACAGTATTTTGCCTATGTTTTCTCATGTTGGAGTTAAGTTTGGATCAACTAAAAATCTTAAGTTCAGGTAACAAAAGTTGAGTAAACAAACAAAAAGTCTGTGGAACCAGTTACTTAATAATAATTAGTTGAAGCAACTAGATGGGTGTTTAAAAAAACAAGTGTTAGCTATTCAAAATGTTCAGTCCTATAAGGCCATATCAAGGCTGAGAAAATATCTATCTTATTGAGAACCTACCTCACACATTTATGGGAGCCTAGTATTTTTTATTTGAGGTGAAGTGCGACATGTAAAGGGCCTATACTCATTGATGCCAATTACAACAATGTTGACAATCAACACTCCAAACATATTGAGCAACACTGGATATTTTTGTGTGTGTTACTATTACTCGTTACTGTAGCCTATGCTATTAAATAAACTGTAGAATCAATCCACAATGGACTAGGACTAGAACATTCCGTGCCCCCAGCCGAATTGGAGTTGATGACAACGCAAAGATCGTCAATAACCTACAGAGCTGGAGACAAGCACATCCATGGAATGCCTTGAATGGCCAGTGAGTGGCCAAGCCCTCGTCACACGTACAACTTGTTTATTCATCAAAACCCAGCACTTTCACGGCACCGCCAGCTATTGCACTCATAATAACGGCTGTGAAAATAGCAAAAATATTTCGGACACACCCCTGGACCTATAGCACTACCTCCAGCGCTTAGATTTACCATAAATTACGTTTGTTAAAATAGATCCCTCTGTGTGAACCATATGAATAACAAGGCCATTGTATTTCATTCAACTCTAGCTGATGCAGCTCTGAGTAAACAGTAAATGTCTATATCCCAATAGCCTATCTGAAGTGTTTGAGTAGTGTGACCCTCCCACAAGCCCACTACACCGTGACAGATATAGTCCTATTCAGCAGCAGTTTGCCTCCAGACTTAGCATCCTGAGGGGAGTAACAACACCCCAGCCTGTCCGTCACTTGTCTGTCACATCTTGGAGCATCTGTTCAAATCCAAGGGAGTAAAATTCCCATCCAGGGCAGGAGGGATCGTTTTTGCTGTGGTTGTTATAGTTCCACAGTCATGATAACGCTGTCTGCCAATTACAAAGGCCTGGAAAGAATCTGCTCCCTGCACGCTCCACCCTTTAACAACCATTCAGCGATCTGCCATGGACACACGAAACACTGCCATTGTTCCACTGTCTCGAGTCACATGTGCCAAAATACTACGTGAGCAGTAATACTGCATGGAGGGTCAGCCTCGTCGCTTCACTGAAGCATTCCAAAGAGCAGTAACACTCCATGGAGGGTCAGCCTCGTCGCTTCACTGAAGCATTCCAAAGAGCAGTAACACTCCATGGAGGTTCAGCCTCGTCGCTTCACTGAAGCATTCCAAAGAGCAGTAACACTCCATGGAGGGTCAGCCTCGTCGCTTCACTGAAGCATTCCAAAGAGCAGTAACACTCCATGGAGGGTCAGCCTCGTCGCTTCACTGAAGCATTCCAAAGAGCAGTAATAATGCATGGAGGGTCAGCATCGTCGCTTCACTGAAGCATTCCAAAGAGCAGTAACACTCCATGGAGGGTCAGCCTCGTCTCTTCACTGAAGCATTCCAAAGAGCAGTAACACTCCATGGAGGGTCAGCCTCGTCGCTTCACTGAAGCATTCCAAAGAGCAGTAATACTGCATGGAGGGTCAGCCTCGTCTCTTCACTGAAGCATTCCAAAGAGCAGTAATAATGCATGGAGGGTCAGCATCGTCGCTTCACTGAAGCATTCCAAAGAGCAGTAACACTCCATGGAGGGTCAGCCTCGTCGCTTCACTGAAGCATTCCAAAGAGCAGTAACACTCCATGGAGGGTCAGCCTCGTCGCTTCACTGAAGCATTCCAAAGAGCAGTAACACTCCATGGAGGGTCAGCCTCGTCGCTTCACTGAAGCATTCCAAAGAGCAGTAATACTGCATGGAGGGTCAGCCTCGTCGCTTCACTGAAGCATTCCAAAGAGCAGTAACACTCCATGGAGGTTCAGCCTCGTCGCTTCACTGAAGCATTCCAAAGAGCAGTAACACTCCATGGAGGGTCAGCCTCGTCTCTTCACTGAAGCATTGCAAAGAGCAGTAATACTGCATGGAGGGTCAGCCTCTTCAACCCATGCTCTTTTTCTCTCCTGTTGTCTCACTGTCTCCATCCCTGACTCATATCTGTCTGCTTCTCTCTCTCTCTCTCTCTCTCACCCCTATAGTAAGATGTGTGACCCCAGTGTGACAGCATTTGAGCCAGAAGCTCTTGGTAATCTGGTGGAAGGCCTGGACTTCCATCGCTTCTACTTTGAGAACTGTAAGTTGCATTGCTCTCTCCTTGCCTTCCTCCCTCCCTCACTCCTACTATATCAATTTCAAAATTCAAATTTTACATTATACACAGACAGTTTCAAGCTACAGGAAACCTGTGTTGAATTGTTTGGGATATATCATCAAATCCCAGAGCTGTACACAGACAGGAGGGCTGCAAAACTCTTGCTATACAGCACTAACAACTCATTTACACTCCCAGTGAAGGGGGAGTATACATATTATACACACTATAGTACAATTAAGCAATAAGGCATGATGGGGTGTGGTATGTGGACAACATACCACGGCTAAGGGCTGTTCTTCCTGGATACAGCCCTTAGCCGTGGTATATTGGGCATATACCACAAACCCCCCAGAGATGCCATATTGCTATTATAAACTGGTTTCCAATGTAAGTAAGACAGTAAAAATAAATGTTTTGTCATACCTGTGGTATACGGTCTGATATACCACAGCTGTCAGCCAATCAGCATTCAGGGCTTGAACCACCCAGTTTATAATATATTTTTTGGAATATGCTTTAATAGTCCTTTATATGTGCTCCTAAGCTCTAGCTTATGATTTCCATAATAGGTGACAAAATGTAATTTCTATTTCATGAGATGTGGTTAGGATTACAGGAAGTTGTGGAGAACAGAACCTTGGGGCCATTATCTGTAAGTGAATGTAGTGTTCATTAGCTCCTACAGTGGCTGCAGACTGAATGCTTTTGGCTCATTGTGATGAGTAATGGATGAACCTGCTCCACTCTAATCCTCTCTTATCAGCCACTGTTCTCCCAGCGAGAGGAAACAGCTCCAATGGGCCTGATTGGACTGATTGGGAAAATGACAGAGCAAGGAAGAGAGAAAGAGAGGAAGAGAGAAATTAAAGAAGAGAGAAATGGAGAGAAACATAACGAGAGTGAAATTAATTAACCCTCTCAAATATTAATTCTGTAAAGCATTGGTAAAGGAACAGCATCATCATCAGTGAGAGAGACTATGGCATACCTAGTCATAAACCAGTGTGATAACTCCTTCAGTCATAGAATTACTTATTCATTGACTGACTGTTGTCTTGTGTGCATGTTACTCCTCCCCCAGTGTGGTCTAAGAACAGTAAGCCTGTCCACACCACCATCCTGAACCCCCACATCCACCTTATCGGGGAGGAAGCTGCCTGCATCGCCTATATCCGCATCACCCAGTACATCGACACCAACGGCATGCCCCGCACCGCCCAGTCTGAGGAGACACGCATCTGGCACCGCCGTGACGGCAAGTGGCAGATAGTCCACTTCCACCGCTCTGGATCACCCTCCGCCATCACCAAGTAAGCCAGTGTGGTGAGTGTCTCCTCACCTCTCCTCTACTCTCTATACTGGAAACACTCAGCTGGTGGGAGATGTATCTATTTAATATTGGCCTGCCATCTGGTGGAAGTTGTAGCTATTTAATATAGGCCTGACATCTAGTGGGAGATGTAGCTATTTAATAAAGGCCTGACATTATAACCTGCCCAGGGACTCCGGTTTAAAATTATCCGTCTGGCTAAAACCGGCACTTTTACTGAAACGTTGATTAATGTGCACTGTCCCTGTAAAAATAAAATAAACTCCAACTCAAACATCTGGTGGGAGATGTAGCTATTTAATATAGGCCTGCTATCTGGTGGGAGATGTAGCTATTTAATATAGGCCTGCTATCTGGTGGGAGATGTAGCTATTTAATATAGGCCTGCTATCTGGTTGGAGATGTAGCTATTTAATATAGGCCTGCTATCTGGTGGGAGATGTAGCTATTTAATATAGGCCTGCTATCTGGTGGGAGATGTAGCTATTTAAAATAGGCCTGCTATCTGGTGGGAGATGTAGCTATTTAAAATAGGCCTGCCATCTAGTGGGAGATGTAGCTATTTAATATAGGCCTGCCATCTAGTGGGAGATGTAGCTATTTCACGGAGGCCTGCTTGTACTCAATGCCAGAGATTCTGTAGCTGTACAGTCATAGGCTTCTGTAATAAGGGTCAGTTTTCTCTTATTCCCTACTATTTGTTGTTGAATGAGGTCAGGCAATCTCTCGTCTTCCCCTCTGACCCCAGCTGAGCTCTAGAGCAGGAGGGTTTGAGTGAGACGTCTGTCTGAGTGACTCCTGTGGGTTACCAGCCGGCTTCATGGGGACACAGAGGGACTCCCACCGACCGGCCTGAGGAACCACGAGCCCGCCCGCCCGCCCGCACGCCACATCTCATCTCTTTACTTGAAATCAGTTTATGTCTCCTCTCATATCCGTCACAAGCAAATCACATTAGGCTCACACTATGTCACGCTCTCATGTATGTATTGTATATGCTGTGTGTGTCAGGAACATTTTAGCCTTGTTATGCTGTCTCTCCGCTCGTTCTTCTCTGACCTTCTTGGTTCTTGTCATACTACAGTACTTGGCAGAGTCACAATTAGTACAAATGGATCTATGAGTAGGATTCAATCTGTAAAATATAGCCGAGGGAAGTAGGGATACTGAGTGTGCAGATTTTTTATAATCCCCACAAAATTTGTGAACTAGGCCTTTATTACTCCTGTTTGCAGAGCAGAGAAATCCCCCTCCCCTCAATAAAAATTATCCTCAGCCACACCCCCCACCCCCCTAAACATCTTCCCTCGGCTCTAAAGCGCTCGCAGTAATCGGCACCTACAGTTTTCCTTACACTTAAATGTTTTTATTCAACAATGCTCCCTCAACAATGCTCCCTCAACAATGCTCCCTCAACAATGCTCCATCAACAATGCTCCCTCAACAATGCTCCCTCAACAATGCTCCCTCAACAATGCTCCCTCAACAATGCTCCCTCAACAATGCTCCCTCAACAATGCTCCCTCAACAATGCTCCCTCAACAATGCTCCCTCAACAATGCTCCCTCAACAATGCTCCCTCAACAATGCAGTATATTGATATTTAATAATAACATTAAAAGTCCAGTCAGAAATAACGAGTAATAGTAATAGTAATAGTAATAGTAATAGTAATAGTAATAGTAATAGTAATAGTAAGATAAATATGTACATAATAGAACATAATACTGTACGTAGGAGAGCATCATAGCACTTCTTTAGGTTCTTCCAATGAGGACTGAGGGTATATACCATATATCTTCCTCACTTTTTATTGTTGTCAATACAAACCCCCTCTCGCTTGTTAGAGCAGTTGAACTTACTTGCAGCGGACAGTGTAAACTACAGTATTCTGCCTACTTCAGAGTAAGAAGCAATTTAAAAAGACCACTAACACTGCCCCAGGATTTTCTGCAATAAGTTAGATTGGTGTTTTTATACTAAACAGTGTGTTCTTCTGATAAGGATTTGTTGTGGATTTAAAAATGACAATTCATTTTAGAGACTTTGTTTTATCTATTTCGTCACTCTCCAGTGTTAATATCACTGTTTATTGATGTCCCATTCCCTCTATTTCATCACTCTCCAGTGTTAATATCACTGTTTATTGCATGCAAGTATATACATGAGCTTTGGATCTCTCTGCTTGTGTTTCTAGTTCTCAAATCTGTCAAATGTGATATTTCAGATGTACTCTCAGAGATGTATAAATACTTGTATATTTTTACTGTTCGAAGAATGTCAAAACGGGACAAAAAAGAACATGACATTGCCTCTTAACTGCAGTATGTTTCCCTGTGTGTTAATAATAAATGCCTCACAGAATATTTGATTGTGCGTTGAAAAACTGCCAGATAATAAATTTGATTGAAACAAAACGTGTTTACTATTGGCAGTTCAACACAGATGTATATCAAACTTTGTACTGTAAAGCAATTTGTGAAAAATCTGCTGAAAAGGATAAAAGATGAACAACAACAGCCAAATCCTCTGTGTATGCTTTCTAGAACTGATTCTACAGATTGAATACTTGTTTTATACAGTAGTTTAGTATTTTAGTGTAAATGGCCAGGCCTACAGCCTACTGGTTTAAAACGTCCATCACACTGCTGCTCTGATGTTGCTGTTTCTTTCCTGGCACCATTGAACGGAGCACATTGAGGACCTTATGGTACTGTATAGGAGTTATTGTAGGATTTATGTTATTCTGGATATGAGACGCTTACTTTATGTTATTCTGGATATGAGACGCTTTCTTTTTATTCTAGACATTTTATTATTCTGGATATATGCTTTCTTTCCTTTGAAGCATGCGAGTTTGTAATGTGCTCAAAGTTAGTGTGTCTGTTTTTGAAAATTATTTTCTGAAGGGTCAAAGTCATCATTTGCAATTGTTATATAATATACTGTGAATGTGGGTCTGTAAATAAAAACATTATAATGATAAGGTATTCCACATTTCTTTTAAATATTTTTCGGTATTTTTAATTTCATTTGACCTTTATTTAACTTAACTTTAAAGCAATCAATCAAATGTATTTATGAAACCCTTTTTACATAAGCCCATGTCACAAAGTGCTGTACAGAAACCCAGCCTAAACCCCCAACCAGCATGCAGTGAAGATGTAGAAGCACGGTGGCTAGGAAAAACTCCCTAGAAAGGCCAGAACCTAGGAAGAAACTTAGACAGGAACCAGGCTATGAGGGGTGGACAGTCCTCTTCTGGCTGTGCCGGGTGGAGATTATAACAGAACATGGCCAAGATGTTCAAACGTTCATAGATGACCAGCAGGGTGAGATAATAATAATCACAGTGGTTGTAGAGGGCAACAGGTCTTCAGACTTAGCAACATCAGGTGTGGTAGAGAGAGAGTCCAAAACAGCAGGTCCGGAACAAGGTGGCTCGTCCAGTGAACAGGTCAGGGTTTCATAGCTACAGGCAGAATAGTTGAAACTGGATCAGCAGCATGACCAGGTGGACTTGGGACTAAAAGGAGTCATCAGGCCAGGTAGTCCTGAGCCATGGTCCTATGGCTCAGGTCTTCCGACAGAAGAGAGAATGAGAGAGAAAAAGAGAAAGAATCAGAGAAAAAGAGAGAGAGAGAGAATTAGAGGGAGCATATTTAAATTCACACAGGACACCGGATGAGACAGGAGAAATACTCCAGATATAACAGACTGACTCTAGCCAACCCGGACAGGAAGATCACGTCAGTTACTCAACCCACTCAAGTGGGGCACCCCTCCTAAGGATGGCATGGAAGAGCACCAGTAAGCCAGCCCCCGTAATATGGTTAGAGGCAGAGAATCCTAGTGGAAAGAGGGGAACCAGCCAAGCAGAGACTGCAAGGGCGGTTTGTTGCTCCAGTGCCTTCCCGTTCACCTTCACATTCCTGGGCCAGACTACACTCAATCATAGAACCTACTGAAGAGATGAGTCTTCAATAAAGACTTAAAGGTCGAGACCGAGTCTGCGTCTCGCACATGGATGGGCAGACCATTTCATAAAAATGGAGCTCTATAGGAGAAAGCCCTGCCTCCAGCTGTTTGCTTAGAAATTCTAGGGACAGTAAGGAGGCCTGTTTCCTGTGACCATAGCGTACGTGTAGGTATGTACGGCAGGAGCAATTCGGAAGGATAGGTAGGAGCAAGCCCATGTAATGCTTTATAGGTTAGCAGTAGAACAGGAAGCCAGTGCAGAGAGGCTAGCACTGGAGTAATATGATAATTTTTTGGGGGTTCTAGTCAAGATTCTAGTAGCCGTGTTCAGCACTAACTGAAGTTTATTTAGTGCTTTATCCGGGTAGACAGAAAGTAGAGCATAGCAGTAGTTTAAAACCTCTTAAGGCTAGGCAGAATACTGCCCCCTTTGGAGGAATTGCGTGCCCATAGTAAACTTTTAAAAAATCTGTCCAAAATTGCTAATATATGCATATAATATTATTATTATTGGATAGAAAACACTCTAAAGCTTCTAAAACCGTTGGAATTATGTCTGTAAGTATAGCAGAACTCACAGGGCAGGCATTCTTCCAAACTAGTTTTGGGATCATGAAAGTTGGGGCAACTTTGACGTGATCGCCCCCACCCTTCCCAACCAGCTATGGATCTTTCTATGTCTTCCACTAGATGTCCTCTTTCAGTAGAGTGTTTAATCGTTCAAATCCCGCGAGTTTTGGCCCTATGGGAGTGAATTGAGTGCGTGTCGCGAGAAAATACCTGTGCGTTAGGGCGCGAATTGGTCCCATTCATTCCTTTGATCCAGCACTCCGGAGGAGAACTAACAATGACCGGTTGAATTGAAAATTGTTTTGTACGTTTAGAACATCCTAAAGCTTGATTCTGCACTTAGTTTGACCTGTTTAGTCGACATATAATATGTAATTTTGAAGTTTTGATGCACAACTTTTCGGGACCAGAGGAAATTTTGGGTGCATTTCAGCTGATATTGTTAGCAGATGCTAATACAAAGACACAAGACTTGAAACCAAACGATGTTTTGGGTAAGTATGAACCCTTCCAGTACATTCTGAACGAAGACCATCAAAGGTAAGGGAATATTTATGCTGAAATTGTGTGTTTCTGTTGACTCCAACATAGCGGAGAAATATTGCTTATGTCTGAGCGCCATCTCAGAATATTGAATAGTGAGCGATTTCTGTAACGTTAAAAAGAAATGTAACAAAGCGATTGCATTAAGAAGCAGTGTATCTTTCTAACTATATGTAGAACATGTATATTTAGTCAAAGTTTATGATGTCTATTTACGTTATCTTGCGGCGCTATCTATATTTTCTGCGGACATTTTTCAGTATTTTCTGAACATGAATTCAATGTAAATGGACATTTATGGATATAAATGGCATATTATTGAAAAAAAAAGTACTGTGTAACATGTCCTATTACTGTCATCTGATGAAGATTTTCAAAAGGTTAGTGAATGATTTATTTTTTAATCCTGCTTTTATAATTTTATATTTTCTGGGACAAAATGGCTGCCACTTGTCTTCGTTTCGGTGGTGGTCTAATATAAATATGTGGTGTGTTTTCGCCGTAAAACATTTAAAAAATCTGACATGCTGGGTAGATGAACAAGGTGTTTATCTTTCATTTGAGGCATTGGACTTGTTAATGTGTGGAGGTTAAATATTTCTAAGAATATTTTTGCGTTCCATGCGCCACGTTCCAGCTGAACGTGGGAGGGGTCGTTCCCAAAAGGGAACCCTCACCCGTCAACAGGCTAATCTAGAAGCGGCAAAAGCATGGATACATTTTTCTCATCATTTTTGGATAGAAACTTTCGGATTTTTGCCATGTTACGTAGATGGAAACAGTCTTGATATGTGTGGTGGTTCATTTCTGTATTATCAAATGAGGAGAGACAAACTTCACACCAGTCAGAGTTATACTGAAACTACATTTTTAATAATAAGAGTTTGCAATAGTAAAGATCCACCACCTAAGTAAACATAACAACCCACAGATATTAAGAACAGTTCACAAATGCCAGATAGCATTCACTATAAATGATCGTTCAGTTTGGTCCGTAAGACGAGGTTCTAATCTCGTTCCTGGTACTTCATAGCACAAAAACACTAACTCATCCAATAGCATAACTCAATTGTCAACTCTAGATACTCCCATCTCAAGTAAAACCCTTTCTTGACCCCACTCCTGGACAAGCTCACTGAGGGGAGTGAGCCTCTAGGTCATACACTATCCCAGGATAAGTGCAATATCAGAGAGGACATACAATGGTTCCAGACACTGCCATACACCTCCCCCAATGCCAAAGGAGGGAGTGACTTGTGCACAGACATTGTGGAGACAAGTAATTGGTTCCCCATTAATCACGCCATCCCTTCACATGGTTTAAGAATAGGTAAAGACACATTCACATATGAAAACCATGTTCCATCCTGTCCTCTTCCCTTTCTGATATTCTGCATAACACCAGGGATATGTGAAAAACAGCCTGACCTCTCCTCGCTCTGGGCCCCAAATGACTGAGCCCCAGCTGAGGGAGGAAGTGCAACTGGCAACACCAGAGTCCAAAGGGATACATTCTAATAACAAGTATATCACATAAGCATATTATGCAGATAAGACAGGTCTTTATTGCAGTGAGATTGCTAAGGCAAATGTTTAGATTTGCCCAACCTAGATTAAGGCACAGACATGGTCTCAATGGTGAGAGCTGAGCTGACTACACTGACTGTGCTAGTGGCAGACTCCACTAAGCTGGCAGTCTGGCCAACACCCTGTCTCATTGTGGAGCTAGGGGAGTTAGAGACCTGTCTATGTTCGTAGATAAGATAACCCCTCCAGCTAGGATGGAGTCCGTCACTCCTCAGCAGGCCAGGCTTGGTCCTGTTTGTGGGTGAGTTCCAGAAAGAGGGCCAATTATCTACAAATTCTATCTTTTGGGAGGCACAGAAAACAGGTTTCAACCAGTGATTGAGATGTGATACTCTGCTGTAGAGCTCATCACTCCCCCTAACTGGGAGGGGGCCAGAGAAAATTACTTCTCTTTCTAGCTGATTTACATGCTGAAGCTGTGTTGCGCTTGGTAACCTCTGACTGTTTCATCCTAACATCGTTGATAATATGGATAACAATATCCCTGTACTCTCTACACTCACCAGTTTTAATCTTAGCCAGCACCATCTTCAGATTAACCTTAACGTCAGTAGCCCTGCCCCCTGGTAAACAATGTATGATCGCTGGATGATTCGTTTTAAGTCTAATACTACGGGTAATGGAGTGGCCAATAACTAGGGTTTTCAATTTGTCAGAGCTAATGGTGGTAGGCTTCGGCATCTCAGACCCCGTAACGGGAGGAGGAGAGACCAGAGAATGCTCGACCCTTGCCTAACGATTGTCTCTGAAGCTGGGCTTGCAGCATGTCTATCCTCGTCATAAGGCGATCGTTCTCCTGTATATTGAATACAGCGAATGCAATTAGAAGGCATAATGTCAATGTTACAACTAGCTTCGACTGGTGGAGATCCTGACGAACTACGTCCAGATAAAGCGTCCGGGGTGAAAAAAGTTTAATGGAAAAAGTCGAGCAAGGCAAAAAATTTAACGGTAATTAAAAAGTAAAACCTGTAAAGTTGTCAGGTAACAAAGGTTAGCAACAAACTGCACAGCAGCACGCAAACAAGAAGTAAAAGTGTGTCTGTTTTGAATTGTTTTTATCTAAAGGGTCAAAATCGAAATTTGCAATTATTCTATGATATATTGTGAATGTGGGTCTCTGAATGAAAACGTATATGTATGTAAAGGTATTGCAAAAGTTTTACAGTGTTTCAGAGTTTCAGTAATGTGATCTATACGTCTTCAAGCATAGTATTATTTGAAGTTATAGAATTTATTTGATTATGAAGACACTTCCTGTCGCTGTGGAAGATTGTAACTTTCTTTGACCTTTTAAAAGCGTAAGGCAACTTGATGTTGTCTGGGCTCCCTGCTTGTGACATTAAAACCCTGCAAGCTCCTCCATACCTTCAGGCTCTGCTCAAACCCTACAAACAAAACTGAGTTATTCGTTCTGACACCTCTGGTCTCTTGGGACACTTCAGGAGGGCAACTCCTGGTCAGCCCAGTCCAAGTCAATGTCCTGGCACCCCAATGTTGGAACCAGCTTCCACCTGAAGCTAAGATAGAAGAGTCCCATCTTCTGAGGCCTCATCCTAGTCGAAGTGTATTTTAAAATATCCCACAGCACCACTCCTCGACCCCCCCCCCCCAAAAAAAGCCTTTGTAAATTAACAATCACATTAGACTATTTTTCCCCTTACAAGCTCTGACTTTACTGAAAGCGACTTTATTGAAGAAAAAATGACTTACGATGACGGTGGTATGTGGTTGTCCCACTTAGCTATCTTAAGCCCAGGCTTCCCGCTAGGGGACAAATTCCGGTGAAACTGGAGGGCCCGCAATTCAAATAGATAAACATAAAAATTACGGATATACATTTAGGTAGAAATAAGTGTCTTATATCGGTTGAAAGCTTAAATTCTTGTTAATCTAACTGTCCGATTTACAGTAGCTATTACAGCAAAAGCATGTCATGCGATTGCTTGAGGACGGTACCCCATCAATTCACAAATAGAGATTAAATATACACTTACTTTCTGAAAATCTTCCTCTGATTTGTCATCCAAAGGGTCCCAGCTATAATATGTAGTGTCGTTTTGTTAGATAAAAGTTTAGTTGGCGCCATCGAGTTGAGAAATCCAGTCGTTCAACATGCAGACAGGAATCTGAAAATCTACCCCTAAACTTTGTTCCTACAAGTCAAAATATGTTTCTATTTACTCATCAGATACCCTAAAATGATATTTCTTACAGAAAGTAGTATGTTCAATGGGAAACCTGCATCCTGTCTTTATAGCACACAAACACAAATTTCCAAGAATGTGTCCTTCTACTAAAACTGATATTTCTTGATTATTTTGGAAGTTACAAGCCTGAAACCTTGAACATAGACTGCTGACACCTTGTGGAAGCCATACGAATTGCATCCTTGTAGCTAACTTCCAATATGCACTTATACTCACCATTCTAAGAGGATGGTCTCTCTCAAATAAACATTCAGGTTGGTTTTTCTTTGGATTTTCTCCTACCATATCTATTGTGTTATATTCTCCTACATTACTGTAACATTTCTACAAACTTCAAAGTGTTTTCTTTCCAATGGTACCAATTATATGCATATCATGGCTTCAGGGCCTGAGCAACATGTAGTTTACTTTGGGCTCGTCATTCAGGCGGAAATTGAGAATAAAGGGGCCTAGCCCAAAGAAGATTTATTAAAATGAATGCACTAACTGTAAGTCACACTGGATAAGAGCATCTGCTAAATGACTAAAATATCAAATGTAAAAAGCCTATTGAGTGAGATCTGTTTTCTCAAAGCATTATGGCATTTCTCTTCAAACTGCTCCATCCGTTGAGCATGGCAAGTTTCATGAAACCACTTCTGAGAGATGGCACTTTGGTGCTCCACCCACTCTGTTTTCATGTTTATGTCTACAGTATCTGATGTTCTTCCTGTGTTGAGAGCTAGATGACAGTTAATGTTGTTTTGAATGAAACACCAGAAAGTAGAAAATCTTGTTATTACATGTAAACCTACTCATTCAAGGGGTTTTCTTTATTTGTACGATTTTCTACATTGTAGGATAATGGTGAAGACATGACAACTATGAAATAACACATGGAATCATTTCATAATCAAAAAAGTGTTAAACAAATCAAAATCTATTTTATATTTGAGATTCTTCAAAGTAGCCACCATTTGCCTTGATGATAGCTTTGCACACTTTTGGCATTCTCTCAACCAGCTTCATGAGATATTCACCTGGAATGCATTTAAATTAACAAGTGTACCTTTTAAAACTTAATTTGTGGAATTTCTTTCCTTCTTAATGCGTTTGAGCCAATCAGTTGTGTTGTGACAAGGTAGGGTTGGTATACAGAAGATAGCCCTATTTGGGAAAAGACCAAGTCCATATTATGGTAAGAACAGCTCAAATAAGCAAAGAGGAACGACAGTCCATCATTACTTTAAGACATGTAGATCTTTCAATCAGGAACATTTCAAGAACTTTTAACGTTTCTTCAAGTGCAGTCGCGAAAATCATCAAGCACTATGATGAAACTGGCTCTAATGAGGACCGCCACAGGAAAGGAAGACCCAGAGACTGCGTGAATCAGGCCTTCATGGTTGAATTGATGCAAAAAAGCCACTACTTAAGGATACTAATAATACGAAGAGACTTGCTTGGGTCAAGAAACACAAGCAATGGACATTAGAAGGTGGAAATCCGTCCTTTGGTCTGATGAGACTACATTTTTGGTTCCAACCGCTGTGTCTTTGTGAGATACAGAGATGCTGAACAGATGATCTCCGCGTGTATAGTTCCCAGAGTTGTGGGGGTGCTTTGCTGGTGACACTGTCAGTGATTTATTTAAAATTCAATGCACACTTAACCAGCATGGCTATCACACCATTCTGCAGCGATACACCATCCCATCTGGTTTGCGCATAGTGGGACTATAATTTGTTATTCAACATGACAACGACCCAACACAGCCCCAGGCTGTGTAAGGGTTATTTGACCAAGAACGAGAGGGATGGAGTGCTGCATCAGATGACCTGGCCCCCACAATCACCCGACCTCAACCCAATTGAGATGGTTTGGGATGAGTTGGACCACTGAGTGGATAAGGAAAAGCAGGCAACAAGTGCTCAGCATATGTGGGAACTCCTTCGAGACTGTTGAAAAAGCATTCCATGCGAAGTTGGTTGGGGAATGCCAAGAGTGTGCAAAGCTGTCATCAAGGAAAACGGTGGCTACTTTGAAGAATCTCAAATATAAAATACATTTAGATTTGTTTAACTCTCCATATGTGTTATTTAATAGTGTTGATGTCTTCACTATTATTCCACAATGTAGAAAATAGTAAAAAATAAAGAAAAACCCTTGAATGAGCAGGTGTGTCCAAACCTTTGACTGGGACTGTGTCTATGTGTACATTGCCTTCGGAAAGTATTCAGATCCCTTGACCCTTTTCACATTTTGTTAAGTTACAGCCGTATTCTAAAATGGATATAAAAAAGGAAAATACCCAGCAATCTACACACAATACCCCATATTGACAAAAGGGAAAACAGATTTGCATAAATTACAAAACCTAGAAATGCCTTAATTTTATAAGTATTCATACCCTTTGCTATGAGACTCGTAATTGAGCTCAGTTGAATCCTGTTTTCATTGATCATCCTTGAGATGTTTCTCCAACTTGACTGGAGTCCATCTGTGGTAAATTCAACTGATTGGACATGATTTAGAAAGGAACACACCTATCTATATAATGTCCCACAGTTGACAGTGCATGTTAGAGCAAACACCAAGCCAATAATCGAGGGAATTGTCCGCAGAGCTCCGAGACAGGATTGTGTTGAGGAACAGATCTGGGGAAGTGTTTGCATTGAAGGTCCCCAAGAACACAGTGGCCTCCATCATTATTAAATGAAAGAAGTTTGGAACCACCAAGACTCTTCCTAGAACAGGCTGCCCAGCAAAACTGAGCAATCGAATAGAAGGGCCTTGGTCAGGGAGGTGACCAAGAACCCGATGGTCACTCTGACAGAGCTCTAAAGTTCCTGTGGAGATGGGAGAACCTTCCAGAAGGACATCCATCTCTGCAGCACTCCATCAATCAGGCCTTTATGGTAGAGTGGCCAGACAGAAGCCACTTCTCAGGCACATGATAACTCACTTGGAGTTTGCCAAACGGTACCTAAAGCCTCTCAGACCGTGAGAAACAAGAGTCTCTGTTCTGATGAAAACAAGATTGAACTCTTTGGCCTGAATGTCATGGAGGAGCACCATCCCTACAGTGTAGCATGGTGGTGGCAGCATCATGCTGTGGAGATATTTTTCAGTGGCAAGGACTGGGAGACAAGTCAGGATCGAGGCAAAGATGAACGGAGCAAGGTACACGGAGATCCTTGATGAAAACCTGCTCCAGAATGCTCAGGACAACGCAGGAGTGGTTTCGGGAGAAGTCTCTGAATGTTCTTCAATGGCCCAGTCCGAACGAACATCTCTGGAGAGACCTGAAAATAGCTGTTCACCAACGCTCCCCATCCAACCTGACAAACCTAGAGAGGATCTGCAGAGAAGAATGGAAGAAACTTTCCAAATACCGGTGTACCAAGATTGTAGAATCATACCCAAGAAGACTCGAGGCTGTAATCTCTGCCAAAGGTGCTTCAACAAAGTACTGAGTAAAGGGTCGGAATACTTATGTAAATATGAAAAAAATATTTAATACATTTTAGGATAAGGCTGTAACGTAAAAAAACGTGTAAAAAGTTGAGGAATACTGAATACTTTCGGGAAGCACTGTATACATGGAAACACTCCAGGTTACTATTAATTGCATGCAATTGATGATATTTTGTGATTATAATGGAAAATTATATGGTTGAACATATATGAACGCTTTGCTGGTTTGCCGGCGTCACTAGTCCTGGACTAAAAAGCTATTTCAATAGACATTCTATATGGATAATGTTTTTTAATTTGAGGACTAGACTTAATCTCTGTCCGGGAAACTGGCCGATACAGTATTAACCTTCCCAAGTTACCATTACTAACGAAACAAATCTTTACAACAAGAAAAAAGACAAACTGTATTGAATTTTGAAATATATTTTTCCAAAAAACAAATACCAACATTGGGAACTATTGTCTCTACAATGATTTTGATAATGGTTGTATTGGATCAGACAATTTAATTTGTTTTTCTTTATTTTATTATCTTTCCCATTGCAGTTGATTAGGATTAAAGTTAGTGACCTTTTAATTGTGTTCCTTGGATTATATTTTAGATATTTAATTGACTCTATTCATCCACCTCACCTCTGGACAATCATCATTAAATAATATGGCAGTAAATGCATACCAACACGTTAAGTGGAATAAAATATGAAGTTTGCAAGCAGGCACAGTATACTTGTGGTTTTCTGTTCACACTAGGTATGCACTGCTTACAAAAGTGTCAAAGTCTGTCTGTCACCCTGACAAACATGCACATTGTCTTCTCTACAAGCCTGTCTTTCATTTGTAGAGTATCAGCACATTATGATCAGTTCACGACAATTCACTCAGTATTTATGGTAGTGCTCCTGTGAGACTTCTACTAAATGTCACTTGTCTTGTGCAGCCAGAAGAGAAATGGATCCTGTGATTACTATAGTTCTGGTGGTGGCAGCAGCAGCAGCGCAAGGTGAGAAATTATATTACACAGAACAGAGGCCTAGCCAAGACTTAATAAGACACTAACAACAATTTGAACATGTTCTGCTAATCAAATTTACATTTATTAGATAATATAGTTATCAAATGTACACAAAATAATAATAATAATCATATATATATACACGAGTGGGTCCACTAATAACAAGTGTTAGATAAATAATACATAACTGAGATACATAAAATGTTTGCTTTGCAAAAAAGTTTTTTTTTTCTTTGTATTATCTTTTACCAGATCTATTGTATTATATTCTCAAACATTCCTTTCACATTTCCACAAACTTAAAAGTGTTTCCTTTCAAATGGTACCAAGAATATGCATATCCTTGCTTCTGGGCCTGAGTTAAAGGCAGTTAGATTAGGCTATGTCATTTTATGTGAAAATTGAAAAAAGGGGATCCTTAAGATCTCGGACAGAAGAATGAAGAACTGACTTTTTCTGACATAACATACTGTAGGTACAGCAGATCCCCATATTGTATTATTGTATGGGGCACTTTTAAATGTGCCTTTAGGGGGCATGCAGTTACAATAATAATTTTTAAAACCAAAGCAATTTAGGTCAAAAGAGTTCCTATTAACAAAGTAAATAGAAGTACTAATTGTACAGATATATGGCAATAAAAACTGAAACATAGAAGCACAGAATAAGTTAGAGGAAATACCAAAATAAATGGAGGAACCTATTCAAGAAAGACCAAGTGTAATATATTATAAACATTTATTGGGAAAAATGCACCAAATTATTTGTTTATATTCAAACTAGAATTGCTAACAAAAATAATTTACATAAACTTGTTACAAATGACAGTGTCACCCATGATTCACCAAACAATAATTTGAAAGAGGAAGCAGAGTACTTTAAGCACGTCTTCATTTCAGTCTCCTCCATCTCAATTAACCAATTTTTTTTTTTAATGTAAAATTGACAGCTGTACAGAAAGACTAATGTGAAGGCCAAATTGGAGACGAGGAACTTCTTGATGCAATTAAAGCCTTTAAATCTGGGAAAACTCCAGAGCTGGATGGAATACCAGTTGAGGAAGAACAATCCTTTTTTGATGTTCTCAGAGGATGTTTATTGCATGTTTTACAAACTCCTAGAAAAATGGTAGATTACCAGATACTCAACAAGGACTGATTGAATTATTAATCAAACAGGACCCAAGTGGTAAATATAAAGATCCAGTCCATTTAATAATGTGGAGGCCCTTTACACTTCAGTGTTGTGATGCAAAAATTATATTAAAATGAATAGCGCATACAATTTAAAAGGTATTGTCGGATAATATTCATCCATATCACAGGATTTTAACATGGACGATACATTGGAGATAATATAAGACAAGTACTGGAAACGATGGAACACCATGAACATTCTGGGAAACCAGGCCAGGTATTCACAGCTGACTTTGAAAAGGCTTTTGATAAAGTACGACTGCAATTTATATATAAAAGCCTGGAATATTTCCATTTTTGAGAATCTCTTATAGAATGGGTTAAAGTTATTTATACTGTAAAATAGTAAATAATGGCTACTTCTCTGAAAGTGTTCAACTGTCAAGAGGACTAAAACAAGACTGTCCACTATCGGCATATCTATTTATTATGGCAATCGAAATGTTTGTTATTAAAATCAGATCCAACAATAATATCAATGTGCTAGAAATCCAGGGTTTGAAAACCGAGGTGTCAATTGTACGCCAATGATTCATGTTTTGTTTTAAATCCAAATTCTGGATCCCTCCACAGCCTCATAGAGGATCTAGATACTTTTTCTAACCTCTCTGGATTACAACCAAATTATGATGAATGTACGATATTACCTAGTGAATCACAAAAAAAACACATTTACATTACCATATAGTTTACCAATAAAATGGTCTGATGGTGACGTGGACATACTCGGTATTCATATCCTGAAAGAAAGAAATGATCTCACTACAATATGTTACTTGGAGATTATTTCACATGATAGGGGCCTGGGAGGAAAAGACAGATTTACCCAACTCTGTGGATACACGTGGAGACCCCATCATTAACCAACCCTGTGATCTACTGTTCTAATCCCAGATTCTATATTTCAACAATCATGTTAAGTAAATTGGTATCTTATTGACTAAGGCTTTATAAAGAAAAACAGCATAATGAAGTGACCTACGTGTTTTTAGCGAAGTCCAACCAACTTTATGATGAAGGATACAGGGTGTCAAAACTGTCAGATGTTATAAAACTAACTGTTCTATGATAAATTGTGTCCAAGGGCTTCAAAAACACTGGTAGCTGCATTCATGTATTTAATATCACCATAGTCTAAATCAGGAATAAATGTAGACTGAATGATCTGTTTTCTACAATTTAATGAAAGGCAAGCCCTATTCCTATAGAAGAAGCCCAACTTAATTCTTAATTTCTTGACTAACTCGTCAATATGCTTTTTAAAAGACAGTTTTTCTTCAATCCAGAAATACAATACCTGTCTATTTGTGGAAGAATCACCTTGACTAACTCTTTAGTCATATCTCAGTTTACCTTGTTTATGGCCTTGTTGTTTATGGCCTTTATGGTCTACACATAGCGACATATTCTTTTAATTATATGAGAAAAGAAGATTCAGTTTTATTTGAAACAGCAGGCCAGACAAAATAAAACGGGCCTATTCATATAATGAATATTAATTTGGAGTGCAGAAATGATTAAATATTAAAGCATTAGACCTTTCACTAAAGGCTTTAGTCATACAAAAGTTATTCTTAAATCCAAACTGGTTCTCTAGCAGATCAGTAAGAATGTCTCCCATGTTCAAGAATGTCCTTTTGCTGTCCCCTGGGGAATGGAGTGTGGAGGTGTATGCTGTATAGTGTTTGTCTGTCCCTACACTAAGCTTGTCCCCATATCATAACATACTGACCTAAGATCATTGCTCCACAGTTAGTGCCAAGGCCTGTAATCTCTCTCACAAGAATGGAACTCATCACTGCTATGGGGCTTTGGGAGAGTCTTTGTCCTTACAGCTGGCTGCAGACAACAGTAATGAAGAAATACAATTGAAAAAAGATTTTACTCGTATTCTGCACTTCAAAACTGGAGAAGACAGGAAATCTAAATTGCATCAGAATTATGTGAATCGCTCTGAGTTAATTTATAATGGAACATTCAGACTGGACAGAGTTATAGAAGAAGACAGCGGAGATTACCAATTGGAAATACATAATTCGGAGGGAATACTGTTGCGCAAAGTCAACATGCTACTTGAGATACAAGGTACTGTTTAATTATTTTGTTTGGCTAAAATACTTCATGAATCCTTTTCTTGGTGAGGGGTATTTCGGAAAGGTCAACAGGATGTTAGTACTTCAATCGGTTTGTACTGTAGGACTTGGCAGCAGTAGTACAACACATAGAGAGTATATTGTTACCTCATACAGTACTTTAGATATAATGTTTTAATGAATCAGAGTTAGGGTATTTTAGTGATCTCTTGTGTTTGTGTCTGTCAGCCCCGGTGTCAGAGCCAGTGTTGTCTCACCTCTGTCTGCCTCATGGAGAAACCGTGGTCACATGCTCCTCAGAGGGAGATGGTCTTCAGTACAGCTGGACCCTGAATGGCCAGAATCTGACCAGAAGTGTAGCCTATGACCACTACCAGAACAGTGTCATCATACTGAAGAGTGATGTGACAGAAACCCTGACCTGTATGGTTCAGAATAAAGTTAGCACCAGCAACTCTACTATTCATCTACTGGCCTGTCCAGGTAATGTCAGGACAGTTGACATCATTCCCACCTTTTGAATTAAGAGTACAACTCTGTTTCATTTACATGGTCAACAAGTGTTGTGAACTGATGTTTTCTTTCTAGTTGTCTCTTCCCAGTTTCCTTCAGTAGCTGTGACAGTGTCTGTGGCTCTGACTGTTGGAACTCTCACACTTCTTGCACTGTGTGTTGGTATTAACCATCTATGCAAGAAACAAAGATCCAGATTTGATAATTCAGGTACAATTTTCTAGGCAATTTAGTTTCAAGTCCAGAACGTTTTAAATGTTGAATAAACATGACATTTTGTTTAATGTCCAGATTGTACAATAGCTTTTTTCTTTTCATATTTCAGAACGCTGTGACGAGGTTGTTGTTTACGCTGATGTGAAAATAAATCAAGCAAGGAAGCAGAGGCCCCCAGACACAGAGACGGTGGTATATGGACAGATCAAAATGGCTGTAAACCCAGACGTGGCAGGAAGCCCATAGACTCAAGGGTAGACATTTTACCACATGTAGCTTTGTAAAGCAGTAAAAAGACAAGGGATGAGTGAACATTATGTGGATGCACTGATTGAGTAGATGAGACAGACCATCAAACTTAAAGACTAGTGTCAAATGAACACATCAAGATGACATCATGCATCATGTAAGGTATGCTAGGAAGATGCACTGCATGTAGTTTTGAGTTTGTTAACATGAATTACTGTCTCATTTTGTATTGTATACTGTACAATGGTATAACAATTTTAAAGTATTTTGTAACTTTTCTTTAAAACCATAATATCAATGTTTCTCTATTTCAATGTTAGTGAACAAGTGAACGAATGTGAACATTTCCTGTAAACTCAGCTGCAATATCATACTGTAAATGTAATGCTTTCTTTCTTTTTAGGCATCCATGTTGTTGCACCAATGTCTATT
Organism: Oncorhynchus mykiss; assembly: GCF_013265735.2. NCBI lineage: Eukaryota > Metazoa > Chordata > Actinopteri > Salmoniformes > Salmonidae > Oncorhynchus > Oncorhynchus mykiss. The sequence goes on from NC_048593.1 coordinate 35,670,349, forward strand.
TGAGATCATATACTCATTTACAATTGTTATATAATATATTGTTAATGAGGGGTTTTAAATTAATAAAGGCTTTGTACATCTTTTACATTGTTTAAAGTATTTAGAGATATTCATGTATGATTTTTACATATATTGTTGCCATGAAAACATGATATGGATAACAAAATAAAATATAATGTAGTTGCATATAAAAAAAGTTTTGTAAACTCATCTTTCTCACAGTGTACTTACCCTTGCATGCTTTGTTATGGAGGTGTGAAGTCCCCTGGTGAGACATTAGAGATCACCATCATTGTAAAATATTGGATTGTTAGAATGTGTAACTTCAAAGTGCACAATATTTAATTGAATCGTTCCTTTTGAATATAAACCAGACAATGTCTCCCTGTAAAAAGAGACTCTTCTTGAAGTTATTGTGTACTGTATGACACAAACAGACCAACAGACAGTCAAAGAGAGACCATAATAGTGAAATGATTGACCATAGAGTGTACTTGCTTTGCATAAAAGTAATGTGACGTTTCATGCCCTTTTTGATGACATCATACAAACAAACATTTAAAGTCGTCCTAAGGAAACATAACTAGGAAGACACTGATGTTGTAGGAATAGTAACATTATGGGCATTCAGGTTAAAACGTGCTTATACTGTGAGTCTAATTATTTACATTTCTGTTGTTGTCTGGAAGCTTAAAATGAAAGGTGTGTCAGCCAATATTGTATTGTGGTCACTGTGCGGAGGTCAAACTAACATCACAAACTGTAGTTCAAACTGTTTTCATATTGTAAAGAAGAGGATTTATGATAGGCATGAGAAGAGCATAGCAGAGAGGAATGTGCACAGGCAGAGCCCCCACAGACCACAGCAAAAACAAAATAAATACAATCCCCTCCTGGGTAAAATTGATGCGAGCAATGAAGCAATCAAAGAAGTGACCTGTGACCTGCTGTGACTCATTCATTTCATTCTCGAAAAAGTCAACTATTTTTCCTCTACATTTAGACTTTGGTAAGTTCATTTTGTCAGTATTTGTGTGAATTAATATTTTCTCCGTCAAATTAATCTGTGTAATAATAAAATGACTGAATGTGATGACCCACAACAGATGTTGATACTTGTGGAAGATTATGGTTTTTACTCAAGTCAGTACTGCTGACACTGACAGATGGTCCAAAAATCCCTTGTTTTCATCAAACTACATGGTAGTGAATAATACCTCACAATGTGTAATAAGTTACAACTTCTGTTCTTCAAACAGGTACTTGTGGTTGGGAGTTCACACCAAGTAACGTGTGACACAAAGAAGTGTGACACGCCAATAAGTTGTGCTGTCAACAAGCTTGTCTTTCATTTATAGTGCTTCTAAAAATGCAATGTAAACATTTTATATTAATCCTGTTGCTTAACCCTTGTGTTGTCTTAAGGGTCAAAAATTACAGCAGAGAAAAAACCCTAAATGAGCTTTTTTCAACTTGAAATGTGATGACTTTTCCTGGAGTGACCCCAACATTAGAAAAAGTTAAACATGGGCTTTGAAAGCTGCACACCACCAGGGTTCAAAGATTGTATTAGGGTCATTTTTCACCTGGCAGTTATTAAATAATTTACACACCACAAAGACACACAGATTCTGTGTGCTGCTGATTGAACTCAGACAGAACTAAAACTTTATTGTGCATGTGCAGCATCTCCCCTCCACGACCCCACACATGACTCAAGTTCACAGACAAAATAAAAACCATTTCAGACAAAATAAACATTTCTTGAAAGTATTGTTTACTAATGGGGAATGCAGTCAGAGGCTATAAAGGTGCTGCAGATGACAGTCACCCCAGTTCTCTCTTTGCTGAAGCCATGAGTCCAGATTTCAGTGCCCAACAGGTCGTAGATCAATTTTTTCAGATGTCCAGGAGGAACAAGAGAACAATGATTTAGAAGAGGAGGAGGTATCTGAAGAAGAAGATGGGGAAGAATACAACCCAGAGCACGATGCATCATCTTCAGATGAAGAAGAAAATTATTGTCAAAGAACAGCAACAATAACATGATCCTTGTCACCAGATGACAACCAGGGCAGGATGGCAGCACAACATGTCATAAGGATGACCCCAGGGCCCACAAGACATGCAGTTGCCCATTCCCAGGACATCGTGTTACGGTTTTCTTCTGGTGAAAGAGAGGAGGACCAAAATGCAGCGTGGTTATCTTTATACATCTTTAATGAAAGATGAAAAATTAACATTATACAAAAACAAGAACCGTGAAAAACCGACAACAGTCCTAACTGGTGCAAAACACAGAGACAGGAACAATCACCCACAAAATACCCAAAGAATATGGCTGCCTAAATATGGTTCCCAATCAGAGACAACGATAAACACCTGCCTCTGATTGAGAACCACTCCAGGCAACCATAGACTTACCTAGAATACTTCACTAAACACAATCCTATAACCTACAAAAAAAACCTAGACAAAACACACCACATAAATCACCCATGTCACACCCTGGCCTGACCAAAATAATCAAGAAAACACAAAATACTAAGGCCAGGGCGTGACAGTACCCCCCCCCCCCCCCCCCCCCCCCAAGGTGCGGACTCCCGGCAGCACACCTAAACCCATAGGGGAGGGTCTGGGTGGGCGTCTGTCCACGGTGGCCTCTCTGGCGCTGGATGTGGACCCCACTCCATCATAGTCTTTGTCCACCTCCTTAGCGTCCTTAGATTGGCGACCCTCGCCGCCGACCTTGGCCTACTAATCTTAATGAAGGGCCCCACTGGACTGAGGGGCAGCTCCGGACTGAGGGACAGCTCAGGACTGAGGGGTAGCTCGGGACTGAGGGGTAGCTCAAGACTGAGGGGTAGCTCAAGACTGAGGGGTAGCTCAGGACTGAGAGGAAGCTCAGGACTGAGAGGAAGCTCTGGCAGATCCTGGCTGACTGGTGGTTCTGGTAGATCCTGGCTGACTGGCGGTTCTGGCAGATCCTAGCTGACTGGTGGCTCTGGCAGATCCTGGCTGACTGGCGAATCCTGGCTGACTGGCGGCTCTGGAGGATCCTTTCAGACTGGTGGCACTGGCGGATCAGTCGTCCTGGTCCCTTTGCAGAAAAAGCATGATGTTTTCATCCCCATGCTTCACAGTAGGTATGGTGTTCTTTGGATGCAACTCATCATTCTTTGTCCTCCAAACACGACGAGTTGAGTTTTTACCAAAAAGTTATGTTTTGGTTTCATCTGACCATATGACATTCTCCCAATCTTCTTCTGGATCATCGAAATGCTCTCTAGCAAACTTCAGATGTGCAGGGGGACACGTCTGGCACTGCAGGATTTGAGTCCCTGGCGGTGTAGTGTGTTACTGATGGTAGGCTTTGTTACTTTGGTCCCAGCTCTCTGCAGGTCACACACCGTTCTTGTCATCATTTTGACTCCACGGGGTGAGATCTTGCGTGGAGCCCCAGATCGAGGGAGATTATCAGTGGTCTTGTATGTCTTCCATTTCCTAATAATTGCTCCCACAGTTGATTTATTCAAACCAAGCTGCTTGCCTATTGCAGATTCAGTCTTCCCAGCCTGATGCGGGTCTACAATTTTGTTTCTGGTGTCCTTTGACAGCTCTCTTGTCTTGGCCATAGTGGAGTTTGGAGTTTGACTGTTTGAGGTTGTGGACAGGTGTCTTTTATACTGATAACAAGTTCAAACAGGTGCCATTAATACAGGTAACGAGTGGAGGACAGAGGAGCCTCGTAAAACATAAGTTACAGGTCTGTGAGAGCCAGAAATCTTGCTTGTTTGTAGGTGACCAAATACTTATTTTCCATCATAATTTGCAAATAAATTCATTAAAAATCCTACAATGTGATTTTCTGGATTTTTTTTCTCATTTTGTCTGTCAGATTAAGTGTACCTATGATGAAAATTACAGGCCTCTCTCATCTATTTAATTGGGAGAACTTGCACAATTGGTGGCTGACAAAATACTTGTTTTGCCCCACTGTACATATTACCTCAATTACCTTGACACCGGTACCCGCTGTATAGAGCCAGGGGGTACTATTGTTATTTACTGCTGCACATTAATTGTTTGTTATTCTTATGTCTTACTTTAAAAAAAGAAAAAATCTTAAAACTACATTGTTGGTTGCTTGTAAGCATTTCACTGTAAGGTCTACTACACCTGTTGTATTCAGCGCATGTGACAAATTGTTAGAGTAATTCTAAATTCCTATATGCTTTGTAGCCAAAACCAAATTCACACTCTCTCTATTTCATAATAAGTTGTAAATTTATCAGTTATGCATGAAATAGATCGAGACCAGTCTTAAAAGTCAGGTAACAGCGTTTAATTCAAGAGAGTACTGGTACATACACATTTTTCCACAGGTTATAAACTGAAAATGACGTCAGCGTTTTCTAAATGTTCTATCTCTTCATGACACTAGTAGAGAGGCCCTATAGTTCTCGAGCCTTCCCTCCTCGCCTGAAGCCAAGGTCAGTCATTGTAAATCAGCATTCTAGACAGTCTGGCGATAGTCCGTCCCTGCCATCTGGAGATAGTTCATTCATTTGTACAAAGGAACAGACCGTCATTGTTACTAAACTCCTGACTATATTATATACAATTGGGAATGGGAGCAAGAGAGAAAATTCATATATGTACAGTACATAATAGCGTTTGGACTAGTCAGTCCTGATTGAAATGTATACATAAATAGTCATCATTGATAAAAATTCCCTTAACAACCCATTGTGGCCGGAGAGGGCACACTTCCGGTCGTTGCTAGATGAATTCATCTGGGAGTCGAGAGGGCAGGCGGAACACTCCTCGGTCACCCCAGGTGAGTCAGCATCACACTCTCCCAGAGCTTCCTGTTGGACACATGTTTTTGTTAATCTGTTTCCTTAAGTTTTTCCCCTCTCTCCAGCATAAGGCAATAGTCGATTCAGGCGCAGCGGGGAATTTTTTAGATCGCGGACTCGCTCAGAGGTTGAGGGTTCCGTTAGTTAAGGTAGACCCCCCCTTCCCCGTGCACTCCTTAGATATTCGACCGTTAGGGTCAGGGCTGGTCAGGGAGGCCACGATTCCTCTGGAGATGATTACGCAGGGGAATCATAAGGAACGGATTAGTCTGTTCCTTATCGATTCAACTGTGTTTCCGGTGGTACTGGGGATTCCCTGGCTGGTTATTCACAATCCTAAAATTTAGTGGAGACAGGGAGCTCTCCAGGGGTGGTCTAATGAGTGTTCAGGCAGGTGTTTAGGAGTTTCCATCGGTGCGACAACGGTGGAGAGTTCAGACCAGGTTTCCACCGTGCGCATTCCTGCTGAGTATGCCGATGTGGCTATCGCCTTCAGTAAGAAGAAGGTGACCCTATTACTACCCCATCGACAGGGGGATTGCGTGATAAACCTCCAGGTAAACGATGCACTACCCAGGAGTCACACGTATCCGTAAAAAAAACAACAACATTATTCTAAAAATAATACATAAAAATAAATAATAATCCCCACAGAACTGTATTACTCCTGTATGAATGGAGAACAATACTTGTCAGCAGAGTGGAGAAACCCCGCTCAACATAAATTATTCTCATCCACATCCCTCGTAAGACTAAAACGTTCTCTGGTGTATTCCAGAGTTGGTAATCCACTACCACATGATCATGGCGCCTCAAGAGCACAGTTAACGTAGATAACAGAGGAAACCATACTTTCCCTTCACAGGTTTAAATTATTAAATGGCTGACTGTTGGTCTGAATAGTCACTTACCTCATGTGATGATATGACTAGGGCAACAAACTGCCATTTCTTTGCTTTGATACCATACACAAATACATGGTACCATGTTGTTGAAACAGGTATATTTAACATCAAATCAAATGTTATTAGTCACATACACATTTTACAGCAGGCATCAAATGTACAGTGATTTGCTTATTTGCTAACTCCCTCAACAATTCTCCCTCAACAATGTAGTACATTTCTTTATATTATATGTAACACTTCCTTTGTTATTTTCTAGATTGGTGACCCTTTCTGTCTTTATATTATTCTGGATTGGTGACCCTTTCTGTATTTATATTATTCTGGATTGGTGACCCTTTCTGTCTTTATATTATTCTGGATTGGTGACCCGTTCTGTATTTATATTATTCTGGATTGGTGACCCGTTCTGTCTTTATATTATTCTGGATTGGTGACCCGTTCTGTCTTTATATTATTCTGGATTGGTGACCCTTTCTGTCTTTATATTATTCTGGATTGGTGACCCTTTCTGTCTTTATATTATTCTGGATTGGTGACCCTTTCTGTATTTATATTATTCTGGATTGGTGACCCTTTCTGTATTTATATTATTCTGGATTGGTGACCCTTTCTGTCTTTATATTATTCTGGATTGGTGACCCGTTCTGTATTTATATTATTCTGGATTGGTGACCCTTTCTGTATTTATATTATTCTGGATTGGTGACACTTTCTGTCTTTATATTATTCTGGACATGTGATGCTTTCTTTCTTTTGAGGCATGCACGTTTGTAATGTGCTGAAGTAGATGTGTGTCTGCTTTATTTATTTTTTATCTAAAGGGTCAACACTGAAATGTGCAAATATTATATAATATATTTTGAATGTGGGTCTGTAAATCAAAACATATTATTATGTAAAGGTATTGCAAAAGTTTTACAGTGTTTTAAGTTATCAGAGTTTCAGTAATGTGATCTATACGTCTTCAATCATAGTATTATTTGAAATTATAGAATTGATATGATTATGAAGACACTTTCCTGTTGCTGTGGAAGATTTCTTTCTTTTACCTTTTTTAAAAAACGTTGACTTTTTATGTAAAATCATAATATATATCAGCTGATGTAAGAAGGGCTATATAAAATAATTTTGATATTGATTTGATAAGGCAACGTGCTGTCGTCTGGGCTCCCCGCTTGTGCCATTAAACTCCTGCAAGCCCCTCCATACCTTCAGGCTCTGCTCAAACCCTACAACCCTGAGTTCTTCGTTCTGACACCTCTGGTCTCTTGAAGAAAAAATCACTTACTATGACTGTGATATGTGGTTGTCCCACCTAGCTATTTTTTATTATTGTTTTATTTCACCTTTATTTTACCAGGTAGGCTAGTTGAGAACAAGTTCTCATTTACAACTGCGACCTGCCAAGATAAACCAAAGCAGTGCGACACAAACAACAACACAGAGATACACATGGAATAAACAAACATACAGTCAAGAACACAATAGAAAAAGTCTATATACAATGTGTGCAAATGCGGTAGGATAAGGGAGGTAAGGCAATAAATAGGCCACAGTGGCAAAATAATTTCAATATAGCAATTAAACACTGGAGTGATAGATGTGCAGAAGATGAGTGTGCAAGTAGAGATTCTGGGCTGCAAAGGAGCAAAATAAATAACAGTATGGGGATGAGGTAGTTGGATGGGCTATTTACAGCTATGTACAGGTGCAGTGATCTGTGAGCTGCTCTGACAGCTGGTGCTTAAAGTTAGTGAGGGAGATATGAGTCTCCAGCTTCAGTGATTTTTGCAGTTTGTTCTAGTCATTGGCAGCAGAGAACTGGAAGGAAAGGCAGTCAAATGAGGAATTGGCTTTGGGGGTGACCAGTGAAATATATCAGCTGGAGTGCGTGCTACGGGTGGATGCTGCTATGGTGACAGGTGAGCTGAGATAAGGCGGGGCTTTACCTAGAAAAGACTTATAGATGACCTGGAGCCAGCGGGTTTGGCGACGAATATGAAGTGAGGGCCAGCCAACGAGAGCATACTTGTCACAGGGGTGGGTAGTATAGGGGGCTTTGGTGACAAAACGGATGGCACTGTGATAGACTGCTTCCAATTTGCTGAGTAGAGTGTTGGAGGCTATTTTGTAAATGACATCGCTGAAGTCAAGAATTGGTAGGATAGTGAGTTTTACGAGGATATGTTTGGCAGCATAAGTGAAGGATGCTTTGTTGCAAAATATGAAGACGATTCTAGATTTAATTTTGGATTGGAGATGCTTAATGTGAGTCTGGAAGGAGAGTTTACAGTCTAACCAGACACCTAGGTATTTTTTGTTGTCCACATATTCTAAGTCATAACCATCCAGAGTAGTGATGCTGGATGGACGGGTAGGTGTCGGAAATCATCGGTTGAAGAGCATGCATTTAGTTGTACTTGCATTTAAGAGTAGTTGGATGCCACGGAAGGAGAGTTGTATGGCATTGAAGCTCGTCTGAAGGTAAGTTAACAGGGTGTCCAAAGAAGGGCCAGAAGTTTACAGAATGGTGTTGTCTGCGTAGAGGTGGATCAGAGAATCACCAGCAGCAAGAGCGACATCATTGATGTATACAGAGAAAAGAGTCGGCCCGAGGATTGAACCCTGTGGCACCCCCATAGAGAGAGGTGCGGACCACAGGCCCTCCGATTTGACACACTGAACTCTGTCTGAGAAGTAGTTGGTTAACCAGGTGAGGCAGTCATTTGAGAAACCAAGGCTGTTGAGTCTGTCGATAAGAATGTGGGGATTGACATATTCGAAAGCCTTGGCCAGGTCGATGAATACAGCTGCACAGTAATTTCTCTTATCGATGGGGGTTATGACATCATTTAGGACCTTGACCGTAGCTGAGGTGCACCTATGACCAGCTCAGAAACCAGATTGCATAGCAGAGTTGGTACGGTGGGATTCAAAATGGTCAGTGATCTGTTTATTAACTTGGCTTTCGAAGACCTTAGAAAGACAGGGTAGGATAGATATAGGTCTGTAGCAGTTTGGGTCTAGAGTGTCTCCCCCTTTGAAGAGGGGATGACCGTGGCAGCTTTCCAATCTTTCAGGATCTCAGACAATACGAAAGAGAGGTTGAACAGGCTAGTAATAAGGGTTGCAACAACTTTATTGGATAATTTTAGAAAGAGATGGTCCAGATTGTCTAGCCCTGCTGATTTGTAGGGGTCCAGATTTGGCAGTTCTTTCAGAACATCAGCTATCTGTTGACTGGGGTAGGGGTAGCCACGTAGAAAAATGCCTATTGCAATTATCAATTATCGCGGATTTGTCGGTGGTGACAGTGTTTCCTAGCTTCAGTGCAGTGGGCAACTGGGAGGAGGTGCTCTTATTCTCCATGGACTTTACAGTGTCCCAGAACTTTTTGGAGTTTGTGCTACATGATGCAAATTTCTGTTTGAAAAAGCTAGCCTTTGCTTTCCTAACTGCCTGTGTATATTGGTTCCTAACTTAACTGAAAAGTTGCATTTCGCGCGATGCTAATGCAGTACGCCACAGGATGTTTTTGTGCTGGTCAAGGGCAGTCAGGTCTGGAGTGAACCAAGTGCTAAAGAATCTGCTAAATGAGTGAAATGTCAAATGTAAAAAGCCCATTGAGTGAGACCTGTTTCCTCAAAGCAGTATGGCATTTCTCTTCAAACTGCTCCATCCGTTGAGCATGGCAAGTTTCATGAAACCACTTCTGAGAGATGGCACTTTGGTGCTCCACCCACTCTGTTTTCATGTTTATGCCTACAGTATCTGATTTCCTTCCTGTATTGAGAACTAGATGACAGTTAATGTTGTTTTGAATGAAACACCATAAGGTAGAACGTCTTGATATTACATGTATAGTACCAGTCAAAAGTTTGGACACACGTACTCACTCATTTAATGGTTTTTCTTGATTTGTACTATTTTCTTCGTTGTAGAATAATAGTGAAGAAATCAAAACTATGAAATAACACATGCAATCATTTAGGAACCAAAAAGGTGTTACAAAATGTTTTTTTAAATTTGAGATTCTTCAAAGTAGCCACCTTTTGCCTTGATGACAGCTTTGCACAATTTTGGCATTCTCTCAACCAGCTTCATGAGATAGTCACCTGGAATGCATTTAAATTAACAGGCGTGCATTTTTTAAATGTAATTTAAGGGAATGTATTTCCTTATTAATGTGTTCGAGCCAATCAGTTGTGCTGTGAGAAGGTAGGGGTGGTATACAGAAGATAGTCATGTTTGGAAAAGACCAAGTCCATATTATGGCAAGAACAGCTCAAATAAACAAAGAGATACGGCAGTTCATCATTACTTTAAGACATGAAGGTCAGTGAGAGAAAAATACATTTTAACGTCCCTTCAAGTGCAGTTGCAAAAACCATCAAGCGCAATGATGAAACTGGTTCTAATTAGGACCGCCTCAGGAAAGGAAGACCCAGAGTTACCTCTGCTGCGGAGGATAAGTTCATTCCGTTATTTCAGCCCAATAAATGCTTCACAGAGTTCAAGTAACAGACACATCTCAACATCAACTGTTCAGAGGAGACTACGTGAATCAAGTCTTCATGGGCGAATTGCTGCAAAGAAACCACTACTAAAGGACACTAATAATAAGAAAAGACTTGCTTGGGTCAAGAAACACAAGCAATGGACATTAGACCAGTGGAAATCTGTTTTTCGGTCTGATGAGTACAACTTTGAGATTTTTGGGTTACAACCTTTGTGTCTTTGTGAGACGCAGGGTAGGTGGGCGGATGATCTCCACATGTGTAGTTCCCACTGTGAAGCATGGAGGAGGAGATGTGATGGTACCTTGCTAGTGACACTGTCAGTGATTTATATATAATTCAATGCACACTTAACCAGCATGTCTATCACAGCATTCTGCAGTAATACGCCATCCCATTTTGTTTGCACACAGTGGGACTATCATTTGTTATTCAACAGGACAATGACCCAACACACCTTCAGGTTGTATAAGGGCTATATGACCAAGATCGTGAGGGATGGAGGACTGCATCAGATGACCTGGCCTCCAGAATCACCCGAACTCAACCCAATTGATTTGGGATGAGTTGGACTGCAGAGTGAAGAAAAAGCAGCCTACAAATGCTCAGCATACGTGGGAACTCCTTCAAGACTTTTGAAAAGCTTTCAAGGTGAAGATGGTTGAGAGAATTCCAAGAGTTTGCAAAGCTGTAATCAAGGCAGAAGGTAATCAACCTTGAAGAATCTCAAATATAAAATATATTTTGATTTGTTTATCACTTTTCAGGTTACTACATGAATGTAGTAATATGTGTTATTTAATAGTTTTGATGTCTTCACTATTATTTTACAATGTAGAAAATAGTAAAAATAAACAAAAAACCCTGACTAGGTGTGTCAAAACGTTTGACTGGTACTCTATGTATATGTACAGTGTCTTTTGAAAGTATTTCAACCCCTTGACCTTTTCCACATTTTGTAAGGTGACAGCCTTATTCTAAAATGGATCCCCCCCCCCAAAAAAAATAAAAAAAATAACCAGCAATCTACACACAATACACCATAATGACAAAGCAAAAACAGGTTTTTAGTAATGTTTGTAAATGTAAAAAAAAATAATTCAGAAATGCCTTATTTGCATACGTTCGCAGACCCTTTGCTATGAGACTCGAAAGTTGTCCTGCATGCCAAGCTTCTCGTCTGGAGGAAACCTGGCACCAACCCTACGGTGAAGCATGGTGGTGGCAGCATCATGCTGTGGGGACATCTTTCAGCGGCAGGGACTGGGAGACTAGTTAGGATCAAAGCAAAGGTGAACAGAGCAAAGTACACAGAGATCCTTGATGAGAACCTGCTCCGGAGTGCTCAAGACCTCAGGCTGCGGTAAAGGTTCACCGTCCAACAGGACAACAACCTTAAGCACACAGCCAAGACAATGCAGGAGTGGCTTCGGGACAAGTCTCTGAAAGTCCTTGAATGGCCCAGCCAGATTCCGGACTTGAACCCGAAAGAACATCTCTGGAGAGACCTGAAAATAGCTGTGCTGCAACGCTCCCCATCCAACCTGACAGAACTAGAGAGGATCTGCAGAGAAGAATGGGAGAAACTCTCCAGATACAGATGTGCCAAGATTGTAGCGTCATACCCAGGAAGACTTGAGGCGGTAAACACTGGCAAAGGTGCTTCAACAATGTACTGAGTAAAAGGTCTGAATGCTTATGTAAATGTGATATTTCAGGTTTTTTTTATACATTTGCAAAAATATTATAAAAACCTGATTTCGGTTTGTCCTTATGGGGTATTGTGTGTAGATTGATGATGGGGTAAAAAAAAAAAGTCAAGGGGTCTGAATACTTTCGGGAAGCACTGTATACATAGAAACACTATAAATTGCATGTATTGGATCAGATAATTTAATTGGTTTATGATTATTTTATTATCTTAATTCCTTTGCAGTTAATAAGGATTAAAGTTAGTGACCTTTTAATTGTGTTCCTTGGATTATATTTTAGATATTTAATTGACTCTATTCATCCACCTCACCTCTGGACAATCATCATTAAATAATATGGTAATAAATGCCTAACATCAAGTTAAGCGGAATAGAATATGAAGTTTGCAAGCAGGCACAGTATACTTGGGCTTTTCTGTTCACACCAGTTATGAACCTGCATGCAAAAGGGTCAAAGTCTGTCTGTCACCCTGACAAACATACACATTGTGTTGTCTACAAGCCTGTCTTTCATTTGTAGAGTTTCACCACATTATGATCCGTTCACGTGATTTCACTCAAGTATTTATGGTAGTGCTCCTGTGAGACTTCTGCTAAATGTCACTCGTCTTGTGCAGCCTGAAGATAAATGGATCCTGTGATTACTATAGTTCTGGTGGTGGCAGCAGCAGCAGCACAAGGTGAGACATGATATTACACAGAACAGAGGCCTAGCCAAGACTTAATAAGACACTAACAACAATGATGCTAGTATTTGAGCATGTTCTGCTAATCACATTTACATTTATTAGATTATATAGTTATCAAATGTACACAAAATAATAATAATAATCATATATATACACGAGTGGGTCCACTAATAACAAGTGTTAGATAAATAATCAAGAACTGAGATATATAAAATGTTTGCTTTGCAGAAATGTGAATGCTTGGTATTGCATTAATGTTATATTTTACACCTTCAGGCTTACATTAATGCATCACAGACATACACTTACACACTTGTTACAAAACCGATTAACTAGCCTGCTATTATTGGTGTAATCGTAAGTTTAGGGGTCTTTGAAAATATATATAATAATTGATCAAGCCTTCAAGCAATACTAGACTCTATTATTATGGTGGGAGATTATAATATGGTTTTAAATACCTCAATGGACCGTAAAGGAAATCACACTACAATCTATCACCCTCATGCATTTAAGGAAATCACGCATTTCATGGATATATTGGAACGAGTGGATATATGGAGGCTTACCTATCCTGACCTAGTGAGATATACATAGAGTCTCAATCAATCTTGACTACTTTCTTATGTAATTCTCGTTCACAAAAAGTTTAAAAAGTGTTGATAGGGAAAGAATGCAGTTGGACCATCAAATAATTGGCATACACATTACTCTTACAGAATTTCCACGTGGGTTAGGATATTGGAAATTTAATCAAAGCCTATTTGAAAACTTGTTTTAAACTAGGACAGAAGAATGAAGAACTGACTTCTTCTGACATAACATACTGTCGGTACAGCAGATCCCCTTATTGTATGGGACACTTTTAAATGTGTCTTTAGAGGCAATGCATTTCAGTACTCATCTATAAAACAAAAGCAATTTAGGTCAAAAGAGTTCATATTAACAAAGTAAATGGAAGTACAATTTGTACAGATATATAGCAATAAAAACTACCTGTAACGATCTTCTTCATCTGATGAGGAGTATGAAAAATCGGACCAAAACGCAGCGTGGTAAGAGTCCATTTTAATGAAATATAACTGAACACTGAATACAAAATAACCAAAGTGAAACAATGAAAATCGAAACAGTTATGTATGGTGAAACACAGACACAGAAAACAACTACCCACTACCCATAGTGGGAAAACAGGCTGCCTAAGTATGGTTCTCAATCAGAGACAACGATTGACAGCTGCCTCTGATTGGGAACCATACCAGGCCAAACACATAGAACTATAACACACAGAACACACATAGAATGCCCACCCCAACTCACGCCCTGACCAAACTAAAATAGAGACATAAAAAAGAAACTAAGTTCAGGACGTGACACTACCATAGAGGCACAGAGTATGTTGGAGGAATTACTAAAAGAAATGGAGGTACCTATTCAAGAAAGATCAAGTGTAATAAAAATCCCCCCAATATTTTTCATCTTCAACATTTATTAATCATGTAAAATTATCAGCTGTATAGAAAGACTAATGTGAAGGCCAAATTGGAGAGCAGGAACTTCTTGATGCAATTAAAGCCTTTAAGACTGGGAAAACTCCGGGTCTGGATGGATTACCATTTGAGGTATACTTATCTGTTTTTGATGTACTCAGAGGACCGTTATTGTATGTTTTAATCACTCCTATAACAATGGTAGATGATCAGATATTCAACATTACATTATTACTGAAACAGGACCCGAATGGTAAATATAAAGATCAAGTCAATAAAAAATTTGGAGGACCCTTACTCTTCAGTGTTGTGATTCAAAAATGATATTACAAGGAATAGCGCTTAGAATTAAAAAGGTATTGTCGGACATTATTAATTCTAGTCACACAGGTTTTTAACATGGACGATACATTGGAGATAATATTAGACAAGTACTGGAAACGATAGAACACTATGAACAATCTGTGAACCAAGGCCAGATATTCACAGCTGACTTTGAAAAGGCTTTTGATAAAGTACGACTGCAATTTATATATAAAAGCCTGGAATATTTCAATTTTTGAGAATCTCTTATACAATGTGATAAAGTTATTTATAGTGTAAAATAGTAAATAATGGCTACTTCTCTGAAAGTATTCAACTGTCAAGAGGACTAAAACAAGGCTGTCCACTATCGGCATATCTATTTATTATGGCAATCGAAATGTTTGTTATTAAAATCAGATCCAACAATAATATCAAGGGGCTAGAAATCCAGGGTTTGAAAGCCGAGGTTTCAATTGTAAGCCAATGATTCATGTTTTCTTTTAAATCCACAATCTGGATCCCTCCACAGCCTCATAGAGGATCTAGATACTTTTTCTAACCTCTCTGGATTTCAACCAAATTATGATAAATGTAATACTATATTACCTAGTGAATCACACACAAAAAAAATTACATTACCATATAATTTACCAATAAAATGGTCTGATGGTGACGTGGACATACTCGGTATTCATATCCTGAAAGAAAGAAATTATCTCACTACAATATGTTACTTGGAGATTATTTCACATGATAGGGGCCTGGTAAGAGATTTGCCTAACTCTGTGGATACACGTGGAGACTCCATCATTAACCAACCCTGTGATCTACTGTTGTAATCCCAGATTCTATATTTCAACAATGATGTTAAGTAAATTGGTATCTTATTGACTAAGGCTTTATAAAGAAAAACAGAATAATGAAGTGACCTACGTGTTTTTAGCGAAGTCCAACCAACTTTATGATGAAGGATACAGTGGTGTCAAAACTGTCAGATGTTATAAAACTAACTGTTCTATGATAAATTGTGTCCAAGGGCTTCAAAACACTGGCAGCTGCATTCATGTATTTAATATCACCATAGACTATAACAGGAATAAATGTAGACCGAATTCTGTTCCTATAGAAGAAGCCCAATTTAATTATTAATTTCTTCACTAACTCGTCAACATGCTTTTTAAAAGAAAGCTTTTCGTCAATCCATAAAGAAAATACCTGGCTCTTTGTGGAAAAATTACCCTGATTAACTCTTTAGTCATATCTCAGTTGACCTATTTGTTTATGGCCTTGTCTACACAGGGGCCTGTTCATATAATGAATATCAATTCTGTAAGGGATTTTTTACCTATAATGACTAATTATTTATACATTTCAATCAGGACTGACTAATCAGAACACTAGTGTGTTACTGTATATGTACTAATCAGAATACTATATATGTATGAGTTTTCTTTCTTGATCCCAGTACTGAAGATAATGTGTGTGTGAATGTGGTCAAGAGTTTAGAACAATGACGGTCTGTTCCTTGGTACAAATGAATGAACTATATCTCCAGACTGACTAGGATGCTTATCTACACTGACTGACCTTGGCTCTTGGCGAGGAGGGAAGGCTTGAGAGCTATAGAGCCTTTCTACCAGTGTCAAGAAGAGACGGAACATTTAGAAAACGCTGACGTCATTTTCAGTTTATAACCTGTGGTAAAATGTGTGTGTACTCAGTACTCTCTTGAATAAAGGCTGTTACTTGACTTTAAGACCAGGCTCTGTCCATTCCTATAAAATAAGGGTCTTACAAATTCTTATGAAATGACAAAGTGTTTAATTTTAATTGGGAGTTAAAACAGAGGAATTAAATTCCTTCAACAAATTCAGACTGCAGAAATTATTACATATTCAAGCATTAGACCTTTCACTAAAGGCTTTAGTCATACAAAAGTTATACTTCAATCCGAACTGGTTCTCTAGCAGATTAGTAAGAATGTCTCCCATGTTCAAGAATGGCGTGTTGCTGTCACCTGGGGGAATAGAGTGTGGAAGTGTATGCTGTATAGTGTTTGTCTATGTCCCTACACTAACCTTGTCCCCATATCATAACATACTGACCTAACATATTTGCTCCACAGTTAGTGCCATGGCCTGTAATCTCTCTCACAAGAATGGAACTCATCAATGCTATGGGGCTTTGGGAGAATCTTTGTCCATACAGCTGGCTGCAGACAGCAGCAATGAAGAAATAACATTTAAAAAAGATCTTACTCGTATTCTGGACTTCAAAACTGGAGAAGACAGGAGACCTAAATTGCATCAGGATTATGTGCATCGCTCTGAGATCTTTAACAATGGAACATTCAGACTGGACAGAGTTATAGAAGAAGACAGTGGAGATTACCAATTGGAAATACATAATTCGGAGGGAATACTGTTGCGCAAAGTCAACATGCTACTTGAGATACAAGGTACTGTTTAATTATTTTGTTTGGCTAAAATACTTCATGAATCCTTTTCTTGGTGAGGGGTATTTCGGAAAGGTCAACAGAATGTCAATATTTCAATGTGTTTGTACTGAAGGACTTGGCAGCAGAGAGAGTTTATTGTAAACCTCTCTGGGATATGTGGCCAAGAGAGCGCCAAATTCAAATAAATTACTATAAAAATCAAACTTTCATTAAATCACACATGCAAGATAGCAAATTAAAGCTACACTTGTTGTGAATCCAGCCAACATGTCAGATTTCAAAAGGCTTTTCGGCGAAAGCAAACGATGCTATTATCTGAGGATAGCACCTTTGTAAACAAAGAGAAAAATATATATACAGTGCCTTGCGAAAGTATTCGGCCCCCTTGAACTTTGCGACCTTTTGCCACATTTCAGGCTTCAAACATAAAGATATAAAACTGTATTTTTTTGTGAAGAATCAACAGCAAGTGGGACACAATCATGAAGTGGAACGACATTTCTTGGATATTTCAAACTTTTTTAACAAATCAAAAACTGAAAAATTGGGCGTGCAAAATTATTCAGCCCCTTTACTTTCAGTGCAGCAAACTCTCTCCAGAAGTTCAGTGAGGATCTCTGAATGATCCAATGTTGACCTAAATGACTAATGATGATAAATACAATCCACCTGTGTGTAATCAAGCCTCCGTATAAATGCACCTGCACTGTGATAGTCTCAGAGGTCCGTTAAAAGCGCAGAGAGCATCATGAAGAACAAGGAACACACCAGATAGGTCCGAGATACTGTTGTGAAGAAGTTTAAAGCCGGATTTGGATACAAAAAGATTTCCCAAGCTTTAAACATCCCAAGGAGCACTGTGCAAGCGATAATATTGAAATGGAAGGAGTATCAGACCACTGCAAATCTACCAAGACCTGGCCGTCCCTCTAAACTTTCAGCTCATACAAGGAGAAGACTGATCAGAGATGCAGCCAAGAGGCCCATGATCACTCTGGATGAACTGCAGAGATCTACAGCTGAGGTGGGAGACAACAATCAGTCGTATATTGCACAAATCTGGCCTTTATGGAAGAGTGGCAAGAAGAAAGCCATTTCTTAAAGATATCCATAAAAAGTGCCGTTTCAAGTTTGCCACAAGCCACCTGGGAGATACACCAAACATGTGGAAGAAGGTGCTCTGGTCTGATGAAACCAAAATTGAACTTTTTGGCAACAATGCAAAACGTTATGTTTGGCATAAAAGCAACACAGCTGAACACACCATCCCCACTGTCAAACATGGTGGTGGCAGCATCATGGTTTGGGCCTGCTTTTCTTCAGCAGGGACAGGGAAGATGGTTAAAATTGATGGGAAGATGGATGGAGCCAAATACAGGACCATTCTGGAAGAAAACCTGATGGAGTCTGCAAAAGACCTGAGACTGGGACGGAGATTTGTCTTCCAACAAGACAATGATCCAAAACATAAAGCAAAATCTACAATGGAATGGTTCAAAAATAAACATATCCAGGTGTTAGAATGGCCAAGTCAAAGTCCAGACCTGAATCCAATCGAGAATCTGTGGAAAGAACTGAAAACTGCTGTTCACAAATGCTCTCCATCCAACCTCACTGAGCTCGAGCTGTTTTGCAAGGAGGAATGGGAAAAAATGTCAGTCTCTCGATGTGCAAAACTGATAGAGACATACCCCAAGCGACTTACAGCTGTAATCGCAGCAAAAGGTGGCGCTACAAAGTATTAACTTAAGGGGGCCGAATACTTTTGCAAGGCACTGTATTAACCAAAAGGAGGGACGTTGGTCCGAAACAAAAGATGACTGTTAAATATCTTAATTTTATGATTGTGTGATGTTTACAGTGTTTGTTATCTTTTGCAATATTGTGTGTTTGCCATCCATTCTCCTTCATTTGCTGCTGACTTGGGATTGTACTTTATCTGGCAATGTCAGTGTTAAATGCTAAACGTAGGAGAGAAACATTGATGAACATGATAGCTTAACTTCCTTGAAATATCATACTTTTTAAACTTGAAAAGCTATTTTACAAGGATGTTATATTATCAGATGTAAATATAATTTATTCAATATATTTGTTTGATAAATAATCCTCCTCAGTTTCTCTTTGAGTAACAGCATACACAAACTGCAGCAAAAGTACTCCCACATGCAACAAGTAAACAGCAGATTCATTTATGCATTGAAGTTATGCAGTTATGCATTGAAACAGAAAAACACTCACATGAGTATGTACTGTAAATATCCCCAGCATTCATGCCTCACCAGAACTCTCATCTTCCTTTAGATGAGTTTACTCAGGTTACAGTAAAGTTAGTAGCAGAAGTGCTTCTTTCAGGAAAGAGGAAAAAGGCATCATGACCTCTGTTCAGACCTGATGCATTCTCAAAACCTATGTATAGCTTACTCATACGATTGAGGCCCAGTTTAATTGCTTAGATACCTGTCCGCAAATAGAAAACATCTCAGTTGTAACCAAACTAGCAAGATGTGTTTTTCAGTAGTCAGTCGTTGCAGTGCATGTTCTCAGCAGAAAGAGCTGTGGTAAAGGTGGTGTCGTGTATTTGGCTATGCCGGATTAATTGATATGACATGCTATTCTATAAAATAATTTCTCTGTAATTAATATTACCTGATTGAGTAAATGTAATTAACTAGAAAGTCGGGGCACCACAAAATAATATTTATAGAGCAGTTATCTTCCAAATAAACTCTTAAAGACCTAGTAATATTTTACATCAATAGCAGTCAATATTAATCGTCACCTTATTTCAGTCTCATCTGAAAGTTGTAAATTCTTGGTTATCTTCACGAACCCTGGCTAACAAGTTGAATCAGCAATACAAAATTGGGTTTAATTATTTATTTACTAAATACCCAACTAATCACACAGAATTACATATACAGAGAATTAATCATAACTTGATTACAAATTACGTCATAAAGGAAAACGTCCCTAGCGGACTGAACAGATATGACAGCTGGTTACCCAAAGAAAAGGGGGATGGGTTTGAGTGAAAGAGCGGGAAGACTGAAGGTCAAAGGGAGAAGCGATGTCTCTATCGGGCCGTAGGCAACTACGATATCGTAAATACAGGATCTTATGCATTCTAAATTACCGCTCATTTGGAAAAGGAAAATGCAATAAATATTTACTCAGAGCTGCGCTTTGGTAGGTTGGTGGTAGATGGAAGGCCGTGTTGCCCAACAGAGTCCTTTGTCCTTTGAAGAATGTCTCTAGTGGTAAATTGGATATGTTGTAGTGTCGTCGTTGTCTGGTAGACAGAATACTGTGTCTGTCCTTTCCTAGCCCACGTTTACAGCTGCTGTTGCTAACTCAACAGCTAGAATGTCTCACTTCATTAGTGAATAAGAGCTCAAAGTTCATACCATTCACAACCAAAGCTCACACTGAGGTTGGCTTAGTTCTGTTGTTGACATAGTAGACCCTTTTAACGTATGGACCATCGTCCTCACGTCCTCGGAACAGGAGGTTATATTGTCGTCAAGGCTTTATATAGGAAGGGAGAGGAGGTCGTGTTTCATTGGTTATAACCAATGTCTCTTCACATGGGCGGGCCACTGAGTCGGGCCTAATTCACTCATGAAAACCCAATACTCACATTTTAGAAGCTAAAATCCTAATTCATCCCATCACAAATAACTTAATATTCAAACATTTAAATTGCACAACAATTCCATGTGAATCTGATAACTATAATGTGTAGACTTTCCACTGTAGAGTTTATGTCATCTTATCATTGATGAGAATGTCTCAGATGACAACCGAACTGACATCACATTCATTAAGTACCAAAGCATATGTTCAACTGGTCAGATTACCAAAATATGGTTCATTTCCCCCCACCTTCTGATGTTCCCAGAATCTCTATGTTAACCAAGGGATTTTCAATAGTAACATCCGTAGGGTAGAGAGAGGAAAATGGGGGGAGAGGTATTTATGACTGTCATAAACCTACCCCCAGGCCAGCGTCATGACAGTGGCTATTGGGGAGTCTGTTCTGAAAACAGTTTGATGTGTTTCATCAGAATAAGGGAAGTTAAACTAGGCCCAGAGTGTAAAATGCATTTCCTGGCCTGCAGGTAATTATTAAAGTTATTAACAATATTATTTTGGTTCAGTCATAAACTTTGTCTTTACACCTGCATAAGAATATAATAAATATCTGTCAGTTAAATAGCAGAAGATAATGTATCACTCAAATAACAGAGACATTTTCAAATATTATAGCGAAGGGCATACAGTAGGCAAGTGTCAGCACCAACTGAGTCAAGGTCTGTGCTCTGCCAGGAAGCCTTGATAAGCACATCAGGTTCATGCAATTAAGGTGGTCATCAGTGAGTGTCCCAGCCATGAGGCCTTTTGTTGCTCGCAAGTGTCAAAGCTGTGTTGACAGTAGTAGCAGCAGGAACTGTCAGGGCGAGGTAGCTTCCATGGGAGGAAATGATGACTGTGCTTGAATCCAAAAGTGTGGCAAGTGAAGTGTGTGATAACAAATGGAAAATAGTGAAATCAAAAAAGTTGTAGTAGAAGACAAGGTCCGGTCCAATAATGCATTTCTTATTGGATTGCGTTTTTTTGGACAAGTAGATTCATTTGGGAAATCCATTTGTAATATCGAGGACTGTGAAGAAAGCAGTGGGAAATGTGGATCTAATCAAGGTGACTAAAAGGGCCTTGTGTTGGTTAAATGTTTTGATAAAGAACAGAAGAAGCTGCACTGGACCTGGATAAATTGTCCACGTCAGAAGTAACATGTACTGATCTTCGGAGCAGGGTGCCTGCCAAAGGAGTTATCGCTAGAGTCTCATTGGATATAGATGATGAGTACCTTAGTCACAAAATCCCAGAAGTGGTCAGTGCACGTCGCCTGACCATATGGTAAATGGAAGGAAGGAGAAAAGCCTATCGATATTATTGTTATTTGAGGAGACTCTACCTGTATATGTGAAGCTTGGATATGTGAGGTTTGCGGTGAGGGAAATTGTGTCCAAACCGTTTTAGCGTGGAAATTGTAAAGGATATGGTCACGTGTCAAATGTTTGCAGACGGGGGAAGAATGATATTGAAGAATCTGTTACTGGAAAATGTTACACGTAGTGGGATCATACTCCGGACTTCCTTGAGTGCCATATTAGGGGGAACGAGGTCGAGGTGTCAAGGATCAGGGCTGCTCAGAGGATCTCCTATGAGGAGGTGGTGAAGAGAGTTGAAGGGGCAAGGGGCAATAGTGTTGAAGACATAGCGGTGGATGCATTGCAACCAGTTGCTAGTGTTTTAAGTCAATCGGGTGATCTGGATACACTCAATGTAGAAGGTGGATTTTGTGGCATTTAAAGTCACAGTGAATAAAATAGTACAGCACAAGTGTCTAAGAAGTCAAAGAAGTCAAAGAAGCTAGATATCCTTATATATATCCTTGTAGATATCCTTATATATAGATCCAAGACTTCATGGCAGAAGCACTACAAGGACTTTTGACGCTAATCAAATCAAATACAATTTTATTTGTCACATACACATGGTTAGCAGATGTTAATGTGAGTGTTGCGAAATGATTGTGCTTCTAGTTCCGACCATGCAGTAATATCTAACAATTAATCTAACCTAACAATTTCACAACATCCACCTTACACACACAAGTGTAAAGGAATGAATAAGAATATGTACATAAAAATATATGAATGAGCGATGTCGGAACAGCATAGGCAAGATGCAGTAGATGGTATAGAGTACAGTATATACATATGAGATGAGTAATGTAGGGTGAAATTATATAAAGTGGCATTGTATGCAACCGCTGTCAGATTTCAAAAAAGCTTTACCGAAAAAGCACACCATGCAATATTCTGAGTACAGTGCTCAGACAACAAAACAGCCAAACAGATATCTGCCATGTTGTGCAGTCAACAGAAGTCAGAAATAGCATTATAAATATTCACTTATCTTTGATGATCTTCATCAGAATGCACTCCCAGGAATCCCAGTTCCACAATAACTGTTTGATTTGTTCGATAAAGTCCATCATTTGTGTCCATATACCTCCTTTTTGTTTGCGCGTTTAGTACACAATCCAAACTCACGACGCGCAGGCAAGTCCATACGAAAGTTCAGACGAAAAGTTATATTACAGTTCGTAGAAACATGTCAAACGAATTATAGAATCAGTCTTTAGGATGATATCATAAATCTTCAATAATGTTCCAACCGGAGAATTCCTTTGTCTGTAGAATTGCAATGGAACACAAGCTAACTATCACGTGAACGCACGTGGTCAGCTCATGGCACTCTGCCAGACCTCTGACTCAATCCCCTCTCATTCGCCCCCACTTCACAGTAGAAGCCTCAAACACGGTTCTAAAGACTGTTGACATCTAGTGGAAGCCTTAGGAAGTGCAATATGACCCCATAGACCCTGTGTATTCGAAAGGCAATGAGTTGAAAAACTACAAACCTCAGATTTCCCACTTCCTGGTTGGATTTTTTCTCAGGTTTTCGCCTGCCATATGAGTTCTGTTATACTCACAGACATCATTCAAACAGTTTTAGAAACTTCAGCAACTGGGCCTGAGTAGCAGGCAGTTTACTCTGGGCACCTTATTCATCCAAGCTACTCAATACTGACCCCAGTATCAAAGAAGTTAACAGTCTGAAGGCCTTGAGATATAAGCTATTTTTCAGTCTCTCAGTCTCTTTGATTCATCTGTACTGACCTCGACCTTCTGGATGACAGCAGGGTGAACAGGCAAAGGCTCAGGTGGTTGTTGTCCTTGATTATCTTTTTGGTCTTCCTGTGACATTGGGTGGTGTAGGTGTCCCGGAGGGCAGGTAGTTTGCCCCCGGTGATGCGTTGTGCAGACCTCACTACCCTCTGGAGAGCCTTATGGTTGTGGGCGGAGCAGTTGCCGTACCAGGCGGGTGATACAGCCCGACAGGATCAAATCAAATCAAATCAAATCAAATGTATTTATATAGCCCTTCGTACATCAGCTGATATCTCAAAGTGCTGTACAGAAACCCAGCCTAAAACCCCAAACAGCAAGCAATGCAGGTGTAGAAGCACGGTGGCTAGGAAAAACTCCCTAGAAAGGCCAAAACCTAGGAAGAAACCTAGAGAGGAACCAGGCTATGTGGGGTGGCCAGTCCTCTTCTGGCTGTGCCGGGTGGAGATTATAACAAAACATGGTCAAGATGTTCAAATGTTCATAAATGACCAGCATGGTCGAATAATAATAAGGCAGAACAGTTGAAACTGGAGCAGCAGCACAGCCAGGTGGACTGGGGACAGCAAGGAGTCATCATGTCAGGTAGTCCTGGGGCATGGTCCTAGGGCTCAGGTCCTCCGAGAGAGAGAAAGAGAGAAGGAGAGAATTAGAGAACACACACTTAGATTCACACAGGACACCGAATGGGACAGGAGAAGTACTCCAGATATAACAAACTGACCCTAGCCCCCCGACACATAAACTACTGCAGCATAAATACTGGAGGCTGAGACAGGAGGGGTCAGGAGACACTGTGGCCCATTCCGAGGACACCCCCGGACAGGGCCAAACAGGAAGGATATAACCCCACCCACTTTGCCAAAGCACAGCCCCCACACCACTAGAGGGATATCTTCAACCACCAACTTACCATCCTGAGACAAGGCTGAGTATAGCCCACAAAGACCTCCGCCACGGCACAACCCAAGGGGGGGGGGGGGGGCAACCCAGACAGGATGACCACATCAGTGAATCAACCCACTCAGGTGACGCACCCCCTCCAGGGACGGCATGAGAGAGCCCCAGTAAAGCCAGTGACTCAGCCCCTGTAATAGGGTTAGAGGCAGAGAATCCCAGTGGAAAGAGGGGAACCGGCCAGGCAGAGACAGCAAGGTGCGGTTCGTTGCTCCAGAGCCTTTCCGTTCACCCTCCCACTCCTGGGCCAGACTACACTCAATCATATGACCCACTGAAGAGATGAGTCTTCAGTAGAGACTTAAAGGTTGAGACCGAGTTTGCGTCTCTGATATGGGTAGGCAGACCGTTCCATAAAAATGGAGCTCTATAGGAGAAAGCCCTGCCTCCAGCTGTTTGCTTAAAAATTCTAGGGACAATTAGGAGGCCTGCGTCTTGTGACCGTAGCGTACGTGTAGGTATGTACGGCAGGACCAAATCAGAGAGATAGGTAGGAGCAAGCCCATGTAATGCTTTGTAGGTTAGCAGTAAAACCTTGAAATCAGCCCTTGCTTTGACAGGAAGCCAGTGTAGAGAGGCTAGCACTGGAGTAATATGATCAAATTTTTTGCTCTCGATGCTCTCGATTGTACATCTGTAGAAGTTTGTGAGTGCGTTTGGAGACAAGCCAAATTTCTTCAGCCTCCTGAGGTTGAAGAGGCGCTGCTGCGCCTTCTTCACAATGCTGTCTGTGTGGGTGGACCAATTCAGTTTATCCGTCATGTGTACGCCGAGGAACTTAAAACTTACTACCCTCTCCACTACTGTCCCGTCAATGTGGATAGGGGGGTGCTCACTCTGCTGTTTCCTGAAGTCCACAATCATCTCCTTTGTTTTGTTGACGTTGAGTGTAAGGTTATTTTCCTGACACCACACTCCGAGGGCCCTCACCTCCTCCCTGTAGGCTGTCTCAAGCCTACCACTGTAGTGTCGTCCGCAAACTTGATGATTGAGTTGGAGGTGTGCATGGCCATGCAGTCGTGGGTGAACATGGAATACAGGAGAGGGCTCAGAACGCACCCTTGTGGGGCCCCAGTGTTGAGGATCAGCGGGGTGGAGATGTTGTTACCTACCCTGACCACCTGGGGGCAGCCCATCAGGAAGTCCAGTACCCAGTTGCACAGGGCGGGGTCGAGACCCAGGGTCTCGAGCTTGGTGACGAGTTTGGAGGGTACTATGGTGTTAAATGCTGAGCTGTAGTTGATGAACAGCATTCTCACATAGGTATTCCTCTTGTCCAAATGGGTTATGGCAGTGTGCAGTGTGGTTGCGATTGCGTCGTCTGTGGACCTATTTGGGCGGTAAGCAAATTGGAGTGGGTCTAGGGTGTCAGGTAGGGTGGAGGTGATATGGTCCTTGACTAGTCTCTCAAAGCACTTCATGATGACGGAAGTGAGTGCTACGGGGCGGTAGTCCTTTAGCTCAGTTACCTTAACTTTCTTGAGAACAGGGACAATGGTGGCCCTCTTGAAGCATGTGGGAACAGCACACTGGAATAGGGATTGATTGAATATGTCTGTATACACACCAGCTAGCTGGTCTGCGCATGCTCTGAGGACGCGGCTAGGAATGCCGTCTGGGGTGGTAGCTTTGCGAGGATTAACACATTTAAATGTTTTACTCATATTGGCAGCGGTGAAGGAGAGCCCGCATGTTTTGGTAGCGGGCCGTGTCAGTGGCACTGTATTGTCCTCAAAGTGGGCAAAAAAGTTATTTAGTCTGTCTGGGGGCAAGACATCCTGGTCCGCGACGGGGATGGTTTTCTTTTTGTAATCTGTGATTGACTGTAGACCCTGCCACATACCTCTTGTGTCTGAGCCGTTGAATTGCGACTCTACTTTGTCTACTATACTGACGCTTAGCTTGTTTAATTGCCTTGCGGAGGGAATAGCTACACTGTTTGTATTCGGTCATGTTTCCGGGCACCTTGTCCTGGTTAAAAGCAGTGGTTGGCGCGTTCAGTTTCACACGAATGCTGCCATCAATCCACGGTTTCTGGTTTGGGAATGTTTTAATCGTTGCTATGGGTACGACATTGTCAATGCACTTTATGAAACTGGGCTCCACGGCGGATACTGGGCTCCACGGCGGATGCAATGAACTCGTTTTTATCAGAAAAGAACGTTGTTTAAAATTTCACGTGTCCAGCTTACTATCTACATGGATTTCAGAGCACTCTCATATGTGTGTACAGGAGTAGTTTTGTCTACATCCTAGTTTGTCCCGGGGATGTCCTTTTCAGCTAAAATAGTGTCCATTTTTAATCAATGAGAATATGAATACATTTACATGACCGCTTAGTACTGACTTTTCAATATTACCCCCTCACAACCTTTGGGTTTGGGGTGTGTCGATCTGTTAAGTAAGCCTCTAGGAAGAGGGAACGCAACACCCTACTACAACTCAACTCCCCGTGGAGTGAAAGAGATATGGGACTGTAGGTGCGAGTAAGGGTGACAAAGGCAGAAAATTGACCGTTTACTGGGAACGGTCAATTTAGCACCACCTGGTGCGCAAACCAAAATACACGGGGTGGTCCGCCCAGGTCTTACCTAGTGTGTATAGAGAGTACAGGTTATGTATGCCCGCAGGCCTCTTGCCTAAGCACTCCCTAGGTGCCTTCTCCTTCCCCCCTGGGAACAACAGAAAAGTACAAAAAAGTTTAATAATCAAAACAGTCCTTTGGACATAAACATACCTCCGCAGGACCGCTACAAAATACTTCACAAAAACCTGTCTCTCAGCAAAAACCCTGTCTCTCAGCAAAACCCTGTCTCTCAGCAAAACCCTGTCTCTCAGCAAAACCCTGTCTCTCAGCAAAACCCTGTCTCTCAGCAAAACCCTGTCTCTCAGCAAAACCCTGTCTCTCAGCAAAAACCAACATAGGACATACTAATCATTTTCTGAGAAACAACCAACATATGATTTAACACTCAACTCTATCTGAGAAACAAACAACCCAGGAAATAACCCTCAGCTCTATCTTAGAAACAACCAACCCAGGATATAACCCTCAGCTCTAGCTTAGAAACAACCAACTCAAGATATAACCCTCATATAACCCTTCTGAGCAACAGAACACTGGAGAAGGCGTCTAATGGGATACCGCTGTATCCTGACAAGAGGGCGGGGTCAGCTCCAATTAGCAATGGGGCCGACCAATCAGATGCTTGGGGGAATTTCAGGAAGCCATCCTGAAACACACACTCATACAAAACCACACAATCTTTCTTCTGCGCAACAAAGTCTGTAGAATTTCAGAGGTCCCCTACACGTTCAAATCAATCAAATAAAATCTTTTTAGTCACATGCGCCGAATAAAGCAGGTAGACTTTACCGTGAAATGCTTACCAGCCCTTTCTCAACAATGCAGAGTTAAAAAGGAAATAGTAGCACAATAAAATAACAACATCGAGGCTACAGTTGAAGTCGTAAGTTTACATACACTTAGGTTGGAATCATTAAAACTCATTTTTCAACCACTCCACAAATTTCTCGTTAAAAAACTATAGTTTCGGTGAGGACATCTACTTTGTGCATGACACAAGTAATTTTGCCAACAATTGTTTACATACAGATTATTTCACTAATAATTCACTGTATCACAATTCCAGTGGGTCAGAAGTTTACGTACACTAAGTTGACTGTGCCTTTAAACAACTTGGAAAATTCCAAATGATGTTATGGCTTTAGAATCTTCTGATAGGCTAATTGAAATCATTTGAGTCAATTGGAGATGTTCCTGTGGATTAATTTCAAGGCCTACCTTCAATCTCAGTGCCTCTTTGCTTGACGTCATGGGAAAATCTAAAGAAATCAGCCAATACCTCAGAAAGAAAATCGTAGACCTCCAAAAGTCTGATTCATTCTTGGGAGCAATTTCCAAATGCCTGATTGTACCACGCTCATCTGTACAAACATTAGTACGTAAGTATAAACACCATGGGACCACGCAGCCATCATACCGCTCAGGAAGGAGATGTGTTCTGTCTCCTAAAGATGAACGTACTTTGGTGCGAAAAGGGCAAATCAATCCCAGAACAACAGCAAACGACCTTGTGAAGATTCTGGAGGAAACAGGTACAAAAGTATCTGTACCCACAGTAAAACGAGTCCTATATATTGACATAACCTGAAAGGCCACTCAGTAAGGAAGAAGCCACTGCTCCAAAACCGCCATAAAATAGCCAGACTACGGTTTGCAAATGCACATGGGAAAAGATCGTACTTTTTGGAGAAATGTCCTCTGGTCTGATGAAACAAAAATAGAACTGTTTGGCCATAATGACCATGGTTATGTTTGGAGGACAAAGGCGGAGGCTTGCAAGCCAAAGAACACTATCCCAGCTGTGAAGCATGGGGGTGGCAGCATCATGTTGTGGAGGTGCTTTGCTGCATGAGGGACTGGTGCACTTCACAAAATAAATGGGATCTTGAGGAAGGAAAAATATGTGAATATATTGAAGCAACATCTCAAGACATCCCAAGTTTAAGCTTGGTCGCAAATGGGTCTTCCAAATGGACAATGACCCCAGGCATACTTCAAAAGTTGTGGCAAAATGGCTAAATAAGGACAACAACGTCAAGGTATTGGAGTGGCCATCACAAGCCATGACCTCAATCCTACAGAAAATTTGTGGACTGAAAAAGCGTGTGCGAGCAAGGAGGCCTACAAACCTGACTCACTTACACCAGCTCTGTCAGGAGGAATGGGCCAAAATTCACCCAACTTATTGTGGGAAGCTTGTGGAAGGCTACCCGAAATGTTTGACCCAAGTTAAACAATTTAAAGGCAATGCTACTGAATACTAGTTGAGTGTATGTAAACTTCTGAACCACTGGGAATGTGTTTAAAGAAATAAAAGCTGAAATAAATAATTCTCTCTACTATTATTCAGACATTTCACATTCTTAAAATAAAGTAATGATCCTAACTGACCTAAGACAGGGAATTTTTACTGGGATTAAATGTCAGGAATTGTGAAAAACTGAGTTTAAACGTATTTGGCTAAGGTGTATGTACATTTCTGACTTCAACTGTATATACAAAAAGTACCGGTACCAAGTCAAGGTGCAGGGGTATTAGGTAATATGTACATGTAGGTAGAGGTAAAAGTAACTAGGCAATCAGGATAGATAATAAACAGAGTAGCAGCAGCGTATGTGAAAATGTTTTTACATTGAGGCGTTTGTTGGAATGTCGTGAGTGTGTTGGTAGAGTCCAGTGAGTGTGTTGGTAGAGTCCAGTGAGTGTGCTGGTAGAGTCCAGTGAGTGTGCTGGTAGAGTCCAGTGAGTGTGTTGGTAGAGTCCAGTGAGTGTGTTGGTAGAGTCCAGTGAGTGTGCTGGTAGAGTCCAGTGAGTGTGTTGGTAGAGTCCAGTGAGTGTGTTGGTAGAGTCCAGTGAGTGTGCTGGTAGAGTCCAGTGAGTGTGCATAGAGCCAGTGCAAGAGATTCAGATGCCAAGCAGTTTCCATACCAAACAATGATGCAGCCAGTCAAGTTGCTCTCAACGGTGCATCATTACTTATGATACACTTCTGCTCTTAGCAAAAGCACTGCTATTTTAGTTATCAGTTAAACTGACTATTCTCTCATTTATTTAATTTACTTGTTTCAGTCATTTGGTTTGGGTTTTCAGTTTAGTTGTCTAATAGTGGTGGAGCATATTATTCTGTTTTATTTTTACGGCTGAATCAGTATGATAAAAAAAATTCAGTGTTTTTTTACAGAGCTGAGATGTCCTTTGAAATACAAACTGTAGGAATAGGCCTATAGGGGAAATCAGTCACTGATGCAGACATGGTGGCATTGCAAGAATATCAGAATGCTGTGAATCAAAGGGTTGCGAGTTGAAATACCTGGTGAAGACATGTTGAATGATATCTTCTGTTTGAATAAACATACACAATGTAATAAAGTGTGTAAAAGTTGAAAACACAATGTTAAAATCACAGAGAGAGAGAGAGAGAGAGAGAGAGAGAGAGAGAGAGAGAGAGAGAGAGAGAGAGAGAGAGAGATAGATAGAGATATAGTTTGCAGATGAGGACTCCGTGTTAGCAAAAGCTAGCCACTAGCCTTGCGGTATGGTTTGTAGCTTTTGTGCATGGCCTGACAAATTTTGTCAAACTATCAAAATGTGTTTTTCAGTGGTCAGTACTTGCAGTCCATGTTCTCAGCAGACAGAGAGCTGTGGTAAAAGTGGCTAACTGGGATGACTCGGTTCTGAACATAAGTCTGATGTGCTTCGTCAGAGCGAGGGGAAACCACAGAGGTTATACTAGTGGAACATGCATTGTGTGGCTTAGCAAGTTATTATTCCTAACACTTTGTAAGGTTCAGTCTTATGGTCTGCTCTTTACACTGGTATAAGAATAGGTTAAATATACAGTTCCAGTCATAAGTTTGGACACACCTACTCATTCAACGGTTTTTCTTTATTTTGACTATTTTCTCCAATGTAGAATAATAGTGAAGACATCAAAACTATGAAATAACACATATGGAATCATGTAGTAACCAAAAAAGTCTGGATATTTTGTGTGTGGATATTTTATATTTGAGGTTCTTCAAAGTAGCCAAAGATGACAGTTTCGCACACTCTTGGCATTCTCTATGACAGATTCACCTGGAATGCTTTTCCAACCATCTTGAAGGAGTTCCCACATATGCTGAACACTTGTTGGCTGCTTTTCCTTCACTCTGCGGTCCAACTAATCCCAAACCATCTCAATTGGGTTGAGGTCATGTCACGCCTGCTCCCGCTCCCCCTTCCTGGTGCCCAAAGGCGCCAGGCTCTCCATCATTACACACTACTGCCACCATCGTTACGCACACCTGCCTTCCCTTGTCACGCGTATCAGCGTATTATTGGACTCACCTGGACTCAATCTCCTGTTTATTACTTCCCCTATATTTGTCAGTTCCCCATCTCTGTTCCCCACTGTTGCAATAACATTCCTGCCATTTTGTTACCCGTGTGCTGATGCTGTTCCTGTCTTGTTCCTTGTCTGTTCCTCATTAAATGTTTGACTCCATGTACCTGCTTTTTGACTCCAGTGTCAGTCCTTACAGGTCAGGTGATTGTGGAAGCCAGGTCATCTGATGCAACTCTCCATCACTCTCCTTCTTGGAAAATAGCCCTTACACAACCTGGAGGTGTGTTGGGTCATTGTCTTTTCGATAAACGTTTTGAGATTGTGGAAATTACTTTAAGTACTTTTTCTAAATATTTATTTTAGGTGATTTAGGTGATATTTTGTAACATCATACTTTATTACTTAACTTTTTAAATAGATGATTCATATCTGATGTACATATATGGAAATAAATACTTTTGCTTAATAAATAATCTCCCTCAGTTTCTTTTAAAGTTGGAAGCAGAAGTGCCTCTTTCAGGGAGGAATCAGCATGACCTCTATTCAAAGCAGAAAAACACATCCAGGTTTCTCATTTTGCACTATTCCAGTTTACAACCTATTGCTTCAACCTCAGTTGTAGCCAAACTATCAAGATCAAGACAATGAAACGCCTTCCATTGCATCGTTTATTGTCTTTTCAGAAATAACTGATTTTGAAACATGTAGATAAGAAAATAGGAATGATAATTTGCATTGCAAGTACACTGTTTTAGCAAGCTGTGGTAAAGTGGCTAACTGATGTGAAAATGAAACGGTCTGATGCGCATCAACAGAGCAAGGCAAACCACAGAAGTTAAACTAGGCCCAGAGTGTAAAATGCATTGGGTACTTTAGCAGGTTATAATTCTATATTGTATATAAAGTGGTTAATGAGTGTGCTTTGCAGAGTAGCTAAAAAAGAAACGGTACAACATGTACAGTGTCTTGCGAAAGTATTCGGCCCCCTTGAACTTTGCGACCTTTTGCCACATTTCAGGCTTCAAACATAGTTTTATATCTTTATGTTTTTGTGAAGAATCAACAACAAGTGGGACACAATCATGATGTGAAAGTTCAAGGGGGCCGAATACTTTCGCAAGGCATGGTATATGAACAGCATCCCGCAGCCACACCTATTAGTGTTTCTACAGCTCAGTAGCTCAGCCTGGCCTGTGATCAGCCTGCTCTTCATGGAGAGAAGAAAAAGTGTTATTGTGTTGTTGACTGTACGTTTGTTTATTCCATGTGTCACTCTGTGTTGTTTTTGTCACCCTGCTTTGCTTTATCTTGGCCAGGTCGCAGTTGTAAATGAGAACTTGTTCTCAACTAGCCTACCTGGTTAAGTAATGGTGAAATAATGTATATATTTTTTAAAGTGAAAACATGAGTAGGACAAGGAGGTGAGTTGACATTGTTTACAGTGTGTCTCGTTGTAAGCACATTTTTTTTTTTTACATTTCTCTGTTCAGTGAGTGAAACTTGTAGAACGCTTGAACCCATATTGTCACGGTCGTCCTCCTCTTCATCTGAAGAGGAGAGGCGAAAAGGATCAGAGGACCAATATGCGGCGTGGTAAGTGTCCATGGTAGATCTTTAATAAAGAAAGACTGAACACTATACAAACGAGTAACAAAAACAATAAACCAAATTCGAACGTGAAGCTACAAAATGAGACCTGTGCTGACACAAGCCACTAACATAGACAATCACCCACAAACAAACAGTGCAACCCAGGCTACCTAAGTATGATTCTCAATCAGAGACAACTAATGACACCTGCCTCTGATTGAGAACCATGTTAGGCCGAAACAGAAATGCCCCAAAACATAGAAAAACAAACATCAAATCAAATCAAATCAAATTTATTTATATAGCCCTTCGTACATCAGCTGATATCTCAAAGTGCTGTACAGAAACCCAGCCTAAAACCCCAAACAGCAAGCAATGCAGGTGTAGAAGCACGGTGGCTAGGAAAAACTCCCTAGAAAGGCCAAAACCTTTATAGACTGCCCACCCAACTCACACCCTGACCATACTAAATAAATACAAAACAAAGGAAATAGGTCAGAACGTGACACATATGCTGTGGTTTCATGACTAGTTGGCCATTTCCCCATAGCAGGAAACAGAACTGTCTGAGCGTAATGACAACTACACATTAATTTCATGCCAAACTTTCTAGTTTACAAACATGTCCTCACCCCATACTCTAAGAGTTTTAACATCTACTGGTGGGCTTCCAATGTGGATGATGCTTCTTCACCTCTACATAAGCTATGGTAAGTAGGCTGAATAGTTTTTCTTGATAAGTCAAAAAAATATTTGTAACTATAGTTTTTTGCTCATCTATTTAAAGCATTGAAATGCTTTATTTTCAGTTGTTGCAGAAGACATCAGAGTAGTTGGACGTGTAGGAAACTCCATATTCCTTCACCCTAAAATGCACTTACACGCCAAGATCTCTGACATAAGATGGAAACATGATAATACAGATATGTTAATAGCTAGAAATGGTACGCTTGTTAATTTAATGGATAGGTGTGAGATCTTTCTAAATGGTTCACTGAAGTTTCAAGAAGGACTGACAAGAGACAGTGGAAATTATACTGTTGAACAATACAGTGAAAATGGAGGCCGTTTATCCGAGCGGCACATTGAGCTCAGTATTCTAGGTGAGTTGTTTGAAATTACACAATTCTTCAATTTGTCAGGGAAGTTTTAGCACAAACATACACGTCTATGTTGATTAAAGGGGCAATCTGCAATTCAAACAATAACAGTGTCCACCCAGCCATTGTTTTGGTAAACAGCTGAGGGATGGGGTTCCACTCTCCATCTGAGGGATGGAGTTCCACTCTCTATCCACTCTCAAATTCAGACTGAGCTATGGATGCACAATATCAAGATTATTGTTTCAACAATTTTTTTAAGCTATACAGTTTGTTTACAATCACATTGTTTATAAACAATGGAGTAAAACAGGCTTATATTTTGGTTTCTGGTGGGGTATGACAGTGGAACTAAGCTCATGAGGCATTTATAAGTAATATTCTTCAAGAATCAATGGGTATATCATTAATTTAAGTCCAAAAATTGATGTACCCGCTTGCAAATTGCCCCTTTAACGTACAAATTTGTTTTTTTGTTTTTTTTGGGCTTTCGTTCATTTATTGACCATGAATGTTAATTTATTTGCTTCATTTTGACTGAAAATAATATTCTCTGTTGTAGCTTGTTGATTGACTTTGCACTGTGTGAGTGTATATTTGTGTGACATGATTGATTTACATTTCAGAACCTGTTTCCAAACCAAAGGTGAGAACCTCCTGTACTTTTGATGGGAGAGTTGTTCTGACCTGCTCTGTTGATAAAGGAGACAGAGTTGTGATGATCTGGACCGAGCAGCCATTTGCCTGGACAGGGTCCAATCAGACCCTGAGCTCAGGTCCTGTTCTATTCCTGGACAGCCATACGCCTGGAAACCTGACCTGTGTGGCAATGAACGAAATAAGTGAGGAAGGCTTCAGCCCAGTTGTCCCAACATGCAGAGGTACAGTAACTCCTCATGGACTTTCTGCATACTATTGGTCCAGAACCGTTCTCTCTGGACAGTACAGTAGACCTGCCCATTACTTGTCCTTTAATTGAGTAGCACAGTATGTATTGAACCAAGCTTTGAAGGCACAAATATGAATCAGGGGATAGGGTACTACAGAACACAGTACATTTTTTAAGATTCATGAATACATTTAGAATTAAACTGTGGCATTTGTTTCGGGAAAAGGTCACAGGTCAGCTGTGGCTGCATTTGGTCTCTTTGCATTTGCACTGACGACACTGGCCGTCGCCATTCTACATTTGAAGAAGAGGCGTCAGAAAAAGAGAAAAGGTCAAAGTCAGACTGAATGTAAGTATCTACTTTTTGCATTTTGTTGCATTTCTATGGAAAATTCACATGGTACATTTACATAGAACATTTACATGGAACATTCGCATGAAACATTCACATGAAACATTCACATGGAACATTCACATGGAACATTCACATGGAACATTTACATAGAACATTTACATGGAACATTCACATGGTACATTTACATGGAACATTCACATGAAACATTCACATGGAACATTTACATGGAACATTCACATGGAACATTCACATGGAACATTCACATGGAACATTTACATGGAACATTCACATGGAACATTCACATGGAACATTCACAAGGAACATTCGCATGAAACATTCACATGGAACATTTACATGGAACATTCACATGAAACATTCACATGGAACATTTACATGGAACATTCACATGGAACATTCACATGGAACATTCACAAGGAACATTCACATGGAACATTCACATGATACATTTACATAGAACATTTACATGGAACATTCACATGGTACATTTACATGGAACATTCACATGAAACATTCACATGGAACATTCACATGGAACATTCACATGAAACATTTACATAGAACATTTACATGGAACATTCACATGGTACATTTACATGGAACATTCACATGAAACATTCACATGGAACATTCACATGGAACATTCACATAGAACATTCACATGGAACATTCACATGGTACATTTACATGGAACATTCACATGAAACATTCACATGGAACATTCACATAGAACATTTACATGGAACATTCACATGGAACATTCACATGGAACATTTACATAGAACATTTACATGGAACATTCACATGGTACATTTACATGGAACATTCACATGAAACATTCACATGGAACATTTACATGGAACATTCACATGGAACATTCACATAGAACATTCACATGGAACATTCACATGGAACATTCACATGGAACATTCACAAGGAACAGTCACATGGAACATTCACATAAAACATTCACATGGAACATTCACATGGAACATTTACATGGAACATTCACATGGAACATTCACATGGAACATTCACAAGGAACATTCACATGGAACATTCACATAGAACATTCACATGGAACATTCACATGGAACATTCACATGGAACATTCACATGAAACATTCACATGGATTATGAATGTATATTGTGTACGATTTTGAAATTGTCTTTCCGCAGAATTCTGCAGACCTCTTGCATCTGCTTCCAGCCAGAGAAAGAGACGACTATCACTGGAGTTGAATGATATCTATGTATGAAGAACAATGTGTTAATGGCATTTCAATAGCATCGATTTGTTTTCCAATGTGAAGTATGCACCTACGCACCATAATTACTGATCAGTTTTTACAATTCATTATGGTGTATTTCTGCGATAGATGTAATTTTATTGCATAGTCGTAGAGCCTAGAGAAGCGACATATAGGGCATTATTTCACCTGTATTTTGATATTGTATCATACCCGTACTGACTTCATTATCAGACTGGACCACTAGGTGGAAGCATTACAGTATGATAAAGAAACAGGGTGACGAGAGGTGAGAAGAAACATCACAGGATTACTGTCATTACATCAATAGTTTGTTTCAAAACATATGGACGCTGCTGGGACGACTGTAAATTATTCAATTTCAAACTGTTCTAGTTATTCTTGTCTAATGTTTGTTTAACTTCAAAATGTCCAGATAAAAGACTCCTGAGTGGCACAGCGGTCTAAGGCACTGTTTCTCAGTGCTAGAGGTGTCACTACAGACCCTGGTTTGATTCCAGGCTGTATCACATCCGGCTGTTATTGGGAGTCCCATAGGGTGGTGCACAATTGGCACAGCCTTGTCTGGGTTAGGATTTGGCCGGGGTAGGCCGTCATTGTAAATAAGAATTTGTTCTTAACTGACTTTTCTAGATACATAAATAGTATAGCCAGGGTTCTCTATTTCTGGATAGCTACCCTCCTGTAGGTTTTCAATCCAAATCTCACTTAGCACACCTGATTCTACTAATTAGTTGGTTGATAATCAGAATCAGGTTAGTTACAACTGGGGTTGGAGTGGAAACCTACAGGAAGGTAGCTAGCTCTCCAGTAACAGGGTTGGAGTGGCAACCTACAGAAGGGTAGCTAGCTCTCCAGTAACAGGGTTGGAGTGGAAACCTACAGGAAGGTAGCTAGCTCTCCAGTAACAGGGTTGGAGTGGAAACCTACAG
The DNA here is from genome assembly GCF_013265735.2 of Oncorhynchus mykiss. NCBI lineage: Eukaryota > Metazoa > Chordata > Actinopteri > Salmoniformes > Salmonidae > Oncorhynchus > Oncorhynchus mykiss. The sequence continues at coordinate 35,708,078 of NC_048593.1, forward strand.
GAAGGTAGCTAGCTCTCCAGTAACAGGGTTGGAGTGGAAACCTACAGGAAGGTAGCTAGCTCTCCAGTAACAGGGTTGGAGTGGAAACCTACAGGAAGGTAGCTAGCTCTCCAGTAACAGGGTTGGAGTGGAAACCTACAGGAAGGTAGCTAGCTCTCCAGTAACAGGGTTGGAGAGCCCTGGCACTACATACTACACTCATTACATTGTTCAAGTCACCAGTCCAGTTTCATTACAGGTGATGTTAGAATGAAGAATGTAAAAACATGTAAATATTCTTACTACAAGTTTTTTTTAAGTGTCAAATAAACTACATATGCATACATATAATTGTTATATTTGTACTATATGAATTGCAATGTCCTGAAGACAACACTAGCATAACGTCACCTATCTACAGTATATAGTCAATTCCCCAATTGAATTTACATTTTGGCACACAAAGTGTCATTTAGCAGTGTAGCAATGGCTCTAATCGCATATTGATTTTCATTGCGGATCTTAGTAAATAGGTACAAGGACTTTATTACAAAGTACGTTTTGAGAAGACAACTTTCTTATCTTCTAAACGTAGTAAAGTACATATTTAGATTTATTTTCAACTAAAATAAATGTTTGGATAGGTAATTACATTTGCAGGTTATTTTTTCCTGAAATAACTATGTAAATAATTAGTGGCTTAACTAGTTCACATCAATTGTAATAATGAAAGTAAATTTACTCATTTCAAAACACTTTATCCAATTGTGTTATTCTAAAATTGGTATAAAAAACATTAAGGTATTTCCAATTTATTTCCCTTGATCTTCAATAGACTTGTGTAATAAAGAAGGAAGTATGTCTATTCTGCACAGAATTAAATGATGATCTAATAGGGTGCAGGTAATGCTGTAGAAATAGCTAAGGTCTTTGTAACTTCCAAATCTCAGGAAATATATGAAGATGAATATGTGCACCATAAAATAACTACTGAACTGGCTAGTGTTTTGGTAAATAAGCAATCAGTACTCCATTTTAATATATAATTTTTGCTATGATGTAAAAACTAACTAATTATATCCAAAGCAATGAATAATGATATTTATACTTGGATTGTTAGCATTTTGGGTTGTCTGCTTTGTAACAGACTGTAAAACCTGATTCCTCTAAGAAGGAAATTGACCTAGAACTCTACCCCTTCCTCTTACTGTCACATGACAACCAATAAACCTCATTGGACACCCAAGAGATGCCTGCATCTGTCACAGTAGCCTTACCGACATGGGTAAGCTACCGTCCTGTAGGTTTTAACACCTACCTTGTAGACATAACGAGTCAGGATACAGACCATGTAGCTAGGCCAAAGATCCCTAGACATAACGAGTCAGGTTACAGACCATGTAGATAGACCAAAGACCCCTAGACATAACGAGTCAGGTTACAGACCATGTAGATAGACCAAAGACCCCTAGACATAACAAGTCATGTTACAGACCATGTAGATAGACCAAAGACCCCTAGACATAACAAGTCAGGTTACAGACCATGTAGATAGACCAAAGACCCCTAGACATAACAAGTCATGTTACAGACTATGTAGATAGACCAAAGACCCCTAGACATAACGAGTCAGGTTACAGACCATGTAGATAGACCAAAGACCCCTAGACATAACGAGTCAGGTTACAGACCATGTAGATAGGACAAAGACCCTTAGACATAATGAGTCAGGTTACAGACCATGTAGATAGACCAAAGACCCCTAGACATAACGAGTCAGGTTACAGACCATGTAGATAGGCCAAAGACCCCTAGACATAACGAGTCAGGTTACAGACCATGTAGATAGACCAAAGACCCCTAGACATAACGAGTCAGGTTACAGACCATGTAGATAGACCAAAGACCCCTAGACATAACGAGTCAGGTTACAGACCATGTAGATAGGACCCCTAGATATAACGAGTCAGGTTACAGACCATGTAGATAGACCAAAGACCCCTAGACATAACGAGTAAGGTTACAGACCATGTAGATAGGCCAAAGACCCCTAGATATAACGAGTCAGGTTACAGACCATGTAGATAGGACCCCTATATATAACGAGTCAGGTTACAGACCATGTAGATAGACCAAAGACCCCTAGACATAACGAGTCAGGTTACAGACCATGTAGATAGGCCAAAGACCCCTAGACATAACGAGTCAGGTTACAGACCATGTAGATAGGACCCCTAGATATAACGAGTCAGGTTACAGACCATGTATATAGGCCAAAGACCCCTAGACATAACGAGTCAGGTTACAGACCATGTAGATAGGCCAAAGACCCCTAGACATAACGAGTCAGGTTACAGACCATGTAGATAGGACCCCTAGATATAACGAGTCAGGTTACAGACCATGTATATAGGCCAAAGACCCCTAGACATAACGAGTCAGGTTACAGACCATGTAGCTAGGCCTAAGACATAACGAGTCAGGTTACAGACAATGTAGCTAGGCCGAAGACATAACGAGTCAGGTTACAGACAATGTAGCTAGGACCCCTAGATATAACAAGTCATGTTACAGACCATGTAGCTAGGCCTAAGACCGCTACACATAACGAGTCAATATACTTTTTAAAATACTTTTTGTCAATCCAGAAACAAATACCTGTCTATTTGTGGAAGAATCACCTTGACTAACTCTTTAGTCATATCTCAGTTTACCTTGTTTATGGCCTTGTTGTTTATGGCCTTTATGGTCTACACATAGTGACATATTCTTTTAATTATATGAGAAGAAGATTCAGTTTTATTTGAAACAGCAGGCCAGACAAAATAAAACGGGCCTATTCATATAATGAATAGTTATTTGGAGTGCAGAAATGATTAAATAATAAAGCATTAGACCTTTCACTAAAGGCTTGAGTCATACAAAAGTTATTCTTAAATCCAAACTGGTTCTCTAGCAGATGAGTAAGAATGTCTCCCATGTTCAAGAATGGCCTGTTCCTGTCCCCTGGGGAATGGAGTGTGGAGGTGTATGCTGTATAGTGTTTGTCTGTCCCTACACTAACCTTGTCCCCATATCATAACATACTGACCTAAGATCATTGCTCCACAGTTAGTGCCAAGGCCTGTAATCTCTCTCAAGAGAATGGAACTCATCACTGCTATGGGGCTTTGGGAGAGTCTTTGTCCTTACACATGGCTGATGACAGCAGGAATTAAGAAAAAACATTGAAAAAGATTTTACTCGTATTCTGCACTTGAAGACTGGAGATCTAAATTGCATCAGGATTATGTGAATCGCTCTGAGTTCTTTATTAATGGAACATTCAGACTGGACATAGTTATACATCATGCATACTGTTTAGGGGTATTTCTGAAAGCTCGCCAGGATATCAGTACCTCAATAGGTTTGTACTGTAGGACTTGGCAGCAGAGAGAGTATAGTGTTAAATCATACAATAGTTTAGATATAATGTTTGCATGAATGGCCAGAATCTGACCAGGAGTGTAGCCTATGACCACTACCAGAACAGTGTCATCATACTGAAGAGTGATGTGACAGGAACCCTGACCTGTATGGTTCAGAATAAAGTTAGCAGCAGCATTCTACTGTTGATATCTCCTTGGCCTGTATGGTTCAGAATAAAGTCAGCACCAGCAACTCCACTATTGATCTCTCCTTGGCCTGTCCAGGTAATCTCAGGACAGTTGACATCATTCCCACCTTTTGAATTAAGAGTACAACTCTGTTTCATTTACATGGTCAACAAGTGTTGTGTACTGATGTTTTCTTTCTAGTTGTCTCTTCCCAGTTTCCTTCAGTAGCTGTGACAGTGTCTGTGGCTCTGACTGTTGGAACTCTCACACTTCTTGCACTGTTTGTTGGTATTAACCATCTATGCAAGAAACAAAGATCCAGATTTGATACGTCATGTGAAATGTTAGAAGTAATTTAGTTTCACGTCCAGAACATACATTTGAAATGTTGAATAAACATGACATTTTGTTTCATGTCCAGATTGTACTACAGCTTCTATTTTATTTTTCAGAAAGTGTTTACGGGGTTGTTGTTTACGCTGATGTGAAAATAGGCAAGCAAAGAAATCAAGCAAGGAAGCAGAGGACCCCAACCAGAGATGGTAGAGTATGGACAGATCAAAATGTCTGTGTACCAAGACGTGGCAGGCTGCCCATAGACTGAAGTAGAGGTCGACCGATTAATCGGAATGGCCGATTTCAAGTTTTCATAACAATCGGAAACCGGTATTTTTGGGTGCCGATTTGCCAATTTTTTTATTTTATTATTATTTTTACACCTTTATTTAACTCGGCAAGTCAGTTAAGAACACATTCTTATTTTCAACGACGGCCTAGGAACGGTGGGTTAACTGCCTCGTTCAGGGGCAGAATGACAGATTTTCACCTTGTCAGCTCGGGGATCCAATCCTGCAACCTTACAGTTATCTAGTCCACCGCAATATCGACCTGCCTCTCTCTCGTTGCACTCCAGAAGGAGACTGCCTGCTACGCGAAAGCAGTAAGCCAAGGTAAGTTGCTAGCTAGCATTAAACTTATCTTATAAAAAACAATCAATCATAATCATTAGTTAACTACACATGGTTGATGATATTACTAGATATTATCTAGCGTGTCCTGCGTTGCATATAATCTGACTGAGCATACAAGCATACAAGTATCTAAGTATCTGACTGAGCGGTGGTAGGCAGAAGCAGGCGCGTGCGTAAACATTCATTCAAATAGCACTTTCGTGCGTTTTGCCAGCAGCTCTTCGTTGTGAATCAAACATTGCGCTGTTTGACTTCAAGCCTATCGACTCCCGAGGTGAGGCTGGTGTAACCGAAGTGAAATGGCTAGCTAGTTAGCGCGCGCTAATAGCGTTTCAAACGTCACTCGCTCTGAGCCTTCTAGTAGTTGATCCCCTTGCTCTGCATGGGTAACGCTGCATCGATGGTGGCTGTTGTCGTTGTGTTGCTGGTTCAAGCCCAGGGAGGAGCGAGGAGAGGGACGGAAGCTATACTGTTACACTGGCAATACTAAAGTGCCTATAAGATCATCCAATAGTCAAAGGTTAATGAAATACAAATGTATAGAGGGAAATAGTCCTATAATTCCTATAATAACTACAACCTAAAACTTCTTACCTGGGAATATTGAAGACTCATGTTAAAAGGAACCACCAGCTTTCATATGTTCTCATGTTCTGAGCAAGGAACTGAAACGTTAGCTTTCTTACATAGCACAATATTGCACTTTTACTTTCTTCTCCAAAAACGTTGTTTTTGCATTATTTTTACCAAATTGAACATGTTTCATTATTTATTTGAGGCTAAATTGATTTTATTGATGTAGTATATTAAGTTAAAATAAGTGTTCATTCAGTATTGTTGTAATTGTCATTATTACAAATACATTTTTAAAAATCGTCTGATTAATCGGCATCTGCTTTTTTGGTCCTCCAATAATCGTATCGGCGTTGAAAAATCATAATCGGTCGACCTCTTGACTCAAGGGTAGACATTTTAACCACATGTAGCTTTGTAAAGCAGATATTAGACAAGGGTTGAGTGAACATTATGTGGATGCACTGATTGAGTAGATGAGACAGACCATCAAACTTAAAGACTAGTGTCAAATAAACACATCAAGATGACATCATGCATCATGTAAGGAATGCTAGGAAGATGCACTGCATGTAGTTTAGACTTTGTTAACATGAATTACTGTCTCATTTTGTATTGTATATTGTACAATGGTATAAAAAGTGTTCAGTATTTTGTAACTTTTCCTTAAAACCATAATATCAATGTATCTGTATTTCAATGTTTGAAAGGATCCTGACTAGAGTGCTGGCAAGTCAGACCTTAGCTCTCTTGCTAGAGTGAACGCATGTGAACATTTCCTGTAAACTGAGCTGCAATATCATACTGTAAATGTAATGCTTTCTTTCTTTTTAGGCATCCATGTTGTTGTACGTATAAGTTCAAATACTCATTAATAATTGTTATATAATATATTGATAATGAGGGGTTTTAAATTAATAAAGGCTTTGTACATCTTTTACATTGTTTAAAGTATTTAGAGATATTCATGTGTGATTTCTTACATATATTGTTGCAGTGATAACTCTACAAAATTGTATTGGTAAGATAATAAAAGATAAGACAGAACTGCATATATATAGTTGTTGTATGTATATAAAAAAAAGTTAACTCAAGAAATCAAGTTAACTTAAACACTTTACTTTTTAAGTCAGTGGGGGGGTAGTTCATATTTTTAAGATGTTCACTCCACAATGTACTGACTCTTGCGTGATCTGTTGTGGAGGTGTAAGGACCACTGGTGAGACATTAGAGATCACCATCATTGTAAAATATTGGACAGTTTGAATGTGAAACTTCAAAGTGCACAATATTTAATTGAGTCAATCCTTTTGAATATAAACCAGACAATGTCTCCCTGTGAAAACAGACTCTACTTATTGATCACACAGTGTACGTACGTTGCAAAAAACTACATCTCGTGCCCTTTTTAAAGACATCATACAAATAAATACAAGTATTTAAGGAAACATAACTAGGAAGACACTGATGTTGTAGGAATAGTAACATTATGGGTATTCAGGTTAAAACATGTGTTTATACTCTGAGTCTAATTATTGACCTTTCTGTTGTTGTCTGGAAGCTATAAATGAAAGGTGTGTCAGCCGACCTCCACATGTCTTAAGATAGAGTGTGAGCACTGAGCGGCGGTCAAACTAACATCACAAACTGTAGTTCAAACTGTTTTCTTATTGTAAAGGAGAGGATTTATGATAGGTATGTGGAGAGCATATCATTTCTGAAATACATCTAGAGTATTTGTCATCCATTTCATTCTAGAAAAAGTAAACAATTTTTCTCCACATTTTGGCTTTAGTAAGTTAATTTCTTTGGATAAGATGACTGAATGTGATGACCTACAACAGATGTTGAAATTGTGGTAGACAATATTTTTTTCTGAAATCATACACATATATTGCTAATACGTATATTGTATTAACTTAAGGGGGCCGAATACTTTCGCAAGGCACTGTATATTGCTAATACGTATATTGCTAATACGTATATTGTATTAACTTAAGGGGGCCGAATACTTTCGCAAGGCACTGTATATTGCTAATACGTATATTGCTATTACAGATATCAGATATTACAGTATTACTTTTCCTCTTCCTGCTTCTGTCCTGCTGACACTGACAGATGGACTTACAGATGATCCCAATATCCTTGGTTCTCATCAAACTACATGGTAGTGAATAATACCTCACAATGTGTAATAAGTTACAACTTCTGTTCTTCAAACAGGCACGTGTGGTTGGGAGTTCACACCAAGTAACATGTGACATAAAGAAGTGTTCTCTCCCTGATACGCAAGTAAGGTGTCTTGTCAACCAGCCTGTCATTCATTTATAGTGCATCCATCATCATCATCCACTGCTATCTATACCATTTTATAATAACCCTGTAGCTTAACTCACTCTTCTTGTGCAGGCAGAAGATAAATGATCCCCATGATAATTATAGTTCTGGTGGCCACAGCGGCAGCACAAGGTAAGACATTATATTACAAAGATTATAATGGAATCAATTGTATTAAACATGAGCTTATCCATGGTAGGATCCAAAACAGAAATTTCAGAAAAATATGATAATTGTTAAAAAGGTTCTGTAAATACCAATTTACATGTATTCCCTTTAATGGTTAACAAATGTTTAAATCAATAGATCAATGCTATTTTTGTCACCTTTGATACAAATATTTCTTGAAAGCACCTTCAGACATTAATAAATAAAATAATATCTATTCTCCACAGTTAGTGCTACGTTCTGTAATCTCACTGAGGAGAGTGGAAATCATCAATGCTATGGGGCTGTGGGAGAATGTTTGTCCTTACATCTGACTGCAAACAGGGCTGAAGAAAGAATTACATTGAAGAAAGGTGATAATCGTATTCTGAACTTCCAAACTGGAGAAGACTGGAGATCTAAATTGCATCAGGATTATGTGAATCGCTCCGAGTTCTTAAATAACACCACATTCAGGCTGGACAGTGTTATAGAGGATGACTCTGGAGATTACCAATTGAATATATTTAATTCAGAGGGAACACAGTTGCGGAGAGTCAACATGCAACTTGAGATACAAGGTACAGAAGCGTTTTTTATATAGAGAATCATGTATCCTGTAGTAAGGGAGAAAATGTTAACTGCCAGTATTATAGTTACAGTATATAATGTATAATATGATATTAGCATGAATCAGAGATACCAAGAAGCACCATATGAAAGTTCACCAGTGTTTTGTTAGATCATGCTAAGTGGCAGTAAGATGTTTGTGTCTGTCAGCCCCGGTGTCAGAGCCAGTGTTGCCTCACCTCTGTCTGCCTCATGGAGAGACCGTGGTCACATGCTCCTCAGAGGGAGATGGTCTTCAGTACAGCTGGACCCTGAGTGGCCAGAATCTGACCAGGAGTGTAGCCTATGACCACCACCAGAACAGTGTCATCATACTGAAGAGTGATGTGACAGGAACTCTGACCTGTATGGTTCAGAATAAAGTCAGCACCAGCAACTCCACTATTCATCTACTGGCCTGCCAAAGTAATGTCAGGACAGTTTCCTTACCACAATGTAAGAATTCAAATAAATTTGACTTGCCCGATAAAAGCATTTTATTGATTGGTTACTGTTGACACTGTTGATTAATCATACTCTCAGAATTCTGTTTGTCTCTTCCCATTTTTCTCCTCACAGATTTGTTTTGTAATTGTGACAGTAGGCATAGCTCTAGCTGTTGGAACTCTTGTCCTACTTCTTGCGGTGTTTGTTGGCGTAAACCGTCTCTGTGGGAAACTGAGATTTGGACATAATACTTCAGGTCAAATTATGTCATGTTTGCTTCATGGCCAGAATCGACACCTGCTGTTTTATTTGTCTTCTAAACAGTATTTCCCCAGGTTGCTCTAATGATGAGGGTGCTGCTGTTGTATACACTGAAGTATTCAATAAAAGAAAGAGAGAATTCAACCAGAAACCTACAGAGATGGTGGAGTATGGAGAGATCAAAATGGCTGCCAGTGTTAATGAGGAAGAAAGCCCCAAAAATCAGGGGGACATGGAAATGACAACCAACCAGACATATGACACATCTTTTCTGACAACTTTCGTAGAAACCAAAAATGTAAGAGTGTATTACTCCCTTGTATATGTAAGGGACCGTACATTTGCAATATGGACCTTTTCACTAATCATACACAAAATGCCAAAATGTTCCCTTAAGGTATGTAATAGAGACAGTAGATCTAGCTGGTCTGTCATAATATAACAGATACAGTAGATCTAGTTGGTCTGTCATAATTTAATAGAGACAGCAGATCAAGCTGGTCTGTCATAATATAATAGAGACAGTAGATCTCGCTGGTCTGTCATAATTTTATAGAGACAGCAGATCTATCTGGTCTGTCATAATATAATAGAGATAGTAGATCTAGCTGGTCTGTCATAATATAATAGAGACAGTATATCTCGCTGGTCTGTCATAATATAATAGAGACAGTAGATCTAGCTGTTCTGTCATAATATAATAGAGACAGGAGATCTAGCTGGTCTGTCATAATTGAAAAGAGGCAGAAGATCTAGCTGGTCTGCCATAGTACAACAGAGACAGTAGATCTAGCTGGTCTATCATAATAAAATAGAGACAGCAGATATAGCTGGTCTGTCATAATATAATAGAGACAGGAGATCTAGCTGATCTGTCATAATTGAACAGAAGCAGTAGATCTAGCTGGTCTGTCATAGTATAACAGAGACAGTAGATCTAGCTGGTCTGTCATAATAAAATAGAGACAGCAGATATAGCTGGTCTGTCATAATATAATAGAGACAGTAGATCTAGCTGGTCTGTCATAATATAATAGAGGCAGTAGATCTAGTTGGTCTGTCGTAATTTACTAGAGACAGCGGATCTAGCTGGTCTGTCATAATATAAAAGAGACAGTAGATCTAGCTGTTCTGTCATAATATAATATAGACAGGACATCTAGCTGGTCTGTCATAATTTAACAGATGCAGTAGATCTAGCTGGTCTGTCATAATATAATAGAGACAGTAGATCTAGCTGGTCTGTCATAATTTAATAGAGACAGCAGATCTAGATGGTCTGTCATATTGTAATAGAGACAGTAGATCTAGCTGGTCTGTCATAATATAATAGAGACGGTAGATCTAGCTGGTCTGTCATAATATAATAGAGACCTAGAGACAGTAGATCTAGCTGTTCTGTCATAATACAATAGAGACAGTAGATCAAGCTGGTCTGTCATAATATAACAGAGACAGTAGATCTAGCTGGTCTGTCATAATACAATAGAAAGAGTAGATCTAGCTGGTCTGTCATATTGTAATATAGACAGTAGATCTAGCTGGTCAGTCATAATATAACAGATACAGTAGATCTAGCTGGTCTGTCATAATACAATAGAGACAGCAGATATAGCTGGTCTGTCATAATATAATAGAGGCAGTAGATCTAGTTGGTCTGTCATAGTATAATAGAGACAGTAGATCTAGCTGGTCTGTCATAATATAACAGAGACAGTAGATCTAGCTGGTCTGTCATAATACAATAGAGAGAGTAGATCTAGCATGTCTGTCATATTGTAAGGGACCGTACATTTGCCATATGGAATTTTTCACTAATCATACACGAAATGCCGAAATGTTCCCTTAAGGTATGTAATAGAGACAGTAGATCTAGCTGGTCTGTCATAATAGAACATATACAGTAGATCTAGCTGGTCTGTCATAATATAATAGAGACAGCAGATATAGCTGGTCTGTCATACTTTTATAGAGACAGCAGATCTAGCTGGTCTGTCATAATATAATAGAGACAGGAAATCTAGCTGGTCTGTCATAATTGAACAGAGGCAGTAGATCTAGCTGGTCTGTCATAGTATAACAGAGACAGTAGATCTAGCTGGTCTGTCATAATATAATAGAGACAGTATATCTCGCTGGTCTGTCATAATATAATAGAGACAGTAGATCTAGCTGGTCTGTCATAATATAATAGAGGCAGTAGATCTAGTTGGTCTGTCATAATATAATAGACACAGTAGATCTAGCTGGACTGTCATAATATAATAGAGACAGTAGATCTAGATGTTCTGTCAAACTATAATAGAGACAGTAGACCTAGCTGGTGTGTCATAATATAATAGAGACAGTAGATCTAGCTTGTCTGTTATAATATAATAGAGACAGTAGATCTAGCTGGTCTGTCATAATATAATAGAGACAGCAGATCTAGATGGTCTGTCATATTGTAATAGAGACAGTAGATCTAGCTGGTCTGTCATAATATAATAGAGACGGTAGATCTAGCTGGTCTGTCATAATATAATAGAGACCTAGAGACAGTAGATCTAGCTGTTCTGTCATAATACAATAGAGACAGTAGATCAAGCTGGTCTGTCATAATATAACAGAGACAGTAGATCTAGCTGGTCTGTCATAATACAATAGAAAGAGTAGATCTAGCTGGTCTGTCATATTGTAATAGAGACAGTAGATCTAGCTGGTCAGTCATAATATAACAGATACAGTAGATCTAGCTGGTCTGTCATAATACAATAGAGACAGCAGATATAGCTGGTCTGTCATAATATAATAGAGGCAGTAGATCTAGTTGGTCTGTCATAGTATAATAGAGACAGTAGATCTAGCTGGTCTGTCATAATATAACAGAGACAGTAGATCTAGCAGGTCTGTCATAATACAATAGAGAGAGTAGATCTAGCATGTCTGTCATATTGTAAGGGACCGTACATTTGCAATATGGAATTTTTCACTAATCATACACGAAATGCCGAAATGTTCCCTTAAGGTATGTAATAGAGACAGTAGATCTAGCTGGTCTGTCATAATAGAACATATACAGTAGATCTAGCTGGTCTGTCATAATACAATAGAGACAGCAGATATAGCTGGTCTGTCATACTTTTATAGAGACAGCAGATCTAGGTGGTCTGTCATAATATAATAGAGACAGGAAATCTAGCTGGTCTGTCATAATTGAACAGAGGCAGTAGATCTAGCTGGTCTGTCATAGTATAACAGAGACAGTAGATCTAGCTGGTCTGTCATAATATAATAGAGACAGTATATCTCGCTGGTCTGTCATAATATAATAGAGACAGTAGATCTAGCTGGTCTGTCATAATATAATAGAGGCAGTAGATCTAGTTGGTCTGTCATAATATAATAGACACAGTAGATCTAGCTGGACTGTCATAATATAATAGAGACAGTAGATCTAGATGTTCTGTCAAACTATAATAGAGACAGTAGACCTAGCTGGTGTGTCATAATATAATAGAGACAGTAGATCTAGCTTGTCTGTTATAATATAATAGAGACAGTAGATCTAGCTGGTCTGTCATAATATAATAGAGGCAGTAGATCTAGTTGGTCTGTCATAATATAATAGACACAGTAGATCTAGCTGGTCTGTCATAATATAATAGAGACAGTAGATCTAGATGTTCTGTCAAACTATAATAGAGACAGTAGACCTAGCTGGTATGTCATAATATAATAGAAACAGTAGATCTAGCTTGTCTGTTATAATATAATAGGGAAAGCATATCTAGCTGGTCTGTCATAATATAATAGAGACAGTAAATCTAGCTGGTCTGTCATAATTTAAAAGAGACAGCAGATCTAGCTGGTCTGTCAAAATATTATAGAGACAGTATATCTCGCTGGTCTGTCATAATTTTATAGAGACAGCAGATCTATCTGGTCTGTCATAATATAATAGAGACAGTAGATCTAGCTGGTCTGTCATAATATAATAGAGACAGTATATCTCGCTGGTCTGTCATAATATAATAGAGACAGTAGATCTAGCCGGTCTGTCAGAATTGAAAAGAGGCAGTAGATCTAGCTGGTCTGTCATAATATAATAGAGAATGCAGATATAGCTGGTCTGTCATAATATAATACAGACAGTATATCTCGCTGGTCTGTCATAATATATTAGAGACAGTAGATCTAGCTGGTCTGTCATAATTTAATAGAGACAGCGGATCTAGCAGGTCTGTCATAGTATAACAGAGACAGTAGATCTAGCTGGTATGTCATAATATAATAGAGACAGCAGATCTAGCTGGTCTGTCATAATATATTAGAGACAGTATATCTAGCTTGTCTGTCATAGTATAATAGAGACAGTAGATCTAGCTGGTCTGTCATAATATAATACAGACAGCAGATCTAGCTGGTCTGTCATAATATAATAGAGACAGTAGATCTAGCAGGTCTGTCATAATATAATAGAGACAGGAAATCTAGCTGGTCTGTCATAATTGAACAGAGGCAGTAGATCTAGCTGGTCTGTCATAGTATAACAGAGACAGTAGATCTAGCTGGTCTGTCATAATAAAATAGAGACAGTATATCTCGCTGGTCTGTCATAATATAATAGAGACAGTAGATCTAGCTGGTATGTCAAAATATAATAGAGACAGTATATCTAGCTGTTCTGTCATAATATAATAGAGACAGGACATCTAGCTGGTCTGTCATAATTTAACAGAGGCAGTAGATCCAGCTGGTCTGTCATTATATAACAGAGACAGTAGATCTAGCTTTTCTGTCATAATAAAATAAAGACAGCAGATATAGCTGATCTGTCATAATATAATAGAGACGGTAGATCTAGCTGGTCTGTCATAATATAATAGAGACAGTAAATCTAGCTGGTCTGTCATAATTTAATAGAGACAGCAGATCTAGCTGGTCTGTCAAAATATTATAGAGACAGTATATCTCGCTGGTCTGTCATAATTTTATAGAGACAGCAGATCTATCTGGTCTGTCATAATATAATAGAGACAGTAGATCTAGCTGGTCTGTCATAATATAATAGAGACAGTATATCTCGCTGGTCTGTCATAATATAATAGAGACAGTAGATCTAGCCGGTCTGTCAGAATTGAACAGAGGCAGTAGATCTAGCTGGTCTGTCATATTATAATAGAGACAGTAGATCTAGCTGGTCTGTCATAATATAATAGAGACAGCAAATCTAGCTGGTCTGTCATATTGTAATAGAGACAGTAGATCTAGCTGGTCTGTCATAATATAATAGAGACAGTAGATCTAGCAGTTCTGTCATAATATAATAGAGACCTAGAGACAGTAGATCTAGCTGTTCTGTAATAATACAATAGAGACAGTATATCTAGCTGGTCTGTCATAATATAATAGAGACAGTAAATCTAGCTGGTCTGTCAAAATATTATAGAGACAGTATATCTCGCTGGTCTGTCATAATTTTATAGAGACAGCAGATCTATCTGGTCTGTCATAATATAATAGAGACAGTAGATCTAGCTGGTCTGTCATAATATAATAGAGACAGTATATTTCCAAGGTCTGTCATAATATAATAGAGACAGTAGATCTAGCCGGTCTATCAGAATTGAACAAAGGCAGTAGATCTAGCTGGTCTGTCATAATATAATAGAGACAGCAGATATAGCAGGTCTGTCATAATATAATAGAGACCTAGAGACAGTAGATCTAGCTGTTCTGTAATAATACAATAGAGACAGTAGATCTAGCTGGTCTGTCATAATAGAACAGATACAGTAGATCTAGCTGGTCTGTCATAATACAATAGAGACAGCAGATATAGCTGGTCTGTCATACTTTTATAGAGACAGCAGATCTAGCTGGTCTGTCATAATTGAACAGAGGCAGTAGATCTAGCTGGTCTGTCATAATATAATAGAGACAGGAAATCTAGCTGGTCTGTCATAATTGAACAGAGGCAGTAGATCTAGCTGGTCTGTCATAGTATAACAGAGACAGTAGATCTAGCTGGTCTGTCATAATATAATAGAGACAGTAGATCTAGCTGGTATGTCATAGTATAATAGAGACAGTATATCTAGCTGGTCTGTCATAATATAATAGAGACAGCAGATCTATCTGGTCTGTCATAATATAATAGAGACAGTAGATCTAGCTGGTCTGTCATAATATAATAGAGACAGTATATCTTGCTGGTCTGTCATAATATAACAGAGACAGTAGATCTAGCCGGTCTGTCAGAATTGAACAGAGGCAGTAGATCTAGCTGGTCTGTCATAATATAATAGAGACAGCAGATATAGCTGGTCTGTGTAACGGTTTAATTGATGAGAAGGAGAGTCGGACCAAAATGCGGCATGTCTATTGCAATCCATGTTTAATGAAGTAACACACTAAACACAAACACTATCAAAACAATAAACTTAACGAAAACCGAAACAGCCTATACTTGTGTAACCTAACACAGAACAATGACATCAGGACACTAAGGACACTAAGGACAATCACCCACGACAAACTCAAAGAATATGGCTGCCTAAATATGGTTCCCAATCAGAGACAACGATAAACACCTGCCTCTGATTGAGAACCACTTCAGACAGCCATAGACTTAGCTAGAACACCCCACTAGCTACAATCCCCATACATACACACCACATACAAAAACCCATGCCACACCCTGGCCTGACCAAATAAATAAAGATAAACACAAAATACTTTGACCAGGGTGCGGACTCCCGAACGCACCTCAAAACAATAGGGAGGGTCCGGGTGGGCGTCTGTCCATGGTGGCGGCTCCGGCGCGGGACGTGGACCCCACTCAATCAATGTCTTAGTCCCTTCTCCTCGCGTCCCTGGATAGTCCACCCTCGCCGCCGACCATGGCCTAGTAGTCCTCACCCAGAACCCCACTGGACTGAGGAGCAGATCGGGACTGAGGGGCAGCTCGGGACTGAGGCAGCTCGGGACTGAGGGGAAGCTCAGGAGTGAGAGGAAGCTCAGGAGTGAGAGGAAGCTCAGGAGTGAGAGGAAGCTCAGGCAGGTTGATGAATCTACCAGATCCTGGCTGGCTGGTGGTTTCGGCAGATCCTGGCTGACTGGCAGATCCTGGCTGACTGGCAGATCTGGAAGAGTCTGGCCGACTGGCAGATCTGGAAGAGTCTGGCCGACTGGCAGATCTGGAAGAGTCTGGCCGACTGGCAGATCTGGAAGAGTCTGGCCGACTGGCAGATCTGGAAGAGTCTGGTCGACTGGCAGATCTGGAAGAGTCTGGTCGACTGGCAGATCTGGAAGAGTCTGGTCGACTGGCAGATCTGGAAGAGTCTGGTCGACTGGCAGATCTGGAAGAGTCTGGTCGACTGGCAGCTCTGGCTGCTCCATGCTGACTGGCTGCTCCATGCTGACTGGCAGCTCTGGCTGCTCCATGCTGACTGGCTGCTCCATGCTGACTGGCAGCTCTGGCTGCTCCATGCTGACTGGCTGCTCTGGCTGCTCCATGCTGACTGGCTGCTCTGGCTGCTCCATGCTGACTGGCTGCTCCATGCTGACTGGCGGCCCTGGCTGCTCCATGCTGACTGGCGGCCCTGGCTGCTCCATACTGACTGGCGGCCCTGGCTGCTCCATGCTAACTGGCAGCTCTGGCGTCTCCTTGCAGACTGGCAGCTCTGGCGGCTCCTTGCAGACTGGCAGCTTTGGCGGCATCCTGCAGACAGGCAGCTCTGGCGGCTCCTTGCAGACTGGCAGCTCCTTGCAGACTGGCAGCTCCTTGCAGACTGGCAGCTCCTTGCAGACTGGCAGCTCCTTGCAGACTGGCAGCTCCTTGCAGACTGACAGCTCCTTGCAGAATGACAGCTCTATGCTAACTGGCAGCTCTATGCTAACTGGCAGCTCTATGCTAACTGGCAGTTCTGAACAGGCGGGAGACTCCGGCAGCGCTGTAGAGAAGGAAGGCTCTAACAGCGCTAAACAGGCGGGAGACTCCGACAGCGCTGGAGAGGAGGAAGGCTCTGGCAGCGCTGGACAGGCGAGGCGCACTAGAGGCCTGATGCGTGGTGCTGGCACTGGTGGTACTGGGCCGAGGACACGCACAGGAAGCCTGGTGCGGGGAGCTGCTACCGGAGGGCTGGGGTGTGGAGGTGGTACTGGGTAGACCGGACCGTGCAGGCGCACTGGAGCTCTTGAGCACCGAGCCTGCCCAACCTTACCTGGTTGAATGCTCACGGTCGCCCTGCCAGTGCGGCGAGGTGGAATAGCCCGCACTGGGCTATGCAGGCGAACCGGAGACACCGAGCGCAAGGCTGGTGCCATGTAAGCCGGCCCAAGGAGACGCACTGGGGACCAGCTGCGTAGAGCCGGCTTCATGGCATTAGGCTCGGGCTATGCACCCGCACTGGAGACACCGTGCGCACCACTGCATAACACGGTGCCTGTCCGGTCTCTCTAGCCCCCCGGTAAGCACAGGGAGTTTGCGCAGGTCTTCTACCTGGCGTAGCCATACTCCCTGTTAGCCCCCCCCCAAGAAATTTTTGGGGCTGCCTCTCAGGCTTCCATCCGCTACGTCGAGCTGCCTCCTCATATCTGCGCCTCTCAGCTTTCGCAGCCTCCAGTTCTTCCTTGGGGCGGCAATATTCTCCAGGCTGAGCCCAGGGTCCTTTACCGTCCAGTTCTTCCTCCCATGTCCATTTCTCCAGGTGGTGCAGCCTCTCCCACTGCAGCTGCTGCTGCTCCTGCTGCTGCTGCCTCTGTTCCTTCTCCTGCTGCACCTTGGTGCGGCTACACTCCCCTGGTTTAGCCCAGGGTCCTCTCCCGTCGAGGATTTCCTCCCATGTCCAGAAATCCTTATTGCGCATCTCCTCGCGCTGCTCCTGCCTGTTGACACGCTGCTTGGTCCTTTTGTGGTGGGTGATTCTGTAACGGTTTTCTTGATGAGAAGGAGAGTCGGACCAAAATGCGGCGTGTCTATTGCAATCCATGTTTAATGAAGTAACACACTAAACACAAACACTATCAAAACAATAAACTTAACGAAAACCGAAACAGCCTATACTTGTGTAACCTAACACAGAACAATGACATCAGGACACTAAGGACAATCACCCACGACAAACTCAAAGAATATGGCTGCCTAAATATGGTTCCCAATCAGAGACAACGATAAACACCTGCCTCTGATTGAGAACCACTTCAGACAGCCATAGACTTAGCTAGAACACCCCACTAGCTACAATCCCCATACATACACACCACATACAAAAACCCATGCCACACCCTGGCCTGACCAAATAAATAAAGATAAACACAAAATACTTTGACCAGGGTGTGACAAGGTCTGTCATAATATAATAGAGACCTAGAGACAGTAGATCTAGCTGTTCTGTAATAATACAATAGAGACAGTAGATCTAGCTGGTCTGTCATAATAGAACAGATACAGTAGATCTAGCTGGTCTGTCATAATACAATAGAGACAGCAGATATAGCTGGTCTGTCATACTTTTATAGAGACAGCAGATCTAGCTGGTCTGTCATAATTGAACAGAGGCAGTAGATCTAGCTGGTCTGTCATAATATAATAGAGACAGGAAATCTAGCTGGTCTGTCATAATTGAACAGAGGCAGTAGATCTAGCTGGTCTGTCATAGTATAACAGAGACAGTAGATCTAGCTGGTCTGTCATAATATAATAGAGACAGTAGATCTAGCTGGTCTGTCATAATATAATAGAGACAGTATATCTCGCTGGTCTGTCATAATATAATAGAGACAGTAGATCTAGCTGGTCTGTCATAATATAATAGAGGCAGTAGATCTAGTTGGTCTGTCATAATATAATAGACACAGTAGATCTAGCTGGTCTGTCATAATATAATAGAGACAGTAGATCTAGATGTTCTGTCAAACTATAATAGAGACAGTAGACCTAGCTGGTATGTCATAATATAATAGAGACAGTAGATCTAGCTTGTCTGTTATAATATAATAGAGACATAGATCTAGCTGGTCTGTCATAATATAATAGAGGCAGTAGATCTAGTTGGTCTGTCATAATATAATAGAGACAGTAGATCTAGCTGGTCTGTCATAATATAATACAGACAGTATATCTCACTGGTCTGTCATAATATATTAGAGACAGTAGATCTAGCTGGTCTGTCATAATTTAATATAGACAGCGGATCTTGCTGGTCTGTCATAGTATAACAGAGACAGTAGATCTAGCTGGTCTGTCATAATATAATAGAGACAGCAGATCTAGCTGGTCTGTCATAATATATTAGAGACAGTATATCTAGCTGGTCTGTCATAGTATAATAGAGACAGTAGATCTAGCTGGTTTGTTTTCTGTAATAATACAATAGAGACAGTAGATCTAGCTGGTCTGTCATAATATAATAGAGACAGTATATCTAGCTGGTCTGTCATTGTATAATAGAGACAGTAGATCTAGCTGGTCTGTCATAATATAATACAGACAGCAGATCTAGCTGGTCTGTCATAATATAATAGAGACAGTAGATCTAGCTGGTCTGTCATAATATAATAGAGACAGTAGATCTAGCTGGTCTGTCATAATAAAATAGAGACAGTATATCTCGCTGGTCTGTCATAATATAATAGAGACAGTAGATCTAGCTGGTATGTCAAAATATAATAGAGACAGTCTATCTAGCTGTTCTGTCATAATATAATAGAGACAGGACATCTAGCTGGTCTGTCATAATTTAACAGAGGCAGTAGATCCAGCTGGTCTGTCATAGTATAATAGAGACAGCAGATCTAGCTGGTCTGTCATAATATATTAGAGACAGTATATCTAGCTGGTGTGTCATAGTATAATAGAGACAGTAGATCTAGCTGGTCTGTCATAATAAAATAAAGACAGCAGATATAGCTGGTCTGTCATAATATAATAGAGACAGCATATCTAGCTGGTCTGTCATAATATATTAGACAGTATATCTAGCTGGTGTGTCATAGTATAATAGAGACAGTAGATCTAGCTGGTCTGTCATAATATAATACAGACAGCAGATCTAGCTGGTCTGTCATAATATAATAGAGACAGTAGATCTAGCAGGTCTGTCATAATATAATAGAGACCTAGAGACAGTAGATCTAGCTGTTCTGTAATAATACAATAGAGACAGTAGATCTAGCTGGTCTGTCATAATAGAACAGATACAGTAGATCTAGCTGGTCTGTCATAATACAATAGAGACAGCAGATCTAGCTGGTCTGTCATAATTGAACAGAGGCAGTAGATCTAGCTGGTCTGTCATAATATAATAGAGACAGGAAATCTAGCTGGTCTGTCATAATTGAACAGAGGCAGTAGATCTAGCTGGTCTGTCATAATATAATAGAGACAGTAGATCTAGCTTGTCTGTTATAATATAATAGAGAAAGCATATCTAGCTGGTATGTCATAGTATAATAGAGACAGTATATCTAGCTGGTCTGTCATAATATAATAGAGACAGTAAATCTAGCTGGTCTGTCATAATTTAAAAGAGACAGCAGATCTAGCTGGTCTGTCAAAATATTATAGAGACAGTATATCTCGCTGGTCTGTCATAATTTTATAGAGACAGCAGATCTATCTGGTCTGTCATAATATAATAGAGACAGTAGATCTAGCTGGTCTGTCATAATATAATAGAGACAGTATATCTCGCTAGTCTGTCATAATATAATAGAGACAGTAGATCTAGCCGGTCTGTCAGAATTGAACAGAGGCAGTAGATCTAGCTGGTCTGTCATAATATAATAGAGACAGCAGATATAGCTGGTCTGTCATAATATAATACAGACAGTATATCTCACTGGTCTGTCATAATATATTAGAGACAATAGATCTAGCTGGTCTGTCATAATTTAATAGAGACAGCGGATCTAGCTGGTCTGTCATAGTATAACAGAGACAGTAGATCTAGCTGGTCTGTCATAATATAATAGAGACAGCAGATCTAGCTGGTCTGTCATAATATATTAGAGACAGTATATCTAGCTGGTCTGTCATAGTATAATAGAGACAGTAGATCTAGCTGGTTTGTCATAATATAATACAGACAGCAGATCTAGCTGGTCTGTCATAATATAATAGAGACAGTAGATCTAGCAGGTCTGTCATAATATAATAGAGACCTAGAGACAGTAGATCTAGCTGTTCTGTAATAATACAATAGAGACAGTAGATCTAGCTGGTCTGTCATAATATAATAGAGACAGTATATCTAGCTGGTCTGTCATTGTATAATAGAGACAGTAGATCTAGCTGGTCTGTCATAATATAATACAGACAGCAGATCTAGCTGGTCTGTCATAATATAATAGAGACAGTAGATCTAGCTGGTCTGTCATAATATAATAGAGACAGTAGATCTAGCTGGTCTGTCATAATGAAATAGAGACAGTATATCTCGCTGGTCTGTCATAATATAATAGAGACAGTAGATCTAGCTGGTATGTCAAAATATAATAGAGACAGTCTATCTAGCTGTTCTGTCATAATATAATAGAGACAGGACATCTAGCTGGTCTGTCATAATTTAACAGAGGCAGTAGATCCAGCTGGTCTGTCATAGTATAATAGAGACAGCAGATCTAGCTGGTCTGTCATAATATAATAGAGACAGTAGATCTAGCTGGTCTGTCATAATATAATAGAGACAGTAGATCTAGCTGGTCTGTCATAATATAATAGAGACAGTAGATCTAGCTGGTCTGTCATAATAAAATAGAGACAGTATATCTCGCTGGTCTGTCATAATATAATAGAGACAGTAGATCTAGCTGGTATGTCAAAATATAATAGAGACAGAATATCTAGCTGTTCTGTCATAATATAATAGAGACAGGACATCTAGCTGGTCTGTCATAATTTAACAGAGGCAGTAGAATCAGCTGGTGTGTCATAGTATAATAGAGACAGTAGATCTAGCTGGTCTGTCATAATAAAATAAAGACAGCAGATATATCTGGTCTGTCATAATATAATAGAGACAGCAGATCTAGCTGGTCTGTCATAATATATTAGAGACAGTATATCTAGCTGGTGTGTCATAGTATAATAGAGACAGTAGATCTAGCTGGTCTGTCATAATATAATACAGACAGCAGATCTAGCTGGTCTGTCATAATATAATAGAGACAGTAGATCTAGCAGGTCTGTCATAATATAATAGAGACCTAGAGACAGTAGATCTAGCTGTTCTGTAATAATACAATAGAGACAGTAGATCTAGCTGGTCTGTCATAATAGAACAGATACAGTAGATCTAGCTGGTCTGTCATAATACAATAGAGACAGCAGATATAGCTGGTCTGTCATACTTTTATAGAGACAGCAGATCTAGCTGGTCTGTCATAATTGAACAGAGGCAGTAGATCTAGCTGGTCTGTCATAATATAATAGAGACAGGAAATCTAGCTGGTCTGTCATAATTGAACAGAGGCAGTAGATCTAGCTGGTCTGTCATAGTATAACAGAGACAGTAGATCTAGCTGGTCTGTCATAATATAATAGAGACAGTAGATCTAGCTGGTCTGTCATAATATAATAGAGACAGTATATCTCGCTGGTCTGTCATAATATAATAGACACAGTAGATCTAGCTGGTCTGTCATAATATAATAGAGACAGTAGATCTAGATGTTCTGTCAAACTATAATAGAGACAGTAGACCTAGCTGGTATGTCATAATATAATAGAGACAGTAGATCTAGCTTGTCTGTTATAATATAATAGAGACAGTAGATCTAGCTGGTCTGTCATAATATAATAGAGGCAGTAGATCTAGTTGGTCTGTCATAATATAATAGACACAGTAGATCTAGCTGGTCTGTCATAATATAATAGAGACAGTAGATCTAGATGTTCTGTCAAACTATAATAGAGACAGTAGACCTAGCTGGTATGTCATAATATAATAGAGACAGTAGATCTAGCTTGTCTGTTATAATATAATAGAGAAAGCATATCTAGCTGGTATGTCATAGTATAATAGAGACAGTATATCTAGCTGGTCTGTCATAATATAATAGAGACAGTAAATCTAGCTGGTCTGTCATAATTTAAAAGAGACAGCAGATCTAGCTGGTCTGTCAAAATATTATAGAGACAGTATATCTCGCTGGTCTGTCATAATTTTATAGAGACAGCAGATCTATCTGGTCTGTCATAATATAATAGAGACAGTAGATCTAGCTGGTCTGTCATAATATAATAGAGACAGTATATCTCGCTGGTCTGTCATAATATAATAGAGACAGTAGATCTAGCCGGTCTGTCAGAATTGAACAGAGGCAGTAGATATAGCTGGTCTGTCATAATATAATACAGACAGTATATCTCACTGGTCTGTCATAATATATTAGAGACAGTAGATCTAGCTGGTCTGTCATAATTTAATAGAGACAGCGGATCTAGCTGGTCTGTCATAGTATAACAGAGACAGTAGATCTAGCTGGTCTGTCATAATATAATAGAGACAGCAGATCTAGCTGGTCTGTCATAATATATTAGAGACAGTATATCTAGCTGGTCTGTCATAGTATAATAGAGACAGTAGATCTAGCTGGTTTGTCATAATATAATACAGACAGCAGATCTAGCTGGTCTGTCATAATATAATAGAGACAGTAGATCTAGCAGGTCTGTCATAATATAATAGAGACCTAGAGACAGTAGATCTAGCTGTTCTGTAATAATACAATAGAGACAGTAGATCTAGCTGGTCTGTCATAATATAATAGAGACAGTAGATCTAGCTGGTCTGTCATAATATAATAGAGACAGTATATCTCGCTGGTCTGTCATAATATAATAGAGACAGTAGATCTAGCTGGTCTGTCATAATATAATGGAGGCAGTAGATCTAGTTGGTCTGTCATAATATAATAGACACAGTAGATCTAGCTGGTCTGTCATAATATAATAGAGACAGTAGATCTAGATGTTCTGTCAAACTATAATAGAGACAGTAGACCTAGCTGGTATGTCATAATATAATAGAGACAGTAGATCTAGCTTGTCTGTTATAATATAATAGAGACAGTAGATCTAGCTGGTCTGTCATAATATAATAGAGGCAGTAGATCTAGTTGGTCTGTCATAATATAATAGACACAGTAGATCTAGCTGGTCTGTCATAATATAATAGAGACAGTAGATCTAGATGTTCTGTCAAACTATAATAGAGACAGTAGACCTAGCTGGTATGTCATAATATAATAGAGACAGTAGATCTAGCTTGTCTGTTATAATATAATAGAGAAAGCATATCTAGCTGGTATGTCATAGTATAATAGAGACAGTATATCTAGCTGGTCTGTCATAATATAATAGAGACAGTAAATCTAGCTGGTCTGTCATAATTTAAAAGAGACAGCAGATCTAGCTGGTCTGTCAAAATATTATAGAGACAGTATATCTCGCTGGTCTGTCATAATTTTATAGAGACAGCAGATCTATCTGGTCTGTCATAATATAATAGAGACAGTAGATCTAGCTGGTCTGTCATAATATAATAGAGACAGTATATCTCGCTGGTCTGTCATAATATAATAGAGACAGTAGATCTAGCCGGTCTGTCAGAATTGAACAGAGGCAGTAGATATAGCTGGTCTGTCATAATATAATACAGACAGTATATCTCACTGGTCTGTCATAATATATTAGAGACAGTAGATCTAGCTGGTCTGTCATAATTTAATAGAGACAGCGGATCTAGCTGGTCTGTCATAGTATAACAGAGACAGTAGATCTAGCTGGTCTGTCATAATATAATAGAGACAGCAGATCTAGCTGGTCTGTCATAATATATTAGAGACAGTATATCTAGCTGGTCTGTCATAGTATAATAGAGACAGTAGATCTAGCTGGTTTGTCATAATATAATACAGACAGCAGATCTAGCTGGTCTGTCATAATATAATAGAGACAGTAGATCTAGCAGGTCTGTCATAATATAATAGAGACCTAGAGACAGTAGATCTAGCTGTTCTGTAATAATACAATAGAGACAGTAGATCTAGCTGGTCTGTCATAATATAATAGAGACAGTAGATCTAGCTGGTCTGTC
The DNA here is from genome assembly GCF_013265735.2 of Oncorhynchus mykiss. Classification (NCBI taxonomy): domain Eukaryota; kingdom Metazoa; phylum Chordata; class Actinopteri; order Salmoniformes; family Salmonidae; genus Oncorhynchus; species Oncorhynchus mykiss. The sequence goes on from NC_048593.1 coordinate 35,733,083, forward strand.
ATAATATAATAGAGACAGTATATCTCGCTGGTCTGTCATAATATAATAGAGACAGTAGATCTAGCTGGTCTGTCATAATATAATGGAGGCAGTAGATCTAGTTGGTCTGTCATAATATAATAGACACAGTAGATCTAGCTGGTCTGTCATAATATAATAGAGACAGTAGATCTAGATGTTCTGTCAAACTATAATAGAGACAGTAGACCTAGCTGGTATGTCATAATATAATAGAGACAGTAGATCTAGCTTGTCTGTTATAATATAATAGAGACAGTAGATCTAGCTGGTCTGTCATAATATAATAGAGGCAGTAGATCTAGTTGGTCTGTCATAATATAATAGACACAGTAGATCTAGCTGGTCTGTCATAATATAATAGAGACAGTAGATCTAGATGTTCTGTCAAACTATAATAGAGACAGTAGACCTAGCTGGTATGTCATAATATAATAGAGACAGTAGATCTAGCTTGTCTGTTATAATATAATAGAGAAAGCATATCTAGCTGGTATGTCATAGTATAATAGAGACAGTATATCTAGCTGGTCTGTCATAATATAATAGAGACAGTAAATCTAGCTGGTCTGTCATAATTTAAAAGAGACAGCAGATCTAGCTGGTCTGTCAAAATATTATAGAGACAGTATATCTCGCTGGTCTGTCATAATTTTATAGAGACAGCAGATCTATCTGGTCTGTCATAATATAATAGAGACAGTAGATCTAGCTGGTCTGTCATAATATAATAGAGACAGTATATCTCGCTGGTCTGTCATAATATAATAGAGACAGTAGATCTAGCCGGTCTGTCAGAATTGAACAGAGGCAGTAGATATAGCTGGTCTGTCATAATATAATACAGACAGTATATCTCACTGGTCTGTCATAATATATTAGAGACAGTAGATCTAGCTGGTCTGTCATAATTTAATAGAGACAGCGGATCTAGCTGGTCTGTCATAGTATAACAGAGACAGTAGATCTAGTTGGTCTGTCATAATATAATAGAGACAGCAGATCTAGCTGGTCTGTCATAATATATTAGAGACAGTATATCTAGCTGGTCTGTCATAGTATAATAGAGACAGTAGATCTAGCTGGTTTGTCATAATATAATACAGACAGCAGATCTAGCTGGTCTGTCATAATATAATAGAGACAGTAGATCTAGCAGGTCTGTCATAATATAATAGAGACCTAGAGACAGTAGATCTAGCTGTTCTGTAATAATACAATAGAGACAGTAGATCTAGCTGGTCTGTCATAATATAATAGAGACAGTATATCTAGCTGGTCTGTCATTGTATAATAGAGACAGTAGATCTAGCTGGTCTGTCATAATATAATACAGACAGCAGATCTAGCTGGTCTGTCATAATATAATAGAGACAGTAGATCTAGCTGGTCTGTCATAATATAATAGAGACAGTAGATCTAGCTGGTCTGTCATAATGAAATAGAGACAGTATATCTCGCTGGTCTGTCATAATATAATAGAGACAGTAGATCTAGCTGGTATGTCAAAATATAATAGAGACAGTCTATCTAGCTGTTCTGTCATAATATAATAGAGACAGGACATCTAGCTGGTCTGTCATAATTTAACAGAGGCAGTAGATCCAGCTGGTCTGTCATAGTATAATAGAGACAGCAGATCTAGCTAGTCTGTCATAACATATTAGAGACAGTATATCTAGCTGGTGTGTCATAGTATAATAGAGACAGTAGATCTAGCTGGTCTGTCATAATAAAATAAAGACAGCAGATATAGCTGGTCTGTCATAATATAATAGAGACAGCAGATCTAGCTGGTCTGTCATAATATATTAGAGACAGTATATCTAGCTGGTGTGTCATAGTATAATAGAGACAGTAGATCTAGCTGGTCTGTCATAATATAATACAGACAGCAGATCTAGCTGGTCTGTCATAATATAATAGAGACAGTAGATCTAGCAGGTCTGTCATAATATAATAGAGACCTAGAGACAGTAGATCTAGCTGTTCTGTAATAATACAATAGAGACAGTAGATCTAGCTGGTCTGTCATAATAGAACAGATACAGTAGATCTAGCTGGTCTGTCATAATACAATAGAGACAGCAGATATAGCTGGTCTGTCATACTTTTATAGAGACAGCAGATCTAGCTGGTCTGTCATAATTGAACAGAGGCAGTAGATCTAGCTGGTCTGTCATAATATAATAGAGACAGGAAATCTAGCTGGTCTGTCATAATTGAACAGAGGCAGTAGATCTAGCTGGTCTGTCATAGTATAACAGAGACAGTAGATCTAGCTGGTCTGTCATAATATAATAGAGACAGTAGATCTAGCTGGTCTGTCATAATATAATAGAGACAGTATATCTCGCTGGTCTGTCATAATATAATAGAGACAGTAGATCTAGCTGGTCTGTCATAATATATTAGAGACAGTATATCTAGCTGGTCTGTCATAGTATAATAGAGACAGTAGATCTAGCTGGTTTGTCATAATATAATACAGACAGCAGATCTAGCTGGTCTGTCATAATATAATAGAGACAGTAGATCTAGCAGGTCTGTCATAATATAATAGAGACCTAGAGACAGTAGATCTAGCTGTTCTGTAATAATACAATAGAGACAGTAGATCTAGCTGGTCTGTCATAATATAATAGAGACAGTATATCTAGCTGGTCTGTCATTGTATAATAGAGACAGTAGATCTAGCTGGTCTGTCATAATATAATACAGACAGCAGATCTAGCTGGTCTGTCATAATATAATAGAGACAGTAGATCTAGCTGGTCTGTCATAATATAATAGAGACAGTAGATCTAGCTGGTCTGTCAAAATATAATAGAGACAGTCTATCTAGCTGTTCTGTCATAATATAATAGAGACAGGACATCTAGCTGGTCTGTCATAATTTAACAGAGGCAGTAGATCCAGCTGGTCTGTCATAGTATAATAGAGACAGCAGATCTAGCTGGTCTGTCATAATATATTAGAGACAGTATATCTAGCTGGTGTGTCATAGTATAATAGAGACAGTAGATCTAGCTGGTCTGTCATAATAAAATAAAGACAGCAGATATAGCTGGTCTGTCATAATATAATAGAGACAGCAGATCTAGCTGGTCTGTCATAATATATTAGAGACAGTATATCTAGCTGGTGTGTCATAGTATAATAGAGACAGTAGATCTAGCTGGTCTGTCATAATATAATACAGACAGCAGATCTAGCTGGTCTGTCACAATATAATAGAGACAGTAGATCTAGCAGGTCTGTCATAATATAATAGAGACCTAGAGACAGTAGATCTAGCTGTTCTGTAATAATACAATAGAGACAGTAGATCTAGCTGGTCTGTCATAATAGAACAGATACAGTAGATCTAGCTGGTCTGTCATAATACAATAGAGACAGCAGATATAGCTGGTCTGTCATACTTTTATAGAGACAGCAGATCTAGCTGGTCTGTCATAATTGAACAGAGGCAGTAGATCTAGCTGGTCTGTCATAATATAATAGAGACAGGAAATCTAGCTGGTCTGTCATAATTGAACAGAGGCAGTAGATCTAGCTGGTCTGTCATAGTATAACAGAGACAGTAGATCTAGCTGGTCTGTCATAATATAATAGAGACAGTAGATCTAGCTGGTCTGTCATAATATAATAGAGACAGTATATCTCGCTGGTCTGTCATAATATAATAGAGACAGTAGATCTAGCTGGTCTGTCATAATATATTAGAGACAGTATATCTAGCTGGTCTGTCATAGTATAATAGAGACAGTAGATCTAGCTGGTTTGTCATAATATAATACAGACAGCAGATCTAGCTGGTCTGTCATAATATAATAGAGACAGTAGATCTAGCAGGTCTGTCATAATATAATAGAGACCTAGAGACAGTAGATCTAGCTGTTCTGTAATAATACAATAGAGACAGTAGATCTAGCTGGTCTGTCATAATATAGTAGAGACAGTATATCTAGCTGGTCTGTCATTGTATAATAGAGACAGTAGATCTAGCTGGTCTGTCATAATATAATACAGACAGCAGATCTAGCTGGTCTGTCATAATATAATAGAGACAGTAGATCTAGCTGGTCTGTCATAATATAATAGAGACAGTAGATCTAGCTGGTCTGTCATAATAAAATAGAGACAGTATATCTCGCTGGTCTGTCATAATATAATAGAGACAGTAGATCTAGCTGGTATGTCAAAATATAATAGAGACAGTCTATCTAGCTGTTCTGTAATAATATAATAGAGACAGGACATCTAGCTGGTCTGTCATAATTTAACAGAGGCAGTAGATCCAGCTGGTCTGTCATAGTATAATAGAGACAGCAGATCTAGCTGGTCTGTCATAATATATTAGAGACAGTATATCTAGCTGGTGTGTCATAGTATAATAGAGACAGTAGATCTAGCTGGTCTGTCATAATAAAATAAAGACAGCAGATATAGCTGGTCTGTCATAATATAATAGAGACAGCAGATCTAGCTGGTCTGTCATAATATATTAGAGACAGTAGATCTAGCTGGTGTGTCATAGTATAATAGAGACAGTAGATCTAGCTGGTCTGTCATAATATAATACAGACAGCAGATCTAGCTGGTCTGTCATAATATAATAGAGACAGTAGATCTAGCAGGTCTGTCATAATATAATAGAGACCTAGAGACAGTAGATCTAGCTGTTCTGTAATAATACAATAGAGACAGTAGATCTAGCTGGTCTGTCATAATAGAACAGATACAGTAGATCTAGCTGGTCTGTCATAATACAATAGAGACAGCAGATATAGCTGGTCTGTCATACTTTTATAGAGACAGCAGATCTAGCTGGTCTGTCATAATTGAACAGAGGCAGTAGATCTAGCTGGTCTGTCATAATATAATAGAGACAGGAAATCTAGCTGGTCTGTCATAATTGAACAGAGGCAGTAGATCTAGCTGGTCTGTCATAGTATAACAGAGACAGTAGATCTAGCTGGTCTGTCATAATATAATAGAGACAGTAGATCTAGCTGGTCTGTCATAATATAATAGAGACAGTATATCTCGCTGGTCTGTCATAATATAATAGAGACAGTAGATCTAGCTGGTCTGTCATAATATGATAGAGGCAGTAGATCTAGTTGGTCTGTCATAATTTAACAGAGGCAGTAGATCCAGCTGGTCTGTCATAGTATAATAGAGACAGCAGATCTAGCTGGTCTGTCATAATATATTAGAGACAGTATATCTAGCTGGTGTGTCATAGTATAATAGAGACAGTAGATCTAGCTGGTCTGTCATAATAAAATAAAGACAGCAGATATAGCTGGTCTGTCATAATATAATAGAGACAGCAGATCTAGCTGGTCTGTCATAATATATTAGAGACAGTATATCTAGCTGGTGTGTCATAGTATAATAGAGACAGTAGATCTAGCTGGTCTGTCATAATATAATACAGACAGCAGATCTAGCTGGTCTGTCATAATATAATAGAGACAGTAGATCTAGCAGGTCTGTCATAATATAATAGAGACCTAGAGACAGTAGATCTAGCTGTTCTGTAATAATACAATAGAGACAGTAGATCTAGCTGGTCTGTCATAATAGAACAGATACAGTAGATCTAGCTGGTCTGTCATAATACAATAGAGACAGCAGATATAGCTGGTCTGTCATACTTTTATAGAGACAGCAGATCTAGCTGGTCTGTCATAATTGAACAGAGGCAGTAGATCTAGCTGGTCTGTCATAATATAATAGAGACAGGAAATCTAGCTGGTCTGTCATAATTGAACAGAGGCAGTAGATCTAGCTGGTCTGTCATAGTATAACAGAGACAGTAGATCTAGCTGGTCTGTCATAATATAATAGAGACAGTAGATCTAGCTGGTCTGTCATAATATAATAGAGACAGTATATCTCGCTGGTCTGTCATAATATAATAGAGACAGTAGATCTAGCTGGTCTGTCATAATATGATAGAGGCAGTAGATCTAGTTGGTCTGTCATAATATAATAGACACAGTAGATCTAGCTGGTCTGTCATAATATAATAGAGACAGTAGATCTAGATGTTCTGTCAAACTATAATAGAGACAGTAGACCTAGCTGGTATGTCATAATATAATAGAGACAGTAGATCTAGCTTGTCTTTTATAATATAATAGAGACAGTAGATCTAGCTGGTCTGTCATAATATAATAGAGGCAGTAGATCTAGTTGGTCTGTCATAATATAATAGAGACAGTAGATCTAGCTGGTCTGTCATAATATAATAGAGACAGTAGATCTAGCTGGTCTGTCATAATAAAATAGAGACAGTATATCTCGCTGGTCTGTCATAATATAATAGAGACAGTAGATCTAGCTGGTATGTCAAAATATAATAGAGACAGTCTATCTAGCTGTTCTGTCATAATATAATAGAGACAGGACATCTAGCTGGTCTGTCATAATTTAACAGAGGCAGTAGATCCAGCTGGTCTGTCATAGTATAATAGAGACAGCAGATCTAGCTGGTCTGTCATAATATATTAGAGACAGTATATCTAGCTGGTGTGTCATAGTATAATAGAGACAGTAGATCTAGCTGGTCTGTCATAATAAAATAAAGACAGCAGATATAGCTGGTCTGTCATAATATAATAGAGACAGCAGATCTAGCTGGTCTGTCATAATATATTAGAGACAGTATATCTAGCTGGTGTGTCATAGTATAATAGAGACAGTAGATCTAGCTGGTCTGTCATAATATAATACAGACAGCAGATCTAGCTGGTCTGTCATAATATAATAGAGACAGTAGATCTAGCAGGTCTGTCATAATATAATAGAGACCTAGAGACAGTAGATCTAGCTGTTCTGTAATAATACAATAGAGACAGTAGATCTAGCTGGTCTGTCATAATAGAACAGATACAGTAGATCTAGCTGGTCTGTCATAATACAATAGAGACAGCAGATATAGCTGGTCTGTCATACTTTTATAGAGACAGCAGATCTAGCTGGTCTGTCATAATTGAACAGAGGCAGTAGATCTAGCTGGTCTGTCATAATATAATAGAGACAGGAAATCTAGCTGGTCTGTCATAATTGTACAGAGGCAGTAGATCTAGCTGGTCTGTCATAGTATAACAGAGACAGTAGATCTAGCTGGTCTGTCATAATATAATAGAGACAGTAGATCTAGCTGGTCTGTCATAATATAATAGAGACAGTATATCTCGCTGGTCTGTCATAATATAATAGAGACAGTAGATCTAGCTGGTCTGTCATAATATATTAGAGACAGTATATCTAGCTGGTCTGTCATAGTATAATAGAGACAGTAGATCTAGCTGGTTTGTCATAATATAATACAGACAGCAGATCTAGCTGGTCTGTCATAATATAATAGAGACAGTAGATCTAGCAGGTCTGTCATAATATAATAGAGACCTAGAGACAGTAGATCTAGCTGTTCTGTAATAATACAATAGAGACAGTAGATCTAGCTGGTCTGTCATAATATAGTAGAGACAGTATATCTAGCTGGTCTGTCATTGTATAATAGAGACAGTAGATCTAGCTGGTCTGTAATAATATAATACAGACAGCAGATCTAGCTGGTCTGTCATAATATAATAGAGACAGTAGATCTAGCTGGTCTGTCATAATATAATAGAGACAGTAGATCTAGCTGGTCTGTCATAATAAAATAGAGACAGTATATCTCGCTGGTCTGTCATAATATAATAGAGACAGTAGATCTAGCTGGTATGTCAAAATATAATAGAGACAGTCTATCTAGCTGTTCTGTCATAATATAATAGAGACAGGACATCTAGCTGGTCTGTCATAATTTAACAGAGGCAGTAGATCCAGCTGGTCTGTCATAGTATAATAGAGACAGCAGATCTAGCTGGTCTGTCATAATATATTAGAGACAGTATATCTAGCTGGTGTGTCATAGTATAATAGAGACAGTAGATCTAGCTGGTCTGTCATAATAAAATAAAGACAGCAGATATAGCTGGTCTGTCATAATATAATAGAGACAGCAGATCTAGCTGGTCTGTCATAATATATTAGAGACAGTATATCTAGCTGGTGTGTCATAGTATAATAGAGACAGTAGATCTAGCTGGTCTGTCATAATATAATACAGACAGCAGATCTAGCTGGTCTGTCATAATATAATAGAGACAGTAGATCTAGCAGGTCTGTCATAATATAATAGAGACCTAGAGACAGTAGATCTAGCTGTTCTGTAATAATACAATAGAGACAGTAGATCTAGCTGGTCTGTCATAATAGAACAGATACAGTAGATCTAGCTGGTCTGTCATAATACAATAGAGACAGCAGATATAGCTGGTCTGTCATACTTTTATAGAGACAGCAGATCTAGCTGGTCTGTCATAATTGAACAGAGGCAGTAGATCTAGCTGGTCTGTCATAATATAATAGAGACAGGAAATCTAGCTGGTCTGTCATAATTGAACAGAGGCAGTAGATCTAGCTGGTCTGTCATAGTATAACAGAGACAGTAGATCTAGCTGGTCTGTCATAATATAATAGAGACAGTAGATCTAGCTGGTCTGTCATAATATAATAGAGACAGTATATCTCGCTGGTCTGTCATAATATAATAGAGACAGTAGATCTAGCTGGTCTGTCATAATATGATAGAGGCAGTAGATCTAGTTGGTCTGTCATAATTTAACAGAGGCAGTAGATCCAGCTGGTCTGTCATAGTATAATAGAGACAGCAGATCTAGCTGGTCTGTCATAATATATTAGAGACAGTATATCTAGCTGGTGTGTCATAGTATAATAGAGACAGTAGATCTAGCTGGTCTGTCATAATAAAATAAAGACAGCAGATATAGCTGGTCTGTCATAATATAATAGAGACAGCAGATCTAGCTGGTCTGTCATAATATATTAGAGACAGTATATCTAGCTGGTGTGTCATAGTATAATAGAGACAGTAGATCTAGCTGGTCTGTCATAATATAATACAGACAGCAGATCTAGCTGGTCTGTCATAATATAATAGAGACAGTAGATCTAGCAGGTCTGTCATAATATAATAGAGACCTAGAGACAGTAGATCTAGCTGTTCTGTAATAATACAATAGAGACAGTAGATCTAGCTGGTCTGTCATAATAGAACAGATACAGTAGATCTAGCTGGTCTGTCATAATACAATAGAGACAGCAGATATAGCTGGTCTGTCATACTTTTATAGAGACAGCAGATCTAGCTGGTCTGTCATAATTGAACAGAGGCAGTAGATCTAGCTGGTCTGTCATAATATAATAGAGACAGGAAATCTAGCTGGTCTGTCATAATTGAACAGAGGCAGTAGATCTAGCTGGTCTGTCATAGTATAACAGAGACAGTAGATCTAGCTGGTCTGTCATAATATAATAGAGACAGTAGATCTAGCTGGTCTGTCATAATATAATAGAGACAGTATATCTCGCTGGTCTGTCATAATATAATAGAGACAGTAGATCTAGCTGGTCTGTCATAATATGATAGAGGCAGTAGATCTAGTTGGTCTGTCATAATATAATAGACACAGTAGATCTAGCTGGTCTGTCATAATATAATAGAGACAGTAGATCTAGATGTTCTGTCAAACTATAATAGAGACAGTAGACCTAGCTGGTATGTCATAATATAATAGAGACAGTAGATCTAGCTTGTCTTTTATAATATAATAGAGACAGTAGATCTAGCTGGTCTGTCATAATATAATAGAGGCAGTAGATCTAGTTGGTCTGTCATAATATAATAGAGACAGTAGATCTAGCTGGTCTGTCATAATATAATAGAGACAGTAGATCTAGCTGGTCTGTCATAATAAAATAGAGACAGTATATCTCGCTGGTCTGTCATAATATAATAGAGACAGTAGATCTAGCTGGTATGTCAAAATATAATAGAGACAGTCTATCTAGCTGTTCTGTCATAATATAATAGAGACAGGACATCTAGCTGGTCTGTCATAATTTAACAGAGGCAGTAGATCCAGCTGGTCTGTCATAGTATAATAGAGACAGCAGATCTAGCTGGTCTGTCATAATATATTAGAGACAGTATATCTAGCTGGTGTGTCATAGTATAATAGAGACAGTAGATCTAGCTGGTCTGTCATAATAAAATAAAGACAGCAGATATAGCTGGTCTGTCATAATATAATAGAGACAGCAGATCTAGCTGGTCTGTCATAATATATTAGAGACAGTATATCTAGCTGGTGTGTCATAGTATAATAGAGACAGTAGATCTAGCTGGTCTGTCATAATATAATACAGACAGCAGATCTAGCTGGTCTGTCATAATATAATAGAGACAGTAGATCTAGCAGGTCTGTCATAATATAATAGAGACCTAGAGACAGTAGATCTAGCTGTTCTGTAATAATACAATAGAGACAGTAGATCTAGCTGGTCTGTCATAATAGAACAGATACAGTAGATCTAGCTGGTCTGTCATAATACAATAGAGACAGCAGATATAGCTGGTCTGTCATACTTTTATAGAGACAGCAGATCTAGCTGGTCTGTCATAATTGAACAGAGGCAGTAGATCTAGCTGGTCTGTCATAATATAATAGAGACAGGAAATCTAGCTGGTCTGTCATAATTGAACAGAGGCAGTAGATCTAGCTGGTCTGTCATAGTATAACAGAGACAGTAGATCTAGCAGGTCTGTCATAATATAATAGAGACAGTAGATCTAGCTGGTCTGTCATAATATAATAGAGACAGTATATCTCGCTGGTCTGTCATAATATAATAGAGACAGTAGATCTAGCTGGTCTGTCATAATATAATAGAGGCAGTAGATCTAGTTGGTCTGTCATAATATAATAGACACAGTAGATCTAGCTGGACTGTCATAATATATTAGAGACAGTAGATCTAGCTGGTGTGTCATAGTATAATAGAGACAGTAGATCTAGCTGGTCTGTCATAATATAATACAGACAGCAGATCTAGCTGGTCTGTCATAATATAATAGAGACAGTAGATCTAGCAGGTCTGTCATAATATAATAGAGACCTAGAGACAGTAGATCTAGCTGTTCTGTAATAATACAATAGAGACAGTAGATCTAGCTGGTCTGTCATAATAGAACAGATACAGTAGATCTAGCTGGTCTGTCATAATACAATAGAGACAGCAGATATAGCTGGTCTGTCATACTTTTATAGAGACAGCAGATCTAGCTGGTCTGTCATAATTGAACAGAGGCAGTAGATCTAGCTGGTCTGTCATAATATAATAGAGACAGGAAATCTAGCTGGTCTGTCATAATTGAACAGAGGCAGTAGATCTAGCTGGTCTGTCATAGTATAACAGAGACAGTAGATCTAGCTGGTCTGTCATAATATAATAGAGACAGTAGATCTAGCTGGTCTGTCATAATATAATAGAGACAGTATATCTCGCTGGTCTGTCATAATATAATAGAGACAGTAGATCTAGCTGGTCTGTCATAATATGATAGAGGCAGTAGATCTAGTTGGTCTGTCATAATTTAACAGAGGCAGTAGATCCAGCTGGTCTGTCATAGTATAATAGAGACAGCAGATCTAGCTGGTCTGTCATAATATATTAGAGACAGTATATCTAGCTGGTGTGTCATAGTATAATAGAGACAGTAGATCTAGCTGGTCTGTCATAATAAAATAAAGACAGCAGATATAGCTGGTCTGTCATAATATAATAGAGACAGCAGATCTAGCTGGTCTGTCATAATATATTAGAGACAGTATATCTAGCTGGTGTGTCATAGTATAATAGAGACAGTAGATCTAGCTGGTCTGTCATAATATAATACAGACAGCAGATCTAGCTGGTCTGTCATAATATAATAGAGACAGTAGATCTAGCAGGTCTGTCATAATATAATAGAGACCTAGAGACAGTAGATCTAGCTGTTCTGTAATAATACAATAGAGACAGTAGATCTAGCTGGTCTGTCATAATAGAACAGATACAGTAGATCTAGCTGGTCTGTCATAATACAATAGAGACAGCAGATATAGCTGGTCTGTCATACTTTTATAGAGACAGCAGATCTAGCTGGTCTGTCATAATTGAACAGAGGCAGTAGATCTAGCTGGTCTGTCATAATATAATAGAGACAGGAAATCTAGCTGGTCTGTCATAATTGAACAGAGGCAGTAGATCTAGCTGGTCTGTCATAGTATAACAGAGACAGTAGATCTAGCTGGTCTGTCATAATATAATAGAGACAGTAGATCTAGCTGGTCTGTCATAATATAATAGAGACAGTATATCTCGCTGGTCTGTCATAATATAATAGAGACAGTAGATCTAGCTGGTCTGTCATAATATGATAGAGGCAGTAGATCTAGTTGGTCTGTCATAATATAATAGACACAGTAGATCTAGCTGGTCTGTCATAATATAATAGAGACAGTAGATCTAGATGTTCTGTCAAACTATAATAGAGACAGTAGACCTAGCTGGTATGTCATAATATAATAGAGACAGTAGATCTAGCTTGTCTTTTATAATATAATAGAGACAGTAGATCTAGCTGGTCTGTCATAATATAATAGAGGCAGTAGATCTAGTTGGTCTGTCATAATATAATAGAGACAGTAGATCTAGCTGGTCTGTCATAATATAATAGAGACAGTAGATCTAGCTGGTCTGTCATAATAAAATAGAGACAGTATATCTCGCTGGTCTGTCATAATATAATAGAGACAGTAGATCTAGCTGGTATGTCAAAATATAATAGAGACAGTCTATCTAGCTGTTCTGTCATAATATAATAGAGACAGGACATCTAGCTGGTCTGTCATAATTTAACAGAGGCAGTAGATCCAGCTGGTCTGTCATAGTATAATAGAGACAGCAGATCTAGCTGGTCTGTCATAATATATTAGAGACAGTATATCTAGCTGGTGTGTCATAGTATAATAGAGACAGTAGATCTAGCTGGTCTGTCATAATAAAATAAAGACAGCAGATATAGCTGGTCTGTCATAATATAATAGAGACAGCAGATCTAGCTGGTCTGTCATAATATATTAGAGACAGTATATCTAGCTGGTGTGTCATAGTATAATAGAGACAGTAGATCTAGCTGGTCTGTCATAATATAATACAGACAGCAGATCTAGCTGGTCTGTCATAATATAATAGAGACAGTAGATCTAGCAGGTCTGTCATAATATAATAGAGACCTAGAGACAGTAGATCTAGCTGTTCTGTAATAATACAATAGAGACAGTAGATCTAGCTGGTCTGTCATAATAGAACAGATACAGTAGATCTAGCTGGTCTGTCATAATACAATAGAGACAGCAGATATAGCTGGTCTGTCATACTTTTATAGAGACAGCAGATCTAGCTGGTCTGTCATAATTGAACAGAGGCAGTAGATCTAGCTGGTCTGTCATAATATAATAGAGACAGGAAATCTAGCTGGTCTGTCATAATTGTACAGAGGCAGTAGATCTAGCTGGTCTGTCATCGTATAACAGAGACAGTAGATCTAGCTGGTCTGTCATAATATAATAGAGACAGTAGATCTAGCTGGTCTGTCATAATATAATAGAGACAGTATATCTCGCTGGTCTGTCATAATATAATAGAGACAGTAGATCTAGCTGGTCTGTCATAATATATTAGAGACAGTATATCTAGCTGGTCTGTCATAGTATAATAGAGACAGTAGATCTAGCTGGTTTGTCATAATATAATACAGACAGCAGATCTAGCTGGTCTGTCATAATATAATAGAGACAGTAGATCTAGCAGGTCTGTCATAATATAATAGAGACCTAGAGACAGTAGATCTAGCTGTTCTGTAATAATACAATAGAGACAGTAGATCTAGCTGGTCTGTCATAATATAGTAGAGACAGTATATCTAGCTGGTCTGTCATTGTATAATAGAGACAGTAGATCTAGCTGGTCTGTCATAATGTAATACAGACAGCAGATCTAGCTGGTCTGTCATAATATAATAGAGACAGTAGATCTAGCTGGTCTGTCATAATATAATAGAGACAGTAGATCTAGCTGGTCTGTCATAATAAAATAGAGACAGTATATCTCGCTGGTCTGTCATAATATAATAGAGACAGTAGATCTAGCTGGTATGTCAAAATATAATAGAGACAGTCTATCTAGCTGTTCTGTCATAATATAATAGAGACAGGACATCTAGCTGGTCTGTCATAATTTAACAGAGGCAGTAGATCCAGCTGGTCTGTCATAGTATAATAGAGACAGCAGATCTAGCTGGTCTGTCATAATATATTAGAGACAGTATATCTAGCTGGTGTGTCATAGTATAATAGAGACAGTAGATCTAGCTGGTCTGTCATAATAAAATAAAGACAGCAGATATAGCTGGTCTGTCATAATATAATAGAGACAGCAGATCTAGCTGGTCTGTCATAATATATTAGAGACAGTATATCTAGCTGGTGTGTCATAGTATAATAGAGACAGTAGATCTAGCTGGTCTGTCATAATATAATACAGACAGCAGATCTAGCTGGTCTGTCATAATATAATAGAGACAGTAGATCTAGCAGGTCTGTCATAATATAATAGAGACCTAGAGACAGTAGATCTAGCTGTTCTGTAATAATACAATAGAGACAGTAGATCTAGCTGGTCTGTCATAATAGAACAGATACAGTAGATCTAGCTGGTCTGTCATAATACAATAGAGACAGCAGATATAGCTGGTCTGTCATACTTTTATAGAGACAGCAGATCTAGCTGGTCTGTCATAATTGAACAGAGGCAGTAGATCTAGCTGGTCTGTCATAATATAATAGAGACAGGAAATCTAGCTGGTCTGTCATAATTGAACAGAGGCAGTAGATCTAGCTGGTCTGTCATAGTATAACAGAGACAGTAGATCTAGCTGGTCTGTCATAATATAATAGAGACAGTAGATCTAGCTGGTCTGTCATAATATAATAGAGACAGTATATCTCGCTGGTCTGTCATAATATAATAGAGACAGTAGATCTAGCTGGTCTGTCATAATATAATAGAGGCAGTAGATCTAGTTGGTCTGTCATAATATAATAGACACAGTAGATCTAGCTGGACTGTCATAATATAATAGAGACAGTAGACCTAGCTGGTATGTCATAATATAATAGAGACAGTAGATCTAGCTTGTCTTTTATAATATAATAGAGACAGTAGATCTAGCTGGTCTGTCATAATATAATAGAGGCAGTAGATCTAGTTGGTCTGTCATAATATAATAGACACAGTAGATCTAGCTGGTCTGTCATAATATAATAGAGACAGTAGATCGAGATGTTCTGTCAAACTATAATAGAGACAGTAGACCTAGCTGGTATGTCATAATATAATAGAGACAGTAGATCTAGCTTGTCTGTTATAATATAATAGAGAAAGCATATCTAGCTGGTATGTCATAGTATAATAGAGACAGTATATCTAGCTGGTCTGTCATAATATAATAGAGACAGTAAATCTAGCTGGTCTGTCATAATTTAAAAGAGACAGCAGATCTAGCTGGTCTGTCAAAATATTATAGAGACAGTATATCTCGCTGGTCTGTCATAATTTTATAGAGACAGCAGATCTATCTGGTCTGTCATAATATAATAGAGACAGTAGATCTAGCTGGTCTGTCATAATATAATAGAGACAGTATATCTCGCTGGTCTGTCATAATATAATAGAGACAGTATATCTAGCTGGTCTGTCATAGTATAATAGAGACAGTAGATCTAGCTGGTTTGTCATAATATAATACAGACAGCAGATCTAGCTGGTCTGTCATAATATAATAGAGACAGTAGATCTAGCAGGTCTGTCATAATATAATAGAGACCTAGAGACAGTAGATCTAGCTGTTCTGTAATAATACAATAGAGACAGTAGATCTAGCTGGTCTGTCATAATATAATAGAGACAGTATATCTAGCTGGTCTGTCATTGTATAATAGAGACAGTAGATCTAGCTGGTCTGTCATAATATAATACAGACAGCAGATCTAGCTGGTCTGTCATAATATAATAGAGACAGTAGATCTAGCTGGTCTGTCATAATAAAATAGAGTCAGTATATCTCGCTGGTCTGTCATAATATAATAGAGACAGTAGATCTAGCTGGTATGTCAAAATATAATAGAGACAGTATATCTAGCTGTTCTGTCATAATATAATAGAGACAGTAGATCTTGCTTGTCTGTTATAATATAATAGAGAAAGCATATCTAGCTGGTATGTCATAGTATAATAGAGACAGTATATCTAGCTGGTCTGTCATAATATAATAGAGACAGTAAATCTAGCTGGTCTGTCATAATTTAAAAGAGACAGCAGATCTAGCTGGTCTGTCAAAATATTATAGAGACAGTATATCTCGCTGGTCTGTCATAATTTTATAGAGACAGCAGATCTATCTGGTCTGTCATAATATAATAGAGACAGTAGATCTAGCTGGTCTGTCATAATATAATAGAGACAGTATATCTCGCTGGTCTGTCATAATATAATAGAGACAGTAGATCTAGCTGGTCTGTCAGAAATGAACAGAGGCAGTAGATCTAGCTGGCCTGTCATAATATAATAGAGACAGCAGATATAGCTGGTCTGTCATAATATAATACAGACAGTATATCTCGCTGGTCTGTCATAATATATTAGAGACAGTAGATCTAGCTGGTCTGTCATAATTTAATAGAGACAGCGGATCTAGCTGGTCTGTCATAGTATAACAGAGACAGTAGATCTAGCTGGTCTGTCATAATATAATAGAGACAGCAGATCTAGCTGGTCTGTCATAATATATTAGAGACAGTATATCTAGCTGGTCTGTCATAGTATAATAGAGACAGTAGATCTAGCTGGTTTGTCATAATATAATACAGACAGCAGATCTAGCTGGTCTGTCATAATATAATAGAGACAGTAGATCTAGCAGGTCTGTCATAATATAATAGAGACCTAGAGACAGTAGATCTAGCTGTTCTGTAATAATACAATAGAGACAGTAGATCTAGCTGGTCTGTCATAATATAATAGAGACAGTATATCTAGCTGGTCTGTCATTGTATAATAGAGACAGTAGATCTAGCTGGTCTGTCATAATATAATACAGACAGCAGATCTAGCTGGTCTGTCATAATATAATAGAGACAGTAGATCTAGCTGGTCTGTCATAATATAATAGAGACAGTAGATCTAGCTGGTCTGTCATAATAAAATAGAGACAGTATATCTCGCTGGTCTGTCATAATATAATAGAGACAGTAGATCTAGCTGGTATGTCAAAATATAATAGAGACAGTATATCTAGCTGTTCTGTCATAATATAATAGAGACAGGACATCTAGCTGGTCTGTCATAATTTAACAGAGGCAGTAGATCCAGCTGGTCTGTCATTATATAATAGAGACAGTAGATCTAGCTTTTCTGTCATAATAAAATAAAGACAGCAGATATAGCTGGTCTGTCATAATATAATAGAGGCAGTATGTCTAGTTGGTCTGTCATAATTTAATAGAGACAGCAGATCTAGCTGGTCTGTCAAAATATTATAGAGACAGTATATCTCGCTGGTCTGTCATAATTTTATAGAGACAGCAGATCTATCTGGTCTGTCATAATATAATAGAGACAGTAGATCTAGCTGGTCTGTCATAATATAATAGAGACAGTATATCTCGCTGGTCTGTCATAATATAATAGAGACAGTAGATCTAGCCGGTCTGTCAGAATTAAACAGAGGCAGTAGATCTACCTGGTCTGTCATAATATAATAGAGACAGCAGATCTAGCTGGTCTGTCATAATATATTAGAGACAGTATATCTAGCTGGTCTGTCATAGTATAATAGAGACAGTAGATCTAGCTGGTTTGTCATAATATAATACAGACAGCAGATCTAGCTGGTCTGTCATAATATAATAGAGACAGTAGATCTAGCAGGTCTGTCATAAAATAATAGAGACCTAGAGACAGTAGATCTAGCTGTTCTGTAATAATACAATAGAGACAGTAGATCTAGCTGGTCTGTCATAGTATAATAGAGACTGTAGATCTAGCTGGTCTGTCATAATATAATAGAGACAGCAGATCTAGCTGTTCTGTCATAATATAATAGAGACAGTATATCTAGCTGGTCTGTCATAGTATAATAGAGACTGTAGATCTAGCTGGTCTGTCATAATATAATAGAGACAGGAAATCTAGCTGGTCTGTCATATTTTAATACAGACAGCAGATCTAGCTGGTCTGTCATAATATAATAGAGACAGTAGATCTAGCAGGTCTGTCATAATATAATAGAGACCTAGAGACAGTAGATCTAGCTGTTCTGTAATAATACAATAGAGACAGTAGATCTAGCTGGTCTGTCATAATTTAATAAAAACAGTATATCTAGCTGTTCTGTCATAATTTAACAGAGACAGTAGATCTAGCTGGTCTGTCATAATATAATAGAGACAGTAGATCTAGCTGGTCTGTCATAATATAATAGAGACAGTATATCTAGCTGGTCTGTCATAGTATAATAGAGACAGTAGATCTAGCTGGTCTGTCATAATATAATAGAGACAGCAGATCTAGCTGGTCTGTCATAATATAATAGAGACAGTAGATCTAGCTGGTCTGTCATAATATAATAGAGACAGTAGATCTAGCTGGTCTGTCATAATAAAATAGAGACAGTATATCTCGCTGGTCTGTCATAATATAATAGAGACAGTAGATCTAGCTGGTATGTCAAAATATAATAGAGACAGTATATCTAGCAGTTCTGTCATAATATAATAGAGACAGGACATCTAGCTGGTCTGTCATAATTTAACAGAGGCAGTAGATCCAGCTGGTCTGTCATTATATAATAGAGACAGTAGATTTAGCTTTTCTGTCATAATAAAATAAAGACAGCAGATATAGCTGGTCTGTCATAATATAATAGAGGCAGTATGTCTAGTTGGTCTGTCATAATTTAATAGAGACAGCAGATCTAGCTGGTCTGTCAAAATATTATAGAGACAGTATATCTCGCTGGTCTGTCATAATTTTATAGAGACAGCAGATCTATCTGGTCTGTCATAATATAATAGAGACAGTAGATCTAGCTGGTCTGTCATAATATAATAGAGACAGTATATCTCGCTGGTCTGTCATAATATAATAGAGACAGTAGATCTAGCCGGTCTGTCAGAATTGAACAGAGGCAGTAGATCTAGCTGGTCTGTCATAATATAATAGAGACAGCAGATCTAGCTGGTCTGTCATAATATATTAGAGACAGTATATCTAGCTGGTCTGTCATAGTATAATAGAGACAGTAGATCTAGCTGGTTTGTCATAATATAATACAGACAGCAGATCTAGCTGGTCTGTCATAATATAATAGAGACAGTAGATCTAGCAGGTCTGTCATAATATAATAGAGACCTAGAGACAGTAGATCTAGCTGTTCTGTAATAATACAATAGAGACAGTAGATCTAGCTGGTCTGTCATAGTATAATAGAGACTGTAGATCTAGCTGGTCTGTCATAATATAATAGAGACAGCAGATCTAGCTGTTCTGTCATAATATAATAGAGACAGCATATCTAGCTGGTCTGTCATAGTATAATAGAGACTGTAGATCTAGCTGGTCTGTCATAATATAATAGAGACCTAGAGACAGTAGATCTAGCTGTTCTGTAATAATACAATAGAGACAGTAGATCTAGCAGGTCTGTCATAATATAATAGAGACCTAGAGACAGTAGATCTAGCTGTTCTGTAATAATACAATAGAGACAGTAGATCTAGCTGGTCTGTCATAATATAATAGAGACAGTATATCTAGCTGGTCTGTCATTGTATAATAGAGACAGTAGATCTAGCTGGTCTGTCATAATATAATACAGACAGCAGATCTAGCTGGTCTGTCATAATATAATAGAGACAGTAGATCTAGCTGGTCTGTCATAATATAATAGAGACAGTAGATCTAGCTGGTCTGTCATAATAAAATAGAGACAGTATATCTCGCTGGTCTGTCATAATATAATAGAGACAGTAGATCTAGCTGGTATGTCAAAATATAATAGAGACAGTATATCTAGCTGTTCTGTCATAATATAATAGAGACAGGACATCTAGCTGGTCTGTCATAATTTAACAGAGGCAGTAGATCCAGCTGGTCTGTCATTATATAATAGAGACAGTAGATCTAGCTTTTCTGTCATAATAAAATAAAGACAGCAGATATAGCTGGTCTGTCATAATATAATAGAGGCAGTATGTCTAGTTGGTCTGTCATAATTTAATAGAGACAGCAGATCTAGCTTGTCTGTCAAAATATTATAGAGACAGTATATCTCGCTGGTCTGTCATAATTTTATAGAGACAGCAGATCTATCTGGTCTGTCATAATATAATAGAGACAGTAGATCTAGCTGGTCTGTCATAATATAATAGAGACAGTATATCTCGCTGGTCTGTCATAATATAATAGAGACAGTAGATCTAGCCGGTCTGTCAGAATTAAACAGAGGCAGTAGATCTACCTGGTCTGTCATAATATAATAGAGACAGCAGATCTAGCTGGTCTGTCATAATATATTAGAGACAGTATATCTAGCTGGTCTGTCATAGTATAATAGAGACAGTAGATCTAGCTGGTTTGTCATAATATAATACAGACAGCAGATCTAGCTGGTCTGTCATAATATAATAGAGACAGTAGATCTAGCAGGTCTGTCATAAAATAATAGAGACCTAGAGACAGTAGATCTAGCTGTTCTGTAATAATACAATAGAGACAGTAGATCTAGCTGGTCTGTCATAGTATAATAGAGACTGTAGATCTAGCTGGTCTGTCATAATATAATAGAGACAGCAGATCTAGCTGTTCTGTCATAATATAATAGAGACAGTATATCTAGCTGGTCTGTCATAGTATAATAGAGACTGTAGATCTAGCTGGTCTGTCATAATATAATAGAGACAGGAAATCTAGCTGGTCTGTCATATTTTAATACAGACAGCAGATCTAGCTGGTCTGTCATAATATAATAGAGACAGTAGATCTAGCAGGTCTGTCATAATATAATAGAGACCTAGAGACAGTAGATCTAGCTGTTCTGTAATAATACAATAGAGACAGTAGATCTAGCTGGTCTGTCATAATTTAATAAAAACAGTATATCTAGCTGTTCTGTCATAATTTAACAGAGACAGTAGATCTAGCTGGTCTGTCATAATATAATAGAGACAGTAGATCTAGCTGGTCTGTCATAATATAATAGAGACAGTATATCTAGCTGGTCTGTCATAGTATAATAGAGACAGTAGATCTAGCTGGTCTGTCATAATATAATAGAGACAGCAGATCTAGCTGGTCTGTCATAATATAATAGAGACAGTAGATCTAGCTGGTCTGTCATAATATAATAGAGACAGTAGATCTAGCTGGTCTGTCATAATAAAATAGAGACAGTATATCTCGCTGGTCTGTCATAATATAATAGAGACAGTAGATCTAGCTGGTATGTCAAAATATAATAGAGACAGTATATCTAGCAGTTCTGTCATAATATAATAGAGACAGGACATCTAGCTGGTCTGTCATAATTTAACAGAGGCAGTAGATCCAGCTGGTCTGTCATTATATAATAGAGACAGTAGATTTAGCTTTTCTGTCATAATAAAATAAAGACAGCAGATATAGCTGGTCTGTCATAATATAATAGAGGCAGTATGTCTAGTTGGTCTGTCATAATTTAATAGAGACAGCAGATCTAGCTGGTTTGTCAAAATATTATAGAGACAGTATATCTCGCTGGTCTGTCATAATTTTATAGAGACAGCAGATCTATCTGGTCTGTCATAATATAATAGAGACAGTAGATCTAGCTGGTCTGTCATAATATAATAGAGACAGTATATCTCTCTGGTCTGTCATAATATAATAGAGACAGTAGATCTAGCCGGTCTGTCAGAATTGAACAGAGGCAGTAGATCTAGCTGGTCTGTCATAATATAATAGAGACAGCAGATCTAGCTGGTCTGTCATAATATATTAGAGACAGTATATCTAGCTGGTCTGTCATAGTATAATAGAGACAGTAGATCTAGCTGGTTTGTCATAATATAATACAGACAGCAGATCTAGCTGGTCTGTCATAATATAATAGAGACAGTAGATCTAGCAGGTCTGTCATAATATAATAGAGACCTAGAGACAGTAGATCTAGCTGTTCTGTAATAATACAATAGAGACAGTAGATCTAGCTGGTCTGTCATAGTATAATAGAGACTGTAGATCTAGCTGGTCTGTCATAATATAATAGAGACAGCAGATCTAGCTGTTCTGTCATAATATAATAGAGACAGTATATCTAGCTGGTCTGTCATAGTATAATAGAGACTGTAGATCTAGCTGGTCTGTCATAATATAATAGAGACAGCAAATCTAGCTGGTCTGTCATATTTTAATACAGACAGCAGATCTAGCTGGTCTGTCATAGTATAATAGAGACAGTAGATCTAGCAGGTCTGTCATAATATAATAGAGACCTAGAGACAGTAGATCTAGCTGTTCTGTAATAATACAATAGAGACAGTAGATCTAGCTGGTCTGTCATAATATAATAGAGACAGTATATCTAGCTGGTCTGTCATAGTATAATAGAGACAGTAGATCTAGCTGGTCTGTCATAATATAATAGAGACAGCAGATCTAGCTGGTCTGTCATAATATAATAGAGACAGTATATCTAGCTGGTCTGTCACAGTATAATAGAGACAGTAGATCTACCTGGTCTGTCATAATATAATACAGACAGCAGATCTAGCTGTTCTGTCATAATATAATAGAGACAGTATATCTAGCTGGTCTGTCATAGTATAATAGAGACTGTAGATCTAGCTGGTCTGTCATAATATAATAGAGACAGCAAATCTAGCTGGTCTGTCATATTTTAATACAGACAGCAGATCTAGCTGGTCTGTCATAATATAATAGAGACAGTAGATCTAGCAGGTCTGTCATAATATAATAGAGACCTAGAGACAGTAGATCTAGCTGTTCTGTAATAATACAATAGAGACAGTAGATCTAGCTGGTCTGTCATAATTTAATAAAAACAGTATATCTAGCTGTTCTGTCATAATTTAACAGAGACAGTAGATCTAGCTGGTCTGTCATAATATAATAGAGACAGTAGATCTAGCTGGTCTGTCATAATATAATAGAGACAGTATATCTAGCTGGTCTGTCATAGTATAATAGAGACAGTAGATCTAGCTGGTCTGTCATAATATAATAGAGACAGCAGATCTAGCTGTTCTGTCATAATATAATAGAGACAGTATATCTAGCTGGTCTGTCACAGTATAATAGAGACAGTAGATCTACCTGGTCTGTCATAATATAATACAGACAGCAGATCTAGCTGGTCTGTCATAATATAATAGAGACAGTAGATCTAGCTGATCTGTCATAATAAAATAAAGACAGCAGAGCTAGCTGTTATATGATAATATAATAGAGACAGTAGCTCTAGCAGGTCTGTCATAATATAATAGAGATCTAGAGACAGTAGATCTAGCTGTTCTGTAATAATACAATAGAGACAGTAGATCTAGCTGGTCTGTCATAATATAATAGAGACAGGATATCTAGCTGGTCTGTCATTGTATAATAAAGACAGTAGATCTAGCTGGTCTGTCATAATATAATACAGACAGCAGATCTAGCTGGTCTGTCATAATATAATAGAGACAGTAGATCTAGCTGATCTGTCATAATAAAATAAAGACAGCAGATATAGCTGGTCTGTCATAATATAATAGAGGCAGTATATCTAGTTGGTCTGTCATAATTTAATAGAGACAGCAGATCTAGCTGGTCTGTCATAATATAATAGAGACAGTAGATCTAGCTGTTCTGTCATAATATAATAGAGACAGTATATCTAGCTGGTCTGTCATATTATAATAGAGACAGTAGATCTAGCTGGTCTGTCATAATATAATAGAGAAAGCAAATCTAGCTGGTCTGTCATATTGTAATAGAGACAGTAGATCTAGCTGGTATGTCATAATATAATAGAGATGGTAGATCTAGCTGGTCTGTCATAATATAATAGAGACCTAGAGACAGTAGATCTAGCTGTTCTGTAATAATACAATAGAGACAGTAGATCTAGCTGGTCTGTCATAATATAATAGAGACCGTATATCTAGCTGGTCTGTCATTGTATAATAGAGACAGTAGATCTAGCTGGTCTGTCATAATATAATACAGACAGCAGATCTAGCTGGTCTGTCATAATATAATAGAGACAGTAGATCTAGCTGGTCTGTCATAATGAAATAGAGACAGTATATCTAGTTGGTCTGTCATAATTTAATAGAGACAGCAGATCTAGCTGGTCTGTCATAATATGATAGAGACAGTAGATCTAGCTGTTCTGTCATAATATAATAGAGACAGTATATCTAGCTGGTCTGTCATAGTATAATAGAGACAGTAGATCTAGCTGGTCTGTCATAATATAATAGAGACAGCAAATCTAGCTGGTCTGTCATATTTTAATACAGACAGCAGATCTAGCTGGTCTGTCATAATATAATAGAGACAGTAGATCTAGCAGGTCTGTCATAATATAATAGAGACCTAGAGACAGTAGATCTAGCTGGTCTGTCATAATATAATAGAGACAGTAGATCTAGCTGGTCTGTCATAATATAATAGAGACAGTATATCTCGCTGGTCTGTCATAATATAATAGAGACAGTAGATCTAGCTGGTCTGTCATAATATAATAGAGGCAGTAGATCTAGTTGGTCTGTCATAATATAATAGACACAGTAGATCTAGCTGGACTGTCATAATATAATAGAGACAGTAGACCTAGCTGGTATGTCATAATATAATAGAGACAGTAGATCTAGCTTGTCTTTTATAATATAATAGAGACAGTAGATCTAGCTGGTCTGTCATAATATAATAGAGGCAGTAGATCTAGTTGGTCTGTCATAATATAATAGACACAGTAGATCTAGCTGGTCTGTCATAATATAATAGAGACAGTAGATCGAGATGTTCTGTCAAACTATAATAGAGACAGTAGACCTAGCTGGTATGTCATAATATAATAGAGACAGTAGATCTAGCTTGTCTGTTATAATATAATAGAGAAAGCATATCTAGCTGGTATGTCATAGTATAATAGAGACAGTATATCTAGCTGGTCTGTCATAATATAATAGAGACAGTAAATCTAGCTGGTCTGTCATAATTTAAAAGAGACAGCAGATCTAGCTTGTCTGTCAAAATATTATAGAGACAGTATATCTCGCTGGTCTGTCATAATTTTATAGAGACAGCAGATCTATCTGGTCTGTCATAATATAATAGAGACAGTAGATCTAGCTGGTCTGTCATAATATAATAGAGACAGTATATCTCGCTGGTCTGTCATAATATAATAGAGACAGTATATCTAGCTGGTCTGTCATAGTATAATAGAGACAGTAGATCTAGCTGGTTTGTCATAATATAATACAGACAGCAGATCTAGCTGGTCTGTCATAATATAATAGAGACAGTAGATCTAGCAGGTCTGTCATAATATAATAGAGACCTAGAGACAGTAGATCTAGCTGTTCTGTAATAATACAATAGAGACAGTAGATCTAGCTGGTCTGTCATAATATAATAGAGACAGTATATCTAGCTGGTCTGTCATTGTATAATAGAGACAGTAGATCTAGCTGGTCTGTCATAATATAATACAGACAGCAGATCTAGCTGGTCTGTCATAATATAATAGAGACAGTAGATCTAGCTGGTCTGTCATAATAAAATAGAGTCAGTATATCTCGCTGGTCTGTCATAATATAATAGAGACAGTAGATCTAGCTGGTATGTCAAAATATAATAGAGACAGTATATCTAGCTGTTCTGTCATAATATAATAGAGACAGTAGATCTTGCTTGTCTGTTATAATATAATAGAGAAAGCATATCTAGCTGGTATGTCATAGTATAATAGAGACAGTATATCTAGCTGGTCTGTCATAATATAATAGAGACAGTAAATCTAGCTGGTCTGTCATAATTTAAAAGAGACAGCAGATCTAGCTGGTCTGTCAAAATATTATAGAGACAGTATATCTCGCTGGTCTGTCATAATTTTATAGAGACAGCAGATCTATCTGGTCTGTCATAATATAATAGAGACAGTAGATCTAGCTGGTCTGTCATAATATAATAGAGACAGTATATCTCGCTGGTCTGTCATAATATAATAGAGACAGTAGATCTAGCTGGTGTGTCAGAAATGAACAGAGGCAGTAGATCTAGCTGGCCTGTCATAATATAATAGAGACAGCAGATATAGCTGGTCTGTCATAATATAATACAGACAGTATATCTCGCTGGTCTGTCATAATATATTAGAGGCAGTAGATCTAGCTGGTCTGTCATAATTTAATAGAGACAGCGGATCTAGCTGGTCTGTCATAGTATAACAGAGACAGTAGATCTAGCTGGTCTGTCATAATATAATAGAGACAGCAGATCTAGCTGGTCTGTCATAATATATTAGAGACAGTATATCTAGCTGGTCTGTCATAGTATAATAGAGACAGTAGATCTAGCTGGTTTGTCATAATATAATACAGACAGCAGATCTAGCTGGTCTGTCATAATATAATAGAGACAGTAGATCTAGCAGGTCTGTCATAATATAATAGAGACCTAGAGACAGTAGATCTAGCTGTTCTGTAATAATACAATAGAGACAGTAGATCTAGCTGGTCTGTCATAATATAATAGAGACAGTATATCTAGCTGGTCTGTCATTGTATAATAGAGACAGTAGATCTAGCTGGTCTGTCAAAATATAATACAGACAGCAGATCTAGCTGGTCTGTCATAATATAATAGAGACAGTAGATCTAGCTGGTCTGTCATAATATAATAGAGACAGTAGATCTAGCTGGTCTGTCATAATAAAATAGAGACAGTATATCTCGCTGGTCTGTCATAATATAATAGAGACAGTAGATCTAGCTGGTATGTCAAAATATAATAGAGACAGTATATCTAGCTGTTCTGTCATAATATAATAGAGACAGGACATCTAGCTGGTCTGTCATAATTTAACAGAGGCAGTAGATCCAGCTGGTCTGTCATTATATAATAGAGACAGTAGATCTAGCTTTTCTGTCATAATAAAATAAAGACAGCAGATATAGCTGGTCTGTCATAATATAATAGAGGCAGTATGTCTAGTTGGTCTGTCATAATTTAATAGAGACAGCAGATCTAGCTGGTCTGTCAAAATATTATAGAGACAGTATATCTCGCTGGTCTGTCATAATTTTATAGAGACAGCAGATCTATCTGGTCTGTCATAATATAATAGAGACAGTAGATCTAGCTGGTCTGTCATAATATAATAGAGACAGTATATCTCGCTGGTCTGTCATAATATAATAGAGACAGTAGATCTAGCCGGTCTGTCAGAATTAAACAGAGGCAGTAGATCTACCTGGTCTGTCATAATATAATAGAGACAGCAGATCTAGCTGGTCTGTCATAATATATTAGAGACAGTATATCTAGCTGGTCTGTCATAGTATAATAGAGACAGTAGATCTAGCTGGTTTGTCATAATATAATACAGACAGCAGATCTAGCTGGTCTGTCATAATATAATAGAGACAGTAGATCTAGCAGGTCTGTCATAAAATAATAGAGACCTAGAGACAGTAGATCTAGCTGTTCTGTAATAATACAATAGAGACAGTAAATCTAGCTGGTCTGTCATAGTATAATAGAGACTGTAGATCTAGCTGGTCTGTCATAATATAATAGAGACAGCAGATCTAGCTGTTCTGTCATAATATAATAGAGACAGTATATCTAGCTGGTCTGTCATAGTATAATAGAGACTGTAGATCTAGCTGGTCTGTCATAATATAATAGAGACAGGAAATCTAGCTGGTCTGTCATATTTTAATACAGACAGCAGATCTAGCTGGTCTGTCATAATATAATAGAGACAGTAGATCTAGCAGGTCTGTCATAATATAATAGAGGACCTAGAGACAGTAGATCTAGCTGTTCTGTAATAATACAATAGAGACAGTAGATCTAGCTGGTCTGTCATAATTTAATAAAAACAGTATATCTAGCTGTTCTGTCATAATTTAACAGAGACAGTAGATCTAGCTGGTCTGTCATAATATAATAGAGACAGTAGATCTAGCTGGTCTGTCATAATATAATAGAGACAGTATATCTAGCTGGTCTGTCATAGTATAATAGAGACAGTAGATCTAGCTGGTCTGTCATAATATAATAGAGACAGCAGATCTAGCTGGTCTGTCATAATATAATAGAGACAGTAGATCTAGCTGGTCTGTCATAATATAATAGAGACAGTAGATCTAGCTGGTCTGTCATAATAAAATAGAGACAGTATATCTCGCTGGTCTGTCATAATATAATAGAGACAGTAGATCTAGCTGGTATGTCAAAATATAATAGAGACAGTATATCTAGCAGTTCTGTCATAATATAATAGAGACAGGACATCTAGCTGGTCTGTCATAATTTAACAGAGGCAGTAGATCCAGCTGGTCTGTCATTATATAATAGAGACAGTAGATTTAGCTTTTCTGTCATAATAAAATAAAGACAGCAGATATAGCTGGTCTGTCATAATATAATAGAGGCAGTATGTCTAGTTGGTCTGTCATAATTTAATAGAGACAGCAGATCTAGCTGGTCTGTCAAAATATTATAGAGACAGTATATCTCGCTGGTCTGTCATAATTTTATAGAGACAGCAGATCTATCTGGTCTGTCATAATATAATAGAGACAGTAGATCTAGCTGGTCTGTCATAATATAATAGAGACAGTATATCTCGCTGGTCTGTCATAATATAATAGAGACAGTAGATCTAGCCGGTCTGTCAGAATTGAACAGAGGCAGTAGATCTAGCTGGTCTGTCATAATATAATAGAGACAGCAGATCTAGCTGGTCTGTCATAATATATTAGAGACAGTATATCTAGCTGGTCTGTCATTGTATAATAGAGACAGTAGATCTAGCTGGTCTGTCATAATATAATACAGACAGCAGATCTAGCTGGTCTGTCATAATATAATAGAGACAGTAGATCTAGCTGGTCTGTCATAATATAATAGAGACAGTAGATCTAGCTGGTCTGTCATAATAAAATAGAGACAGTATATCTCGCTGGTCTGTCATAATATAATAGAGACAGTAGATCTAGCTGGTATGTCAAATATAATAGAGACAGTATATCTAGCTGTTCTGTCATAATATAATAGAGACAGGACATCTAGCTGGTCTGTCATAATTTAACAGAGGCAGTAGATCCAGCTGGTCTGTCATTATATAATAGAGACAGTAGATCTAGCTTTTCTGTCATAATAAAATAAAGACAGCAGATATAGCTGGTCTGTCATAATATAATAGAGGCAGTATGTCTAGTTGGTCTGTCATAATTTAATAGAGACAGCAGATCTAGCTGGTCTGTCAAAATATTATAGAGACAGTATATCTCGCTGGTCTGTCATAATTTTATAGAGACAGCAGATCTATCTGGTCTGTCATAATATAATAGAGACAGTAGATCTAGCTGGTCTGTCATAATATAATAGAGACAGTATATCTCGCTGGTCTGTCATAATATAATAGAGACAGTAGATCTAGCCGGTCTGTCAGAATTAAACAGAGGCAGTAGATCTACCTGGTCTGTCATAATATAATAGAGACAGCAGATCTAGCTGGTCTGTCATAATATATTAGAGACAGTATATCTAGCTGGTCTGTCATAGTATAATAGAGACAGTAGATCTAGCTGGTTTGTCATAATATAATACAGACAGCAGATCTAGCTGGTCTGTCATAATATAATAGAGACAGTAGATCTAGCAGGTCTGTCATAAAATAATAGAGACCTAGAGACAGTAGATCTAGCTGTTCTGTAATAATACAATAGAGACAGTAGATCTAGCTGGTCTGTCATAGTATAATAGAGACTGTAGATCTAGCTGGTCTGTCATAATATAATAGAGACAGCAGATCTAGCTGTTCTGTCATAATATAATAGAGACAGTATATCTAGCTGGTCTGTCATAGTATAATAGAGACTGTAGATCTAGCTGGTCTGTCATAATATAATAGAGACAGGAAATCTAGCTGGTCTGTCATATTTTAATACAGACAGCAGATCTAGCTGGTCTGTCATAATATAATAGAGACAGTAGATCTAGCAGGTCTGTCATAATATAATAGAGACCTAGAGACAGTAGATCTAGCTGTTCTGTAATAATACAATAGAGACGGTAGATCTAGCTGGTCTGTCATAATTTAATAAAAACAGTATATCTAGCTGTTCTGTCATAATTTAACAGAGGACAGTAGATCTAGCTGGTCTGTCATAATATAATAGAGACAGTAGATCTAGCTGGTCTGTCATAATATAATAGAGACAGTATATCTAGCTGGTCTGTCATAGTATAATAGAGACAGTAGATCTAGCTGGTCTGTCATAATATAATAGAGACAGCAGATCTAGCTGGTCTGTCATAATATAATAGAGACAGTAGATCTAGCTGGTCTGTCATAATATAATAGAGACAGTAGATCTAGCTGGTCTGTCATAATAAAATAGAGACAGTATATCTCGCTGGTCTGTCATAATATAATAGAGACAGTAGATCTAGCTGGTATGTCAAAATATAATAGAGACAGTATATCTAGCAGTTCTGTCATAATATAATAGAGACAGGACATCTAGCTGGTCTGTCATAATTTAACAGAGGCAGTAGATCCAGCTGGTCTGTCATTATATAATAGAGACAGTAGATTTAGCTTTTCTGTCATAATAAAATAAAGACAGCAGATATAGCTGGTCTGTCATAATATAATAGAGGCAGTATGTCTAGTTGGTCTGTCATAATTTAATAGAGACAGCAGATCTAGCTGGTCTGTCAAAATATTATAGAGACAGTATATCTCGCTGGTCTGTCATAATTTTTATAGAGACAGCAGATCTATCTGGTCTGTCATAATATAATAGAGACAGTAGATCTAGCTGGTCTGTCATAATATAATAGAGACAGTATATCTCGCTGGTCTGTCATAATATAATAGAGACAGTAGATCTAGCCGGTCTGTCAGAATTGAACAGAGGCAGTAGATCTAGCTGGTCTGTCATAATATAATAGAGACAGCAGATCTAGCTGGTCTGTCATAATATATTAGAGACAGTATATCTAGCTGGTCTGTCATAGTATAATAGAGACAGTAGATCTAGCTGGTTTGTCATAATATAATACAGACAGCAGATCTAGCTGGTCTGTCATAATATAATAGAGACAGTAGATCTAGCAGGTCTGTCATAATATAATAGAGACCTAGAGACAGTAGATCTAGCTGTTCTGTAATAATACAATAGAGACAGTAGATCTAGCTGGTCTGTCATAGTATAATAGAGACTGTAGATCTAGCTGGTCTGTCATAATATAATAGAGACAGCAGATCTAGCTGTTCTGTCATAATATAATAGAGACAGTATATCTAGCTGGTCTGTCATAGTATAATAGAGACTGTAGATCTAGCTGGTCTGTCATAATATAATAGAGACAGCAAATCTAGCTGGTCTGTCATATTTTAATACAGACAGCAGATCTAGCTGGTCTGTCATAATATAATAGAGACAGTAGATCTAGCAGGTCTGTCATAATATAATAGAGACCTAGAGACAGTAGATCTAGCTGTTCTGTAATAATACAATAGAGACAGTAGATCTAGCTGGTCTGTCATAATATAATAGAGACAGTATATCTAGCTGGTCTGTCATAGTATAATAGAGACAGTAGATCTAGCTGGTCTGTCATAATATAATAGAGACAGCAGATCTAGCTGGTCTGTCATAATATAATAGAGACAGTATATCTAGCTGGTCTGTCACAGTATAATAGAGACAGTAGATCTACCTGGTCTGTCATAATATAATACAGACAGCAGATCTAGCTGTTCTGTCATAATATATAGAGACAGTATATCTAGCTGGTCTGTCATAGTATAATAGAGACTGTAGATCTAGCTGGTCTGTCATAATATAATAGAGACAGCAAATCTAGCTGGTCTGTCATATTTTAATACAGACAGCAGATCTAGCTGGTCTGTCATAATATAATAGAGACAGTAGATCTAGCAGGTCTGTCATAATATAATAGAGACCTAGAGACAGTAGATCTAGCTGTTCTGTAATAATACAATAGAGACAGTAGATCTAGCTGGTCTGTCATAATTTAATAAAAACAGTATATCTAGCTGTTCTGTCATAATATAATAGAGACAGTATATCTAGCTGGTCTGTCACAGTATAATAGAGACAGTAGATCTACCTGGTCTGTCATAATATAATAGAGACAGCAGATCTAGCTGTTCTGTCATAATATAATAGAGACAGTATATCTAGCTGGTCTGTCACAGTATAATAGAGACAGTAGATCTAGCTGGTCTGTCATAATATAATAGAGACAGCAGATCTAGCTGTTCTGTCATAATATAATAGAGACAGTATATCTAGCTGGTCTGTCACAGTATAATAGAGACAGTAGATCTACCTGGTCTGTCATAATATAATACAGACAGCAGATCTAGCTGGTCTGTCATAATATAATAGAGACAGTAGATCTAGCTGATCTGTCATAATAAAATAAAGACAGCAGAGCTAGCTGTTATATGATAATATAATAGAGACAGTAGCTCTAGCAGGTCTGTCATAATATAATAGAGATCTAGAGACAGTAGATCTAGCTGTTCTGTAAATATACAATAGAGACAGTAGATCTAGCTGGTCTGTCATAATATAATAGAGACAGGATATCTAGCTGGTCTGGCATTGTATAATAAAGACAGTAGATCTAGCTGGTCTGTCATAATATAATACAGACAGCAGATCTAGCTGGTCTGTCATAATATAATAGAGACAGTAGATCTAGCTGATCTGTCATAATAAAATAAAGCAGCAGATATAGCTGGTCTGTCATAATATAATAGAGGCAGTATATCTAGTGGTCTGTCATAATTTAATAGAGGACAGCAGATCTAGCTGGTCTGTCATAATATAATAGAGACAGTAGATCTAGCTGTTCTGTTCATAATATAATAGAGACAGTATATCTAGCTGGTCTGTCATATTATAATAGAGACAGTAGATCTAGCTGGTCTGTCATAATATAATAGAGACAGCAAATCTAGCTGGTCTGTCATAGTGTAATAGAGACAGTAGATCTAGCTGGTATGTCATAATATAATAGAGGATGGTAGATCTAGCTGGTCTGTCATAATATAATAGAGAACCTAGAGACAGTAGATCTAGCTGTTCTGTAATAATACAATAGAGACAGTAGATCTAGCTGGTCTGTCATAATATAATAGAGACCGTATATCTAGCTGGTCTGTCATTGTATAATAGAGACAGTAGATCTAGCTGGTCTGTCATAATATAATACAGACAGCAGATCTAGCTGGTCTGTCATAATATAATAGAGACAGTAGATCTAGCTGGTCTGTCATAATGAAATAGAGACAGTATATCTAGTTGGTCTGTCATAATTTAATAGAGACAGCAGATCTAGCTGGTCTGTCATAATATGATAGAGACAGTAGATCTAGCTGTTTCTGTCATAATATAATAGAGACAGTATATCTAGCTGGTCTGTCACAGTATAATAGAGACAGTAGATCTAGCTGGTCTGTCATAATATAATAGAGACAGCAAATCTAGCTGGTCTGTCATATTTTAATACAGACAGCGATCTAGGCTGATCTGTGTCCATAATATAATAGAGACAGTAGATCTAGCAGGTCTGTCATAATATAATAGAGACCTAGAGACAGTAGATCTAGCTGTTATATGATAATATAATAGAGACAGTAGATCTAGCAGGTCTGTCATAATATAATAGAGATCTAGAGACAGTAGATCTAGCTGTTCTGTAATAAAACAATAGAGACAGTAGATCTAGCTGGTCTGTCATAATATAATACAGACAGCAGATCTAGCTGGTCTGTCATAATATAATAGAGACAGTAGATCTAGCTGATCTGTCATAATAAAATAAAGACAGCAGATATAGCTGGTCTGTCATAATATAATAGAGGCAGTATATCTAGTTGGTCTGTCATAATTTAATAGAGACAGCAGATCTAGCTGGTCTGTCATAATATAATAGAGACAGTAGATCTAGCTGTTCTGTCATAATATAATAGAGTCAGTATATCTAGCTGGTCTGTCATATTATAATAGAGACAGTAGATCTAGCTGGTCTGTCATAATATAATAGAGACAGCAAATCTAGCTGGTCTGTCATATTGTAATAGAGACAGTAGATCTAGCTGGTCTGTCATAATATAATAGAGACGGTAGATCTAGCTGGTCTGTCATAATATAATAGAGACCTAGAGACAGTAGATCTAGCTGTTCTGTCATAATACAATAGAGACAGTAGATCTAGCTGGTCTGTCATAATATAATAAACACAGTATATCTAGCTGGTCTGTCTTAATATAAAAGAGACAGTATATCTCGCTGGTCTGTCATAATATAATAGAGACAGCAGATCTATCTGGTCTGTCATAATATAATAGAGACAGTAGATCTAGCTGGTCTGTCATAATATAATAGAGACAGTATATCTCGCTGGTCTGTCATAATATAATAGAGACAGTAGATCTAGCTGGTCTGTCATAATTGAACAGAGGCAGTAGATCTAGCTGGTCTGTCATAATATAATAGAGACAGCAGATATAGCTGGTCTCTCATAATAAAATAAAGACAGCAGATATAGCTGGTCTGTCATAATATAATAGAGGCAGTATATCTAGTTGGTCTGTCATAATTTAATAGAGACAGCAGATCTAGCTGGTCTGTCATAATATAATAGAGACAGTAGATCTAGCTGTTCGGTCATAATATAATAGAGACAGTATGTCTAGCTGGTCTGTCATAGTATAATAGAGACAGTAGATCTAGCTGGTCTGTCATAATTGAACAGAGGCAGTAGATCTAGCTGGTCTGTCATAATATAATAGAGACAGCAGATCTAGTTGGTCTGTCATAATTTAATAGAGACAGCGGATCTAGCTGGTCTGTCAAAATATATTAGAGACAGTATATCTAGCTGTTCTGTCATAATATAATAGAGACAGGACATCTAGCTGGTCTGTCATAATTTAACAGAGGCAGTAGATCCAGCTGGTCTGTCATTATATAATAGAGACAGTAGATCTAGCTGTTCTGTCATCATAAAATAAAGACAGCAGATATAGCTGGTCTGTCATAATATAATAGAGGCAGTATATCTAGTTGGTCTGTCATAATTTAATAGAGACAGCAGATCTAGCTGGTCTGTCATAGTATAATAGAGACAGTAGATCTAGCTGTTCGGTCATAATATAATAGAGACAGTATATCTAGCTGGTCTGTCATAATTGAACAGAGGCAGTAGATCTAGCTGGTCTGTCATAGTATAACAGAGACCTAGAGACAGTAGATCTAGCTGTTCTGTCATAATACAATAGAGACAGTAGATCTAGCTGGTCTGTCATAATATAATAGAGAAAGTATATCTAGCTGGTCTGTCATTGTATAATATAGACAGTAGATCTAGCTGGTCTGTCATAATATAATACATACAGCAGATCTAGCTGGTCTGTCATAATATAATAGAGACAGTAGATCTAGCTGGTATGTCAAAATATAATAGAGACAGTAGATCTAGCTGTTCTGTCATAATATAATAGAGACAGGACATCTAGCTGGTCTGTCATAATATAATAGAGACAGTAGATCTAGCTGGTCTGTCATAATAAAATAGAGACAGTATATCTAGCTGGTCTGTCATAGTATAATAGAGACAGGACATCTAGCTGGTCTGTCATAATTTAACAGAGGCAGTAGATCCAGCTGGTCTGTCATTATATAATAGAGACAGTAGATCTAGCTTTTCTGTCATAATAAAATAAAGACAGCAGATATAGCTGGTCTGTCATAATATAATAGAGGCAGTATGTCTAGTTGGTCTGTCATAATTTAATAGAGACAGCAGATCTAGCTGGTCTGTCAAAATATTATAGAGACAGTATATCTCGCTGGTCTGTCATAATTTTATATTGACAGCAGATCTATCTGGTCTGTCATAATATAATAGAGACAGTAGATCTAGCTGGTCTGTCATAATATAATAGAGACAGTATATCTCGCTGGTCTGTCATAATATAATAGAGACATTAGATCTAGCCAGTCTGTCAGAATTGAACAGAGGCAGTAGATCTAGCTGGTCTGTCATAATATAATAGAGACAGCAGATCTAGCTGGTCTGTCATAATATATTAGAGACAGTATATCTAGCTGGTCTGTCATAGTATAATAGAGACAGTAGATCTAGCTGGTTTGTCATAATATAATACAGACAGCAGATCTAGCTGGTCTGTCATAATATAATAGAGACAGTAGATCTAGCAGGTCTGTCATAATATAATAGAGACCTAGAGACAGTAGATCTAGCTGTTCTGTAATAATACAATAGAGACAGTAGATCTAGCTGGTCTGTCATAGTATAATAGAGACTGTAGATCTAGCTGGTCTGTCATAATATAATAGAGACAGCAGATCTAGCTGTTCTGTCATAATATAATAGAGACAGTATATCTAGCTGGTCTGTCATAGTATAATAGAGACTGTAGATCTAGCTGGTCTGTCATAATATAATAGAGACAGCAAATCTAGCTGGTCTGTCATTTTTTAATACAGACAGCAGATCTAGCTGGTCTGTCATAATATAATAGAGACAGTAGATCTAGCAGGTCTGTCATAATATAATAGAGACCTAGAGACAGTAGATCTAGCTGTTCTGTAATAATACAATAGAGACAGTAGATCTAGCTGGTCTGTCATAATTTAATAAAAACAGTATATCTAGCTGTTCTGTCATAATTTAACAGAGACAGTAGATCTAGCTGGTCTGTCATAATATAATAGAGACAGTAGATCTAGCTGGTCTGTCATAATATAATAGAGACAGTATATCTAGCTGGTCTGTCACAGTATAATAGAGACAGTAGATCTACCTGGTCTGTCATAATATAATACAGACAGCAGATCTAGCTGGTCTGTCATAATATAATAGAGACAGTAGATCTAGCTGATCTGTCATAATAAAATAAAGACAGCAGAGCTAGCTGTTATATGATAATATAATAGAGACAGTAGATCTAGCAGGTCTGTCATAATATAATAGAGATCTAGAGACAGTAGATCTAGCTGTTCTGTAATAATACAATAGAGACAGTAGATCTAGCTGGTCTGTCATAATATAATAGAGACAGGATATCTAGCTGGTCTGTCATTGTATAATAGAGACAGTAGATCTAGCTGGTCTGTCATAATATAATACAGACAGCAGATCTAGCTGGTCTGTCATAATATAATAGAGACAGTAGATCTAGCTTATCTGTCATAATAAAATAAAGACAGCAGATATAGCTGGTCTGTCATAATATAATAGAGGCAGTATATCTAGTTGGTCTGTCATAATTTAATAGAGACAGCAGATCTAGCTGGTCTGTCATAATATAATAGAGACAGTAGATCTAGCTGTTCTGTCATAATGTAATAGAGACAGTATATCTAGCTGGTCTGTCATATTATAATAGAGACAGTAGATCTAGCTGGTCTGTCATAATATAATAGAGACAGCAAATCTAGCTGGTCTGTCATATTGTAATAGAGACAGTAGATCTAGCTGGTATGTCATAATATAATAGAGATGGTAGATCTAGCTGGTCTGTCATAATATAATAGAGACCTAGAGACAGTAGATCTAGCTGTTCTGTAATAATACAATAGAGACAGTAGATCTAGCTGGTCTGTCATAATATAATAGAGACCGTATATCTAGCTGGTCTGTCATTGTATAATAGAGACAGTAGATCTAGCTGGTCTGTCATAATATAATACAGACAGCAGATCTAGCTGGTCTGTCATAATATAATAGAGACAGTAGATCTAGCTGGTCTGTCATAATATAATAGAGACAGTAGATCTAGCTGGTCTGTCATAATAAAATAGAGACAGTATATCTCGCTGGTCTGTCATAATATAATAGAGACAGTAGATCTAGCTGGTATGTCAAAATATAATAGAGACAGTATATCTAGCTGTTCTGTCATAATATAATAGAGACAGGACATCTAGCTGGTCTGTCATAATTTAACAGAGGCAGTAGATCCAGCTGGTCTGTCATTATATAATAGAGACAGTAGATCTAGCTTTTCTGTCATAATAAAATAAAGACAGCAGATATAGCTGGTCTGTCATAATATAATAGAGGCAGTATATCTAGTTGGTCTGTCATAATTTAATAGAGACAGCAGATCTAGCTGGTCTGTCATAATATGATAGAGACAGTAGATCTAGCTGTTCTGTCATAATATAATAGAGACAGTATATCTAGCTGGTCTGTCATAGTATAATAGAGACAGTAGATCTAGCTGGTCTGTCATAATATAATAGAGACAGCAAATCTAGCTGGTCTGTCATATTTTAATACAGACAGCAGATCTAGCTGGTCTGTCATAATATAATAGAGACAGTAGATCTAGCAGGTCTGTCATAATATAATAGAGACCTAGAGACAGTAGATCTAGCTGTTCTGTAATAATACAATAGAGACAGTAGATCTAGCTGGTCTGTCATAATTTAATAAAAACAGTATATCTAGCTGTTCTATCATAATTTAACAGAGACAGTAGATCTAGCTGGTCTGTCATAATATAATAGAGACAGTAGATCTAGCTGGTCTGTCATAATATAATAGAGACAGTATATCTAGCTGGTCTGTCATAGTATAATAGAGACAGTAGATATAGCTGGTCTGTCATAATATAATAGAGACAGCAGATCTAGCTGGTCTGTCATAATATAATAGAGACAGTATATCTAGCTGGTCTGTCACAGTATAATAGAGACAGTAGATCTACCTGGTCTGTCATAATATAATACAGACAGCAGAGCTAGCAGGTCTGTCATAATATAATAGAGATTATATGATAATATAATAGAGACAGTAGATCTAGCAGGTCTGTAATAATATAATAGAGATCTAGAGACAGTAGATCTAGCTGTTCTGTAATAATACAATAGAGACAGTAGATCTAGCTGGTCTGTCATAATATAATACAGACAGCAGATCTAGCTGGTCTGTCATAATATAATAGAGACAGTAGATCTAGCTGATCTGTCATAATAAAATAAAGACAGCAGATATAGCTGGTCTGTCATAATATAATAGAGGCAGTATATCTAGTTGGTCTGTCATAATTTAATAGAGACAGCAGATCTAGCTGGTCTGTCATAATATAATAGAGACAGTAGATCTAGCTGTTCTGTCATAATATAATAGAGACAGTATATCTAGCTGGTCTGTCATATTATAATAGAGACAGTAGATCTAGCTGGTCTGTCATAATATAATAGAGACAGCAAATCTAGCTGGTCTGTCATATTGTAATAGAGACAGTAGATCTAGCTTGTCTGTCATAATATAATAGAGACGGTAGATCTAGCTGGTCTGTCATAATATAATAGAGACCTAGAGACAGTAGATCTAGCTGTTCTGTCATAATACAATAGAGACAGTAGATCTAGCTGGTCTGTCATAATATAATAAACACAGTATATCTAGCTGGTCTGTCTTAATATAAAAGAGACAGTATATCTCGCTGGTCTGTCATAATATAATAGAGACAGCAGATCTATCTGGTCTGTCATAATATAATAGAGACAGTAGATCTAGCTGGTCTGTCATAATATAATAGAGACAGTATATCTCGCTGGTCTGTCATAATATAATAGAGACAGTAGATCTAGCTGGTCTGTCATAATTGAACAGAGGCAGTAGATCTAGCTGGTCTGTCATAATATAATAGAGACAGCAGATATAGCTGGTCTCTCATAATAAAATAAAGACAGCAGATATAGCTGGTCTGTCATAATATAATAGAGGCAGTATATCTAGTTGGTCTGTCATAATTTAATAGAGACAGCAGATCTAGCTGGTCTGTCATAATATAATAGAGACAGTAGATCTAGCTGTTCGGTCATAATATAATAGAGACAGTATATCTAGCTGGTCTGTCATAGTATAATAGATTCAGTAGATCTAGCTGGTCTGTGTAACGGTTTTCTTGATGAGAAGGAGAGTCGGACCAAAATGCGGCGTGTCTATTGCAATCCATGTTTAATGAAGTAACACACTAAACACAAACACTATCAAAACAATAAACTTAACGAAAACCGAAACAGCCTATACTTGTGTAACCTAACACAGAACAATGACATCAGGACACTAAGGACAATAAGGACAATCACCCACCACAAACTCAAAGAATATGGCTGCCTAAATATGGTTCCCAATCAGAGACAACGATAAACACCTGCCTCTGATTGAGAACCACTTCAGACAGCCATAGACTTAGCTAGAACACCCCACTAGCTACAATCCCCATACATACACACCACATACAAAAACCCATGCCACACCCTGGCCTGACCAAATAAATAAAGATAAACACAAAATACTTTGACCAGGGTGTGACAGAACCCCCCCCCTAAGGTGCGGACTCCCGAACGCACCTCAAAACAATAGGGAGGGTCCGGGTGGGCGTCTGTCCATGGTGGCGGCTCCGGCGCGGGACGTGGACCCCACTCAATCAATGTCTTAGTCCCTTCTCCTCGCGTCCCTGGATAGTCCACCCTCGCCGCCGACCATGGCCTAGTAGTCCTCACCCAGAACCCCACTGGACTGAGGAGCAGATCGGGACTGAGGGGCAGCTCGGGACTGAGGCAGCTCGGGACTGAGGGGAAGCTCAGGAGTGAGAGGAAGCTCAGGAGTGAGAGGAAGCTCAGGAGTGAGAGGAAGCTCAGGAGTGAGAGGAAGCTCAGGCAGGTTGATGAATCTACCTGGCTGGCTGGTGGTTTCGGCAGATCCTGGCTGACTGGCAGATCCTGGCTGACTGGCAGATCTGGAAGAGTCTGGTCGACTGGCAGATCTGGAAGAGTCTGGTCGACTGGCAGATCTGGAAGAGTCTGGTCGACTGGCAGATCTGGGAGAGTCTGGTCGACTGGCAGATCTGGGAGAGTCTGGTCGACTGGCAGATCTGGGAGAGTCTGGTCGACTGGCAGATCTGGGAGAATCTGGTCGACTGGCAGATCTGGAAGAGTCTGGTCGACTGGCAGATCTGGAAGAGTCTGGTCGACTGGCAGATCTGGAAGAGTCTGGTCGACTGGCAGATCTGGAAGAGTCTGGTCGACTGGCAGATCTGGAAGAGTCTGGTCGACTGGCAGATCTGGAAGAGTCTGGTCGACTGGCAGCTCTGGCTGCTCCATGCTGACTGGCTGCTCCATGCTGACTGACAGCTCTGGCTGCTCCATGCTGACTGGCAGCTCTGGCTGCTCCATGCTGACTGGCTGCTCCATGCTGACTGGCTGCTCCATGCTGACTGGCTGCTCCATGCTGACTGGCAGCTCTGGCTGCTCCATGCTGACTGGCTGCTCTGGCTGCTCCATGCTGACTGGCTGCTCCATGCTGACTGGCTGCTCCATGCTGACTGGCGGCCCTGGCTGCTCCATGCTGACTGGCGGCCCTGGCTGCTCCATGCTGACTGGCGGCCCTGGCTGCTCCATGCTGACTGGCTGCTCTGGCTGCTCCATGCTGACTGGCTGCTCCATGCTGACTGGCTGCTCCATGCTGACTGGCTGCTCCATGCTGACTGGCGGCCCTGGCTGCTCCATGCTGACTGGCGGCCCTGGCTGCTCCATGCTGACTGGCGGCCCTGGCTGCTCCATGCTGACTGGCGGCCCTGGCTGCTCCATGCTAACTGGCAGCTCTGGCGGCTCCTTGCAGACTGGCAGCTCTGGCGGCTCCTTGCAGACTGGCAGCTCTGGCGGCATCCTGCAGACAGGCAGCTCTGGCGGCTCCTTGCAGACTGGCAGCTCCTTGCAGACTGGCAGCTCCTTGCAGACTGGCAGCTCTATGCTAACTGGCAGCTCTATGCTAACTGGCAGCTCTATGCTAACTGGCAGTTCTGAACAGGCGGGAGACTCCGGCAGCGCTGTAGAGAAGGAAGGCTCTAACAGCGCTAAACAGGCGGGAGACTCCGACAGCGCTGGAGAGGAGGAGGGCTCCGAAAGCGCTGGACAGGCGAGGCGCACTGTAGGCCTGATGCGTGGTGCTGGCACT
Organism: Oncorhynchus mykiss; assembly: GCF_013265735.2. Classification (NCBI taxonomy): domain Eukaryota; kingdom Metazoa; phylum Chordata; class Actinopteri; order Salmoniformes; family Salmonidae; genus Oncorhynchus; species Oncorhynchus mykiss. Next base: position 35,775,458 of record NC_048593.1, read on the forward strand.
GGTGGTACTGGGCCGAGGACACGCACAGGAAGCCTGGTGCGGGGAGCTGCTACCGGAGGGCTGGGGTGTGGAGGTGGCACAGGATGGGTTAGACCGTGAAGGCGTACTGGAGATCTTGAGAGCGGTGCTGGCACAGGACGTGCAAGGCTAGGGAGGTGCACAGGAGGCCTGGTACGTGAGACTGGCACCATCTTCACCAGCCGACTAAAACGCACCTCAGGACGAGTATGGAGCGCTGACCCAGGTGCCATCAAATCCCCGACACGCTCCGTCGGGCGAATTCCATGTTTAAAACACCAACACAGCAACTCCCTCATTTCTCTCTCCTCCAATTTCCCCATTAACTCCTTCACAGTCTCTGTTTCGCTCACCTCCAACACCGGCTCTGGTTCTGGTCTCCTCCTTGGCTCCTCACGATAAACAGGGAGAGTTGGCTCAGGTCTGGCTCCTGACTCTGCCACACTCTCCCTGAGCCCCCCCCCAAGAAATTTTTGGGGCTGACTATGGGGCCTCCGTCCGCGCCGCCTTGCTTGCTTCGCAAACTCCATTCTCCTATATCCTTCCGCGCACTGCTCCATCGAATCCCAGGCGGGCTCCGGCACGCTCCCTGGGTCGACCGCCCACCTGTCTATCTCCTCCCAAGAAGTATAGTCCATACTGTACTCCACTTTGGGCTGTTCTTGCCTGTTGACACGCTGCTTGGTCCCTTTGTGGTGGGTGATTCTGTAACGGTTTTCTTGATGAGAAGGAGAGTCGGACCAAAATGCGGCGTGTCTATTGCAATCCATGTTTAATGAAGTAACACACTAAACACAAACACTATCAAAACAATAAACTTAACGAAAACCGAAACAGCCTATACTTGTGTAACCTAACACAGAACAATGACATCAGGACACTAAGGACAATAAGGACAATCACCCACCACAAACTCAAAGAATATGGCTGCCTAAATATGGTTCCCAATCAGAGACAACGATAAACACCTGCCTCTGATTGAGAACCACTTCAGACAGCCATAGACTTAGCTAGAACACCCCACTAGCTACAATCCCCATACATACACACCACATACAAAAACCCATGCCACACCCTGGCCTGACCAAATAAATAAAGATAAACACAAAATACTTTGACCAGGGTGTGACAGTCTGTCATAATTGAACAGAGGCAGTAGATCTAGCTGGTCTGTCATAATATAATAGAGACAGCAGATCTAGTTGGTCTGTCATAATTTAATAGAGACAGCGGATCTAGCTGGTCTGTCAAAATATAATAGAGACAGTATATCTAGCTGTTCTGTCATAATATAATAGAGACAGGACATCTAGCTGGTCTGTCATAATTTAACAGAGGCAGTAGATCCAGCTGGTCTGTCATTATATAATAGAGACAGTAGATCTAGCTGTTCTGTCATCATAAAATAAAGACAGCAGATATAGCTGGTCTGTCATAATATAATAGAGGCAGTATATCTAGTTGGTCTGTCATAATTTAATAGAGACAGCAGATCTAGCTGGTCTGTCATAGTATAATAGAGACAGTAGATCTAGCTGTTCGGTCATAATATAATAGAGACAGTATATCTAGCTGGTCTGTCATAGTATAATAGAGACAGTAGATCTAGCTGGTCTGTCATAATTGAACAGAGGCAGTAGATCTAGCTGGTCTGTCATAGTATAACAGAGACCTAGAGACAGTAGATCTAGCTGTTCTGTCATAATACAATAGAGACAGTAGATCTAGCTGGTCTGTCATAATATAATAGAGAAAGTATATCTAGCTGGTCTGTCATTGTATAATATAGACAGTAGATCTAGCTGGTCTGTCATAATATAATACATACAGCAGATCTAGCTGGTCTGTCATAATATAATAGAGACAGTAGATCTAGCTGGTATGTCAAAATATAATAGAGACAGTAGATCTAGCTGTTCTGTCATAATATAATAGAGACAGGACATCTAGCTGGTTTGTCATAATTTAACAGAGGCAGTAGATCTAGCTGGTCTGTCATAATATAATAGAGACAGTAGATCTAGCTGGTCTGTCATAATAAAATAGAGGCAGTATATCTAGTTGGTCTGTCATAATTTAATAGAGACAGCAGATCTAGCTGGTCTGTCATATTATAATAGAGACAGTAGATCTAGCTGTTCTGTCATAATATAATAGAGGCAGTATATCTAGTTGGTCTGTCATAATTTCATAGAGACAGCAGATCTAGCTGGTCTGTCATATTATAATAGAGACAGTAGATCTAGCTGTTCTGTCATAATATAATAGAGACAGTATATCTAGCTGGTCTGTAATATTATAATAGAGACAGTAGATCTAGCTGGTCTGTCATAATATAATAGAGACAGCAAATCTAGCTGGTCTGTCATATTGTAATAGAGACAGTAGATCTAGCTGGTCTGTCATAATATAATAGAGACGGTAGATCTAGCTGGTCTGTCATAATATAATAGAGACCTAGAGACAGTAGATCTAGCTGTTCTGTCATAATACAATAGAGACAGTAGATCTAGCTGGTCTGTCATAATATAATAAAAACAGTATATCTAGCTGGTCTGTCTTAAAAAAATAGAGACAGTATATCTCGCAGGTCTGTCATAATATAATAGAGACAGCAGATCTATCTGGTCTGTCATAATATAATAGAGACAGTAGATCTAGCTGGTCTGTCATAATATAATAGAGACAGTATATCTCGCTGGTCTGTCATAATATAATAGAGACAGTAGATCTAGCTGGTCTGTCATAATTGAACAGAGGCAGGAGATCTAGCTGGTCTGTCATAATATAATAGAGACAGCAGATATAGCTGGTCTGTCATAATATAATACAGACAGTATATCTCGCTGGTCTGTCATAATATAATAGAGACAGTAGATCTAGCTGGTCTGTCATAATATAATAGAGAAAGCGGATCTAGCTGGTCTATCAAAATATAATAGAGACAGTATATCTAGCTGTTCTGTCATAATATAATAGAGACAGTACATCTAGCTGGTCTGTCATAATTTAACAGAGGCAGTAGATCCAGCTGGTCTGTCATTATATAATAGAGACAGTAGATCTAGCTGTTCTGTCATAATATAATAGAGACAGTATATCTAGCTGGTCTGTCATAGTATAATAGAGACAGTAGATCTAGCTGGTCTGTCATAATTGAACAGAGGCAGTAGATCTAGCTGGTCTGTCATAGTATAACAGAGACCTAGAGACAGTAGCTCTAGCTGGTCTGTCATAATTTAATAAAAACAGTATATCTAGCTGTTCTGTCATAATTTAACAGAGACAGTAGATCTAGCTGGTCTGTCATAATATAATAGAGACAGTAGATCTAGCTGGTCTGTCATAATATAATAGAGACAGTATATCTAGCTGGTCTGTCACAGTATAATAGAGACAGTAGATCTACCTGGTCTGTCATAATATAATACAGACAGCAGATCTAGCTGGTCTGTCATAATATAATAGAGACAGTAGATCTAGCTGATCTGTCATAATAAAATAAAGACAGCAGAGCTAGCTGTTATATGATAATATAATAGAGACAGTAGATCTAGCAGGTCTGTCATAATATAATAGAGATCTAGAGACAGTAGATCTAGCTGTTCTGTAATAATACAATAGAGACAGTAGATCTAGCTGGTCTGTCATAATATAATAGAGACAGGATATCTAGCTGGTCTGTCATTGTATAATAGAGACAGTAGATCTAGCTGGTCTGTCATAATATAATACAGACAGCAGATCTAGCTGGTCTGTCATAATATAATAGAGACAGTAGATCTAGCTTATCTGTCATAATAAAATAAAGACAGCAGATATAGCTGGTCTGTCATAATATAATAGAGGCAGTATATCTAGTTGGTCTGTCATAATTTAATAGAGACAGCAGATCTAGCTGGTCTGTCATAATATAATAGAGACAGTAGATCTAGCTGTTCTGTCATAATGTAATAGAGACAGTATATCTAGCTGGTCTGTCATATTATAATAGAGACAGTAGATCTAGCTGGTCTGTCATAATATAATAGAGACAGCAAATCTAGCTGGTCTGTCATATTGTAATAGAGACAGTAGATCTAGCTGGTATGTCATAATATAATAGAGATGGTAGATCTAGCTGGTCTGTCATAATATAATAGAGACCTAGAGACAGTAGATCTAGCTGTTCTGTAATAATACAATAGAGACAGTAGATCTAGCTGGTCTGTCATAATATAATAGAGACCGTATATCTAGCTGGTCTGTCATTGTATAATAGAGACAGTAGATCTAGCTGGTCTGTCATAATATAATACAGACAGCAGATCTAGCTGGTCTGTCATAATATAATAGAGACAGTAGATCTAGCTGGTCTGTCATAATATAATAGAGACAGTAGATCTAGCTGGTCTGTCATAATAAAATAGAGACAGTATATCTCGCTGGTCTGTCATAATATAATAGAGACAGTAGATCTAGCTGGTATGTCAAAATATAATAGAGACAGTATATCTAGCTGTTCTGTCATAATATAATAGAGACAGGACATCTAGCTGGTCTGTCATAATTTAACAGAGGCAGTAGATCCAGCTGGTCTGTCATTATATAATAGAGACAGTAGATCTAGCTTTTCTGTCATAATAAAATAAAGACAGCAGATATAGCTGGTCTGTCATAATATAATAGAGGCAGTATATCTAGTTGGTCTGTCATAATTTAATAGAGACAGCAGATCTAGCTGGTCTGTCATAATATGATAGAGACAGTAGATCTAGCTGTTCTGTCATAATATAATAGAGACAGTATATCTAGCTGGTCTGTCATAGTATAATAGAGACAGTAGATCTAGCTGGTCTGTCATAATATAATAGAGACAGCAAATCTAGCTGGTCTGTCATATTTTAATACAGACAGCAGATCTAGCTGGTCTGTCATAATATAATAGAGACAGTAGATCTAGCAGGTCTGTCATAATATAATAGAGACCTAGAGACAGTAGATCTAGCTGTTCTGTAATAATACAATAGAGACAGTAGATCTAGCTGGTCTGTCATAATTTAATAAAAACAGTATATCTAGCTGTTCTATCATAATTTAACAGAGACAGTAGATCTAGCTGGTCTGTCATAATATAATAGAGACAGTAGATCTAGCTGGTCTGTCATAATATAATAGAGACAGTATATCTAGCTGGTCTGTCATAGTATAATAGAGACAGTAGATATAGCTGGTCTGTCATAATATAATAGAGACAGCAGATCTAGCTGGTCTGTCATAATATAATAGAGACAGTATATCTAGCTGGTCTGTCACAGTATAATAGAGACAGTAGATCTACCTGGTCTGTCATAATATAATACAGACAGCAGAGCTAGCAGGTCTGTCATAATATAATAGAGATTATATGATAATATAATAGAGACAGTAGATCTAGCAGGTCTGTAATAATATAATAGAGATCTAGAGACAGTAGATCTAGCTGTTCTGTAATAATACAATAGAGACAGTAGATCTAGCTGGTCTGTCATAATATAATACAGACAGCAGATCTAGCTGGTCTGTCATAATATAATAGAGACAGTAGATCTAGCTGATCTGTCATAATAAAATAAAGACAGCAGATATAGCTGGTCTGTCATAATATAATAGAGGCAGTATATCTAGTTGGTCTGTCATAATTTAATAGAGACAGCAGATCTAGCTGGTCTGTCATAATATAATAGAGACAGTAGATCTAGCTGTTCTGTCATAATATAATAGAGACAGTATATCTAGCTGGTCTGTCATATTATAATAGAGACAGTAGATCTAGCTGGTCTGTCATAATATAATAGAGACAGCAAATCTAGCTGGTCTGTCATATTGTAATAGAGACAGTAGATCTAGCTTGTCTGTCATAATATAATAGAGACGGTAGATCTAGCTGGTCTGTCATAATATAATAGAGACCTAGAGACAGTAGATCTAGCTGTTCTGTCATAATACAATAGAGACAGTAGATCTAGCTGGTCTGTCATAATATAATAAACACAGTATATCTAGCTGGTCTGTCTTAATATAAAAGAGACAGTATATCTCGCTGGTCTGTCATAATATAATAGAGACAGCAGATCTATCTGGTCTGTCATAATATAATAGAGACAGTAGATCTAGCTGGTCTGTCATAATATAATAGAGACAGTATATCTCGCTGGTCTGTCATAATATAATAGAGACAGTAGATCTAGCTGGTCTGTCATAATTGAACAGAGGCAGTAGATCTAGCTGGTCTGTCATAATATAATAGAGACAGCAGATATAGCTGGTCTCTCATAATAAAATAAAGACAGCAGATATAGCTGGTCTGTCATAATATAATAGAGGCAGTATATCTAGTTGGTCTGTCATAATTTAATAGAGACAGCAGATCTAGCTGGTCTGTCATAATATAATAGAGACAGTAGATCTAGCTGTTCGGTCATAATATAATAGAGACAGTATATCTAGCTGGTCTGTCATAGTATAATAGATTCAGTAGATCTAGCTGGTCTGTGTAACGGTTTTCTTGATGAGAAGGAGAGTCGGACCAAAATGCGGCGTGTCTATTGCAATCCATGTTTAATGAAGTAACACACTAAACACAAACACTATCAAAACAATAAACTTAACGAAAACCGAAACAGCCTATACTTGTGTAACCTAACACAGAACAATGACATCAGGACACTAAGGACAATAAGGACAATCACCCACCACAAACTCAAAGAATATGGCTGCCTAAATATGGTTCCCAATCAGAGACAACGATAAACACCTGCCTCTGATTGAGAACCACTTCAGACAGCCATAGACTTAGCTAGAACACCCCACTAGCTACAATCCCCATACATACACACCACATACAAAAACCCATGCCACACCCTGGCCTGACCAAATAAATAAAGATAAACACAAAATACTTTGACCAGGGTGTGACAGAACCCCCCCCCTAAGGTGCGGACTCCCGAACGCACCTCAAAACAATAGGGAGGGTCCGGGTGGGCGTCTGTCCATGGTGGCGGCTCCGGCGCGGGACGTGGACCCCACTCAATCAATGTCTTAGTCCCTTCTCCTCGCGTCCCTGGATAGTCCACCCTCGCCGCCGACCATGGCCTAGTAGTCCTCACCCAGAACCCCACTGGACTGAGGAGCAGATCGGGACTGAGGGGCAGCTCGGGACTGAGGCAGCTCGGGACTGAGGGGAAGCTCAGGAGTGAGAGGAAGCTCAGGAGTGAGAGGAAGCTCAGGAGTGAGAGGAAGCTCAGGAGTGAGAGGAAGCTCAGGCAGGTTGATGAATCTACCTGGCTGGCTGGTGGTTTCGGCAGATCCTGGCTGACTGGCAGATCCTGGCTGACTGGCAGATCTGGAAGAGTCTGGTCGACTGGCAGATCTGGAAGAGTCTGGTCGACTGGCAGATCTGGAAGAGTCTGGTCGACTGGCAGATCTGGGAGAGTCTGGTCGACTGGCAGATCTGGGAGAGTCTGGTCGACTGGCAGATCTGGGAGAGTCTGGTCGACTGGCAGATCTGGGAGAATCTGGTCGACTGGCAGATCTGGAAGAGTCTGGTCGACTGGCAGATCTGGAAGAGTCTGGTCGACTGGCAGATCTGGAAGAGTCTGGTCGACTGGCAGATCTGGAAGAGTCTGGTCGACTGGCAGATCTGGAAGAGTCTGGTCGACTGGCAGATCTGGAAGAGTCTGGTCGACTGGCAGCTCTGGCTGCTCCATGCTGACTGGCTGCTCCATGCTGACTGACAGCTCTGGCTGCTCCATGCTGACTGGCAGCTCTGGCTGCTCCATGCTGACTGGCTGCTCCATGCTGACTGGCTGCTCCATGCTGACTGGCTGCTCCATGCTGACTGGCAGCTCTGGCTGCTCCATGCTGACTGGCTGCTCTGGCTGCTCCATGCTGACTGGCTGCTCCATGCTGACTGGCTGCTCCATGCTGACTGGCGGCCCTGGCTGCTCCATGCTGACTGGCGGCCCTGGCTGCTCCATGCTGACTGGCGGCCCTGGCTGCTCCATGCTGACTGGCTGCTCTGGCTGCTCCATGCTGACTGGCTGCTCCATGCTGACTGGCTGCTCCATGCTGACTGGCTGCTCCATGCTGACTGGCGGCCCTGGCTGCTCCATGCTGACTGGCGGCCCTGGCTGCTCCATGCTGACTGGCGGCCCTGGCTGCTCCATGCTGACTGGCGGCCCTGGCTGCTCCATGCTAACTGGCAGCTCTGGCGGCTCCTTGCAGACTGGCAGCTCTGGCGGCTCCTTGCAGACTGGCAGCTCTGGCGGCATCCTGCAGACAGGCAGCTCTGGCGGCTCCTTGCAGACTGGCAGCTCCTTGCAGACTGGCAGCTCCTTGCAGACTGGCAGCTCTATGCTAACTGGCAGCTCTATGCTAACTGGCAGCTCTATGCTAACTGGCAGTTCTGAACAGGCGGGAGACTCCGGCAGCGCTGTAGAGAAGGAAGGCTCTAACAGCGCTAAACAGGCGGGAGACTCCGACAGCGCTGGAGAGGAGGAGGGCTCCGAAAGCGCTGGACAGGCGAGGCGCACTGTAGGCCTGATGCGTGGTGCTGGCACTGGTGGTACTGGGCCGAGGACACGCACAGGAAGCCTGGTGCGGGGAGCTGCTACCGGAGGGCTGGGGTGTGGAGGTGGCACAGGATGGGTTAGACCGTGAAGGCGTACTGGAGATCTTGAGAGCGGTGCTGGCACAGGACGTGCAAGGCTAGGGAGGTGCACAGGAGGCCTGGTACGTGAGACTGGCACCATCTTCACCAGCCGACTAAAACGCACCTCAGGACGAGTATGGAGCGCTGACCCAGGTGCCATCAAATCCCCGACACGCTCCGTCGGGCGAATTCCATGTTTAAAACACCAACACAGCAACTCCCTCATTTCTCTCTCCTCCAATTTCCCCATTAACTCCTTCACAGTCTCTGTTTCGCTCACCTCCAACACCGGCTCTGGTTCTGGTCTCCTCCTTGGCTCCTCACGATAAACAGGGAGAGTTGGCTCAGGTCTGGCTCCTGACTCTGCCACACTCTCCCTGAGCCCCCCCCCAAGAAATTTTTGGGGCTGACTATGGGGCCTCCGTCCGCGCCGCCTTGCTTGCTTCGCAAACTCCATTCTCCTATATCCTTCCGCGCACTGCTCCATCGAATCCCAGGCGGGCTCCGGCACGCTCCCTGGGTCGACCGCCCACCTGTCTATCTCCTCCCAAGAAGTATAGTCCATACTGTACTCCACTTTGGGCTGTTCTTGCCTGTTGACACGCTGCTTGGTCCCTTTGTGGTGGGTGATTCTGTAACGGTTTTCTTGATGAGAAGGAGAGTCGGACCAAAATGCGGCGTGTCTATTGCAATCCATGTTTAATGAAGTAACACACTAAACACAAACACTATCAAAACAATAAACTTAACGAAAACCGAAACAGCCTATACTTGTGTAACCTAACACAGAACAATGACATCAGGACACTAAGGACAATAAGGACAATCACCCACCACAAACTCAAAGAATATGGCTGCCTAAATATGGTTCCCAATCAGAGACAACGATAAACACCTGCCTCTGATTGAGAACCACTTCAGACAGCCATAGACTTAGCTAGAACACCCCACTAGCTACAATCCCCATACATACACACCACATACAAAAACCCATGCCACACCCTGGCCTGACCAAATAAATAAAGATAAACACAAAATACTTTGACCAGGGTGTGACAGTCTGTCATAATTGAACAGAGGCAGTAGATCTAGCTGGTCTGTCATAATATAATAGAGACAGCAGATCTAGTTGGTCTGTCATAATTTAATAGAGACAGCGGATCTAGCTGGTCTGTCAAAATATAATAGAGACAGTATATCTAGCTGTTCTGTCATAATATAATAGAGACAGGACATCTAGCTGGTCTGTCATAATTTAACAGAGGCAGTAGATCCAGCTGGTCTGTCATTATATAATAGAGACAGTAGATCTAGCTGTTCTGTCATCATAAAATAAAGACAGCAGATATAGCTGGTCTGTCATAATATAATAGAGGCAGTATATCTAGTTGGTCTGTCATAATTTAATAGAGACAGCAGATCTAGCTGGTCTGTCATAGTATAATAGAGACAGTAGATCTAGCTGTTCGGTCATAATATAATAGAGACAGTATATCTAGCTGGTCTGTCATAGTATAATAGAGACAGTAGATCTAGCTGGTCTGTCATAATTGAACAGAGGCAGTAGATCTAGCTGGTCTGTCATAGTATAACAGAGACCTAGAGACAGTAGATCTAGCTGTTCTGTCATAATACAATAGAGACAGTAGATCTAGCTGGTCTGTCATAATATAATAGAGAAAGTATATCTAGCTGGTCTGTCATTGTATAATATAGACAGTAGATCTAGCTGGTCTGTCATAATATAATACATACAGCAGATCTAGCTGGTCTGTCATAATATAATAGAGACAGTAGATCTAGCTGGTATGTCAAAATATAATAGAGACAGTAGATCTAGCTGTTCTGTCATAATATAATAGAGACAGGACATCTAGCTGGTTTGTCATAATTTAACAGAGGCAGTAGATCTAGCTGGTCTGTCATAATATAATAGAGACAGTAGATCTAGCTGGTCTGTCATAATAAAATAGAGGCAGTATATCTAGTTGGTCTGTCATAATTTAATAGAGACAGCAGATCTAGCTGGTCTGTCATATTATAATAGAGACAGTAGATCTAGCTGTTCTGTCATAATATAATAGAGGCAGTATATCTAGTTGGTCTGTCATAATTTCATAGAGACAGCAGATCTAGCTGGTCTGTCATATTATAATAGAGACAGTAGATCTAGCTGTTCTGTCATAATATAATAGAGACAGTATATCTAGCTGGTCTGTAATATTATAATAGAGACAGTAGATCTAGCTGGTCTGTCATAATATAATAGAGACAGCAAATCTAGCTGGTCTGTCATATTGTAATAGAGACAGTAGATCTAGCTGGTCTGTCATAATATAATAGAGACGGTAGATCTAGCTGGTCTGTCATAATATAATAGAGACCTAGAGACAGTAGATCTAGCTGTTCTGTCATAATACAATAGAGACAGTAGATCTAGCTGGTCTGTCATAATATAATAAAAACAGTATATCTAGCTGGTCTGTCTTAAAAAAATAGAGACAGTATATCTCGCAGGTCTGTCATAATATAATAGAGACAGCAGATCTATCTGGTCTGTCATAATATAATAGAGACAGTAGATCTAGCTGGTCTGTCATAATATAATAGAGACAGTATATCTCGCTGGTCTGTCATAATATAATAGAGACAGTAGATCTAGCTGGTCTGTCATAATTGAACAGAGGCAGGAGATCTAGCTGGTCTGTCATAATATAATAGAGACAGCAGATATAGCTGGTCTGTCATAATATAATACAGACAGTATATCTCGCTGGTCTGTCATAATATAATAGAGACAGTAGATCTAGCTGGTCTGTCATAATATAATAGAGAAAGCGGATCTAGCTGGTCTATCAAAATATAATAGAGACAGTATATCTAGCTGTTCTGTCATAATATAATAGAGACAGTACATCTAGCTGGTCTGTCATAATTTAACAGAGGCAGTAGATCCAGCTGGTCTGTCATTATATAATAGAGACAGTAGATCTAGCTGTTCTGTCATAATATAATAGAGACAGTATATCTAGCTGGTCTGTCATAGTATAATAGAGACAGTAGATCTAGCTGGTCTGTCATAATTGAACAGAGGCAGTAGATCTAGCTGGTCTGTCATAGTATAACAGAGACCTAGAGACAGTAGCTCTAGCTGTTCTGTCATAATACAATAGAGACAGTAGATCTAGCTGGTCTGTCATAATATAATAGAGAAAGTATATCTAGCTGGTCTGTCATTGTATAATATAGACAGTAGATCTAGCTGGTCTGTCATAACATAATACATACAGCAGATCTAGCTGGTCTGTCATAATATAATAGAGACAGTAGATCTAGCTGGTATGTCAAAATATAATAGAGACCTAGAGACAGTAGATCTAGCTGTTCTGTCATAATATAATAGAGACAGGACATCTAGCTGGTTTGTCATAATTTAACAGAGGCAGTAGATCTAGCTGGTCTGTCATAATATAATAGAGACAGTAGATCTAGCTGATCTGTCATAATAAAATAAAGACAGCAGATATAGCTGGTCTGTCATAATATAATAGAGGCAGTATATCTAGTTGGGCTGTCATAATTTAATAGAGACAACAGATCTAGCTGGTCTGTCATAATATAATAGAGACAGTAGATCTAGCTGTTCTGTCATAATATAATAGAGACAGTATATCTAGCTGGTCTGTCATATTATAATAGAGACAGTAGATCTAGCTGGTCTGTCATAATATAATAGAGACAGCAAATCTAGCTGGTCTGTCATATTGTAATTGAGACAGTAGATCTAGCTGGTCTGTCATAATATAATAGAGACGGTAGATCTAGCTGGTCTGTCATAATATAATAGAGACCTAGAGACAGTAGATCTAGCTGTTCTGTCATAATACAATAGAGACAGTAGATCTAGCTGGTCTGTCATAATATAATAAACACAGTATATCTAGCTGGTCTGTCTTAATATAAAAGAGACAGTATATCTCGCTGGTCTGTCATAATATAATAGAGACAGCAGATCTATCTGGTCTGTCATAATATAATAGAGACAGTAGATCTAGCTGGTCTGTCATAATATAATAGAGACAGTATATCTCGCTGGTCTGTCATAATATAATAGAGACAGTAGATCTAGCTTGTCTGTCATAATTGAACAGAGGCAGTAGATCTAGCTGGTCTGTCATAATATAATAGAGACAGCAGATATAGCTGGTCTCTCATAATAAAATAAAGACAGCAGATATAGCTGGTCTGTCATAATATAATAGAGGCAGTATATCTAGTTGGTCTGTCATAATTTAATAGAGACAGCAGATCTAGCTGGTCTGTCATAATATAATAGAGACAGTAGATCTAGCTGTTCGGTCATAATATAATAGAGACAGTATATCTAGCTGGTCTGTCATAGTATAATAGAGACAGTAGATCTAGCTGGTCTGTCATAATTGAACAGAGGCAGTAGATCTAGCTGGTCTGTCATAATATAATAGAGACAGCAGATCTAGTTGGTCTGTCATAATTTAATAGAGACAGCGGATCTAGCTGGTCTGTCAAAGTATAATAGAGACAGTATATCTAGCTGTTCTGTCATAATATAATAGAGACAGGACATCTAGCTGGTCTGTCATAATTTAACAGAGGCAGTAGATCCAGCTGGTCTGTCATTATATAATAGAGACTGTAGATCTAGCTGTTCTGTCATCATAAAATAAAGACAGCAGATATAGCTGGTCTGTCATAATATAATAGAGGCAGTATATCTAGTTGGTCTGTCATAATTTAATAGAGACAGCAGATCTAGCTGGTCTGTCATAGTATAATAGAGACAGTAGATCTAGCTGTTCGGTCATAATATAATAGAGACAGTATATCTAGCTGGTCTGTCATAGTATAATAGAGACAGTAGATCTAGCTGGTCTGTCATAATTGAACAGAGGCAGTAGATCTAGCTGGTCTGTCATAGTATAACAGAGACCTAGAGACAGTAGATCTAGCTGTTCTGTCATAATACAATAGAGACAGTAGATCTAGCTGGTCTGTCATAATATAATAGAGAAAGTATATCTAGCTGGTCTGTCATTGTATAATATAGACAGTAGATCTAGCTGGTCTGTCATAATATAATACATACAGCAGATCTAGCTGGTCTGTCATAATATAATAGAGACAGTAGATCTAGCTGGTATGTCAAAATATAATAGAGACAGTAGATCTAGCTGTTCTGTCATAATATAATAGAGACAGGACATCTAGCTGGTTTGTCATAATTTAACAGAGGCAGTAGATCTAGCTGGTCTGTCATAATATAATAGAGACAGTAGATCTAGCTGGTCTGTCATAATAAAATAAAGACAGCAGATATAGCTGGTCTGTCATAATATAATAGAGGCAGTATATCTAGTTGGTCTGTCATAATTTAATAGAGACAGCAGATCTAGCTGGTCTGTCATATTATAATAGAGACAGTAGATCTAGCTGTTCTGTCATAATATAATAGAGACAGTATATCTAGCTGGTCTGTCATATTATAGTAGAGACAGTAGATCTAGCTGGTCTGTCATAATATAATAGAGACAGCAAATCTAGCTGGTCTGTCATATTGTAATAGAGACAGTAGATCTAGCTGGTCTGTCATAATATAATAGAGACGGTAGATCTAGCTGGTCTGTCATAATATAATAGAGACCTAGAGACAGTAGATCTAGCTGTTCTGTCATAATACAATAGAGACAGTAGATCTAGCTGGTCTGTCATAATATAATAAAAACAGTATATCTAGCTGGTCTGTCTTAATATAATAGAGACAGTATATCTCGCTGGTCTGTCATAATATAATAGAGACAGCAAATCTATCTGGTCTGTCATAATATAATAGAGACAGTAGATCTAGCTGGTCTGTCATAATATAATAGAGACAGTATATCTCGCTGGTCTGTCATAATATAATAGAGACAGTAGATCTAGCTGGTCTGTCATAATTGAACAGAGGCAGGAGATCTAGCTGGTCTGTCATAATATAATAGAGACAGCAGATATAGCTGGTCTGTCATAATATAATACAGACAGTATATCTCGCTGGTCTGTCATAATATAATAGAGACAGTAGATCTAGCTGGTCTGTCATAATATAATAGAGACAGCGGATCTAGCTGGTCTATCAAAATATAATAGAGACAGTATATCTAGCTGTTCTGTCATAATATAATAGAGACAGTACATCTAGCTGGTCTGTCATAATTTAACAGAGGCAGTAGATCCAGCTGGTCTGTCATTATATAATAGAGACAGTAGATCTAGCTGTTCTGTCATAATATAATAGAGACAGTATATCTAGCTGGTCTGTCATAGTATAATAGAGACAGTAGATCTAGCTGGTCTGTCATAATTGAACAGAGGCAGTAGATCTAGCTGGTCTGTCATAGTATAACAGAGACCTAGAGACAGTAGATCTAGCTGTTCTGTCATAATACAATAGAGACAGTAGATCTAGCTGGTCTGTCATAATATAATAGAGAAAGTATATCTAGCTGGTCTGTCATTGTATAATATAGACAGTAGATCTAGCTGGTCTGTCATAATATAATACATACAGCAGATCTAGCTGGTCTGTCATAATATAATAGAGACAGTAGATCTAGCTGGTATGTCAAAATATAATAGAGACAGTAGATCTAGCTGTTCTGTCATAATATAATAGAGACAGGACATCTAGCTGGTTTGTCATAATTTAACAGAGGCAGTAGATCTAGCTGGTCTGTCATTATATAATAGAGACTGTAGATCTAGCTGGTCTGTCATAATAAAATAAAGACAGCAGATATAGCTGGTCTGTCATAATATAATAGAGGCAGTATATCTAGTTGGTCTGTCATAATTTAATAGAGACAGTATATCTCGCTGGTCTGTCATAATATAATAGAGACAGCAGATCTATCTGGTCTGTCATAATATAATAGAGACAGTAGATCTAGCTGGTCTGTCATAATATAATAGAGACAGTATATCTCGCTGGTCTGTCATAATATAATAGAGACAGTATATCTCGCTGGTCTGTCATAATTGAACAGAGGCAGGAGATCTAGCTGGTCTGTCATAATATAATAGAGACAGCAGATATAGCTGGTCTGTCATAATATAATACAGACAGTATATCTCGCTGGTCTGTCATAATATAATAGAGACAGTAGATCTAGCTGGTCTGTCATAATATAATAGAGACAGCGGATCTAGCTGGTCTATCAAAATATAATAGAGACAGTAGATCTAGCTGTTCTGTCATAATATAATAGAGACAGGACATCTAGCTGGTTTGTCATAATTTAACAGAGGCAGTAGATCTAGCTGGTCTGTCATAATATAATAGAGACAGTAGATCTAGCTGGTCTGTCATAATAAAATAAAGACAGCAGATATAGCTGGTCTGTCATAATATAATAGAGGCAGTATATCTAGTTGGTCTGTCATAATTTAATAGAGACAGTATATCTCGCTGGTCTGTCATAATATAATAGAGACAGTAGATCTAGCTGGTCTGTCATAATTGAACAGAGGCAGGAGATCTAGCTGGTCTGTCATAATATAATAGAGACAGCAGATATAGCTGGTCTGTCATAATATAATACAGACAGTATATCTCGCTGGTCTGTCATAATATAATAGAGACAGTAGATCTAGCTGGTCTGTCATAATATAATAGAGACAGCGGATCTAGCTGGTCTATCAAAATATAATAGAGACAGTATATCTAGCTGTTCTGTCATAATATAATAGAGACAGTACATCTAGCTGGTCTGTCATAATTTAACAGAGGCAGTAGATCCAGCTGGTCTGTCATTATATAATAGAGACAGTAGATCTAGCTGTTCTGTCATAATATAATAGAGACAGTATATCTAGCTGGTCTGTCATAGTATAATAGAGACAGTAGATCTAGCTGGTCTGTCATAATTGAACAGAGGCAGTAGATCTAGCTGGTCTGTCATAGTATAACAGAGACCTAGATACAGTAGATCTAGCTGTTCTGTCATAATACAATAGAGACAGTAGATCTAGCTGGTCTGTCATAATATAATAGAGAAAGTATATCTAGCTGGTCTGTCATTGTATAATATAGACAGTAGATCTAGCTGGTCTGTCATAATATAATACATACAGCAGATCTAGCTGGTCTGTCATAATATAATAGAGACAGTAGATCTAGCTGGTATGTCAAAATATAATAGAGACAGTAGATCTAGCTGTTCTGTCATAATATAATAGAGACAGGACATCTAGCTGGTTTGTCATAATTTAACAGAGGCAGTAGATCTAGCTGGTCTGTCATAATATAATAGAGACAGTAGATCTAGCTGGTCTGTCATAATAAAATAAAGACAGCAGATATAGCTGGTCTGTCATAATATAATAGAGGCAGTATATCTAGTTGGTCTGTCATAATTTAATAGAGACAGCAGATCTAGCTGGTCTGTCATATTATAATAGAGACAGTAGATCTAGCTGTTCTGTCATAATATAATAGAGACAGTATATCTAGCTGGTCTGTCATATTATAATAGAGACAGTAGATCTAGCTGGTCTGTCATAATATAATAGAGACAGCAAATCTAGCTGGTCTGTCATATTGTATATTGTAATAGAGACAGTAAATCTAGCTGGTCTTTCGTCGTATAATTGAGAGAGTAGATCTAACTAGTCTGCCATAGAGAATGGCACCAGATGTACAATTCAAGGCTATCACTTCAGACAACAATGCTTCCTTTACACCTGTTTCTAATTTCTTATTTTATTGTAAAACACATCTCACATCCCCATATGTTGTCTTCTTGCAAATCATATTACACCTTCCATCTGTTTCAGAATGCTTGATACAGTAGGTCTAAAATAGTTTATTGCTCTAACACTCTTACTGTGTTCCAAATGGTACCCTATTCCCTATATGATGCTAAACGTTTAACCAGGGCCCTATAATGCACTATATAGAGAATAGTCTGACATTTGGGATGTGGACTCTATATATGCCCTTATTACAGAGTAACTGCTCATTTATTTACAGTGTAAGTATTGTCATCATTATTTATTATTAAGCTGGACTTAAATGAAAAGTGAACCTGATGACCCCATTTTCTATTTGTTTTCATTCCCAGATAGCCAACAGCACGCTCCAACACTCAGACACCATTTATATAGCAGTATGTGTGTTAAGGGAGTCTGCCAGAGCAGAAGCAGAATGGTTGACCGCTCGTTATCTAGTTACTTTGTAACTGCAATTACAATAACTAACCCTAACAATAACTAACCCTAACAATAACCAACCCTAACAATAACCAACCCTAACAATAACCAACCCTAACAATAACCAACCCTAACAATAACTAACCCTAACAATAACTAACCCTAACAATAACCAACCCTAACAATAACCAACCCTAACAATAACCAACCCTAACAATAACCAACCCTAACAATAACTAACCCTAACAATAACCAACCCTAACAATAACCAACCCTAACAATAACCAACCCTAACAATAACCAACCCTAACAATAACCAACCCTAACAACAACTAACCCTAAAAATAACCAACCCTAACAATAACCAACCCTAAGTACATTTTAAGTCAATTTAAAACCAGATACTTTTATACTTTTGCTCAATTATTATTTTAATGTGGGACTTCACTTTTCTATATTCTATTAAGGTATCTTTACTTTTACTCAAGTATGACATTGTGTACTTTTTCCACCTCTACAGTTATTTTGCATTCAGAAAGTCTTTGTAGCTAGTTCCGACATTGCAGTAATAACCAATGAGTAGTCTAACCTAACAATTCCAAAACTACTACCTTATACACACAAGTGTAAAGGGAAAAATAATATGTACATAAAGATATATGAATGAGTGATGGTACAGAACGGCATAGGCAAGATGCAGTAGATGATACAGAGTACAGTATATACATATGAGATGCGTAATGTAGGGGGATAGGGGGGTGCTCCCTCTGCTGGCACCTCTGAGAATATGACTGTGATAATTGATAAGATTGCTGATCTTAGTAAAAAAGCTCTCTCAAAATCTGAAAAATCTTTCTTTGACAAAATTGGTGACTGATTTAATGTTAAATTTGGAAATGTAATGGGGAAAGTTATGTTGACTTTGTTTTCATTTCATACTCCTGTACTTGTGGGATGTTTGGTGATTTGGCTACTGTTTGTATTTGTAAGAAAATGACTGAAACTGCTCTTGAACATGCTGGAGTGATGGTGATGGTGGAAGCTGATACAAATCATGCTGAAGGTGAGACTGGTGCATTTTTGATTTCTCTTAATCCCATTGTCTATCCAACTCGTGAGGTTCTTCCCAGGTCTCAGGAGGGATGGGAATATAGACAGACTCACCCCACCCCACCAGCATTCCAGGTACCTCAGGAGTTGTTTCTCTCTTTCCAGATCTGTTTGATTGCAGAGGACAATATTATGATTGAAACTGTGAGACTAAGTAGTCTCAAGGGGGGAATGAAGGGATTAGGATCCCAAAAACTCTCCCCATTATTGATTAAGGGGACTTTAAGATGCATATGTTTTGCTGCAGGCCTTATAATAGATATTGTTGCTATGTGTCTGAAAACTCTGCCACTATATGTTGCACAAGTATTCTATATTAATCTTTGTGGCTGTTGCGAGAGTGTGCTTGCAGGCTAGGTCTGAGTCACACCGAAACTAGATAAAGAGAAGTAAAAACTGTCTGGTTTTGACATTTTGATCTTGTGTGACAGTGGATTATGGCAATAAATTCAGAGAAGCTACTGTAATAGGTTACCTTATAAGGTAACCTCAGCATACTGCTGTATACATTGTCGTGACGTTGTATTAGTTAATGTGACGACTGTTGTTCATCGAATGATTAAAGATTCTAATTGCGCGATTAACTGAATCAAGCAATTCTTAACCTGGGGCACCATGGGAAAACAGGTTTTTATTTAGCTTCTTTTTCCCAGATTAACTCAAAGAATATCAGAATATCGATTTTACAACAGCCACTAATTAACCAGTTGCCTCTACCAATCTCGTTCTGAACGTCATATAGCCCGTGAATCTGTACGGGTCTCACAGATGAGTTCGTACCACACCAATCTTAGTTAAAAACCTCTTAAGGTTAGGCAGAATACTGCCCCCTTTGCAGGAATTGCGTGCCCATAGTAAACTGAAAAAAAATCTGTCCAAAATTGCTAATATATGCATATAATAATTATCATTGGATAGAAAACACTCTAAAGCTTCTAAAACCGTTGGAATTATGTCTGTAAGTATAGCAGAACTCACAGGGCAGGCATTCTTCCAAACTAGTTTTGTGATCATGAAAGTTGGGGCAACTTTGACGTGATCGTCCCCACCCTTCCCAACCAGCAATGGATCTGGGGACACTTTCTATGTCTTCCAGTAGATGTCCTCATTCAGTAGAGCGTTTAATCGTTCAAATCCCGCAAGTTTTGGCCCTATGGGAGTGAATTGAGTGAGTGCCGCGAGAAAATACCTGTGCGTTAGGGCGCGAATTGGTCCCATCCATTCCTTTGTTCCAGCACTCCGGAGGAGAACTAACAATGACCGGTTTAATTGAAAATTGTTTTGTACGTTTAGAACATCCTAAAGCTTGATTCTGCACTTAGTTTGACCTGTTTAGTCGACATATTATATGTAATTTTGAAGTTTTGATGCGCAACTTTTCCGGACCAGAGGACATTTTGGGTGCATTTCAGCTCATATTGTTAGCAGATGCTAATACAAAGACACAAGACTTGAAACCAAACAATGTTTTGGGTAAGGATGAACCCTTCCAGTACATTCTGAACGAAGACCATCAAAGGTAAGGGAATATTTATGCTGAAATTGTGTGTTTCTGTTGACTCCAACATAGCGGAGAAATATTGCTTATATCTGAGCGCCGTCTCAGAATATTGAATAGTGAGCGATTTCTGTAACGTTAAAAAGAAATGTAACAAAGCGATTGCATTAAGAAGCAGTGTATCTTTCTAACTATATGTAGAACATGTATATTTAGTCAAAGTTTATGATGTCTATTTACGTTATCTTGCGGCGCTACCTATATTTTCTGCGGACATTTTTCAGTATTTTCTGAACATGAATTCAATGTAAATGGACATTTATGGATATAAATGGCATATTATTGAAAAAAAAAATGTGCTGTGTAACATGTCCTATTACTGTCATCTGATGAAGATTTTCAAAAGGTTAGTGAATGATTTATTTTTTACTCCTGCTTTTATAATTTTATATTTTCTGGGACAAAATGGCTGCCTCTTGTCTTCGTTTCGGTGGTGGTCTAATATAAATATGTGGTGTGTTTTCGCCGTAAAACATTTAAAAAATCTGACATGCTGGGTAGATGAACAAGGTGTTTATCTTTCATTTGAGGTATTGGACTTGTTAATGTGTGGAGGTTAAATATTTCTAAGAATATTTTTGCGTTCCATGCGCCACGTTCCAGCTGAACGTGGGAGGGGTCGTTCCCAAAAGGGAACCCTAACCCGTCATCAGTTAAATATGTATTTACTAAAAAGCTAAAAATGATGATAAAAGATACATATAGACAAAACACATTATAGGCTATTGATTAGAACTTAGTATAACGGGCCAACACACTATGGCGCGTGTTACCCAAAATGGGGTTTTCAAAGAGAGAGAGAAAAAAGAAAGTACACAAGAGAAACATACATTTGGGTGAATTTGTCAGCTATGCTTATTCTAACGCTAGCTTTGCCCCAAACTGCCGCTCTTATGGGTCAGAATATAATGATGTAATTACGTGGGGATGATCTCCGAGGATTCTCTGCGTGGACCAGCTGCTCAATGACTCACTACTTCCGGCGCACCTCACTTATGTCAGTGTCCTTTTGGCTTAGGAGTCTGTTCCCTCACCCTTTGCTCTGGAAGGGGTCTTCTGAGGACAGACAGCTCTGTAAATCAGAGCTCACAGCATAGGAAAGAAACCCTTTAGATACCACAATTCGATGGGAGATGGAGGCTAGGTGGTTTGACTTGAATTCACCCGCTTAGACACAGCTACTCATCCGTAGCTTGGGTAGAAAAGGATTTCTTTGTCTTCAAACTTGCGTTGCGTTCTGGGTTCGTTGACTTTGTAGACCTTGCTGCAGCTTGGGTCAGGTAGTCCTGCTGTAAATTCTATACTCACAGGTTTTATACCCTTGGGTCAGAAGTGGGCGTAACCGCCTTTAGGGTAATTCTCTGGGCGTACCAAGTTAATGCGGCAAGGTCTAGATTTTATTCAAATCCAATTTTAGACAACTAACTTAACATTTCATCTTCCCCAACACATTCTCTTTGATTTGGATATTTTCCATACAACGTACAATGTATAAACATCAAACATCTACTAGGAAAACTCTTCACGTTACAATGTTTTTGTAATAATGTAATCTATTAACCTCTAATAACAAAACAAAAATGACATACATTTTCATATTCCATCTATCGCCATGACCACCATTGTGGCTGACGGAAACCATTGTTCCAAAGTCCCTTTATTTCATGTTTAATGTTCTGAGGCTGGTTCTCCATAGTAACAGGACAACGGAATTTGTCTGTGGCGTGACAAATTTGTCTGTGGCCGTGGGCGTGAGGGGTCATAAAAACCCCACGTCTTCAGACCCCTAGATCTCTCCTCCTCTGTTGGGGTTGAGAGATAATCTATAGGGTTGTGGTCTCCTGTAACCTGACCTGGTCAGGATAGTCATGACAACATACATTAAAACCTCTTGGGGCTAGGGGGCACAATTTTCATTTTTGGAAAAAATAACGTTCCCAAAGTAAACGGGCTGTTTCTCAGGACCAGATGCTAGAATATGCATATAATTGACAGTTTAGGATAGAAAACACTCTAAAGTTTCCAAAACTGTAAAAATATTGTCTGTGAGTATAACAGAACTGATATTGCAGGCGAAAGCTTAAGAAAAATCCAATCAGGAAGTGACTCATGTTTTGAAACCGTTGTGTTCCTATGCACACCTATTGGCCACTGAAAGGGATATCAACCAGATTCCTTTTTCTACGTATTCCCCAAGGTGTCTACAGCATTTTGATTATCGAATAGATATTTGAAAAACACCTTGAGGATTGATTATAAAAAACGTTTGCCATGTTTCTGTCGATATTATGGATCTAATTTGGATTTTTTTCTGCGTTGTCGTGACCGCAATTTCCGGTGGATTTCTCAACATAACGTGACCAACAAACAGAGGTATTTTCGCTATAAAAATAATCTTTATGGAACAAAATGAGCATTTGCTGTCTAACTGAGAGTCTCCTGAGTGAAAACATCCGAAGCTCATCAAAGGTAAACGATTAATTTGATTGCTTTTCTGATGTTCGTGACCAAGCTTCCTGCTGCTAGCTGGACATAATGCTATGCTAGGCTATCGATAAACTTACACAAATGCTTGTCTTGCTTTGGCTGTAAAGTATAATTTCAAAATCTGAGATGACAGGGTAATTAACAAAAGGCTAAGCTGTGTTTCACTATATTTCACTTGTGATTTCATGAAAATGAATATTTTCTAGTAAGATTTTTTTGACCTTTGCGTTATGCTAATTAGTGTAGTTGATGACAATTCTCCCGGATCCGGGATGGGTAATTCCAAGAGATAGGTGATCATAGGGAGTGATCACATGTTTAAAATCAGCTGCACCCTTAGGTGGTGTGCAGAACTTACTCTGAAACACACAAGCTGTGTTT
The DNA here is from genome assembly GCF_013265735.2 of Oncorhynchus mykiss. Taxonomy (NCBI): domain Eukaryota; kingdom Metazoa; phylum Chordata; class Actinopteri; order Salmoniformes; family Salmonidae; genus Oncorhynchus; species Oncorhynchus mykiss. The sequence continues at coordinate 35,798,908 of NC_048593.1, forward strand.
CCATTGTCAACTTCTGTCTGCATTTGCATTAATGAGGTTCAATAGATTTACTGAAAGAAGATATTGTCCTACTGCTGATTTCACCAATAAGCCAATTATTGACAAGGAACAAGGAACCTACCCCGACAGTCCCATAGGGAAGCAGACAAATGGCCAGTGTCGGCCGGGTTAGGGGAGGGTTTGGCCAGGTTAGGCCGTCATTGTAAATAAGAATTTGTTCTTAACTGACTTGCCTAGTTAAATGAAGGTTAAATAAATAAATTGTGCTCTCCAGTAGCGGTGCGTGAGTAAAATCACTAAGGAAGCCAAGCCAGGAAAAAAAAGCCATATTACAACCTATGTGTTGTGATTATTGCGTTGTTTGATCTATAACTTGTTAGTTCATATGCCTTGACACCGTGATATATAGGTCTAAGGCCGAGACAATATTAAGGAAGACACAGTGGCAGAATAAATTCAACCACATCTTTGTTTTATCACAAAAACATAGAGCAACATCTGTCCGGGTAAGTCCACAAAACGTTTTGCATGTAACAAACATTTAATTATATGTCCTACAGCAAGGTCAAGCAAGTTCATTTTTCCGACACTTTCGACTACTAAACAACTATTGATTTAGAACCACAGAGAGTCACCGCAAGTCACAAAGAAAACAGGAGCTGACTCCACTATCCCAGCACCATTTTAACTTCAAAAGTTCAACATCATCAAATCACCTATGCTTAGACTAATACAGTAACAACTAAAAGATACCAAAATATATTTAGTCCAATCATCGTAAAGTAAATATGATGTAGCTGTCCATGGTAGCAAGTAGAAAAAAAATGTGTTGACTCATAGACTAGATGTAACAGTAAATGTAAATCCAACTTAAATTAATATGATTATATTACATTTGGTATGGTTACATAAGACAGATGGTTACTTAATAAGGCAAAAAAATCTAAAGTAGGGTGGGTGGTAGGGGTGGATGGGTGAGTGTATACAAATCTAAAGTAGGGTGGGTGGTAGGGGTGGATGGTTAGGGGAGGGTTTGGCCAGGTTAGGCCGTCATTGTAAATAAGAATTTGTTCTTAACTGACTTGCCTAGTTAAATGAAGGTTAAATAAATAAATTGTGCTCTCCAGTAGCGGTGCGTGAGTAAAATCACTAAGGAAGCCAAGCCAGGAAAAAAAAGCCATATTACAACCTATGTGTTGTGATTATTGCGTTGTTTGATCTATAACTTGTTAGTTCATATGCCTTGACACCGTGATATATAGGTCTAAGGCCGAGACAATATTAAGGAAGACACAGTGGCAGAATAAATTCAACCACATCTTTGTTTTATCACAAAAACATAGAGCAACATCTGTCCGGGTAAGTCCACAAAACGTTTTGCATGTAACAAACATTTAATTATATGTCCTACAGCAAGGTCAAGCAAGTTCATTTTTCCGACACTTTCGACTACTAAACAACTATTGATTTAGAACCACAGAGAGTCACCGCAAGTCACAAAGAAAACAGGAGCTGACTCCACTATCCCAGCACCATTTTAACTTCAAAAGTTCAACATCATCAAATCACCTATGCTTAGACTAATACAGTAACAACTAAAAGATACCAAAATATATTTAGTCCAATCATCGTAAAGTAAATATGATGTAGCTGTCCATGGTAGCAAGTAGAAAAAAAATGTGTTGACTCATAGACTAGATGTAACAGTAAATGTAAATCCAACTTAAATTAATATGATTATATTACATTTGGTATGGTTACATAAGACAGATGGTTACTTAATAAGGCAAAAAAATCTAAAGTAGGGTGGGTGGTAGGGGTGGATGGGTGAGTGTATAAAAATCTAAAGTAGGGTGGGTGGTAGGGGTGGATGGGTGAGTGTATAATGTGAACGTCTAGCAACCCAAAGGTTACAAGTTTGAATCTCATCACGGACAAATTTAGCTGATTATCAACATTTCAACTACTTACTACGTTTTAGATACTTTGCAACTACTTAACATGTTAAATAATCCTTCCCCTAACACTAACCTTTACCCTTTTGGCTAAATGAAAAATAGGGGTAGGGTTGTAGAGAATCGTAGGACCATGAATATAATAAGAAACCTTAGGAGCAGGCTTAAGGCCGGTAGCAACCACTACAGAATGTCTGGTCAGAACAAGAATAAGGTGGATGACCAGGTTAAGGGGAGTTTATTGGAAGAATATGTCCACATTCACACACACATCACACACACAGCAGAGTTTGTTGATGATCTCAGCACGGCAGATGACTGAGGTTCGGCCGCAGGCCTCAACAACGCACTCAGGACTAGAGACCACAGGTGTGCAGCAGCAGCTCTCGATGAAGCATTCTGGACTTCAGATGGCGAGACCGCCCCATTGGCAGCAGGAGAGGCCCCAGGGACAGGAGTTGGGGTCGGCTGGATCTCCACAGCAGCAACGGGTGGAAATCTCAGGAAAATAGATGACTGGACCACCACGTTAGCAAAAGGAGAGGGCTCTGGGACCGGAGGTGAGATCAGCTGGATCCCCACAGCAGCAACAGGCAAATATCTCAGGAAAGGAGACAGCTGCACATCTGAAAGAGAGGTAGAAAAAGACCCAAAGGTGGGAGAGAGCTGGACCCTGGGTCCATGAAAAACTGACTGATAGTTCGGAGGGGCTAGCAAGTACCCCAGGGCTGAGACCAGCTGGTTCCACCAGGAAAGCAATGACAGTGCCTGGACAGCAGACACAGACCGAGCCACTACAGCAGAGACTGGAGGGAGCTCCCAGGGAGGAGCAGGGAGAGGTCTTTAGACAGCAGCAGGCTGGATGTCAAAGGTAGGACTAATCAGATCCCACCAGACAGGGACCCGGAGAGGTCTGAGTGGCAGGGCTGGACTTGGTGCCTTCAGCAGCTACAGACAGGGTTCCCACATTATGGACCAACTGACATTCAGAGGTGTCAGCTGGAGTAGGAGTAGGCTTCTCCCTCAGGGTGGTATCTTCTCTGTCCCTGGAGAAGGCTGTAGGTCTTCCTGCTCGAAAACAGGGGTCGGCAGAACTTCTATCACTGGACACGGCGATGGCACAATAGTGGGAACCAGTTGAGACTCTGCGACAGGAGCTGGCTGAAGCACAGCTGTTGGTGTGGCGAGCTGAAGCTCCATGGCTGGGGTCGGCTGGAGCAAAGTGGTAGGGTGCTCTGCCAGGGTGAACTCTGGTAGCTCCTCTGGCCGTGGAGAAAGCTGTAGCACTGCTGGGAGAGACTACACAGCAGGGGTCAGATCCAAGACCAGGGTCTGATGATGAAGCTGATGTGGAACATCACTGCGTCTCGGGCGTCTTCTGATGTCTTGCGTCAATGAGCTAGTCACACTGGTGTCGCAGAACCTCATTCTGGCGCTTATGGTGTAGTTTCTGTTGCATGAAAATCTCTCAGAGGATGTCATCAACTTCTTGGGCAGCTGGGCCCTGTTCTCCCCCTCTAAGACGTCTTTCGGTTGTAAGAGGAGAGCACTGTTTAAGGACTGGCTGACAACTGGCAGTGTCCATCAGGTAAGTACGGTGGTCGGGTGGACTGTGGGAACCTTCCATCTTCATGACTGCTTCAATGAGCTCATCTATCTCATCACACTGGCTTTGCAAATGCAGTGAGACCTCTCCGGTTGTCGCTGGTGGTCCATGCTCAGGTTGACGCTGATCCCAGTGATCTCTGGTCGAGGTTAGCCTGAGGTGGATTAGCAACCAATGAAAAGGCTGAGGCTCTGTCCTCTATTCTGCTGATCAACTTGGGTGGTGACTTGGGCCAATGATGAGTTGTTGAAGGGGATGACGGCCACATTTACTGCAGTATATACCCTCTCAAGTACTCAAGAAAACCCTCTTGCAGTAAGCAGTAGCGTAAAAAGAGGGGTTGGCGGGTGGAGGGACACAATGCAGATAGTCCGTTTAGCCAATGTGCGGGAGCACTGGTTGGTCGGGCCAATTGAGGTAGTATGTACATGAATGTATAGTTAAAGTGACTATGCATATAAGATAAACATAGAGTAGCAGCAGTGTAAAAGAGGGGTTGGGAGGAGGCACACAATGCAAATAGTCCGGGTAACCATCTGGTTACCTGTTCAGGAATCTTATGGCCTGAGGGTATAAACTGTTGAGAAGCCTTTTTGTCCTGGACTTGGCACTCCGGTACCGCTTGCCATGTGGTAGTAGAGAGAACAGTCTATGACTGGGGTGGCTGGGGTCTTTGACCATTTTTAGGGCCTTCCTCTGACACCGTCTGGTGTAGAGGTCCTGGATGGCAGACAGCTTTGCCCCAGTGATGTACTGGGCTGTACGTACTACCCTCTGAAGTGCCTTGCGGTCGGAGGCCGAGCAATTACCGTACAAGGCAGTGATGCAACCGGTCAGGATGCCCTCGATGTTGCAGCTGTAGAACCTTTTGAGGATCTCAGGATCCATACCAAATCTTTTTAGTTTCCTGAGGGGGAATCGGCTTTGTCGTTCCCTCTTCACGACTGTCTTGGTGTGTTTGGACCATTCTAGTTTGTTGTTGATGTGGACACCAAGGAACTTGAAGCTCTCAACCTGCTCCACTACAGCCCCGTCGATGAGAATGGGGACATGCTCGGCGCTCCTTTTCCTGTAGTCCACAATCATCTCCTTAGTCTTGGTTACGTTGAGGGATAGGTTGTTATTCTGGCACCACCCGGCCAGGTCTCTGACCTCCTCCCTATAGGCTGTCTCATCATTGATCACTTAATTGATCACTCGTCATGTCTCGTGATCAGGCCTACCACTGTTCTGTCGTCTGCAAACTTAATGATGGTGTTAGAGTCGTGTCTGGCCATGCAGTCGTGGGTGAACAGGGAGTACAGGACGGGACTGAGCACGCACCCCTGGTGAGCTCCAGTGTTGAGGATCAGCGTGGCAAATGTGTTGTTACCTACCCTCACCACCTGGGGGCGGCCCGTCAGGAAGTCCAGGATCCAGTTGCAGAGGGAGGTGTTTAGTCCCAGGTTCCTTAGCTTAGTGATGAGCTTTGAGGGTGCTATGATGTTGAACGCTGAGCTGTAGTCAATGAATAGCATTCTCACATAGGTGTTCCTTTTGTCCAGGTGGGAAAGGGCAGTGTGGAGTGCAAGAGATTGCATCATCTGTGGATCTGTTTGGGCGGTATGCAAATTGGAGTGGGTCTAGGGTTTCTGGGATAATGGGTTTGATGTGAGCCATTACCAGCCTTTCAAAGCACTTCAAAGCACTTCATGGCTACGGACGTGAGTGCTACGGGTCTGTAGTCATTTAGGCAGGTTGCCTTTGTATTCTTGGGCACAGGGACTATGGTGGTCTGCTTGAAGCATGTTGGTATTAAAGACTCAATCAGGGACATGTTGAAAATGTCAGTGAAGACACCTGCCAGTTGATCAGCACATGCCCGGAGCACACATCCTGGTAATCCATCTGGCCCCGCAGCCTTGTGTATGTTAACCTGTTTAAAGGTCTTACGTCGGCTACGGGCAGTATTTTGACATCCGGATGAAAAGCCCAAAGTAAACTGCAATTAATATTGCAAAGTATATCTGACTCTATTTAACATTATAGTAAAACGATGTGTAATCAAATATTATGTGTTTAGCTGACTAAGATCAAGAAAGGGTCATGAGAGGCGAATATCAAAGCAAGTGTTATTTAATAACTTTGTAAAATGAATGGGATTCGCAAATTAGGCATGAAGTTTAATATCAAAGCAATACTGACATGAAAAAAACATATTTTTAGGCATATATCCCAAGGTTAACTTGAAAGACAAAGCATGAGTCATACAGCTGCAAAGACATTTTGCACATGATCAAACAGGCTTTTATATGTCAAGATGAGATTAGTGTAACTTTTTCAGAACTGCTATCAGCTACCCAACACTGCCTAGATGTTGCTCTGTTGTCTTCGCAGTCGAACCGTCTGCTAGCAGTTCCTCTTTATCAGGTCACTTCTCCATGATGTTTATCAGTGACCTTGTGTTCACTTCACTCAACAGACCTGGGTCATCTACTGTATTCCCCTTTCCTCTCACAGTAACTTTCACTCACATCTAGTTCCTCTTTACCCTTCCTTGACCCGTAGCATATAAACTACCGGTCAATAGTTTTAGAGCACCTACTCATTCAAGTGTTTTTCTTTATTTTTAGTATTTTCTACATTGTAGAAAAATTGTGAAGACATGAAAACTATGAAATAACACATGGAATCAGGTAGTAACCAAAAAAGTGTTAAACAAATCAAAATATATTTGATATTCTTCTAATAGCCACCCTTTGCCTTGATGACAGCTTTGCACACTCTTGGCATTCTCTCTACCAGCTTCACCTGGAATGTTCTTCCAACAGTCTTAAAGAAGTTTCCACATATGCTGAGCACTTGTTGGCTGCTATTCCTTCACTCTGCAGTCCGACTCATACCAAACCATCTCAATTTGATTGAGATCAGGGGATTGTGAGGCCAGGTCATCTGCTGCCGCACTCCATCACTTTCCATCTTGGTAAAATAGCCCTTACACAGCCTGGAGGTGTGTTGGGTCATTGTCCTGTTGAAAAACATATGATAGTCCCGTTAAGCGCAAACCAGATGTGATGGCATATCGAAGCAGAATGCTGTGGTAGCTATGCTGGTTAAGTGTGCATTGAATACTAAATAAATCACTGACAGTGTCACCAGCAAAGCACCCCCACACCATTACACCTCCTCCTCCATGCTTTACGGTGGGACATACACATGCAGAGATCATCCGTTCACCCATGCCGCATCTCACAAAGACACGGCAGTTGGAACCAAAAATATCAAATTTGGACTCCAGACCAAAGGACAAATTTCCACTAGTCTAATGTCCATTGCTTGTTTTCTTGGCCCAAGCAAGTCTCTTCTTCTTATTGGTGTCGTTTAGTAGTGGTTTCTTGGCAGCATTTTGACCATGAAGGCCTGATCACACAGTCTCCTCTGAACAGTTGATGTTGAGATGTGTCTGTTGCTTGAACTCTGTGAAGGCTGGTAACTCTAATGAATCTCTTCTCTGCAGCAGAGGTAACTCTGAGTCTTCCATTCCTGTGGTGGTCCTCATGAGAACCAGTTTTATCATAACGCTTGATGCTTTTTGCGACTGCACTTGAAAAAGGTCTTGACATTTTCTGGATAGACTGACCATCATGTCTTAAAGTAATGATGGACTGTTGTTTCTCTTCGCTTATTTGAGCTGTTCCTGCCATAGATTGGCACTGGTATTTTTCCAAATAGGTCTATCGTCTGTATAGCACCCCTACCTTGTCACAACACAACTGATTGGCTCAAACGCATTAGGAAAGAAAGACAGAAAATTTCACAAACTAACTTTTAAGAAGGCACATCTGCCAATTGAAATGCAAGCTGTTTATCAAAAGAGAATTCCAAAAGTGTGCAAAGCTGTGATCAAGGCAAGGGGTGGCTATTTGAAGAATATAAAATATAAAATGTTTTGATTTGTTTAACACATTTTTGGTTACTACATGATTCCATATGTGTTATTTCATAGTTATATCTTCACTATTATACTACAATGTAGAAAATAGTAAAAATTAGTAGGTGTTCTTAAACTTTTGACCGGTAGTGTATATTCCTTCTACCTGTAAAGTGATCAATCATTTCTAGTACGGTGACATAAATACGTACATTTCAAGCTAGAATCCAACATAATTGCTTTATTTTATGCAATTAATGAGGACGTTGCATGCCCAAAAACAACACTGACATGCTGAGAATAATGAGAATGAATAGTCTCATGAATTTCATACCTTAAATGTCAAGAATGGTGCCACTTACACAGACCAGTGTTTCTCAACCTCTGGTCCTTAAACCTGTGCTGGTCCCTGGGATGTTGCTGGCTGGTCCTTGAGCTATTTAACTGACTCCAATTTAGTCAGTTCTACAGTGCTAGCTTTAATGTAGGCTGTCCCCCAAGGAGGAAAAACTAAAGCTTGCCGATCCTTGACACAAAGTGACAATAGTTTGCCGGTCCCTGGAATAAAGCTAAGAAACAGTGCCCTAGACACACACCTCTGTAATTCCCCCCTACCAAACATGCTATTTCCAATGTCATAACTAACATATTACTTGCAATTTGGCACAGTAGAAAATGAATAGTGAAGTTCTTGCATTACAAAGGACTTTTGTTAAAATAAAAAAGGATAAACAATCAACATGAAAGTAGGCAAAAGCTATACATTTTTTGATAGATAGATACTTTATTACATCTCGAGGGGAAAATAGGTCTCTATATTTATATGAATCAATGTCTGCTTTATTTCTACATTCATTTCTCTTATGATAATCATTAACAATCAGTAGCAAGTTCAGCTGCTTCATTTAGATGAACTAATGTAGAACATGTGATAGACTAGCTGTCCAGGGGGTGTGTTTGTACATCAAGCTGCCTCGCTACAGAAACAGGAGGCAGGCTCCTGTTCTGTGGGCCGTTCTGGCTCGCACAAGTTTACTCACTTAATGTTGAAAATGTGGCAACTGAGAGTTTACGTGATGCTCGTTTTAATACAAAGCATTGCAATCAACCCCAGTAAGCTGACAATTGACTGGGTCTAGAGATATATCTGATTTAATACCACAAATTTAACTGCATTATGATGCATTCACTTTATTAGCGCAAGCCACCGAGTGTGCCACTTGGTCGGAAGCAGGGTGAGATCATGGACTTTGACATTGAGTTAGGCCTACTTCTTCCCTGGCCAATCGCTGACTACTTTCTGCATTTGGTTGAGTCTTTTTGTGATCTTCTGCAGTCTGTCTTGTTTCTCCTTAACCTTGCGTCGCTCATCGGGTAGTAGTTCCTCTCCTCTTGCAATCTTCTCTAGAAGCTCAGACTCATATTTCATTTTCTTCAACCCTACGATGCGATCTTCGAAGCCTGGCTTGCGTTGGTCCTCTTCGGTGCGAATGAGTATCTCGATGTACTCCACAGTGGAGAGAGAGCTTGGCTTCAGTGCAATCTCATTCAGCCTCTTAAGACAATTGGAGGACAGCTTGATCAAGTATTTCAGCTTGTCCTCGATTACAATGTACTCATCTTCAATCTTCTCCAGCATCTGCTTGTTGTTCATAAACTTGCCCTGTGCCTTCATGAAGTTGTCCTTCAACTCTTTAATGGTCTTTTTCTCTGTCTTAGTTTCATATGTCCATAAGGCTTTTTCCTTGTCGTGGTTAAGGTAAGAGCAGTTTCCTGGACACATGACACAGTTACCATAACCATCCATCACGGCACATTTTTTGGTGTCATCCTCATTAGGCAGAAAGCAGCTGGTGTGGCATGTGAACTTGCAAACAATGCAGTTTGTAGCAAAACAACTTAATTTGGTCCTCTTCGCAACTAGAACCTCTACCTCTGTCTCAAAGTCTTGGTTCTGTTTCATGTTCTCGTCCTCGTTCTGCAGGCACTGTTCAAACGTTTTGATCTCATTCAGCTTTGACAAACCTGCTGTGATCTGAGGGGTCAATCGTGTCATGGCCTTCTCCAAACGCTCACGTTCTTCCAACACTTTCTTTGTCATTGTTAGATCTTTGCTCTCATTGCTTTCCAAGGCTTTGAAGAAAGCTTTCATCTGCTTAAAAGTTGACCTCCAGACAATCTTCTCTAGTCCTTCCTCATTATCATCCCCTGAACCATCTCCTTCAGAGCTTATGTCTTCTTCTATTTTCTGAGAGAGCAGAACTGAATTGTTGAATTTGAAATGGGTTGGGAGTCCCTTATTATTTTTTTTACAGGGAAGGTCCGCAGCTTGGATGGCCTCCAGCACAGGTATGTCCTTCCCATCAGCAAACGTCACAAGCATCAGGATGTTATCAGCAATGTCCTTTCCAAAAATTGACAGGATGGAGTCAAATATGTATTTCTGATTGGCACTGAGACGAGCAAGGGATGCCTGCACTACAAAGCAGACTGCATCAATGTGATCAATCCCTAAAGGATTACACAAGAATTCCTTAACTTGCTGTGTGATTAGTTTATCATGTGCCATTCCTCTAGTGTCTCCGAACCCTGGTGTGTCAATAATGGTCAGAGAATACGGAATCTGAAAGCCTGGCTGGTTGTAGAGCTCGTATGAAGTTACGATTGAAGTCTGGCTCTCAGCCTGTGACCTGTTGGTCACCTCATGGATGAGCTTAAAGCGGTAGTGATCTTCCCACTTCACCCCGAGAATGTAGTTGATCATGACATTGACCAGAGTGGTTTTTCCTGCACCCGTGGACCCCAGAAGCAGGATTACCTTGTTATTCCCTTTCTCAACTTTCCCTCCAAATGTGTACTGTTCAAAACGTTCCATTACATCCAACTTCTGTTCCAGATTCAGCCTATAGATTGATGGGTTGCCTTTCTTAACCTTCTCTGATTTCTTCAGAAATTCCTCACTTCTTGCTCCTGTTGATTGGCTCCTCTTCGGTTGGGCGTCAGAAGCCCTGATGGTAGTCAGCACTGCCTCAGGACTGGGTAGACTCTTCCCTGCTTCGCCACAGTTAGCAGAGACTCTGACACTGTATGCAGTTTCAGGCTTTAGACCTTCTAGTGTGCACTCTCTGGTGGTGGTTTTGATGGTGTGCCACATCTTATTGTCAACAGACTTCGCACACTCTCTGTAGTCAGTCTCATAGCCTATGACTTCAACATCGTCTCCCACCATGGTAGGAATGTCCCAGTTCACTCTGATACTTTCATATTCCAGGTTTTTCTCTGTGGGTGGTCCAGGGGGGCTACATGGGCGGGTCCTGGAGTATTCTGTCCAGTCACTGGAGAGGCTCACACCAGGTCTACACACTGCCCTGCAGCTGAAGCGATAGTCTTTATAGGGGTTCAAACGTCTGATGGTGACCTGGTTAGTGGTCGCATCAGCTTTGATCTCTGTCCACTCAGATTCAGCCTGCACAGCCTGGTACAAAACCTGGTACGACTCCACAGACTTGACGCCAAGGTGGGGAGGGTTGATTTGCACGTGGACACAGTCATGCTCCAGACTCTTGATGGTGGGGACACCTGGTTTTGATGGCAGTTCAAACTGGGGACTCAACAGTGTCCCTCTCTCATAGACATGGATGGAGGATGCAGTGATGCATTTGCTTGGAATCGATGCAATGCAGAATGCAATATTTTCTCTGTCTTTGTTTGACTCTTTGAAGTCTAGGAACAGTTGTATGATTTGCCTGGTTAGGGTGGTTACCTCCCCCGAGCGAAACCACTTTTCTGCTGCTGATTTCCCAACTGCGTTGGTGTCGTATGGTATCACTGAAGAATCACTCTTTGATTCTTCCAGCAAGTAGTTCTCCAAGTCTACCAAATACTCATCTTTGTCCTTCAAAGAGGAGAATGCAAAGCACACTACATGATCTTTAGCTTGATCAAGCACTATTCCATCCAATTCACTACTTGAGTACACAACTTGTACCTCTTTCATTATGTCAAGGTAAGAGCTGACAACATTCATCTCTCTCTCTCTGTCATCCAGGTACGTGATCATAAGGTCATTCTGGAATGGAGAGCGTTCCTTACTGTTGAGCATTTTTATCAGCTCTTCCTCTTCCATTCCTCCTCCTCTTATGTTGGGAAGAACCTTGCAAAGACCTTTCTGGAAAACCAGCTTGTACTCTGAGCACAAGTCCCTGAACTTGCTGAGCTTGGCTTTGATTTCAGAGAACTTGATAGCCATGCCTTCCATCATCAAGTCCCGGAATAGTACATCAGTGTTGTCCAGCCCGTCTAAGAGTCGCTGTGCGCGACACACCAGGCTAACACTGATCTGCCTGACTAGCTGGGCCGCTGCAGAGTCCAGGTTCTTGAGAGGATAGAGCCAGACAGTCATGGGCACAGCATGTTCTCCTTTTTCCCCTAACAGACGTGGCAGGCCGGCATACAGCCTGGTGGCATCTTCAAATGTGACAGGGTTGTTTTCTAGTGCAAAATCACCATGGAAAGTGCAGCTGAATGTATTGGCCTGTTGCTTCTCTTCCTCGCTCATCTTCAGTGATGCCTGCCCTTCTATTGTTATGAGGGGAATCTTCTTTATTGTGGCCTGCAGGTTTCCTTGAATATCCTGGTGGTTTTCTCCTGAGGAAACCTCACGGTCAAAAACAAAGAAGGCTTGTGCACCGTAGAGAATGGCAGTCACCACATGTGTGGCAGAACCCTCTCGGAAGACATTACAGTGTTTCACATTTCCTGCCCCCAGGTGGTCCATGGTCAGCTGCTCGAAATGAGTGGTGGTACGGTACTGCAGAGAAACCCTAGACTGATGCTTTGAGGTCTTTTTATCATGTAGGAATTCCGCAGAACCCTTCACACTGACTAAGCCACCAAGGAAACTGGCCTCCAGAGATGCAGACACATTCAAAGCTTCTGACTTGGCTTCACTTGAGTCAGAAGCAATGATTTTGAAATCAGTGTTAGGTTGTGGAGAGACATTTATGTCTTTCTGTAGCATTTCAGAATCCCAGAGTGTGATACCTGCAGTTTAAAAAGAGAGAATGACAAATAAAATAAAATAAAATTTAAATAACGATCTCCAACGTGTACAGTCGTGGCAAAAAGTTTTGAGAATGACACAAATATTAATTTTCACAAAGTCTGCTACCTCAGTTTGTACGATGGCAATTTGCATATACTCCAGAATGTTATGAAGAGTGATCAGACAAATTGCACTTAATTGAAAAGTCCCTCTTTGCCACGCAAATGAACTGAATCCCAAAAAACATTTCCACTGCATTTCAGCCCTGCCACAAAAGGACCAGATGACATCATGTCAGTGATTATCTCGTTAACACAGGTGTGAGTGTTGACGAGCACAAGGCTGGAGATCACTCTGTCATGCTGATTGAGTTTGAATAACAGACTGGAAGCTTCAAAAGGAGGGTGGTGCTTGGAATCATTGTTCTTCTCTGTCAATCATGGTTAACTGCAAGGAAACATGTGCCGTCATCATTGCTTTGCACAAAAAGGGCTTCACAGGCAAGGATATTGCTGCCAGTAAGATTGCACCTAAATCAACCATTTATCAGATCATCAAGAACTTCAAGGAGATCTGTACCATTGTTGTGAAGAAGGCTTCATGGCGCCCAAGAAAGTCCAGCAAGCGCCAGGACCGTCACATAAAGTTCATTCAGCTGCGGTTCGGGGCACCACCATTCCAGAGCTTGCTCAGAAGTGGCAGCAGGCAGGTGTGAGTGCATCTGCACACACAGTGAGGTGAAGACTTTAGGAGGATGGCCTGGTGTCAAGAAGGGCAGCAAAAAAGCCACTTCTCTCCAGGAAAAACATCAGGGACAGACTGATATTCTGCAAAAGCTACAGGGATTGGACTGCTGAGGACTGGGGTAAAGTCATTTTCTCTGATGAATCCCCTTTCCGATGGTTTGGGGCATCCGGAAAAAAGCTTGTCCGGAGAAGTCAAGGTGAGCGATACCATCAGTCTTGTGTCATGCCAACAGTAAAGCATCCTGAGACCATTCATGTGGGGGGGTTGCTTCTCAGCCAAGGGAGTGGGCTCACTCACAATTTTGCCTAAGAACACAGCCATGAATATAGAATGGTCCCAACACATCCTCCGAGAGCAACTTCTCCCAACCATCCAGGAACAGTTTGGTGACGAACAATTGCTTTTCCAGCATGATGGAGCACCTTGCCATAAGGCAAAAGTGATAACTAAGTGGCTCGGGGAAAAACATCAAAATATCAATATTTTGGGTCCATGTCCAGGAAACTACCCAGACCTTAATCCCATTGAGAACTTGTGGTCAATCCTCAAGAGGCGGGTGGACAAACAAAAACCCACAAATTCTGCCAAACTCCACGCATTGATTATGCAAGAATGGGCTGCCATCAGTCAGGATGTGGCCCAGAAGTTAATTGACAGCATGCCAGGGCGGATTGCAGAGGTCTTGAAAACTAAGGGTCAACACTGCAAATATTGACTCTTTGCATCAACTTCATGTAATTGTCAATAAAAGCCTTTGACACTTATGAAATGCTTGTAATTATACTTCAGTATTCCATAGTAACATCTGACAAAAAATATCTAAAGACACTGAAGCAGCAGACTTTGTGAAAATTCATATTTGTGTCATTCTCAAAACTTTTGGCCAGGACTGGTACATGCAGAATTGTTTATACATGTAAACATGGTTTCGTTCAAAGAATGAATTGAAGATCAATTTTACTCATCAAAGTAATTATTCTAGGTGACATGACAACAGTTGTTAGAAAAGCTACACCTATCTTTGCCATTAATCACTTCTGTAACAGCATGACTATATATATGACTACTTCAAAATGTTGCGGGTCCTCTAGCTTTTCTAACTCTGATGACCATAGAGATGTAGAAGACAGCTCGTCTTTACAATGGATGCTTTTGTGACAGCATCTGTAGTGCCATTAAGGGCTATCCATTTGAAAGTAGTCAATTTTTTTCTTCTTATACTTTCATAAGTGTATTGGCAGTTTGTAAAAAAAAACTGAAGTGCTACAGTTTGTATAGTCTGAACAGGTATAAAGCCAAGGTTGGTGATTTACAGCCACCTGCAGTTATGGAATGTTTGTCAGAAGAATAATTCATTGGCTGACCCCTCCTGCTGACCTGAATGGAATTCTGTTATCCTTCCTTAAAGGAGCTAAATATAAAAATGTTGAAATGTGATTTAAGAAAATGTCCATAAAATGTCTGCATTAATAATAAAAGAAAATTATAGTGTTTCACAAACAAAAATCACAAACAAATTGTTTAGGCCCACATATCAGCATAATTTAGAGGTGTGGTCATCTCCTCACAAGCACAACCAACAACGGAAAACTGGGGCAAGCATGTGGAAATCGCTCTGCCTTTACCTGGTTGCTAAAATTCTACATTTCAGTTTGTGACAAAACAAGCCATCTTTAGTGTAGAAAATCATTGTACCATCTAAATCGCTGTGAAATATGTTCTAAATAAGGATATATTGTTTTTTCAGCTGTTTAAAGCTGGTGTACAAAACCGGAAGTAAATGCAAAACTTAAGGAAGTGGCGGGGGACGGAAGGGCGAGAGGTGTTTGAATTCAGGCTGTGTTGTTGCAATTCACTTAGTTTCCACAAGGGGGCTTTGTTTTACTTGTAGCTTCTGTAACCCATGCAAGTCACACCAACTTGACTACTTCAAAATGGTGAAAACCCTCAATGACGCTGCCCATGTTAGATCAGGCTTTGGGACAAGTCTATCCAACTCTATTGTGGAAACAATGACAATGAATGTAATAGTTTTCTGTACCTGGAATGAGGACATCCCTGCGACAGTCATACAGCATCCCCAGCTGGAATGGTCGGCCCAGAGCGGCTGTCTCAATGGTCTCAGAGTCAGACATGACTCCGTGTTCTGAAAACACATCAGAGAAGGGGTTTATGCACGGATATATATACTTCAGAACTATTGTATAGTAGAAACATTAAGATGAATGCAGGGCTTTACATCTAGGAGAGTCAAACTTTAGGTTGAAATAGCAAAGGTACAAAAGACAGACATAAGAGGACGTCATCTGAATCACTCACATTTCTGCCTCCCCCTCAGTCTTGTATTGTTCTCCTGGGATGGGAGGCGAGCCCAGAGCCTTGATGCTCAGCGTTCGATAATGCAAGCTGCGCCTCTGTAATGGGGAAACATCAGAAAAAAATAAGATAATGTAGTATAAATGCTGTTCTTCAGTCATAAACATTATCCCAAGTGAGCATGAGCTCTGTGGTCTCAGAGTCCACAGTGGCATGGGAACCTTGTGTTAAGTTCATTTCAAGAACTGCACACTGTTTTTCTGCTGGTGTAATTATAATTGTGTAAGGGAGGAGTGACTGATAGTCATATATGGAAACAGAATCTTTGGAACGGCCATCAGACCTACATTATCTTTATAAGGCCCCATAAAGTAAATCAAATCAAATCAAATGTATTCATATAGCCCCTCGTACATCAGCTGATATCTCAAAATGCTGTACAGAAACCCAGCCTAAAACCCCAAACAGCAAGCAATGCAGGTGTAGAAGCACGGTGGCTAGGAAAAACTCCCTAGAAAGGCCAAAACCTAGGAAGAAACCTAGAGAGGAACCAGGCTATGTGGGGTGGCCAGCACACCTGAATAATTGATTTAATCATAATCTATACTTTAGCCAAAGCCAGAGGGGGAAAAAACATGTTTTAAAGGTATCAACATAAACATTTAAAAAGTACATGTAAAATTATTTGCACTTTAATTAGATCAATAATGTAAATAAAAAATCTTTACACAAAAAAATAAACAAAAAAATCGAGATAATAACAGATGCAGAAATATGAATGATAGTTTATTCAGTTGTAGCAAAAATATATGACGGTGTGTGATGAGACCAGGTTCCTCTTATTGGGCAATACAGTTTGAACCAACAAAAAAAAAACAAAGTCAATCAAATGTGATTGGTAAGATTGGTCGTAACATTTTTTTTCACAAAGTTTGCCTTAAATTGTATCTGTAAAAAAGTATGTCTCCATTTAATTCCCACAGGATGTGGGCAAAAGATCTAGACTGTATTAGATGACTTGAAGCTACATCTGACTACATTTACACATTTGCTTGGATAATCACAGGACTTACTGCTACCGCCAGACAAGAGAAGAACATTACAAGGTAAGGCCTCATAAACTTGCTTTTATTGCTCAAAATATCCAATCATTTGAGTTAATAGTCTCTTTTGTTTGCCACATATGCATTTTGTCCTGCTTTCTTTGGGATTCAATAGATTTCCTCTCCTCTTGCGTTGGTCCTGATTCAGTTGTTCTTCCATCTACTTTCTCCATCTGGACTCATTCGAATTCGTCCTGAATGAGATTTCTTTCTGACTCTGATTTGTTCTCGTATAATTGTTCTATCGCAATTTAATTATACTCTGTTCAGCCATTTAATTATTCTCTGTTAAAGGAGCTTTTCCTTTAAAAGATGTTAGAATATAGAAAGACTGCTCCTTATAGTTACAGTAATTTAACGTGACTTTTAGCTGCTGCCGTGTTCAGAATAATGTTTTCATCAATTAACAATATTCTCTAGTAGTCTACTCATCAATCTAGTTTCTACGGTTTAATCATCTACTTTTCCCTCCGTTTTATCTCTTTATTTTGATGCTGTCAGTTCTTTATGTATCCTGATCCTTTCATCTTCCTCTTGCTTTCTTTGGGATTGAAGTTGTATTTTTCTCTGCCTCTCCAACCCCTCTCGTTGTTCTTTTTCCATCCGTTGTTCTGTTTCCATTCGCGCTTTCTCCCCCTTGAGCCGGAGGCATTCCTGCTCAAATCTTCTCTTTTCTGCTTCTGCCAGGTCTGCCCGTTGTCGGGATTCATGGTCCACTTCAACTGTATGGCTGCCACCCATTTTCTCAGTCTTTTCTTGCAGGTTTTGTAGGTTAGACTTAACTGCACTGATTCTTTGAGATGACATGTCAAAGCAAACAAAAACAGACAAGGAATGTTTTACTTAAAAATGAGAGCATCTGACACTCTATTCAATACTTTTCTGAGCATCAATTGCCTTCATTTTCAATTTCTCATATTTAGATTTTTAATTACATTAGTGTTGTGGATATGTGCACGCATAGACATGATCTTCAGTCAGGAAGTAAGACCAAATTGATAACACTGCTACTTTTCAACTTTGTGATATTCTGATAAATTCTGTCACTTGTAATTATAAATATCAGGAGGAAGTGGACTAAACAGGGAACAATTAGGTTTACTCATCGAAGTTATGAAAAGTAAGAGCCCCGAACTATGAATAGAAATCTCAGTTACCTAGAATTTACTTCAAACACTAACTGTCAATGTTTTCAGAATGTCCCATATTGTTTTTAAGACCTATTCTGAAATTGTCTGACATTGCAAATTCCTCATCAGTCCGGGTAGGTTTTTACTTTAAAAAAGACATGGGTGAAATAAAATGTAAATTTAATCCAAACCAATATAGTACAATATATTTTAAAACAGTTTGTGTATCCAAAAAATGTCATCGAAAAGTTTGCTTGTTAAATGATCGTTTCTCTAGACCAGTAAAATCACGGTCTCTTAATTTGAGCCAGTTTGCTACAGCAGGAAAGCACTCCTGTAGCAACAGGACATGTAAAATAATATGTGGATATATTTGTAGGGGTTGATACATTTTGTTGGAAGTTAAAAACTGTAGAAGCATGTTCAAAACTCAAATACATTACAAGTTTCCTAAATTCTCAACAACAAAAGAGTGATCAAATTCAGATTCTACATCTGAACCTTAAGAAAATGAAGGTTGTAGATGGATGTCAATCAGACGAAATGTAACAAAGTTCAAACTTAAATATACATATTAAAGAGTAAGTATAAAACATACGTCAAGGTCTTCAGATGAAAAGATGCGTCTGTGCCAAAGAGGTTTGTTGATGGATGTAGCCTGGGGCTTGACATCCCATTTTATAGCGCTCCAACAATGGTTCCCTACCCATTACTTTGTGACTGTCAGCTGTTTTGAATTTTTTTGTGGTCTTCTTGTAAATCACATGACACCTTCCTTCTGCTTCGGAGTGAAATAAAATAAAATAGTTTATTGCTCAAACACTTTCTGTGTGAGAGAGAGAGGTGCAGAGAGAGAGAGAGAGATGCAAAGAGAAAGAGAGACTTTTGTATATTATCTTCCTCACTTGCTTTGGCAATGTTAAAAGTTGACCTCCAGACAATCTTCTCTAGTCCTTCCTCATTATCATCCTCTGAACCATCTCCTTCAGAGCTTATGTCTTCTTCTACTTTCTGAGAGAGCAGACCTGAATTGTTGAATTTGAGTTGGGTTGGGAGTCCCTTATTGTTTTTTTTTACAGGGAAGGTCTGCAGCTTGGATGGCCTCCAGCACAGGTATGACCTTCTGTCAAGAGAATTTTCAATCCCAATGATAATAACTAACAATTTTTAAAGCTTTGACTAATTCCCGAGGTTTGTAAGACCCTGGGTTTAAAAATAATTAGGCACTCAGCTTATGCAAAAGGTTAGTACAGTTTATTAAGAGAACGTTCTGAAGTCCATAATACAGACATCCATTTTATAGCTCACTCCCTACTTACGCACATACCTCCACACAAACAGTAGATATCCTACGCACATACATACACATGAACAGTAGGTAAGTTGTATCCACTGTTTATCACTACCAAGCCGACAGTTCCATTCCGTCGAGATTGGAGGAACCTTGAAAGGACTCCCTGTCCTTTCGTAAGTTTCTCAGAGTTCTAGTCAGGTCAGGTCATACAGTTGAATTGTTCTCGGAATTTTCTTAGACACACAGACACACACACATTTCTCTCCCTCACATGTCTCTCTCTACTGAACCTTTTTGGACTTACGTTTAGTACTTTAATTATTCATTATACATGCTACGTAAAATAATAATCACTAATAGTTATGTTTCAGGGTGGAATTCTTTAATCATTACCTTTAAGCATATAAATTTCCTTATCAATCCACCCTCATGACTAAATAATAACACACTGATACATCAATCGCCATATGGAATCATAAATGTTATACACAAGTAAACAAAACCAATACATGTATTTACATCAGATACTCATCCATGACTGTTCTAGGCCTATATCCAAGTATAACTCTTCTTTTTAGGATTTTCATTATAAACTTCATTAAAGGAAGAGTCTGTCTAAACATTGAAGATAGTCTCATCCAACATTGGCTCCTCGTAGTTAAAAGAAACGGAGGTATCTTCTGTGCCTGGGGGCCTGTATTCATCATCCAACTGGTCGGAGCTCGATCTCTCTAGAGTTCTGGTGATTAAATCTCTCACACACGGGACCAAACAGCATCCACACAACACCAACACACTCATACAGCTGAAAGCAGCTCATAACATGGCAATTATAACATTTATTCATTTTCCAAACATACTATCGAATCACCCAGTCAGTGAGGTATCCACCCCAGAGTTCTCCGCTAACTCGTTAGCCAATGTGGTTAACCAGCCAGGGCCTTAGTCACTGATCCATCTCGAGCTTTGTTATTAAAAAATAAACGTACAGCAATGAACCCCAATCATTCTACATACCCCTCCCTTTTCTGCCAATAACATATCGAGAGTCAGTCTATTTGACCAGGTCATGAGGGAGGTGGCGGATAATTGGTCAGAGAACCGCTTTAATGCATCCCCGGTTTCAGTCATGAATCTCTATTGATTATAATAGATGTAATTAACCCAATCCACATTCTTTTTTATTGTCAACCACCAAAAGAACATAGTGGTAAAACCTTCACCTATTTGATTCATAGCTTTGTATTCATCTGGACCTTCCCCGGGGATGCCAATAGCATCCATCTGGACAAAGCTACTCCCATCCTGGTCAAAACTCCTTCTGTGCCTACTTTAGTCTCCTTTAACTGGCTTCTGATGACTAACTCGAACTGGTTGGACAAATAACCCCGGGGCGCAAGTAGCTAACCACCCTTTTGATAGTGTCTATAGAAAGCGTCCTTTGCTGGCACGAGCCCACCCTACATCAGTTATAGGTGCTGTGAGGTTAAGAATTTTCTCCTGTATTTCCAAACCTAAGTCAGTCACATTAACTATCAGACGTACATCCATTAAAATATCCTAACTTCCTGGTTCCATTCTTGTGTCTATAACACTGGTACTCATCAGGAGTTATAGTGAACCGAAGTGGGTTGGCCGAGTACTTCAATCTGGCCAAACCAATCCCTGTAAAGTTATTTGCTTTCATAGGGAATTGTTTTATGTTTACCTTAAATCCTACATCTTGACCTTCTTTGCCTCCTATTGTGTAAGTCGCCCATCCTTGATGGTCAGTGTAGTGTATAGTTTATCCCTTTTACTTCTTATCAATGACAACGGCGTCATATAATTAGTACCGGAAGGTGGTGGATCTGGATGTATCAGAAAGGTTACCAAGACTATGAAGCAGGTCAGAGCACCCACAGTGATGAACGGTCAGGATAGGGAATCTTCATTAAGGAGGTAACCCCCGGACCCTGTTGGTACTCGGTTCTTCTCCTAACTCTGTGTGTGATCAGCAGTGCTTATATGTGTACATACCTCAGCAGTCCAATCCCTGTACCCTTTGCAGAATATCAGTCTGTCCCTAATGTTTTTCCTGGAGAGAAGTGGCTTCTTTTCTGCCCTTCTTGACACCAGGCCATCCTCCTAAAGTCTTCACCTCACTGTGCATGCTGATGCACTCACAACTGCCTGCTGCCATTCCTGAGCAAGCTCTGTACTGGTGGTGCCCCGATCCACAGCTTGGTGATCCGATAAATGGTTGATTTAGGTGCAATCTTACTGGCAGCAATATCCTTGCCTGTGAAGCCCTTTTTGTGCAAAGCAATGATGACGGCACGTGTTTCCTTGCAGTTAACCGTGATTGACAGAGAAGAACAATGATTCCAAGCACCACCCTCCTTTTGAAGCTTCCAGTCTGTTATTCAAACTCAATCAGCATGACAGAGTGATCTCCAGCCTTGTCCTCATCAACACTCACACCTGTGTTAACGAGAGAATCACTGACTTGATGTCAGCTGGTCCTTTTGTGGAAGGGCTGAAATGCAGTGGAAATGTTTTTTGGGATTCAGTTAATTTGCATGGCAAAGAGGGACTTTGCAATTAATTGCAATTCATCTTCATAACATTCTGGAGTATATGCAAATTGCCATCATACAGGCAGCAGACTTTGTGAAAATTAATATTTGTGTAATTCTCAAAACCTTTGGCCACGACTGTATGTGTGTGTGTGTATGTGTGCATTTCAGGAAATGGAATCTTGGATTCCACAAGCAGCTGATTGGTTGGCCCCATCGCTGATTGGAGCTCTGACCCCTCCCTCTCGTCAGGGGAAACAGCTGGCTCTTCAATTACCAACTCCTTCTCCAGCCTCAGAAAAGCCAGTGTTCTTTTGTCATAAAGAGAGTGTATTTTTATATCCTGTGTTGATTGTTGTGGAAGTCAGTAAAAGTTTTGTAGATATTATTTTGTAGTCGCTCCTTCCGAGCTATGTGTATGCCAATAGGACTTAGTGTTTTTGGTTAATTGAAATTGTTCAGGAAAATGATTCTGTTTAATTTCTTCCCAGGGGGGAGGGGAATGCACCTTGGGAGTGTTTAGGCAAGATTCCTGCGGGCATACATAACCCACAGTATTGAATATGTCTTTGCACACTAGGTAAGACCTAGGTGGAGCACCCCCTGTATGTTGGTTAGTGTGCCAGGTGGTGCTAAAAATTAGGGAAGTAGTGGGAAGGCAGATAAGGTAGGAGAGGGGAGTCATTAACTTTGACTTTATTTGCTTTGGTTCCTTCCAGCCCCTTTACCCCACCTTGCCGTGTGTAGGAATAATACATTCTCTGTAAACGGTCATTTTCTCTGCCTCTGTCGTCCTTCCCCCGCACCTACGATCACCTACCTTTTTTACTCCACTTGGAGTTGCGTTGTAGCAGGGTGTTGCGTTCCCTCCATGAGGTGTACGTAACAGTTATGTATGTATGTATGTATGTATGCTTTACTGTATGATGGTTTTACCACATTTCGAGGAGGTTACTAGGCTAAAAGTCATTACTTAGTCCAAAGAGGCGTTTATAATGTATGTGTGTGCTATGGTCAGTGGACTGGAGGAAGGGGTACTAGGTGAAGTCATGTGTGTGCTATGGTCAGTGGACTGGAGGAAGGGGTACTAGGTGAAGTCATGTGTGTGCTATGGTCAGTGGACTGGAGGAAGGGGTACTAGGTGAAGTCATGTGTGTGCTATGGTCAGTGGACTGGAGGAAGGGGTACTAGGTGAAGTCATGTGTGTACTATGGTCAGTGGACTAGAGGAAGGGGTACTAGGTGAAGTCATGTGTGTGCTGTGGACTGGAGGAAGGGGTACTAGGTGAAGTCATGTGTGTGCTATGGTCAGTGGACTAGAGGAAGGGGTACTAGGTGAAGTAATGTGTGTGCTATGGTCAGTGGACTGGAGGAAGGGGTACTAGGTGAAGTCATGTGTGTGCTATGGTCAGTGGACAGGAGGAAGGGGTACTAGGTGAAGTCATGTGTGTACTATGGTCAGTGGACTAGAGGAAGGGGTACTAGGTGAAGTCATGTGTGTGCTGTGGACTGGAGGAAGGGGTACTAGGTGAAGTCATGTGTGTGCTATGGTCAGTGGACTAGAGGAAGGGGTACTAGGTGAAGTAATGTGTGTGCTATGGTCAGTGGACTGGAGGAAGGGGTACTAGGTGAAGTCATGTGTGTGCTATGGTCAGTGGACAGGAGGAAGGGGTACTAGGTGAAGTAATGTGTGTGCTATGGTCAGTGGACTGGAGGAAGGGGTACTAGGTTAAAAGTCATTGCTTAATCCCAAGAGGCCATTAGATATGTGCTTGGGAGCCTTAGACCAACTCTATGGGTCCCATTGTTCGGATGTACCGATCCTGTGCTGGTGTTGTTACACTGGGTCTACCACCCGAGGACGATCAGCCGTCCATCCTGTCTCCCTGTAGCGCTGTCTTAGGCGTCTCACGGTATGGACATTGCAATTTCTTGCTCTGGCCACACCTGCAGTCCTCATGCCTCCTTGCAGCATGCCTAAGGCACATTCACGCAGATGAGCAGGGACCCTGGGCATCTTTCTTTTTGTGTTTTTCAGAGTCAGTAGAAAGGCCTCTTTAGTGTCCTAAGTTTTCATAGCTGTGACCTTAATTGCCTCTTGTCTGTAAAGCTGTTTTAAAATTTTATTTCCCCTTTATTTATTAACCAGGTAGGCAGGTTGAGAACAACTTCTCATTTGCAACTGCGACCTGGCCAAGATAAAGCAAAGCAGTGTGACACAGACAACAACACAAAGTTACACATGGACTAAACAATAAACAAGCCAATAATACAAACAAGTCAATGAAACAGTAGAGAATTAGAAAGTCTATATACAGTGTGTGCAAAAAGCATGAGGAGGTAGGCAATAAATAGGCCATAGGAGCGAATAATTACAATTTAGAAGATTAACACTGGAGTGATAAATGAGCAGATGATGATGAGCAGATGATGATGCGCAAGTAGAGATACTGGTGTGCAAAAAATAGAAGAGTAAATAAAATAAGAACAGTTTAGGGATGAGGTAGGTAGATTAGGAGGGCTATTTACAGATGGACTATGTACAGCTGCAGCTGCTCAGATAGTTTATGTTTAACGTTGGTGAGGGAAATAAGTCTCCAGCTTCAGCGATTTTTGCAATTCGTTCCAGTCAGAGAACTGGAAGGAAAGGCGGCTAAATGAAGTGTTGGCGTTGGGGATGATCAGTGAGATATACTTTCGCAAGGCACTGTATTCGGCCCCCTTGAACTTTGCGACCTTTTGCCACATTTCAGGCTTCAAACATAAAGATATAAAACTGTATTTTTTTGTGAAGAATCAACAACAAGTGGGACACAATCATGAAGTGGAACGACATTTATTGGATATTTCAAACTTTTTTAACAAATCAAAAACTGAAAAATTGGGCGTGCAAAATTATTCAGCCCCTTTACTTTCAGTGCAGAAAACTCTCTCCAGAAGTTCAGTGAGGATCTCTGAATGATCCAATGTTGACCTAAATGACTAATGATGATAAATACAATCCACCTGTGTGTAATCAAGTCTCCGTATAAATGCACCTGCACTGTGATAGTCTCAGAGGTCCGTTAAAAGCGCAGAGAGCATCATGAAGAACAAGGAACACACCAGGCAGGTCCGAGATACTGTTGTGAAGAAGTTTAAAGCCGGATTTGGATACAAAAAGATTTCCCAAGCTTTAAACATCCCAAGGAGCACTGTGCAAGCGATAATATTGAAATGGAAGGAGTATCAGACCACTGCAAATCTACCAAGACCTGGCCGTCCCTCTAAACTTTCAGCTCATACAAGGAGAAGACTGATCAGAGATGCAGCCAAGAGGCCCATGATCACTCTGGATGAACTGCAGAGATCTACAGCTGAGGTGGGAGACTCTGTCCATAGGACAACAATCAGTTGTATATTGCACAAATCTGGCCTTTATGGAAGAGTGGCAAGAAGAATGCCATTTCTTAAAGATATCCATAAAAAGTGTCGTTTAAAGTTTGCCACAAGCCACATGGGAGACACACCAAACATGTGGAAGAAGGTGCTCTGGTCAGATGAAACCAAAATTGAACTTTTTGGCAACAATGCAAAACGTTATGTTTGGCGTAAAAGCAACACAGCTCATCACCCTGAACACACCATGCCCACTGTCAAACATGGTGGTGGCAGCATCATGGTTTGGGCCTGCTTTTCTTCAGCAGGGACAGGGAAGATGGTTAAAATTGATGGGAAGATGGATGGAGCCAAATACAGGACCATTCTGGAAGAAAACCTGATGGAGTCTGCAAAAGACCTGAGACTGGGACGGAGATTTGTCTTCCAACAAGACAATGATCCAAAACATAAAGCAAAATCTACAATGGAATGGTTCAAAAATAAACATATCCAGGTGTTAGAATGGCCAAGTCAAAGTCCAGACCTGAATCCAATCGAGAATCTGTGGAAAGAACTGAAATCTGCTGTTCACAAATGCTCTCCATCCAACCTCACTGAGCTCGAGCTGTTTTGCAAGGAGGAATGGGAAAAAATGTCAGTCTCTCGATGTGCAAAACTGATAGAGACATACCCCAAGCGACTTACAGCTGTAATCGCAGCAAAAGGTGGCGCTACAAAGTATTAACTTAAGGGGGCTGAATAATTTTGCACGCCCAATTTTTCAGTTTTTGATTTGTTAAAAAAGTTTGAAATATCCAATAAATGTCGTTCCATTTCATGATTGTGTCCCACTTGTTGTTGATTCTTCACAAAAAAATACAGTTTTATATCTTTATGTTTGAAGCCTGAAATGTGGCAAAAGGTCGCAAAGTTCAAGGGGGCCGAATACTTTCGCAAGGCACTGTACATGTATGTTCCTATTTGGAATTTTGCTTGATATTTTGAGTAAACTCAGTTATGTTACTCAATACCTGTGTCCTGCGCCTGACTCCGCTATAACTCTGCACCCAATCGCTGACAGGGTTGATACATTTTTTATTAGGGCAAATCAAGACTGAAATTTCTAAGTGGAAATGAAAACCTGCAGAAGCCTGTTCAAAACTCAAATACTTTGCACGTCTCCTAAATTCTCAGCAACAAAAGAGTGATCAAATTAAGATCCTACATCTGAACCTTAAGCTTGTAGATGGATGTCAATCGGACAGAAATCACAAAATGTAATCAAAATACATATTAAAGAGTACGTATTAAACATATGTCAAGGTCTTCAGATTAAAAAGATGTGTCTGTGCCAAAGAGGTTGGTTGATTGATGTAGCCCGGTGCTTGATGTTCCATTTTATAGCCCTCAAACAATTGTTTCCCCCATATCTAACATCTGCAGTTTTTAATTTCTTATTTTTTTGGAAAACACATCCCCATATGTGGTCTTCTTGTAAATCACATGACACCTTTCTTCTGTTTCAGAATGCTTGATACAGTAGATATAAAATAGTTTATTGCTCTAACATTCTCTGTGTGTTCCAAATGGCACCATATTCCCTATTCTGATGCTAAAAGTTTGACCAGGGCCCTATAATGCACTATATAGGGAATAGTGTGACATTTGGGATGAACCTCTATGTATGCTCAGTGTAGTTCGAAATACACCCTTCTGAGCAGCAAATACCATACAGAGTTGCACCATGGGCATTTTAACCAAACATATATTTTTTTGCAGGTGTTTTGTTTTCCCACATTTATTGATTAATTTCCTTCTCATCATGAAAATATATCAGATACCTTCCTCATAACACCAACAAAAAAAAAGACAACGTTTTTCTCCAATCTGGCAACCCTCATAGAATCCGACATAGCCTTGAATAAAATGCAGTGGACTAAACAATAAATTGTATAATGCACATGAAAAAGTGGAGCCTTGTATGAAATACATTATGATGAAAATGGCGCAATGTAGGCTCCACAAAATATATAATGCATTACGAAGAAAACTGTGTACTGTTGCCTCCACAATAAGGGGCCTTTCTGACTTCAAGTGCATCAGTATCCCAAAATATGAATCGAAATCAAGCATAGAAAACATTATTGGCATTAACTGTAAAAAACGTAAGGCTACTATTATATTGTCATTATTTCAGTGACAACAATATTGGCTTAGCACGTTTGTTTTTTGATACAAATTAATTGTGGACACACAAAAAGCAGTGCAGAATCCCATTGCCCATCATGCATTGCTCCAATAACTTTCAGAAGAATGTTCCCGAAGTTAACCAAATCTAATGCAATACTTTTTGAAGTTTATTGCAGGAGTTGATTATGAGACTGTGTTGCAAACTTTTTTTAAAGTCTTCTTTTTTTTGTAAAACACATCCCCATACGGGGTCTTCTTGTAAATCACATGACACCTATTGCTCAATAGTGTATTGCTCAAGCACTCCTGTGCATTCCAAATGGCACCCTATTCCCTATATGATGCTAAAAGTTTAACCAGGGCCCTATAATGCACTATATAGGGAATAGTGTGACATTCAGGACGTAAACGCAATTTATGCCCTTATGACAGTGTAACTGCTCATTTCTTTACAGTGTAAGTATTGTCATCATTATTCATTATTAAGCTGGATTTAAACTCTACTTAGGGTTGGTTATTGTTAGGGGTAGTTATTGTTAGGGTTGGTTATTGTTAGGGTTGGTTATTGTTAGGGTTGGTTATTGTTAGGGTTGGTTATTGTTAGGGTTGGTTATTGTTAGGGTTGGTTATTGTTAGGGTTGGTTATTGTTAGGGTTAGTTATTGTTAGGGTTAGTTATTGTTAGGGTTGGTTATTGTTAGGGTTGGTTATTGTTAGGGTTGGTTATTGTTAGGGTTGGTTATTCTTAGAGTTGGTTATTGTTAGGGTTGGTTATTGTTAGGGTTAGTTATTGTTAGGGTTGGTTATTGTTAGGGTTGGTTATTGTTAGGGTTAGTTATTGTTAGGGTTAGTTATTGTTAGGGTTGGTTATTGTTAGGGTTGGTTATTGTTAGGGTTGGTTATTGTTAGGGTTGGTTATTGTTAGGGTTAGTTATTGTTAGGGTTAGAGTTACTGCTCTAAGTACATTGTAGCTAATTGTAACAATGAGTCATTACAATACTTCTTACACAGTAATTACAGTTACAAAATAACCAGAGAACGAGCGATGGGCCAGTTATCGAAAGATTGCTGGGTCGAATCTCTGAGCCGACCAGTGGTGTAAAGTACCTAAGTAAAAATACTTTTAAGTACTACTTAAGTCGTTTTTGGTGGTATCTGTACAGTACTTTACAATTTATATTTTTTACAACTTTTACTTTTACTTCACTACATTCCTAAAGAAAATAATATACTTTTTACGCCATACATTTTCCCTGACACCAAAAAGAACTTACATTTTGAAGGTTTAGCAGGATGGAAAATGGTCCAATTCACACACTTATCAACAGAACCTCACTGGTAATCCCTACTGCCTCTGATCTGGCAGACTCACTAAACAAAAATTCTTCATCTGTAAATGATTTCTGACTGTTGGAGTTTACCCCTGGCTATCTGTAAATTATGTCTGACTGTTGGAGTGTACCCCTGGCTATCTGTAAATTATGTCTGACTGTTGGAGTGTACCCCTGGCTATCTGTAAATTATGTCTGACTGTTGGAGTTTACCCCTGACTATCTGTAAATTATGTCTGACTGTTGGAGTGTACCCCTGGCTATCTGTAAATTATGTCTGACTGTTGGAGTGTGCCCCTGGCTATCTGTAAATGATGTCTGACTGTTGGAGTGTACCCCTGGCTATCTGTAAATGATGTCTGACTGTTGGAGTGTACCCCTGGCTATCTGTAAATGATGTCTGACTGTTGGAGTGTACCCCTGGCTATCTGTAAATTATGTCTGACTGTTGGAGTGTACCCCTGGCTATCTGTAAATGATGTCTGACTGTTGGAGTGTACCCCTGGCTATCTGTAAATGATGTCTGACTGTTGGAGTGTACCCCTGGCTATCTGTAAATGATGTCTGACTGTTGGAGTGTACCCCTGGCTATCTGTAAATGATGTCTGACTGTTGGAGTGTACCCCTGGCTATCTGTAAATTATGTCTGACTGTTGGAGTGTGCCCCTGGCTATCTGTAAATTATGTCTGACTGTTGGAGTGTACCCCTGGCTATCTGTAAATTATGTCTGACTGTTGGAGTGTACCCCTGGCTATCTGTAAATTAAAACAAGAAAATGATTCAGTCTGGTTTGCTTAATATAAGGAATTTTAAATGATTCATACTTTTACTTTTACCTTAAGTACATTTTAGCAATTACATTTACTTTTGACACTTAAGAATATTTAAAACCAAATACTTTTTACTCAAGTAGTATTTTACTGGGTGACTTTCACTTTTACTTTAGTAATATTCTATTAAGGTATCTTTACTTTTACTCAAGTATGATGATTGGGTACTTTTTCCACCACTGGAGCCGACTAGGTGAAAAATCTGTTTATGTGCCCTTGAGCAAGGAACTTAACCCTAATTGCTCCTGTTTGTTGCTCTGGATAAGAGCATCGGCTAAATGGCTAAAATGTAAATGTAAGGCTACGATGGCGCCAGTACAATGAGTGGAGCTTACTCAGGTTTTCAAAAACTCATATCAGATCGAGAGCCCGATGGTTCTTAGGTAGTTCTTTATGAGTTATTGCCATAGCAACATCAGGGAAACAGAAGGGAGTGGTGCTTCAAATACAGTAGTTCTGCAACATCTTTAATTGAGCCTCTAATTCACCTTAATTGCTGGCCTTAACACGTTACGGAAAGATGAACTGTATAGGAAACTGTTGTGACAAGTTGTCTGGATACTAGACAGCAAATAAATTGGCTGATGAAAACAGAATATAATCTTTAGCGGACAACAGTTTTTGAGGGCTTCAACAAAAATTGGTTTGCACTTTCGTTCCTAGGCTGCTGGTGAACCAGCATTGGAGTTGTGTGGTTGCAATATCAACAGTCTCTATCAACAGTCTCTGACGTATAATGCCAGTCTCAGGAATGACTGTCTGTGTTGGCAATATTCAGTATAGAAAGTCAGGCATGCAACCTTTACCAACAGGCCATTGTGAAAACATGTGCACACAAAAAAAGACTTCAGGAGACCAGGGGTGTAGAAAAGGACTTCAGGAGACCAGGGGTGTAAAAAAATAATTTTAGAAGACCAGGGGTGTAGAAAAGGACTTCAGGAGACCAGGGGTGTAAAAAAATAATTTTAGAAGACCAGGGGTGTAGAAAAGGACTTCAGGAGACCAGGGGTGTAAAAAAATAATTTTAGAAGACCAGGGGTGTAGAAAAGGACTTCAGGAGACCAGGGGTGTAAAAAATAATTTTAGAAGACCAGGGGTGTAGAAAAGGACTTCAGGAGACCAGGGGTGTAAAAAATAATTTTAGAAGACCAGGGGTGTAAAAAAGGAATCCAGGAGACCAGGGGTGTAAAAAATAATTTTAGAAGACCAGGGTTGTAAAAAAGGAATCCTGGAGACCAGGGGTGTTAAAAAGGCCTTCAGGAGACCAGGGGTGTAAAACAGGCCATCAGGAGACCAGGGGTGTAAAAAAGGCCTTCGGGAGACCAGGGGTGTAGAAAAAGGAGACCAGGGGTGTAGAAAATGCCATGCCTGTGCACTTGACTTTCCCCACAGTCCCATTAGGGGGATTTCTCCCCTTCTCAACTGTCTGTCACCGCCTCTTGGTTTACACCAATCAGCGTCCTCAAATGCACTTGTGGTGGTGACCAAGATGTAATAAAACGCTGGACTGAGAAGCATTCATACTGTTCTTGCTGGACAGCCTGTAGTGAGTCAGAACCAATTATATCAGCATGAATTAAGTACTAGCGGGTGAGGGCATTCACAACCGACCACTGAGACAGCTCCAGCTAGCTGTTTATTTATGGTACTTCATTTCGCCAGATTTAGCGACTAACAGTTCTGACCTGGCTACAGTGAAGATGTTCCAGTAGCCAAAAGAGGAATTGTTTCTGCGCCCCAGGAGGCAGACGAGTTATCCTGCAATCCTAAGCCACATGGAGCTGCTGTCACCACCCACAACAGACACACAAATCCATCGCTTCCCAGAGGAAGATGAGCTGTGAGGCTTGACATACCTCTCTCATCCTACAGTTGACCAGCCCAGCTCCAGGCCTCCTCAGTGTTCAGGGAGTGACCACACCCTCACAGTTGGGAGCTGCTGAGGGAATGCGAGTACCTGCGTCATGAGCAGCACCGGTACCGTCACTACTCTCCTGACCACCACCGCTCTAGGCCTCCCCAGCTAGATCCATCGTTACCGTTAAGGGAGCCCCGCTACAGCCGGCCCCGTCTACTCCCCTGAGAGACACTACTCCGGGCCGTCACACCACGAGATGTCCCGAGGTGGCCCAGCTATTTCACAGATTTGCATCGCTCCAGGCCCCCCTGGCTGGCCCAGCTGCTCCCTCAACCAACTTCCTGCTAGGTCCCCCTGACCCAAGCCACCAGAGCACCTGGTCCGCTTCTGTTCTCCAGAGCGGCCCAGCTCCCCATCATGACAAGACAACTTCAGAGGGCACAGTCCACGACACCAGGATCTGCACCTCGCCTCAGCCAGCTCCTCGACTGGCCACAGTTAAGGAGACTCGCACTCCAGTCATGGTTCCACAGTCAGCCACTGTCATGGGGCCCGTTCTGGCTGTAGTTGTGGAGTCATCCTCTCCTCCCAGTGGGGACCTCCTGCTGGTTGAGGCAGATGCTTGGGTGCCTGAGGTTTGACTGTCTGCTGCCCTGGAATATTTAGCCACAAAGATTCCACCTGCTCTCCCTCAGGAGCCCCTCCCTGCTCTGGGCCCAGAGTCCAAGCCCACAGTGGATTTTATTACCTGCTCCTAGGTTGGAGCCACAGCCTGCAGCTACTGCAGATGGCAAGTGCAGCTATGAACCTGGGGCCTCTCTTGCCCAACCTGCCAACACCATGATAGTTCCAGCCCGAGGGTCCTGCTACCTCCAGACCTCGCCTCAGGGGACCTGCCAGACATCACCCCGGATGACCCATCTCTCATGTCCTGCTGACTAGGATTAGAGTGCCCCTCCTCCCCGGTAGGGTCAGAATCAGAGTTCCCTGCCCCCACAGTAGGGGTAGGGTAAGAGTCAGAGTTTACTTCCTCCACAGTGGGGTCAGAGTTCCCTTCCCTCCTGGTGGGGTTAGTGTTGCCCTTCTTCCTGGTAGAGTCAGGCTTAAAGTTCCCTGTCTCTCTCATAGGATTTAAGTTTCCTGCCTCTCAAGTAAGTCTAAAGTTCCCTACCTTCCTGGAAGGTCCAGTCTATCCTGCCCCCTTGGTAGACTCTCAGTTTCTGTCTGTAACCCGGCCTTCAGTCTCTGGCCGTAGTTTCAGGTTCACACTGTTCTGCGTTAGGTTCCCGGACTCATGCCATAGTGCTAGGTCCCCAGTCATACGCTGTTTTAGGTCCACAGTTCCCTGCACTAGTACCCCCTAAATGTGCTGCTCTGCCAGGCCCTAGGTATCCTACCCAGCTAGGCCCCACATTAGATTCATCATCAGGTCCGCAGTTTCTGGCCCAGCTAGGCCCCACATTCGCTTCATCATCAGATCCGCAGTTTCCTGGCCAGCTAGGAACCACATTTGCTTCACCTGCCCTGCTTGCAGCCCTCTGCCTTATTTGGTGGTTAGTTTCCTAGCCCGCCAGGTTTAGAGCCCCTGCCCCGCTAAGCCACACGTTATCTGTGCTGGGCTCTCAGCCCTCGTCTGCATTCAGTCCTCAGTCTCCAGCTGCACTAGGTCTGCTGTCTCCAACAATAGTCAGCTCTCAGTCCCTAGTTCAGGTGGGTCATCAGGCTCCTGCCCCGCTAGGCTCAAAGTTACCAGTTTCTCCAGTAGTCCCAGAGCTTGACTGCTCTCCTAGCCCTCAGTCATTGCCCCTGTTCATCTTTCCCACTATCCTGACTAGTCTCCCAGTCCCTTGCACAGAGCGGGGTTCATTGCACAGGGCGGAGTTCAGACCAAGGGCATCCAGCTTAATGATGAGCTTGGAGGGTACTATGGGGTTGAATGCTGAGCTATAGTCAATGAACAACATTCTTACATTCTTGCATCGTCTGGTGACCTATTGGGGCGGTAAGCAAATTGAAGTGGGTCTCTAGGGTAACAGGTAAGGTGGAGGGGATATGATCCTTGACTAGTTTCTCAAAGCACTTCATGATGACAGAAGTGCTGTCATTTAGTTCAGTTACCTTTGCATTCTTGGGTACAGGAACAATGGTGGCCATCTTGAAGCATGTGGGGACAGAAGACTTGGATAGGGAGAGATATGCTGCAGAAATGTTTTGGTACCCTTCCCCAGATCTGTCCTTTGACACAATCCGGTCTCTGAGCTCTATGGACAATTCCTTCAACCTCATGAATTGTTTTTTGCTGTCAACTGTGAGACCTTATATAGACACGTGTGTACCTTTCCAAATCATGTCCAATCAATGGAATTCACCACAGGTGGACTCCAATTAAGCTAGAGGAACATCTCAAGAATGATCAATGGAAACAGAATGCACCTGAGCTCAATTTCGAGTCTCATAGCAAAGGGTCTGGATACTTACCTAAATAACGTATTTCTGTTTTTAATTTTATACATTTGCAAATATTTCTAAAAACCTTTTTTTCCCTTTTTCATTATGTTGTATTGTTTGTAGATTGCTGAGTATTTTTACTTATTTAATACAGTTTAGAATAAGGCTGTAATGTACCAAAATGTGGAAAAGGTCAAGGGTTCTGAATACTTTCCGAAGGAGCTGTATTTACAATACACTGCATAATGAAACAATCCCTAGTAAGCTAGTGGTTTGAGGGTGGACTGACAGTATTATTTGGCATCAATAGACTGGTTTTACACGCAACAACTTGTATTACAAGCTGGGAGAACGAAGACGGCTCATATCATGCAGATACAAGAGAAATCTGCAATGTTTGAATTTCCAACTTCAATTAGTGAACAAGTAATTATCCCAGGGGTCCAGAGAAAATACGTTATGTCAGTGATTGATTGACGTTACAGATAATTGTATGTGTGGTGTACAGAGATGGGGTAATCGTTCAAAAATCATGTTGTTGAACACAGAATGAGTCCTTAGTATGTGATTGGTCAAGCACACTGTCCACTTTATTTGGTGTTGACCTGGCCGCAGAGTTTCATATCTCTCACTCACAACACACAAACCACTCGCTGGCTGATTCTTGTTAGCCCAAATGTACCTCACATGTGAGACCCATTTTAGCATATCTGTGTGTGTCTGCACAAAATGGGCTAGTTCTTCTTTCACTCTGACTGTCTCATTTATCATGGCCTGAGAAGGCTCTTCACACCAGATTCCCCCCTAATACTCCAAACACCCTTTGATGTTCCCATTGCCTGATGAATAGGTTAATTAAATAGTTTTACATAAAATATTTTGCATTATTTTTTCTCTCCAATTACATCACACAAACAGTAACATTAGATCAAAGAGAAGGTAGCCTCTGCCTGGTGCCAGTTCATTTAGGTGTTAAAGAAGCACCAAAAAGCAGCCATTTTAAGAAAAAGAAATAGCAAAATATGCACAGATAACAGATTCTGAAAACCTGAAAGAGTAAATAACCTTTTAAGTTTTGCAACAAATGCAGCCGATTTGCCTATAGTGCACAACTTCTGACCAGAGCCCTATGGGTTAGTGCACTAAAGTAGTCCACTAAACAGGGCATAGGGTGACATTTAGGATGCAGGCCATATGTACCTCACATGTGAGACCACATTTTAACATATTTCTGTGTGTCTGCAAAAAATGGTCTGGTTTTTCTTTCAATCAATCTCTTGTTTATCACATGGCAGCAGACAGCCCTTCACACCAGTGAGTCCCACCTGACACTGAACACTCCAACACCATTAGGTGTTCTCATTGCCTGATGAATTGGTTTGTAAAATACACTATATACTGTTTACAAAAGGTATGTGGACACCCCTTTAAATTAGTGGATTTGGCTATTTCAGCCACACCCGTTTTCTGACAGGTGTATAAAATCGAGCACACCGACATGCGATCTCCATAGACAAACATTGGCAGTAGAATGGCCTTTCTGAAGATCTCAGTGACTTTCAACGTGGCACTGTCATAAGATGCCACCTTTCCAACAAGTCAGTTCGTCAAATATCTGCCCTGCTAGAGCTTCCCCGGTCAAATGTAAGTGGAAACGTCTAGGAGAAACAATGGCTCAGTCGCAAAGTGGTAGGCCACACAAGCTTACAGAACGGGACCGCTGAAGCGTGAAAAAAAATGTCTGTCCTCAGTTACAACACTCGGTACCGAGTTCCAAACTGCCTCTGGAGGCGGCAACAGAACAAGAACTGTTCGTTGGCAGCTTCATGAAATGGATTTCCGTGGCTGAACAACACACAAGCCTAAGATCACCATGCGCAATTCCAAACATCAGCTGGAGTGGTGTAAAGCTCACCGCCATTGGACTCTGGAGCAGTGGGAATGCATTCTCTGGAGTAATGAATCACGCTTCACCATCTGGGATTCCGACGGACAAATCTGGGATTGATGGCTGCCATGAGAACGCTACCTTCCTGAATGCATAGTGCCAACTGTAAAGTTTGGTGGAGTAATGTTCTGGAGCTGTGGTTCATGGTTCGGGCTAGGCCCCTTAGTTCCAGCGAAGGGAAATCTTAACGGTGCAGCAAACAATGACATTCTAGACAATTCTGTGCTTCCAACTTTGTGGCAACAGTTTAGGTAAGGCCCTTTCCTGTTTCAGCATGACATTGCAACCCGTGCACAAAGCGAGGTCCATACAGAAATGGTTTGTCGAGATCGGTGTGGAAGAACTTGACTGGCCTGCACAGAGCCCTGACCTCAACTCCATCGAACACCTTTGGGATGAACTGGAACCTGTTCTGATTTGTATTATCTCTATCTCTTTTGTAAGTTTGCCTCCGTCTTGGAGGGGTAAGCAGCTCTTTGTGTAGATGCAGTATATAAAAAAACTGTGTGATTGTAAAATCTTTGAGACCCTCTCCGGTATGTCCTGAGAGTTCCTGCCCAGTATGTCCTGAGAGTTCCTGTCCGGTATGTCTTGAGAGTTCCTCTCTGGTATGTCGTGAGAGTTCCTCTCCGGTATGTCGTGAGAGTTCCTCTCCGGTATGTCCTGAGAGTTCCTCTCCGGTATGTCCTGAGAGTTCCTCTCCGGTATGTCCTGAGAGTTCCTCTCTGGTATGTCCTGAGAGTTCCTGTCCGGTATGTCCTGAGAGTTCCTGTCCGGTATGTCCTAAGAGTTCCTCTCCGGTATGTCCTGAGAGTTCCTCTCCGGTATGTCCTGAGAGTTCCTCTCCGGTATGTCCTGAGAGTTGCTCTCCGGTATATACAGAGAATTCCTTTCTGGTACAGTTGAAGTCGAAAGTTTACATACACTTAGGTTGGAGTCATTGAACTTGTTTTTCAACCACACATTTCTTGTTAACAAACTATAGTTTTGGCAAGTCGATTAGGACATCTACTTTGTGCATGACACAAGTAATTTTTCCAACAATTGTTTACAGACAGATTATTTCACTGTATCGCAATTCCAGTGGTTCAGAAGTTTTCATACACTAAGTTGACTGTGCCTTTAAACAGCTTGGAAAATTCCAGAAAATTATGTCATGACTTTAGAAGCTTCTGATAGGCTAATTGACATAATTTGAGGCAATTGGAGGTGTACCTGTGTATGTATTTCAAGGCCTACCTTCAAACTCAGTTCCTCTTTGCTTGACATCATGGGAAAATCAAAAGAAATCAGCCAAACTTCTACAGATGCACAATCGAGAGCATCCTGGCGGGCTGTATCACCGCCTGGTATGGCAACTGCACCGCCCTCAACCGTAAGGCTCTCCAGAGGGTAGTGAGGTCTGCACAACGCATCACCGGGGGCAAACTACCTGCCCTCCAGGACACCTACACCACCCGATGTCACAGGAAGGCCATAAAGATCATCAAGGACATCAACCACCCGAGCCACTGCCTGTTCACCCCGCTATCATCCAGAAGGCGAGGTCAGTACAGGTGCATCAAAGCTGGGACCGAGAGACTGAAAAACAGCTTCTATCTCAAGGCCATCAGACTGTTAAACAGCCACCACTAACACTGAGTGGCTGCTGCCAACACACTGACACTGACTCAACTCCAGCCACTTTAATAATGGGAATTGATGGGAAATGATGTAAATATATCACTAGCCACTTTAAACAATGCTACCTTATATAAATGTTACTTACCCTACATTATTCATCTCATATGCATACGTATATACTGTACTCTATATCATCGACGGTATCCTTATGTAATACATGTATCACTAGCCACTTTATACTATACTATGCCACTTTGTTTACATACTCATCTCATTTGTACATACTGTACTCGATACCATCTACTGTATCTTGCCTATGCTGCTCTGTACCATCACTCATTCATATATCCTTATGTACATATTCTTTATCCCCTTACACTGTGTACAAGACAGTAGTTTTGGAATTGTTAGTTAGATTACTTGTTATTACTGCATTGTCGGAACTAGAAGCACAAGCATTTCGCTACACTCGCATTAACATCTGCTAACCATGTGTATGTGACAAATAAAATTTGATTTGATTTGATTTGGAAAAAAACTGTAGACCTCCACAAGTCTGTTTCATCCTTGGGAGCAATTTCCAATCGCCTCAAGGTACCACCTTCATCTGTACAAACAATTGCATGGTTGCAGGTAAAATTGCAGGTAAAAATACACCTCATGGAACCATGAGGTCTGTGAAGAAACACACAAAGATACAGACACATGGGCTGCCAGACTTATTTGCCATACCTTTCGCCTCATCCCTCTCAACCCTACAATTTTTGAGATTGAGATTTAACAGTTTTTAGTCATTTTCTTAATGGGTTTGTGCTTATTAGTAACTGGAATAAGCAATTTCATAAATGTGTCAAGTGCAGCGTCTGGTTGGTCCTCATTACACACCACAGACCAGCAGATATTATTTACATCATCAACATATGAATCACTACAAAACTTATTGTATGACCTCTTATACGCTATATTAGGCCCAGCCTTTGGAACTGTGGTTTTCCTAGATATGGCTATTATATTGTGATCACTACATCCTATGGATTTGGATACTGATTTAAAGAAAAATTGTGCAGCATTAGTAAAGATGTAATTTTTACTTAGTTTAGTTTAGTGGGTTAGTGACCACTGTTCTAGTGGGTTAGTGACCACTGTTATAGTGGGTTAGTTTAGTGGGTTAGTGACCACTGTTATAGTGGGTTAGTTTAGTGGGTTGGTGACCACTGTTATAGTGGGTTAGTGACCACTGTTATAGTGGGTTAGTTTAGTGGGTTAGTGACCACTGTTATAGTGGGTTAGTTTAGTGGGTTAGTGACCACTGTTCGAGTGGGTTAGTTTAGTGGGTTAGTGACCACTGTTATAGTGGGTTAGTTTAGTGGGTTAGTGACTACTGTTATAGTGGGTTAGTTTAGTGGGTTAGTGACCACTGTTCTAGTGGGTTAGTTTAGGGGGTTAGTAACCACTGTTCTAGTGGGTTAGTTTAGTGGGTTAGTGACCACTGTTCTAGTGGGTTTGTTTAGTGGGTTAGTGACCACTGTTCTAGTGGGTTAGTTTAGTGGGTTAGTGACCACTGTTATATTGGGTTAGTTTAGTGGGTTAGTGACCACTGTTATATTGGGTTAGTTTAGTGGGTTAGTGACCACTGTTATAGTGGGTTAGTGACCACTGTTATATTGGGTTAGTTTAGTATGTTAGTGACCACTGTTATATTGGGTTAGTTTAGTGGGTTAGTGACCACTGTTCTAGTGGGTTAGTTTAGGGGGTTAGTAACCACTGTTTTAGTGGGTTAGTTTAGTGGGTTAGTGACCACTGTTCTAGTGGGTTCGTTTAGTGGGTTAGTGACCACTGTTCTAGTGGGTTAGTTTAGTGGGTTAGTGACCACTGTTATAGTGGGTTAGTTTAGTGGGTTAGTGACCACTGTTCTAGTGAGTTAGTTTAGTGGGTTAGTGACCACTGTTATAGTGGGTTAGTTTAGTGGGTTAGTGACCACTGTTATAGTGGGTTAGTTTAGTGGGTTAGTGACCACTGTTATAGTGGGTTAGTTTAGTGGGTTAGTGACCACTGATATATTGGGTTAGTTTAGTGGGTTAGTGACCACTGTTACAGTGGGGCAAAAAAGTATTTAGTCAGCCACCAATTGTGCAAGTTCTCCCACTTAAAAAGATGAGAGAGTCCTGTAATTTTCATCATAGGTACACTTCAACTATGACAGACAAAATGAGGGGAAAAAAATCCAGAAAATCACATAGGATTTTTTATGTATTTATTTGCACATTATGGTGGAAGTTGAAAAAAGCACAAAACAGCAACGGAGATCCTTACATAGCTCTCCTTGAGTACAGAAACACACCCCTGGTTGAAGTAGGTCTCATCTGCACAACTACTAATGGGAAGAAGGCTGAAGACAAAGATTCCGACATTAAAGAGATTGTTAAAGCCAGGACTTTATCAGCATGTCAGGAGCCGTCTCACAAGCAGACAACAGAGAGACTCTATCAGCATGTCAGGAGCCGTCTCACATGCAGACAACAGAGAGACTCTATCAGCATTTCAGGAGCTGTCTCACAAGCAGACAACAGAGAGACTATATCAGCATTTCAGGAGCTGTCTCACAAGCAGACAACAGAGAGACTCTATCAGCATTTCAGGAGCCGTCTCACAAGCAGACAACAGAGACAAAAACACTACTGTGACCAAGGCACACCTAAACTTTCTGTCATGAAGGAAGGAGAACGAGTCAGGATCAGACAAGACAACAAATGGCAACCAGCAATTGTACTTGGAAAACATGACCAGCCAAGGTTATACATAGTACAAACACCAAACAAGAGAGAATCTACAGAAGGAACCAGAGACACATGAAACAACACACCCAGAGAGACACTCAGAAACCATAATGGACCTTATCCTGTGGAAAGAGAACCTGAAACAAGTGTCAGCCTGGAAGAAAACTACTCACCTGTGTGTTCTCCAGCACCAACAACACCAAAACAAACAGAGGAAAGCAACAATGTTAAACACTGACACAACAGTGAAATCAACTCATTATGGAAGACTTATCAGAATGCCAAAACGTTACCAGTACTGAAAAGACTGACAATTGTGATGTCCATGTTATGTTATATATTGCTTAACAATTGCATATTGTGATGTGAAACACTGAGTTGAAAGAGCATACAAAAATAAATGTTCAAAAAGTCTAATGAAAGGGAGATGTCATGTCTGTTCATGTACAGTATTTACCTTGAGTGCCTGAGGCTGGCGCTGTTACTAACTACTACATGTGGTCATCTGTACTTGCACTTGACCCGTGACCTCTGATAAACTTGGTTCTTCTACCCGCATCCCTATCTCAGTGTGCTAGTATATTACACTAGCCAAACCCAGCTTAGTTAAGCGCTAGCTAGCTCTAGGCTAGTTGGTTTCAGTCAATGTTAGCTTACATGTTAGTGGTTAATAATGTAATAGTTGTAGTTGTTTCTCATAGGCCTCCTGTCATTTATAGCTTTTTCAAAATTGACACTAATAGTACAGTGAGTTGTAAATAATGTGATTGTGTATGTAATGGTGTATGGTGACTCCAGGTTTGGATGAATGGACCTACCAGACCCTCAAGACAAATCCCATGGCGGGTACCAGGAATGGTGGGAGGACAACCCGAAGGTCTTTCTCTTTGCACATAACAGCAGCGTCCAGGCTTCCAGAGTACTCACCCTATTGCCTGCTGTATGCACGGGAGCCGCAGCTGTTTACTGAGTTAAACAATGCAATTGTATATACAATAGTATTAAACATATGAGATTGACTTAGTGTTGTTTGTGTATTGCTATTCTTGTATTTGTATAAAACTTCCACCACATCAGGTGGCGTTTCAGGCCAAATGACTTGGCCTGGAAGAAGGACGAAAGTAAGGTGAGACCTGGGAATCGTCGCTGCTTTTTTACTTCTAGCTGGGGTCACCGTCTATTAAGGTGAACAGAATATATACTGGTTTCAACAAGGTACCCAAAAGTAGTTTGAAGTAATGTTTTCATTTTATTAGCTGAATAAAAAACAGGAGCTGGTGCACACCAGAAAAATGATTTTGTGTGGAGGTGCTGACTAACGGTGAATAAACTATAAAAATAGAATGGCACACTCCATATGTAAACTCCCAGTAATTTATTGGGTAAATCACCAATGTTTCAGCATCACTGTGCCTTCTTCAGGGTAATGTCATGAATACTTGAACCAGGTTATGTAGACAAACAGTGCAATTAGTGCAACCAATGACAATAGTGATGGGTGTGTCATAATGATTAAGTTAATTAGGATGAATTAGTGAAACTGTTAAAAAAAAACAATAGTCATGGCATATTAAATATATTAGGCTATTATCATATGTAAACATAATTAAATATTGTACATAATATTAGCATCAACATACATTATTGTTTAATTAAATTTCACATATTTTCTTGTTTCCTATTTCATTTATATTTGTTACATGTAATCTTTTGGTTCAACCTTAATGCATAATAAGCATCATCAACAGAGGGAACATATTAGGTGTACGAATTCCTAGCTGAATTCCTAGCTGCAGAGTAGTAATTAATATCGAAAACTTGTTCTTATACTGTCGGTAAGAGTTTAACCACGTGGTATGGTTAAAAGATTCAGCAATGGTCAACAACCTTTGTCTCTTCCTAATGGAGATTAACATGGTCTGGTGATAATTTCTCAAAGTTGGGTTTTATTCGGAATGGCTGAAAAGGGCTGTCCCAGGACGCCTGACCCAAACTGGGCTCAGGGGCGGTCCTCTGATTTAGTTAACTCCAATCCCTTTTTTGAGTTTTCCTTCATTAAACAGTACAAAATCATATTACACAATTTTACAAACAGTATCATACATTCATCTTATACAACAATTAGATGTAAACCTCATATCTGAGGCTATTATATAAACAGCGTTATGGTAATGTGGCCACACCGTCTCCCATGAGCTTCCCCAAGTTGTGACAAACGGACCAGTTCGTAGCCGGATTCTTCACCGATCTTTTATACTTTCTCCGGAACATGAAATTTGTTCGTACCTCAAGTTCTGTGAGGTGGAAGAAATTCCTTTGTGCTCCATGAAAATTTCCTCTGCCTCTTATACTATGTGGCCATGTCTTCTCAGGAATTTACGACGTCTCTCTGACCACAGCAGCCTAGTTGAAGGAGGAACGGGGGAGGCAGGGAAAGGGGGATGGGGCTTGCTATACCCAAAGAGTCCAACGTCATGACACCTCCCTTGGTAGTAGTAGGATCTCAATGTTTCCTCCTCTCCTTGGTAGAGCAACATGCTCAATGCCTATGTATTTGAGGGAAGAGATTGGACAACAAAGTGAGCTGCTTACACCTGATTGAGCTGCGGTGTTCAGCTATGCAGTGTTTTAATTGTACTTTTGTTTGTCCTACATAGACTTTTCCACATGAACAGGTGATGAGAGAGATTACTCCCTTGGTCTTGCATGAGATAATACCCCTGGGATGTTTTTATAGTGCTATTGCACTGTGCGCATGAGCTCATTTGTAGTTCCCATTTGGAATGGGTGTCAAGAGTGTCTGAGTGGGCTCAGGGAACATGTCAGATCTCACCAAGCTTTCTCCAATATTGCAACCACAAAACTTGTTTAAAACTTCTTAGGGCTGCAATCCCGTTAACGGGATCGATATGACAACAGCCAGTGAAAGTGCAGGGCGCCAAATTCAAATCAACAGAAATCTCATAATTAAAATTCCTCAAATATACATGTATCTTATCCTGTTTTAAAGGTAATCGTGTTGTTAATCCCACCACAGTGTCCGATTTCAAATAGGCTTTACAGCGAAAGCACCACAACGATTATGTTATGTCACCACCAACTCACAGAAAAATTCTGCCATTTTTCCAGCCAAAGAGAGGAGTCACAAAAAGCACAAATAGAGATTAAATGAATCACTAACCTTTGATGATCTTAATCAGATGACACTCATAGTACATCATGTTACACAATACATGTATGTTTTGTTTGATAAAGTTCATATTTATATAAAAAAATCTCAGTATACAAATTCACTAGTTCCAAAAACATCTGGTGATATTGCAGAGAGCCACATCATTTTACAGAAATACTCATTATAAATGTCGATGAAAATACAATTGTTAGACATGGAAATATAAATATACCTCTCCTTAATGCAACAGGGTGTGTCAGATTTTTAAAAAAACTTTACGGAAAAAGCAAACCATGCAATAATCTGAGACGACGCTAAGAAAATAAATAAAATTATCCGCCATGTTGGAGTCAACAGAAATCAGAAATCACATTATAAATATTCCCTTACCTTTGACAATCTTCATCAGAATGCACTGGCAGGAATCCTAGTTCCACAATAAATGCTTGATTTGTTCGATAATGTCCATTATTTATGTCCAAGTAGCTACTTTTGTTAGCGCGTTTAGTACACAAATCCAAACGCAGGTCCATCCGAACGTCGGACGAAAACTTCAAAAAGTTATATTACAGGTCGAAGAAACTTGTCAAACTAAGTATAGAA
The DNA here is from genome assembly GCF_013265735.2 of Oncorhynchus mykiss. Taxonomy (NCBI): domain Eukaryota; kingdom Metazoa; phylum Chordata; class Actinopteri; order Salmoniformes; family Salmonidae; genus Oncorhynchus; species Oncorhynchus mykiss. Next base: position 35,842,711 of record NC_048593.1, read on the forward strand.
TCAATCTTTTGTCACACCCTGACCATAGTTTACTTTGTATATTTCTATGTTTTGGTTGGTCAGGGTGTGATCTGAGTGGGCATTCTATGTTACATGTCTAGTTTGTCCAGTTCTATGTTCGCCTGATATGGTTCTCAATCAGAGGCAGGTGTTCGTCATTGTCTCTGATTGGGAACCATATTTAGGTAGCCTGGGTTTCACTGTGTGTTTGTGGGTGATTGTTCCTGTCTATGTGTTTTCACCAGATAGGGCTGTTTAGGTTTTCGTTACGTTCATCACGTTCTTTATTTTGTAGTGTTTGTATTGATTCGTGTTTTACGTTTGTTCATTAAAACATGGATCGCAATCTACACGCTGCATTTTGGTCCGACTCTCCTTCTCATACAGAAAACCGTTACATCTTTAGGATGTTGTTATCATAAATCTTCAATATAGTTCCAACCGGAGAATTCCTATGTCTGTAGAGAAGACATGGAACGCAGGTCGCTATCATGTGAAATGCCCGTGACCAGAACCTGGCTCTCTGCCAGACCACTGACTCAAAGAGCTCCCATCCAGCTCCACAACACAGTAGAAGCCTCATTCAAGTTTCTAAAGACGGTTGACATCTAGTGGAAGCCAACTTTATCCATATCCCACTGTGTATTCAGTAGGGGCTGGGTTGAAAATCGACCAACCTCAGATTTCCCACTTCCTGTTTGGATTTCTTCTCAGGTTTTTGCCTGCCATATGAGTTCTGTTATACTCACAGACATCATTCAAACAGTTTTAGAAACTTCAGAGTGTTTGCTATCCAATACTAATAATAATATGCATATATTAGCGACTGGTACTGAGGAGCAGGCCGTTTACTCTGGGCACCTCTGGGCACCTTTCATCCAAGCTCCTCAATACTGCCCCTGCAGCCATAAGAAGTTTTAAACATCGCCATATTCACAGAAATCAGCTTTGTTTGCATAGCGATGTTGAAAAGAACCTAATTTAGGCAGTAATGATCTCCAAAATTAGAATCATAAGGCCATCACACCATTGATATAGCAACGGACGCTAATAGTTTATTGAATCCCATTGAGATGTGGCAGGGGACACTTTTTGGCTGGGGGACATTGTTTGGTAATGCTAAATGCTAAATAATGTCCCCCAGCCAAAAAGTGTCACCCCCCTGCGCCACAATGGAATTTGATTAGTTCTAGCTTCCGTTGCTAGAGCTGTTGCTAGAACTTGCAAAATTCTGACCGGGTTACGTAATGAACCAAAGCGTCCATTGATATGCTGGTTGCTTTGCTCTATATCGACCCATATCGATTGTATCTTTTTGGTCTTTTGCCGTAGGCATAGCCTGCCACTAATATTCTAAATTGCGGAGCATTTAATAAAACAACCACTTTTTCCTGTGAGCAAGACCTTCAATAAGCTGGTAGACTATGCAGAAATAATTGTGGAGTTAATCATTGTTATAGCCCAGATTGCCTAGATATACTTTACTGTTGTTTTTTCTAAGGCCAAGCAAACAAGGGGTAGCATATGCTTTTTTGCCCATCTATATAACAAGGGTTAGGCCTATATCCTCACATACCCCTTCAATTCAAGCCCTGCTTTTAACCATAAGACATCTCCGCAGAAATGTATAGCCTAAGGATTACATGGTGTTAGTGATTGTGTCTGTTAAACCGGTAAACATGTGGTACACTGGGAACTTTGAGAAAAACATTTGGTCAAATCATTACATCAGTGATTTTCAGGTCAGAGAAAGATGCCCAAATTTCTGCATTGGAATTCTGAGTTGGATGACCTTTTTTCAGAGTTCCCAGTTGTCTTGAACGCACTGAGCTAGGAGTTGTTTTGAATGCGGCACTGGAGACCTGAATAGGGCTTCTTCCAACAAAGCAGCCCTTGTGTCCATATTGATTTCAGAAATAGGCATATCTACACAGTAATGGTGGCTGGCTGCAAATCAATCTAATAATTTTTGTATTGAGGTGATATGCCTATTTTAGCTAAATCGACAAATTAAATTGATTAGATTACTCTGGCAATTATTTTTATTTTTTTACAAAACCATGTTCATGTAGATGTTTGTAAGGCGTTCATGGTGAGATCTTTAATAATAAACTAAATGGACCCTTAAACTAACACATACGTCTTGCTGTGTACACAACAGCAGTTTGACACTTTAGAAAAAAACTTGTCTCGATTTGACAGTCCATGTTAATTCATGCCAGTATTTTATGGCGCTAGGAAGATGTTAGGTGACTCTGTAAGAGGTATCAGTAGCTTCATGAGGCTTAATTCTGGCATGAATCACCCCCCATAGGTCTGAGAAGAACAAGATTGGCAGGGCAATTCAAGAATAGCCAATATGCATTAACATGGACTTGCTACTGTTATTTTTCACTGTTTTTTTACTGTTGCTTTTAGTTCTTTACTTATCTATTGTTCACCTATTTTTTACTTAAAATTGCACTGTTGGTTAAGGGCTTGTAAGTAACCATTTCACTGTAAGGTGTTGTATTCGGCGCACATGATAAATACGCTTTGATTTGCATTGATAATATAATATATTGGGCCTATAGCCACTGCACAAACCTCATTGTTATATAACTGTTTTCAATTGGTTAATGTTGCATAGGATTAAGATTTTTAAAGTCATTTTTCAAAATCTGAGCGGTAGATCTCTGATTTCATTTTGACTCAGAAAAGGTTGGTGACCTGCTCTACAACATCTGTAGAGTATGACCTTTCCACACACAGGAAGTGGCGCAGGTCCTAATCCAGGCGCTTTGCCATCTCCCGTCTAGACTACTGCAATTCTCTGATGGCTAGGCTACCCGCTTGTGCCATCAAACCTCTGCAACTTATCCAGAATGCCAAAGCCCGCCTGGTGTTCAAACTATCTGCAGTGCCTTCAGAAAGTATTCATACCCCTTGACTTATTCCACATTTAGTTGTGTTACAGCCTGAATTCAAAATGGATTAAATAGATTTATTTTCTCGCTGATCTACACACAATACCCCATAGGTTGGTAAAAGGGGAAAGGTTGACTGTAATTGTTAGGTTGGTAAAAGGGGAAAGGTTGACTCTAACTGTTAGGTTGGTAAAAGGGGAAAGGTTGACTGTAATTGTTAGGTTGGTAATGGGGGAAAGGTTGACTGCAATTGTTAGGTTGGTAAAAGGGGAAAGGTTGACTGTAATTGTTAAGTTGGTAATAGGGGAACGGTTGACTGTAATTGTTAGGTTGGTAATGGGGGAAAGGTTGACTGTAATTGTTAGGTTGGTAAAAGGGGAAAGGTTGACTGTAATTGTTAGGTTGGTAATGGGGGAAAGGTTGACTGTATTTGTTAGGTTGGTAATGGGGGAAAGGTTGACTGTATTTGTTAGGTTGGTAATGGGGGAAAGGTTGACTGTAATTGTTAGGTTGACTGTCATTGTTAGGTTGGTAATAGGGGAAAGGTTGACTGTAATTGTTAGGTTGGTAATAGGGGAAAGGTTGACTGTAATTGTTAGGTTGGTCATAGGGGAAAGGTTGACTGTAATTGTTAGGTTGGTCATAGGGGAAAGGTTGACTGTAATTGTTAGGTTGGTAATAGGGGAAAGGTTGACTGTAATTGTTAGGTTGGTAATAGGGGAAAGGTTGACTGTAATTGTTAGGTTGGTTATAGTGGAAAGGTTGACTGTATTTGTTAGGTTGGTTGGTTGAGAGACATAGTTGGATAAAGAGAGATGATAAGTGGTGTGAAAAGTATTCTGAGAAATGTTCAGTGGTCCCCTTACCGATCATATTATAATGATACGGTTAAATGACTGTCTAAAGGGTCTGGGACCTAGAGTGTCAGACAAAGATTGGCACATTTTCTATGGTTTTAAAACAGATCCCAATAAAAAATAGAATCCTTAAGTCAGAGCCTTCATCAAGAATTAAAGGAATACCACCCCAGTAATACATTTTGAAGTAAAACCAATAGGACCGATGAATGTTGAACATGGTTTTCTGTATTCACCCTCTCAACCATTTAACTTGCTAGGTTGAGACTTGTACACTAAACTTAAGGCTACAATGTATTGTAGTTCTGATGGAGTTTTTCTTGATTTCTCCAACAATGAAGTTCTAAATCAATTCGTGAGTAGTAGGCAAAATTGAACCACTCCCCGAGATGGAGTAGAAACTGTCTCTGTCTCTCAGGCTATTCTGTCTCAGGTGCCAGACTCATATGGACAGAGCACTTTAATGACAGCAGGCTGATAGACAGTGCTAGCCAAGATATCATAAATGTTGATCCTAGAAAGAAACTGTCTTGTCTCTAGAGCTACAGTAACTTAAAAGGGAAGTTCCCTCCAAAGTGTATCTCTCCCCTTCTGAATTGGCCAATGTATTTTATAATTTCGGCACATTACATGTAATTCTCAAAATAGACATTTAATGAGTGTGAAGCAGAAAGTATACATCCAATGGAAATTGGTCATATATATTTAGAGTAACATCATTAGGGTAGACTAAAATGCAAACAATAAGGTGAAAGTAAAAGTGGACAATGACATCCCGGTGAACTGTCACGAGTCCGACCGAGGGTGGCTCCCCTTCCTGGTCGGGTGGCGCTCGGCGGTCGTCGTCGCCGGCCTATTAGCTGCCACTGATTGTCTTTCCTCCCCCTCCTTGTATGTTTATTGTTAGCACCTGTTAGTGAGTCATTAGTTGGGCTTTATTAGACAGCCTGTTTCTTTGTGCGGGATTAATCATTGTGACCTTCGTGTATGTAGTAGAGGAACGTGTTTGTTCCTGGTCGTGTATTTTCTGCTGTACTGTTTTCGTTTGGGGCATTTGATTTTGAGCACCCAGTGTTGCGTGAGTGCATGAAAAGAGCACAGTATTGCACTCTCTGTTTCCTGCGTCTGACTCCACACCCACGACACCCGGAGCGTTACATGAACAGACGTTATCATGTTTGTTTTGTTTGTTTTTAAACCTTACAATAGTGGTAAAAGCAGAACATTGTTTAAGTGATACGTGTGCATTAGCTGTAGTGGTTAAGAGGGGTTTCTTATTGGGAAGAAAGTAAAGGGTTGAAGGAAAAAGATATGGAGACTAGTGAAAGTAACAAAGACAGTGATAACAAAAGTAAAATGGGAAGATTCATGGTACTCATGTTCTGTCAGTTGATGTCAAATTGAATAAGTGTTGACAGTATGTGAATGGTAATATGTTATTAGTGGCTTTCAGATAGAAGTCTAATAATGCAATATCCAAGTAATTTGAAGAAACTAAGGTTTCAATACAATGTCACGTGACGAACAGAGGGATTGAGCCATGGGACTGATTAGAGGCTGCCATCTGGTGTTTAGGTTAAAGATAAGCTTCCTGTGGACCCATAGATAAGAGTGTACTGAACTCTGAACTCACTGAACTCTGGCTGTAAGGGACGCAGTGGGAAACTTTGGAACAGAGGTCTGAATAATTGAATAAGATACATTTTTGACTATTTCCAATTATTATTTTTCAATTCGATAGTGTGAATAACACCAGTGATTTTAAGTATGAAGGTAACGTCATCTAAACCAATAATTTGTTTCCATTACGTGGAACACTGTCTACTATTGAAGTAGATCCCAAAAAACAATTTTTATTACCAGGGCTATGAAAAAAAAGAAAGCTCTGATAAGCCAGCGCCAACTGTTTGAAGGTGCTAGAGGATTTGTTCAACAACAACTTTCCTATTTTGACTAGTTCATGTCCCAGGGACAGAAAGTACAGAACACAAGCCATGCGTAAATGCAACAGGTCTAGATGATAAGACTACAAGAAAGGGGCTTTGGGATTGTTTACTTTAAAAGGTGCCTATTTTGCTTAAAGGGACCCAGTATCACCTGATGTGTCTCCAGTATGATTATATACACATGGTTTTATCAAGGCTTCCTGCCCAAAATGCAGTAAGCTTGTTTCAATAGGGGAGGGTGGTACATGTAGGCATAGTAATACTGAATGTTGCATTTTTAGGACTGATTCAGATTTAGCATAGTGAAAACTATGTACATGTTTATTTTCTCTTCCAGGACTGATGGAATGTCCACTACCAACATTTCTGACGAGTTTAACACTACAATTCTGTAGCTCTCCCTTTGAATAGCTTCCTGAGGCAGGTGCCTTGGGAGAGCAGTTAGTAAGACTCTGCAGTACTATAAAATATAAAGGTACCCGGATCCGGCTGTTAAGGGAGCATCCAAATGATGTAAGGCCTGGCCATTTGTTGTTTTTGTTCTATGTTTTACCACACAGACACCTGCATACACACACACCCCACCCATCAATACTTATGAATATTTGTTAGTGGTGTTAATATCATGCCTGATTTATTGTGTGGGGTATTGCTATTTGGGTTTAGTAGGTTCTTCATGGTTAGAAAGGATGCACTTTAAAGGGCACAAACATTTAATTTCCTGAAGTGTCTATTGTCTGAATTTTGGTTGACACTTGTAAGTTCTCCGGTAGAGAAATATACTGAAAAACCCTATGTAAACCTGGTATATAGAATTGTTGGACATGTTTTACAAGGGGCATGAGTCTGAAGTACAGGGAAAGAGAAGGGGAAGAACAGACTCACTTAATTACACCATGCCCCTTTCTAAACTCATTAAAACTCTCTGATCCTGGCCACCGCCCTGTGTTTTATCATCTGCTATCTAAGCACACCTTATCAGGAGACAAGATAACTGCAGAAAATGTACACGTGGCCCTTCTCTAAACCTGAAAAGTTGCACTTTGGCAGAGCCTAAATTAATTCAGGTTCAGGAGTAAATGGATAAGAACGCAGCCAGTCCACAGCACTGACTGAGTCATAAGCAGCAACAGGTTATGTATGTTAAGTATTTGTAGATTTATTTTCAGTTAAGTATGTTATGTTGTATTATTAACTGACCACATACAGTGGGGAGAACAAGTATTTGACACATTGCCGATTTTGCAGGTTTTCCGACTTACAAAGCATGTAGAGGTCTGTAATTTGTATCATAGGTACACTTCAACTGTGAGAGACGGAATCTAAAACAAAAATCCAGAAAATCACATTGTATGATTTTTAAGTAATTAATTAGCATTTTATTGCATGACATAGTATTTGATCACCTACCAACCAGTAAGAATTCCGGCTCTCACAGACCTGTTAGTTTTTCTTTAAGGATCCCTCCTGTTCTCCACTCATTACCTGTATTAAATGCACCTGTTTGAACTCGTTACCTGTATAAACGACACCTGTCCACACACTCAATCAAACAGACTTCAACCTCTCCACAATGGCCAAGACCAGAGAGCTGTGTAAGGACATCAGGGCTAAATTGTAGACCTGCACAAGGCTGGGATGGGATACAGGACAATAGGCAAGCAACTTGTTGAGAAGGCAACAACTTTTATTAGAAAATTATTAGAAAATGGAAGAAGTTCAAGATGATGGTCAATCACATTCGGTCTGGGGCTCCATGCAAGATCTCACCTCATGGGGCATCAATGATCATGAGGAAGGTGAGGGATCAGCCCAGAACTACACGGCAGGACCTGGTCAATGACCTGAAGAGAACTGGGACCACAGTCTCAAAGAAAACCATTAGTAACACACTACGCCGTCATGCATTAAAATCCTGCAGCGCACGCAAGGTCCCCCTGCTCAAGCCAGAGCATGTCCAGGCCCGTCTGAAGTTTGCCAATGACCATCTGGATGATCCAGAGGAGGAATGGGAGAAGGTCATGTGGTCTGATGAGACAAAAATAGAGCTTTTTGGTCTAAACTCCACTCACCGTTGTTGGAGGAAGAAGAAGGATGAGTACAACCCCGAGTACAACCCCAAGAACACCATCCCAACCGTGAAGCATGGAGGTGGAAACATCATTCTTTGGGGATGCTTTTCTGCAAAGGGAACAGGACGACTGCACTGTATTGAGGGAAGGATGGGTGGGGCCATGTATCGCGAGATCTTGGCCAACAACCTCCTTCCCTCAGTAAGGGCATTGAAGATGGGTCGTGGCTGGGTCTTCCAGCATGACAACAACCCGAAACACACAGCCAGGGCAACTAAGGAGTGGCTCCGTAAGAAGCATCTCAAGGTCCTGGAGTGGCCTAGCCAGTCTCCAGACCTGAACCCAGTAGAAAATCTTTGGAGGGAGGTGAAAGTCCGTATTGCCCAGCGACAGCCCCGAAACCTGAAGGATCTGGAGAAGGTCTGTATGGAGGAGTGGGCCAAAATCCCTGCTGCAGTGTGTGCAAACCTGGTCAAGAACTACAGGAAACGTATGATCTCTGTAATTGCAAACAAAGGTTTCTGTACCAAATATTAAGTTCTGCTTTTCTGATGTATCAAATACTTATGTAATGGAATTAAATGCTAATTAATTACTTAAAAATCATACAATGTGATTTTCTGGATTTTTGTTTTAGATTCTGTCTCTCACAGTTGAAGTGTACCTATGATATAAAATTACAGACCTCTACATGCTTTGTAAGTAGGAAAACCTGCAAAATCGGCAGTGTATCAAATACTTGTTCTCCCCACTGTATATACTTCCACCCTCAGTGACTGTAGAGTTTACTTCTCCTATTCTCACCCATGGCCATGACCCAAAAGACAGAAATGAGGAGGCCCCATCTCTGCGCTGAAAAAAAGCTATTGATTGCATTATACTTTGGTAAAGTAAACCTTGCTGTCTCCCTGTATTGCCTCCAACAATTCCTCCAGGGATTTGACAGGACTGTAGAACTGCGTAGTGAGATTTTATCTGTGTATATTATATATACCTCACATGCTACCCATAATGCAATTAATATGTTAACTAAGTATATTACAAAGTATATCTGACTCTATTTAACATTATAGTAAAACGATCTGCAATCAAATATTATGTGTTTAGCTGACTAAGGTCAAGAAAGGGTCATGAGAAGCTAATTTCAAAGCAAGTGTTATTTAATAACTTTGTAAAATGAATGGATTCCCATACAAGGTATAAAGCTTAAGTTACAAGGCAATACTGACATTAATACATATTTGAGGGGATAGATCTCAAGGTTAACTTACAAGACAAACCTTGAGCAAAGAGATACTAGGTCAGATGCCTAGGAAATAAGAAAATGTCATACAGGTTAAGAGAGAGAAAAACAGACCTTCATTCCATCTATAACATCTGAAGGTGTAACATTTTCAAACCAAAACCAACCACCATTGACCAATCAAACAATACTAAGTTTACAGTAACCTGATCACCCAGGCCCCATCGACACAGGGTGTCACAGCATCTAACGGCTTGTCTGGGGGATGAAACCAATGTAAATAGACAATAAAACCCCTTTGCATCGAGTAATTTAGGAGAGAGCGTTCATGCTGTACAGATACAAGTTACCACAGAGATCATATATCCATATCGATCGACAAACATTTCAGCAAAAAGCCCAAAGATAAAGCCTTCTTTGCATTTCTATAGTTTTATTGGGGGGTTCTCTAAAGCCTGGTTCAGATACAACAGCCGAGACGATACGGTTTTATGTTTTTGAACAAAGTATGCCTGATCTGAACGGTCTGGAGTTTCCAAGATTCAGTATGTCACATCTTAGCCAAATGCTTGCGATGAGATGGGTCCGTTTATTCAATCAGAGAACTGTGCGCTGATGTTCTGTCTTAAGCCAAGCCGCTAGCTAGCTAGCTAGCCAAACAGATACATAGCTAGCCATTTTTGTTGCATTTAGTTATCCTAGCTTGCTGATATTTATCTGACAAGTCACATGGTGTGCCCTGTTTTGGTGCATGTATTTTATGACACTTGCTTGCTAAACTTTGTTTCAAAGTTTCCTTCACTTAACTGTATGCCCTGTCTTTAGTCAGCTGTTCTACAACACTGTTGAGGAAAACTTATTTGAGGAATCAGGCCGAACTCATTTATAAGAAATAATACGTTTATTGAGCAATTGCAAGGAAGATCACTCTCTCAGGATGAACCCGGAGAGTAACTTTCAGGACATACCATAAAGGAACACTCAGGACATACCGTAAAGGAACTCTCAGGACATACCGTAAAGGAACTCTCAGGACATACCGTAAAGGAACTCTCAGGACATACCGTAAAGGAACTCTCAGGATATACCATAAAGGAACTCTCAGGACATACCGTAAAGGAACTCTCAGGACATACCGTAAAGGAACTCTCAGGACATACCGTAAAGGAACTTTCAGAACATGCCGTAAAGGAACTCTCAGGACATGCCATAAAGGAACTCTCAGGACATACCGTAAAGGAACTCTCAGGACATACCGTAAAGGAACTCTCAGGACATACCGTAAAGGAACTCTCAGGACATACCAGAAAGGAACTCTCAGGACATACCAGAAAGGAACTCTCGGGACATACCGGACAGGAACTCTCAGGACATACCGGAAAGGAACTCTCAGGACATACCGGAAAGGAACTCTCAGGACATACCATAAAGGAAAACTCAAGACATACCAGAAAGGAACTCTCAGGACATACCGTAAAGGAACTCTCAGGACATACCATAAAGGAACTCTCAGGACATACCGGACAGGAACTCTCAGGACATACCGGAAAGGAACTCTCAGGACATACCGGAAAGGAACACTCAGGACATACCAGAAAGGAACTCTCAGGACATACCGGAAAGGAACTCTCAGGACATACCGGAAAGGAACTCTCGGGACATACCGGAAAGGAACTCTCGGGACATACCAGAAAGGAACTCTCAGGACATACCGGAAAGGAACTCTCAGGACATACCGGAAAGGAATTCTCATGATATTGTGGTGGTTCATTTCTTTACTATCAAATGAGGAGAGACAAACTTATCACACAAGTCAGAGTTATACTTACACTAAATATTTATTCACGTAATAATAAGGGAGCAGGTCAATACAACGCACACATATAAAGTGAATTGATTTAGTGCGCTATGATAACGATGGCTGGTTGACGATTCACCCTCAGATGATTCGTTGAGAGCCCAGAGACAAAAGTACAAAGGTATTTTATAGCCAAAATACACCCCTTTCAACCTACCCAACAAACAACAGATGTATAGAATGGGTCACAAGGTTAAGATTTGTATGAAAGATACTTATTATTCACAGCAGACAGTATCTGCTGTAAAAAACGTTATCTTTGTGTAGAGACCAGGGTCTGGCCCTGGGGTAATTTCTCCCTGGTACCATATAGAACAGAAACATTAACTCATGCTCTGGAATGAGGTCTCTTCAGGTTTTATCACCCAAAAGACATTGTAAATCTCCTGTCAATGTTATCTCCCAGAGGCAAATTTTCAGTAGAACACACACAGATGAGAGTTCTAACAACCCCTTATTCTGTTGCATAAAACAACTATTTGATGCAATAAAACTATTATAACATAATCTTGGAAAGGAACACTCAGGACATACCAGAAAGGAATTCTCAGGATATACGAGAAAGGAATTCTCAGGATATACCAGAAAGGAATTCTCAGGATATACTAGAAAGGAATTCTCAGGATATACCAGAAAGGAATTCTCAGGATATACTAGAAAGGAATTCTCAGGACATACCGGAAAGGAACTCTCAGGACATACCGGAGAGGGTCTCAAAGATTTTACAATCACACAGTATTTATATACTTAATCTACACAAAGAGCTGCTTACTCCTCCAAGGGGGAGGCAACCTTACAAAAGAGATGAGGGATAATTGTCTCCATTTCCTTAGAAAAATAATACAAATGAGAACAGGTTCTAACCAATTCTCACAGACTATACAGTGCATTCTGAAAGTATTCAAACCTCATTTCTTGCCTAATCAATCTACACTCAACACCCCATAATGACAAAGTGAAAACAGGTTTTTAGACATTTTGGCAAATTGAAAACAGAACTACCTTATTTACATAAGTGTTCCGACCGTTTGCTATGAGACTTGAAATTGAGCTCTGGTGCATTTCCATTGATCATCCTTGAGATGTTTCTACAACTTGATTGGAGTCCACCTGTGGTAAATTCAATTGGTTGGACATGATTTGGAAAGGCACAAACCTGTCTATATAAGGTCCCACACTTGACAGTGCATGTCAAAGCAAAAAAGGAATTGTCCGTAGAGCTCCGAGACAGATTTGGGGAAGGGTACAAAACATGTCTGCATCATTGAAGGTCCCCAAGAACACAGTGGCCTCCATCATTCTTAAATGGAAGAATATTGGAACCACAAAGCCTCTACCTAGAGCTGGCCGCCCGGCCAAACCGAGAAATCGGGGGAGATTGGCCTTGGTCAGGGAGGTGACCAAGAACCCGATGGTCACTCTGAGTTCCTCTGTGGATATGGGAGAACCTTCTAGAAGGACAACCATCTCTGCAGCACTCCACCAATCAGGCCTTTATGGTAGAGAGGCCAGATGGAAGCCACTCCTCAGTAAAAGGCACAAGACAGCCCACTTGGAGTTTGCCAAAAGGCACCTAAAAGACTCTCAGACCATGAGAAACAAGATTCTCTGGTCTGATGAGACCAAGATTGAACTCTTGAGAGAGCTTGAGAGGATATGCAGAGAAGACTGGGATAAATTCCCCAAATACAGGTGTGCCAAGCTTTAGAGTCATACCCAAGAAGACGCAAAGCTGTAATCACCGTCAAAGGTGCTTCAACAAAGTACTGAGTAAAGGGTCTGAATACTTCTGTACATGTGCTATTTCAGTTTTTAAATTTCTAAAAACCTGTTTTTGCTTTGTCATTATGGGGTATTGTGTGTAGATTGGTGAGGGGGAAAAACTATTGAATCCATTTTAGAATAAGACTGTAACGTAACAAAATGTGGAAAAAGTCAAGGGGTCTGAATCATTTCTGAATACACCGTATGTCTAAAATAGAGGAGACATGGGATCTTTAAAGCCTAACCAGAGGGAACTATGTTTCCACACGGCTAGGCTTTAGTGCCCGAAAGATAATGAGCAATTAATAAATCACTCTTCTGTGTGGTACGTAAAGAGGTTACTGGACAGGTGTGGAAAATGACCAGTGACTAGTAGTATTCAACTCAAGCATTTACATAGCATTAGTCTGTAACAAAACAATTTTGTACCCACAACACAAAATTCTACAACTGGCTAGTTTCGTCTCTTCTCGTCTTTCCTTATGTTGGCTGTTGTTTCTGAACCCGGGCTTAAAAGAGCTGTATAGTATGATTGGTGGAAGATATTTCAAATCTGATTCCAGATTTGAATAGCAGAGAAGTAGCCTAAGTTTTTATCTTACTTGTTGGTAAAGCTCTCAACTTAGCTGATTTGTGTTACATTATTGTGATTAGAATGTTAGAAGTCATGGGAGTTTTTAACAATGGTAGCTTTGGAAATTTGAAAAGTAGATTTGTTTTTAAAAGTAGATTCATTTTTTTAGAAGGTCAAAAAGTTTAAAAAGTATAAATGTTATCAAAAGCATGTTTATCAAGACCAAACTTTTTTTAAAGTTTGAATGGTGTTTCTAAGATGTAATGTAGTCCTCGACAGACTAAACAGTCAGAAATAAATTGTTCAATATAAAAAAAAATGGGACTATTGAAGCAAATCCCGTTAATGATCTGGATTAATGATTATCACCATCCCTTATATATCTCAAGTTTATGTATTTCCGAGAGCTTTCTTGTGACATTGTACTCATAGTCTCCAGGGTGTGGTCCAGTCTTGAGCTTTTTATTGGTTAGTGTTTCCCAGTAGTGGTGCCAGTTCCCATTTCTGTCTTTCCCAAATCCATACACATTCACCTGCATTTGGAATGAAGTGTTTAGAGAATTTGTTTAATAACAGTGTTTACTGAAGTTTTATGTATGGCAATGTGATATATTGTCTATGCAGCCTATGGGCCTACATGATTTGGGTGTTAGTGCTATACTATATGCATTGCGTGGTGTAGCATACAGTCTATCTTGTAGTGACCTGAGAAAGTACCATTCCTAGCAGAGCATGTTTTGGTATTGCTAAACACTGCACAATTTAAACACTTTGCTCTCCAAATACTCTTTCCCTGACACTCGTGTAAATATTGTACTGTAAATTATTGAGTGTCTTCTTGTATTTATACTTATGAAAATGTTTATTCTGTTCCATTGAGCTTAATTTTTACTTATTTCTTATTGTTGTTGCATTATAGAGAGGGAACCTGCTAGTACGCATTTCATTGGACTGTGTACACCATGTGTATCCTGCGCATATGACACCACTTGAACTTGATGTGTGTTGATATGAATAACGTCTTACCTCGTCACAAATGTGTAGGGCTAATATCAAAGCCATGAATCCGGTGGAGGGGTACTTGCCGTAATAGTCAAGCCAGACTTCATGAACATATTTCATGAACACAGGATTCAGAACCAACACCTGCATGGAATATATTATACATAAACAGCATGATTTAATTAGAAAATGCAATGCAAATAGTATGGGTAGCCATTTGACTAGATGTTCAGGAGTCTTATGTCTTGGGGGATAGAAGCTGTTAAGAAGCGTCTTGGACCTAGACTAGGCACTTCGGTACCGCTTGCCGTGTGGTAGCAGAGAGAATAGTCTATGACTGGGGTGGCTGGAGTCTTTGACCATTTTTAAGGCCTTCCTCTGACACCGCCTGGTATAGAGATCCTGGATGGCAGGAAGCTTGGCCCCAGTGATGTACTGGGCCAATCGCACTACCCTCTGTAGTGCCTTGTGGTCGGAGGCCGAGCAGTTGCCATACCATACTCTCGATGGTGCAGGTGTAGAACCTTTTGAGGATCTGAGGACCCATGCCAAATCTGTTCAGTCTCCTGGGGGGGAATAGGTTTTGTTTTCGTGTCCACTTCACGACTGTCGTTGTGTGCTTGGACCATGTTAGTTTGTTGGTGATGTGGACAACAAGGAACTTGAAGATCTCAAGCTGCTCCACTGCAGCCACGTCGATGAGAATGGGGGCGTGCTCGGTCCTCTTTTTCCTGTAGTCCACAATCATCTCCTTTGTCTTGATAACGTTGAGAGAGAGGATGTTGTCCTGGCACCACATGGTCAAGTCTCTGACCTCCTCCCTATAAGCTGTCTCGTTGTTGTCGGTGATCAGGCCTACCACTGTTGTGTCATTGGCAAATTTAATGATGGTGTTGGAGTCGTGCCTGGCCATGCAGTCATGAGTGAACAGAGAGTACAGGAGGGGATGAGCACGCACCCCTGAGGGGCACCTGTGTTGAGGATCAGCGTGGCGGAAGTGTTGTTACCTACCCTTACCACCTGGGGGCGCACCGTCAGGAAGACCAGGATCCAGTTGCAGAGGGAGGTGTTTAGTTCCAGGATCCTTAGCTTATTGATGCGCTTTGAGAGCACTATTGTGTTGAACGCTGAGCTGGAGTAAATTAATAGCATTCTCACATAGGTGTTCCATTTGTCCAGGTGGGAAAGGGTAGTGGGGAGTGCAATAGAGAATGCATCATCTGTGGATCTGTTTGGGCGGTATGCAAATTGGAGTGGGTCTTGGGTTTCTGGGATGATGGTGTTGATGAGAGCCATGACCAGCCTTTCAAAGCACTTCATGGCTACAGACTTGAGTGCTACGGGTTGATAGTCATTTAGGCAGATTACCTTAGTGTTCTTGGGCACAGGCACTATGGTGGTCTGCTCAAAACATGTTGATATGACAGACTCAGACAGGGAGAGGTTGAAAATGTTAGTGAAGACACTTGCTAGTTGGTCAGCGCATGCCCGCAGTACAAGTCCTGGTAATCCGTCTGGCCCTGCCGCCTTGTGAATGTTGACCTGTCTAAAGGTCTTACTCACATCAGCAGCGGAGAGCATGATCACACTGTCTTCCGGAACAGCTGGTGCTCTCATGCATGTTTCAGTGTTATTTGCCTCGAAGCGAGCATAGAAGTAGTTTAGCTCATCCGGTAGGCTCTTATCACTGGGCAGCTCTTGGCTGTGCTTCCCTTTGTATTCTGTAATGGTTTGCAAGCCCTGCCACATCCAACGAATGTCAGAGCCGGTGTAGTACAATTCAATCTTAGTCCTGTATTGATGCTTTGCCTGTTTGATGATTCATCGGAGGGCATAGCGGGATTTCTAATAAGCTTCCGGGTTAGAGTCCCACTCCTTGAAAGCGGCAGCTCTAGCCTTTAGCTCAGTGCGGATGCTGCCTGTAATCCATGGCTTCTGGTTGGGGTATGTACGTATGGCCAATGTGGGGACAACGTCATCTATGCACTTATTAATGAAGCCAATGACTGATGTGGTGTACTCCTCAATGCCATTGGAGGAATCCTGGAACATATTCCATTCTGTGCTAGCAAAACAGTCCTGTAGCTTAGCATCTGCTTCATCTGACCACTTTTTTATTGGTATAGTCACTGGTGCTTCCTGCTTTAAATTTTGCTTGTAGTCAGGAATGAGGAGGATGGAATTATGGTCAGATTTGTCAAATGGAGGGTGAGGGATGCATCTCTGTGTGTGGAGTATATGTTGTCCAGAGGTATTTTCCCACTGAATGCACATTTAACATGCTGATAGAAATTTGGTAAAACTGATTTAAGTTTCCCTGCATTAAAATCCCTGGCTACTCGGAGCACCAAAGTTTTCTTGTTTGATTATGGTGGAATACAGCTCATTCAATGCTATCTTAGTGTCAGCCTCTGACTGTGATGTTATGTAAACAGCTACAAAGAATATAGATGAAAACTCATGCTGTAGGTAGTGTGGCCTGCAGCTTATCATGAGAAACTCTACCTCAGGCGAAAAAAAACCTTGCAGACTTCCTTAGATGTCGTGCACCGGCTGTTGTTTCCAAAAATACATAGACCGCCGCCCCTTGTCTTACCAGATGCCCCTGTTCTATCCTGCCGGTACATCGCAACAGGAAATGTGAATTATCATTTGGATAATAATTGATTGACTTTTTTGGAGGGGTTGATACGTTTCACATGTTTTTTAGCCTCTAATACAGTGGTTCACAATGTTTTTATAGTCCCGTACCCCTTCAAACACTCAACCTCCAGCTCCACCCCCTCTAGCACCAGGGTCAGTGCACTCTCAAATTTTGTTTTTGCCATCATTGTAAGCCTGCCACACACACACTATACGACACATTTATTAAACATAAGAATGAGTGTGAGTTTTTGTCACAACGTGGGAAGTGACAAAGAGCTCTTATAGGACCAGGGCACAAATAATAATAGAGTAATAATCAATCATTTAGCTTTTTATTTAACCACCTTACATATAACATTTGTTCATTGGAAATTGTGAATAACTCACCACAGGTTAATGAGAAGGGTGTGTTTGAAAGGATGCATATTACTCTGCAATGCTGGGTCGTATTGGAGAGAGTCTCCGTCTTAAATACATTTCCATACACCGAGAATCCACTCTCACATAGGCACGTGGTTGCAAAGGGCAACAGTGTCTTAACAGCGCAATTTGCCAAGGCAGGAGCCTCATCGAAATCTGGCAATGGCTTCTGATTAAATTCAATTTTCACAGAACCGCTTGATGCAATTTCGATGAGGTTCTCTTCTTCAGATATCGGGAGGTGGACTGGAGGCAGGGCATGAAAGGGATAACTCAGGTGCTTCGCTATATCATGTTTGACATTGTCCGTCAACGTGAGTTCATTTGCACACAAAAAAATCATACAATGATGGAAAGACCTGTGTGTTTTCCTTGTTAATGCAGACAGAGAAGAGCTCCAACTTCTAAATCATAGCCTCAAATTTGTCCCACACATTGAATATAGTTGCGGAAAGTCTGTGTAATCCTAGATTCAGATCATTCAGGCGAGAAAATACATCACCCAGATAGACCAGTTGAGTGAGAAACTTGTCATCATGCAAGCGGTCAGACAAGTGAAAATGATGGTCAGTAAGAAAACTTTAAGCTCGTCTCTCAATTTAAAAACAACGTGTCAATACTTTGCCCCTTGATAACCTGTGCACTTCTGTATGTTGCAAAAGCGTTACATGGTCGCTGACCATATCATCGCATAGTGCAGAAAATACACGATTTCAGGGGCCTTGTTTTAACAAAGTTTTCACTGTAGTGTCCAAAACGTCTTTCAAGCTGTCAGGCATTCCTTTGGCAGCAAGAGCCTCTCAGTGGATGCTGCAGTGTACCCAGGTGGCGTGGGGAGCAACTGCTTGCACGCGTGTTACCACTCCACTATGTCTCCCTGTCATAGGTTTTGCGCCATCAGTACAGGTACCAACATGAGCAGCAGCTATGTTTGGCTAAATACGGACCGTTAGCGGAATTCCCACGAGAGAGTAACGGTTAATGTGATTGGATGTTAGTTATTTGACTAGGCTACCTGTTTTTGACATTGTGTTGTTATTTCGCTGAACACTAGATGGTTTAATTTTATTTTTGGCAGTGAAACGAGGCTACACAGGCGGGGAAAAAACTCACCCAAATGTATAAATGGACTATTTGAAAATGTGAATCACATTTCTATTTGTGTATACCGCGACGGCATTATGCGTACCCCTACAGGAGGCCTTTTGTCTCTTGCTAGGCCGTCATTGTAAATAATTATTTGTTTTTAATTGACTTGCCTGATTAAATAAAGGTAAAATCAAAATAAATCAAATAAAAGATAAATTAAATCAAATGAAGATCCTACATCGGTACTGATGGGCCTCTTCTCCTATAGCATTTTCCTAAAACGAACATGGCTCAAAGGTCCCCCCCCCCCCCCCAAAACAAACGGAGTGTCAATGACATCATCCTAGGTGCTTGAATTGTGTTGAGTTTGTACAATAAAACTGGACTACGTTCAAAAATCCTCATTCCGTTTTAGTAATGGGCATACCACCAACACCATAGAACCCCAAAGTGGAGGTGCCATAATACCCATAAAACCTAGTGGTCAAGCAAGGAAATGGTTCCTTAAAATAAGGGCTGTGTTTCGTGTAGGTTTACCCTGGCGTGACGTTTTGAAAACCATGTAAATCTCTCTCAGACAAGGTGACTTTTATCAATATATTCGGCTCTATTTACTCTCAGATTCAAAAATTCTAATTAGCATCAAATTAGACATCATGCAAGACTACACATTCCTGCAAGCTCCTGCACATGGAGTAAAGTGAGTAAAATTAGTTTGGAAAATCTGAAACTATGCATCTTAAAAATAGTTTTAAGATGTCCGTACTGAATAGGCCCCGAGCGCTGGCATGAAAAGCAAACCACCCTAGACATAAAACCCTTAGGCATCGCCCCAATAGGGTTAACCCACTTGGTGGGAATTATAGCATGGATCATATAGTATTGCTACACTGCCCCCTCCGAACAGGAAGGAATGTCCATGTGCTTCGATGACTCAGCCACCATATTCAGACCATGTGTTCCCAATGGCCTCACCATTCCCCTTCTAACACCAATGTAGCAAACAGTGAGGCAGGGAAGCAAACCCAGGTTGCTTCCATGAAAGGCAAACATTGCGCCAATGACCCACTTGGTGGGAATTGTAAAATGGCCAATTAGGCGAGGATCGCTACAATATGGTCACTGTGATAGAACATTTATTTTCATTGGTGATTATCTAGCCTGATTATCAGACATCACCATGTAGACTGGATCGTAAGAGACAATATTCTCCTGGTAAAGCAAATACACTTTTTAATTGAACTATTATATTAAAGAGATTGAACAGGATCTTAAGTACTTACAAATTGGTAACATATTGTACATATTGTAAAAAAAAAAAATGAACATACAGTGTATCATAGGAAGTTGTGTACAATTTTCAGGGAGCTGTTTTGCCTCGTTCAGCACTACATTCAAAACTACTGGCTGAAATTATACAAAACCTTTATAACGCATATTTAATCTCAGTATTCACAATAATAGTAGTATTGTGTGCATGTAAACATACTCTGAACAATTCCACGTTGACACTCTTTGACTGCATTGTGTGTGCAAAACACGGATGATAAACACAAGTGGAATTTTACGAGACTTCGCAAATGTGTTATCGAGCATCTGACCAAATTACGCATGATTTTAGGGTCAACCGAGATTAGCCCATACCTGACTAACAAACATCCTCAATTACCTACTATCCAACATATAAACATATCATGCATTTATCATTGACTGTAGATGTATTAGAACCATAATACATGATCGTGATCAACAATGAGACTCACCAAATCTTTGTTGGCCTTTATCTTCGGTCTAAGACGTAAATATGAGCTGTTGAATAAAATAAGACCTACATTTTATCCAGAGTTTCAATGTAATCTTTGAAAAATGCATGGTGTAACAGATTGATGGACTAATCAAAAGGAGAACGGTTACTCACAAGGTGATGTGAGACCCAGTGGTAATGGCACCGGGCAGCCACTGAAGGTCCAGAGTCTTGAAAGGGAAAAACAAGAGACTAGTGGTGTTGTCCAGATCTATGGCACTCTCTGGGTATATGATGTGATGTGTGGTGCGGCTGCCAACATCCCGCTCATAGCCAGAGGTACGAGCCTTGTTCATTCTGGATAACACAGTAAATAACCGGGATCCATATCATGATTGCCATATTCCAAAACACTTTAATTCAAAACACATAGTCATTTATTTAAAAAAAAATGAAAACACCAAACCAAACCAAAACAGGCATACATAGAGGACAGTAAATCATTAAGTTGGATGAAGGCACAACTTTGCCATACTGTCTTCTGTGACACCATGGGTAAGGCCATTGAGGGCTATATATATATGTTCAAATAGTTTATTTCTTCTTATTGTACTTGGTAAACAAACTGAAAGGGTGCATATAATACCACCAGGAGGTCTAAACAGGTATAAAGCCAACGTTAGTGATTAGCTGCCACATGCAGCTATGCCACATTTTTGCTACTTTCTCCCTGGAGTGTGCACTCGTTCACTACTTCCCACAAATCTAAAAGCACTGAACAACCATGTGCAAGTGAACAAGTGCACACTTTGAGGTAGGAGGGATAAATGGGACATAGCCCTTAATTCCTTGGAATTCTTTGATCCTTCCTTAACCTATAGGAAGTCCCGCCCAGTTGACTCCTTCAAAATGGTGAAAGTCCTCAATTGCACTGCTCATGCTAAAACAGGCTGTGTTGCACTGCCCATGCAAAAACAGGCTGTGTTGCACTGCCCATGCTAAAACAGGCTGTGTTGCACTGCCCATGCTAAAACAGGCTGTGTTGCACTGCCCATGCTAAAAACAGGCTGTGTTGCACTGCCCATGCTAAAACAGGCTGTGTTGCACTGCCCATGCTAAAACAGGCTGTGTTGCACTGCCCATGCTAAAACAGGGTGTGTTGCACTGCCCATGCTGAAACAGGCTTTGTGGCAAGTGTGCCCTCGATCAACCACACCCTCTCAGTTGTCTTACCTTATGATGACATCACTGGAGTCGATGAGGGCTCCGTAGTGGGAGCCCTTGAGGTTCCCAGAGTTCCCCACCACAGCACAGGTCCTACAACGCTCAGGGCCCGCGTCCATGTAAAGATCAGCATCAGGGATGACCTGGAACAACTTCTCCACCACCTCGCTAAAGTTGGCTATGTTACGGTCTTTCTGCAATTTCTGGTTATTTAATTGCACCAGACAATACATAAAACAACAATGAATACACAATAAATACACAACAATGGACAGGCTGACACTAAAAGCATCCTAATGCAAATGACACACTATAACATCTGAGGAAACCCACACACTAAAGGTAAGACTCCAGAGTGCTCCAGTGCTCTTTACACTGAGGTTATTGATGACTACTATAGCAAACCGTTAATCAGTTGTCAGTGACCATGCTTATATTGCAGCCTAAACATCAAATAAAAGAGTTCATTCTGAATAAAACTCCCTCGTATTCAAAAATGTAACTACAGTAAACTATTGGAGATTCTTAAAGGGATAGTGTGAGATTTTGGCAAACCTCCCCAGAGTCAGATGAACAAGTCGTTTTATGTCTCTGTGTGCAATTTGATGGAAGTTTATGGTTGTTTCTCGATTGCCAGAGGTGGGACCAAGTCAATATTATTCAAGTCACGAGTAAGTCTCAAGTGACAAGGTCCAAATCTCAAGTTGAGTCCCTTGTAGAACGGGTCGAGTCATGTCCAAGACGTGCATTCTAAGGACGAAGTCGAGTCAAAGGTCTCAAGTCAAGTAGAAAAAATCTACAGAGGCAATGACTCGTTCAACTACAAATCTTTGTCTATTTATTGAGGCTAACAGACAGGCCTTTTCATTATTTTGTCTACAACACATTTTGATTATGTAATAATTCATTTTAACAACCAATTCCAAACACAAGTTTCATAAGTAAAGGATACATTTCAACCCATTTTGCATACCAAATGACCAGTAGAGCCTATGCTAGTCATTGTTGCTTAATGCCCCATTGCTAATAAACGGTTCATATCCTCGATCACCAAAATGTTTTGGAACTGCATTTTTATTGATGTCAATCCTCTCTCCATACGATTTGACATTTGCGCTGCACCCGATCTTATAGCTGAACATCAAATCTGAAATCTGTTCGGTGACCCAGTGGTTTTCAAACGATTTGACCCGCAATCCTTAAAATATGTGTGACCCCCGCGCATGCACACGTGCACACTCGCTACGCAAATATAGCCTCCCACTGGGCACAAACATAAATTCAACGTCTATTCCACATTGGTTCAACAACGTTGATTCAACCAGTGTCATTGCAGTCATAAATGGTGATGCAAATGCAAGATACGTAAATAAATGCAATTTACACCTGCATTTTGAACTGAATGTAATTTATGTGAACAGTCAATATCAACTTGAGATATCATGTCACATTGAGCCCTGGGAGCAGTTGTTTTGGAGGATTTACTGAGTTGCTCAAGGGCAGAACAGCTGAGTTTTCTACTTTTCCGGCTCGGCGATTCAGTTACTGTCTTAATGCTCAATGTGTTAAAATTATTTGATAAAATATTGCATTTGGCCTTTACTATAGAAGCACATTGAATAACGCATTCATTAATGGCAAAAGATAAAGTCAAAAAATAAAATGTTGAAGTGTCTGTCCTATATCTAGCAGATATAAGAAAGCTCAGGAAATGTTTTCGTTTTTTTGGACACATATTTAACCCCTTATTTTTGTTGGTACATCACTACCTTCATACTAAGATGTCTAAGGTGGAGCCGGAGAAGAAGGCTGACGTTTTACGTGTCCCTAACCGATTGTGTTTTTGTTCGTTTATTTGCCTTGTTTGTAACTTATTTTTTAAACTTATTTTGTACATAATGTTGCTGCTACCGTCTCTTATGACCGAAAATATATTTTGGACCTCAGAACTGCGATTACTCACCACAAACTGGCAGAATCCTTTTTTCCTTTAACGAGTCCGACAAGCCCGACGTAAATGACTGCTTTCCCGGGAACAGGCCCAGATCCCCATCATTTGTGTGAAGAGAAGGCAGAGAAAAAGGGTCCGGAGGGCTGCCACCTGAGAATTCGTAGGCAATCGAATAAACCCCCACTGCCTTCCATTCTGCTAGCAAAAGTGCAATCTTTGGAAAATAAAATCGATGACCTACACTGACGATTAAACTACCAACGGGACATTCAAAACTAATATCTGCTTCACTGAGTCGTGGCAGAACGACAACACTATCAACATACAGCTGCCTGGTTATAGAAGAGTGGCGTCTGGTAAGACAAAGGGCGGCGGACTATGTATTTTTGTAAATAACAGCTGGTGCACAATATCTAAGGAAGTCTCAAGATTTTGCTCGCCTGAGGTAGAGTATTTCATGATAAGCTGTAGACCACACTATCTACGTAGAGAGTTTTCATCTGTATTTTTCATAGCTGTCTACATACCACCACAGACTGAAGCTGGCACTAAGACCACACTGTATTCCGCCATAAGCAAACAGGAAAACGCTAACCCAGAGGCGGCACTCCTAGGGGCAAGGGACTTTCATGCAGGGAAAATTTAATTTGTCTAACCAAATATTTATCAGCATGTAAATTGTGCAATCAGAGGGATAACTACTCTGGACACCTTTACTCCACACACAGAGACGCATACAAAACTCTCCCTCGCCCTCCATTTGGCAAATCTGACTATAATTCTATCCTCCTGATTCCTGCTTACAAGCAAAAATTAAAGCAGGAAGCAACAGTGACTCAATCAATAAAAAAGTGGTCAGATGAAGCAGATGCTATGCTACAGGACTGTTACGCTAGCACAGACTGGAATATGTTCCGGGATTCCTCCAATGGCATTGGTACACCACATCAGTCACTGGCTTCATCAATAAGTGCATCGATGACGTCGTCCCCACATTGACCGTATGTACATACCCCGACCAGAAACCATGGATTACAGGCAACATCCGCACTGAGTTAAAGGCTAGAGCTGCCACTTTCAAGGAGTGGGACTCAAACACGGAAGCTTATAAGAAATCTCGCTATGCCCTCCAACGAACCATCAAACTGGCAAAGCGTCAATCCTGGACTAAGATCAAATCATACTACACCGGCTCTGACACTCGTCAGATGTGGCAAGGCTTGCAAACCATTACAGACTACAATGGGAAGCACAGTTGAGAGCTGCCCAGTGACACGAGCCTACCAGATGAGCTAAACTACTCACTGGGGCCAAGCTTCTACCCCCAAGCCCTAAGGCTCATGAACGTCTAATCAAATGGCTACCCAGACTATTTGCATTGCCCCCCCCACTCTTTTACACCTCTGCTACTTTCTGTTGTTATCATCTACATTGTATGCATTGTCACTTTAAGAGTCTGGTGTCACTGAGAACTGTCCTTGTTTTTGAAAGAAAAGCACATTTGTTGTCCATTAAAATAACATCAAATTGATCAGAAATACAGTGTAGACATTGTTAATGTTGTAAACTATTTAAAAAGCCTTACAACCTCTCATTCATTCAGTTTCACACTCGGGCGGCAGGTAGCCTAGTGGTTAAAGCACTGTGCCAGTAACTGAGAGAGTTGCTAGATCAAATCCCCAAGCTGACAAGGTAAAAGTCTGTTGTTCTGCCCCTGAACAAGGCAGTTAACCCACTGTTCCTGGGCTGTAATTGTAAATAAGAATTTGTTCTTGACTGACTTGCCTAGTTAAATAAAACACTTGCAACACCCCCCAAAATCTTCTCACTGTTCTAGCTAACCCAACCTGTGTTGCTTGAGGGCTTTTTTTACAAGTTTGATACTATTTCTGGCTGCATGGAAAATAATCCACAGAGAATCTGTGCCACAAAATGAGTGATAAAATGTTCCAAAACATGGCCAGATCATTTCAAGTCATCAGTCTCTAGTCAAAATCGAGTCCCATGTCTTGAGGCTCCAAGTCGAGTCTCAAGTCAAAATCGAGTCCCGTGTCTTGAGGCTCCAAGTCGAGTCTCAAGTCAAAATCGAGTCCCGTGTCTTGAGGCTCCAAGTCGAATCTCAAGTCAAAATCGAGTCCCGTGTCTTGAGGCTCCAAGTCGAGTCTCAAGTTTTTAAAATTTTATATCAAGTCTAGTCTCAAGTCATCAAATTTGTGACTAGAGTCAGACTTGAGTCGAAGTCATATGACTTGAGTTCACACCTCTGGCGATTGATAAGTTTACTGGATCAGCTAGCATTAGTGCAATCAGCTAGTTGACCCTGTAGACTTTTGTCAGTGCGCTAAAGCTAGCTGACTTTAGTAAATTTTAAAAAGGTCTTGATTGTTAAAATGTCACACTATTCCATTAACTTTAGAAAACAATAAACAGGTTTTGATATTTCAATGTGTAGTGACACTGAGTGTTTGGGACTCTCCTTGACCAATGGAAACATTAATAGGCTAATCTACATAGGAAGATACTGTTTCTGTGACAGTCGATCAGTTGTTCTTTACAGATAATAATCCCTTACTGTTATAAAGTTTAGAATAATCAATGCAAAGGTCATATCAATGAGATGGCGGGTAGTGTTTTATTTTTCTAATTTGTTTTATTTTATTTTAATGGTTTATTTAATTAGCATTCTATCTATTTTTTCTTGGTAGGTGTGGGCTTGATTATACCGTGTATAATGTATGAGTAAATATGTGAATATGTGTTGGGTAGGTGTGGAAATATACCGTGTATAATGTATGAGTAAATATGTGAATATGTGTTGGGTAGGTGTGGAAATATACCGTGTATAATGTATGAGTAAATATGTGAATGTGTTGGGTGTGACAGCAGGCATCACTTTTATTGCTTTAAGATAAGATGTAATAAACTGTTGATAAAAATGTTTTTATTACCTGCCACCACATTCTTGTATCGTTGGAGAGTGTCTTGTACTTTCTGGTCAGAAAGGGTTGAAAAGATGTGTTGAAGCGCTTCTGAAACCAGAGGTCATCGTCTGGCTGTGTCATACATTTGAGACAGGCGCAATATTTTGGAGAGAGGATCCTGTCCAGAGGCCGAAGGGCATTTTTAACAAAGTCCACAAGCGAATTGGAGGACAGCTGTCCGGTATAAAACACAACGATAGTAGTGATGCAGAGTAGAACGATGACACGACGGACTTTTCTAATCCTGAAGAGAATCATTTTGCCGATAGCAGGGAACCTGTTGGGTGTCACAGAATCCTCACCACCTGTAAAGAGATCAATAATAAACGGACAATTACATTTTATATAGAATAGATGTAACCTATAAGTCTTAATCAAAAAGCTGAAGGATGAAAGGCAAATGAACAAATTGACATATGTAAATAAGGTATTTCTGTTTTTTATTTGTAATAGATTTGCAAACATTTCTAAAAACCTGTTTTAGCTTTGTCATTATGGGGCATTGTGTGTAGATTGATGGGGGGGGGGGGGGGGGGGGGGGACTATTTGATCAATTTTAGAAGAAGGCTGTAATGTAACAAAATGTGGAAAAAGTCAAGGGGTGTGAATACTTTCCGAAGGCACTGTATACGGAAAGGGGGATACCTAGTCAGTTGCACAACTGAACGCATTCAACTGAAATGTGTCTTCCGCATTTAACCAACCCCTCTGAATCAACATTCAAGTTATGCCTATAGAATAGAAAGCAATGTGTTGTTTTTATTGTGCTTACTGAATTAAGTTAAAAGTGAGCTACCCACTCTCAGACCAGCCTTACTTATTGAACCTTCCTTATAAACGACATTAGCGTTCCAAAGATTAACTATAAAAAGTGAGAAATAAGTTTTACAAAACTGCTGAAGGAAGTCCCATTAACTGGGAAAGTAAGTTTCCTAAAGATGCGTGTGGTTACTAGCTTGTCTTAAAGTTTTTAAGGTTGTAAAATAAGAAGCAGTGAACAGTAAAGTGGTAATGTTCGGTATGTCAGAGACATGCAAATTGCCAACGGACTTGAATGCAGGTGTTAGGCGGGTAGCCAGTAAATAAGCCCTTTTAAGTGATTGTTTGACAATCAGATTAAAACATCACGACTGGTTGTGTTCATGCCACAATAAAAGGAGGCAGCCGCATAGAGCTAAACTCACAAAGACACAGCTCCAACAACACATAATATCACATTATTCTGCCTAAAAACAACGATAACTTCTCTCACCCAGTGGCATGAGTGCTGTTTAGGTGAGAGCTGATGTCGCCCCATGAAAACCAAGGCCCACTTTGCCAAAGGCAGGGGCGCAAAATATGTAGCTTGTCCATGCCTCTCCAGGGTGCTGTTGGAAAGACGCAGCGCTAAGGCGATCCACTAACGCTCCATCAAATTCATTTAACATAAATGATATAGCCTAACGTAGAAAGAGTAGTAGCCTTTGTGTTTTTTCTGTTAGCCCATAGACTGGAGACGTATATATTAAATGTTATGAGACAGACACATTTTAATTCATTAACTTAATAATGAGGAGAGAGAGAGAGAGAGTGCAGGAGAAAGTTAACTAAAAAGGCAAGCGGACAGACATCCGTTTTGAAACGGCTGCAGCACAATCCAACAGAGGTGGACAGCAGATGCTGCTGAAATTAATTCATTTCAACAATTGTCTTCATTTTAATTCGATTTAACTAACATCAAGAGGGCTTTTTTGAAGCCTATTTCTTCCTATAAAAAATAAATAAAAGGTAGGTCAACTTGTTTGACAAACGCAATTATGCTATCCATAGATTTTTGACGGTATAGCCAAATACTCCAATACTGTCACCATGCACCATTCGGTTAAAAACAGGGCTCAGATTGAGTGGGGTTATGCCATACCCTTTGTTAAAGAAAATGGCAAAAACTATACCTATTGTTAACTTTATATTTTGAAATAAATAAATAAAACATATCCAGATAATATAACGCATTCTATAACAATACTAAATGCGTGATGCTTTTTGCTAGGAACAACCTTTAAAATGCCCACAAAAGACGTGACTCTGATGCATATGGAGATATATTGATTCCTGCATATCATGGATGAAGCTTGAGCTGGAATGTGAAGCTAACTAAAGCTAGCCAATTCAATAAAAACCTGAGAACTCTTAACTAGATTCTTACCCCTCGGGGTTAACAATAACATTTATTGAAGTTTGAAAAGACAACACACCATTACAGATGTCAGCAAGAAAAACATTTAAGTTAACAAAACACAGAACATACACGAGTAGTTATTTTAACTATATACACACTTACCTGCAGACAATGTAGATGTTGCACATCTCTAACCCTGCCTAGTCTGGCACGTTGTAAATGTGGTCAGAAGGACAGCAACAGTTACCGCTGGCAGAGCGAAAGTTCATTCAAGTTCAGGAGTAAATGGATGAGAAATGTGACAGCAGCCACCTATCTCCCGTGCACTTCCCTGAATGAGTCATAAGCAGCAACAAGTTGTGTATATTAAGTATTATTGGGTATTAAGTTAAGTGTATTTTAAGTTAAGTATGTTATGTTATGTACTATTAACTGACCAAATGTACACTGAGTATACCAAACACAACCTCAATTCGTTGGGGCATGAACTCTACAAGTTGTTGTAAGCGTTTCACAGGGATGCTGGTCCCTGTTGATTCCAATGTATCCCACAGTTGTGTCAAGTTGGCTGGATGTCCTTTGGGTGTTAGACCATTCTTGAGACACACATGAAACTGTTGAGCGTGGAAAACCCCAGCAGCGTTGCAGTTCTTTACACATTCAAACCGGTGCGCCTCGCACCTACTACCATACCCCCGGTGCCCATTCAATTGTCTAAAAGCTTAAAAATCTGTCTGTAACCTCCCTTTTCATCTACACTGACTGAAGTGGATTTAAAAAGTGACATCAATAAGGGGTCATAGTTTTCACCAGGATTCACCTGGTCAGTCTATGTTATGGAAAGTGCAGGTGTTCTTAATGTTTAGTACACTCAGGGACTCTATAGTTTACTTCTCATATTCTCACCCATAGCCATGACCCAAAATACAGAAATGAGGAGGCGCTGATAGAATGCAATTTATTTCGTTATACTTTGGAATAGTAAACCTTGCTGTCTCCCTGTATTCCCTCCAGGGATTAAACCAGGCAGAATTGACAAGGCTAAGCAGGAATACTGATGATATTTGGAGGCTCCTCGGAGGACTCTGTAGGGTGGCACCATGGTGTAGCCGGAGGACGGCTAGTTTCTTTCCTCTTCTGGGTACATTGACTTCAATACAAAACCTAGGAGGTTTGTGGTTCTCACCCCCTTCTATAGACTTACACAGTAATAATTAATTGTTAACTTCTGGAGGACGTCCTCCAACCTATCTGAGCTCTTAGAACATGAACTGACATGTTTCCCAGCCAATCAAAGGATCAGAGAATGAATCTACTGCTGAAAGCACAAGCCACAGCTAGCTAGCACTGCAGTGCATAACATGTGGTGTGTAGTTTACTCAGAGAAAGAGAAAGACAATAGTTGAACAGTTTTGAACAAATTAATTTCTTTAAAAATGAAGGAGAATCGAGAGGAGAGAAAGCTACAGTTGAAGTCGGAAGTTTACAAACACTTAGGTTGGAGTCATAAAAACTTGTTTTTCAACCACTCCACAAATTTCTTGTTAACAAACTATAGTTTTGGCAAGTCGGTTAGGACATCTAGTTTGTGCATGACACAAGTCATTTTTCCAAGAATTGTTTACGACAGATTATTTCACTTAATTCACTGTATCACAATTCCAGTGGGTCAGAAGTTCATTAACAAACACTAAGTTGACTGTGCCTTTAAACAGCTTGGAAAATTCCAAAAATTATGTCATGACTTTAGAAGCTTCTGATAGGCTAATTGACATCATTTGAGTCAATTGGAGATTTATCTATGGATGTATTTCAAGGCCTACCTTCAAACTCAGTTTCTCTTTGCTTGACATCATGGGAAAATCAAAAGAAATCAGCCAAGACCTCAGAAAAAGTGTAAGTGTAAAAAGTGTAGACCTCCACAAGTCTGGTTCATCCTTGGTTCATCCTTGGAGCAAATTCCAAATGGCTCAAGGTACCACATTCATCTGTACAAACAATAGTACGCAAGTATAAACATCATGGGACCACGCAGCCATCATACGGCTCAGGAAGGAGACACATTCTGTACTCCTAGAGATGAACGTACTTTGGTGCAAAAAGTACTAATCAATCCCAGAACAACAGCAAAGGACCTTGTGAAGATGCTGGAGGAAACAGGTACAAAAGTAAATATCCACAGTAAAACAAGTCCTATATCAACATAACCTGAAAGGCCGCTCAGCAAGGAAGATGCCACTGCTCCAAAACCCCCATAAAAAAGTCAGACTATGGTTTGCAACTGCACATGGGAACAAAGATCGTACTTTTTGGAGAAATGTCCTCTGGTCTGATGAAACAAAAATAGAATTGTTTGTCCATAATGACCATCGTTATGTTTGGAGGAAAAAGGGGGAGGCTTGCAAGCCGAAGAACACCATTCCAACCATGAAGCACGGGGGTGGCAGCATCATGTTGTGGGGGTGCTTTGCTGCAGGAGGAAATGGTGCAATTCACAAAATAGATAGCATCATGAGGCAGGAACATTATATGGATATATTGAAGCAACATCTCAAGACATCAGTCAGGAAGTTAAAGCTTGGTCGCAAATGGGTCTTCCAAATGGACAATGACCCCAAGCATACTTCCAAAGTTGTGGCAAAATGGCTTAAGGACAACAAAGTCAAGGTATTGGAGTGGCCATCACAAAGCCCTGACTTCAATCCTATAGAAAATTTGTGGGCAGAACGGAAAAATTGTGTGCGAGCAAGGAGGCCTGCAAACCTGACTCAGTTACACCAGCTCTGTCAGGAGGAATGGGCCAAAATTCACCCAACTTATTGTGGGAAGGCTACCCAAAACATTTTTATCCAAGTTAAACAATTTAAAGGCAATGCTGCAAAATACGAATTGAGTGTATGTAATCTTCTGACACACTGGGAATGTGATGAAAGTAATAAAAGCTTAAATAAATAATTATTTATACTCTTATTCTGACAATTCACATTATTAAAATAAAGTGGTGATCCTAACTGACCTAAAAGGGGGAATTGTTACTAGGATTAAATGTCAGGAATTGTGAAAAAAAATGTATTTGGCTAAGGTGTATGTAAACCTCCGACTTCAACTGTAGCTCTGTTTCCTATTTATTTTTCACTTTCAATTAAATAGCGAATGCAGTTAGCTAGGTTAGACTAGTCAAACACCCGGCTCAAACAGAGAGGGATGCTATGTTAGCTAGCTGGCTATGGCTATCCAACACTGGAACTCTTCCAAGTCAAGGTAAGCTTGTTTTTTTTTATTAACTGCTTGTTGGCTGTACACTACTGCATTATTGTAGCAGGTTTATTTTTTAGTATTTTTTTTACCTTTATTTAAACAGGGTGTCACATTGAGATTAAAAATCCATTTTACAAGAGAGCCCTGTACACATTACAATAAAAATTGAATTTTAAAACAACATATACAATCTTCCCAGCTCTGCAGATTCTGCTGTGAGGAGGCAGAGTCATTAGATCATTTATTTTGGTATTGTCCACATGTAGCTCGTTTTTGGTCACAGGTCCAGGAAAGGCTGAGGAATTACAACATTTGCCTAGAACTAACGCTGCATATAGCAATACTGGGGGATTTGAAAAACCATAGTCAATCATTCAATAATATAATTATTTTAGCAAAATAAAATATTTTTAATTTACAATCTGTAGAAGCTATGAGAATAGAAAGGTTCAGTACTTTTGTGAAGCATCACAGCACAGTTGAAAAATATATGGCAAATAGAAATACAAAATGGATGATGTTGAGAGATAGATGGGAGGGGTTGAAGGGAGCTGAAGGGTGGGACTAATAACAAGATAACCAATGTAAAACATACGGGGTCTGTAAAATGTATATAGGTTCAGAACTTTTGTGAAATAGCACAGTTACAAATAGAAATCAAACTGGATGGACATCAGAAATAGAGGAAGGACTAAAAACAAACAAAATATAACTATTGTAAAATAGATTGTGTCTGTAAAATGTGTATAAGATATATATACTGAAGGTAGAAGCCTAAGTGTTTATTAGTTTACTCCAATTGGGGGAAGGGTGGTAGGGTTTGCGAGGAATAATAAAGGTATATATTTTTTAAAGTATGTCTATATAGGTATGTGTACGTGTATATGTGTATGCGTATGCATGCGTGTATGTATATGGATATATATATATATATTTACCAAAAAAATATGGGGGATTGGAAATGATGCAGACAATTACATTGATGGAAGCAACATTCTTTCCGCAATATTAAGCTGATCCTCCAAATTAAAAAAAAAAATAAGAACAACATACACGTGTATAAAACAATATAATTCAGCACAATAAAAAATGAACATTTACTAAAAGCAACACATTCAACTACATAGAGGTCGTCATTCAATAATGTAAACTGCCTGTGTGGCACCAGCACATCTAATTGCAGTGAACTCTGTAGATAGTTTCTTTTTAAATAAAATTCAATATGCTGTAATAGAAATAAGGCATTGATGATTTTTTTAAAATGTACTCCCTTATATTAAACATCACTGACTGCCACTGTTACATGCTAGATACAGGCAAGAGTGTACAAGGCAGTTTGATTGTATCTGTCACCTTGATTACTCAAAATGTTTCTCTTGACATATGCACCCAAATTGTAAACTTTCATTCATAGGCTAGGTTGTAGCAACCTCATAATGTGTACAGGGAAAATTTGAGTATCATGTAGTAGCCTAAACCTATCGCTGTTACATTGAGCTTGAGGAATGGAATATGAATGACAGTCATCCAATATGCTGTAATAGAAATAAGGCCATGCTCACACAAAAAAAAGAAAACGTCCCCCCTCCTCTTAAATGTCACCGACTGCCACTGATTTACACTAGGATATTTATTTAGCTGCCACCAGTACATAGAAATTGTAATCATAAAACCAAGTTTATTTTTATGGTTTATATTATACAGTATTGCAAAATGTAATAAAGTTTAATTGATGTAATAAAGTTTAATATATAAGCAGACCTTATTAGGAGACAAGGTATTATAAACGTGTGTGTGTGTGTGTGTGTGTGCGCGCAGCCTATTATCTTAAACTTCGGAATATGCACTAAAACATACACCACAAGGAGGCTCCTCTAGCTTTTTGGGGTGTTTTTAAACCACTTACAGTATCTACAGTATCTACCATGCTGATTAACACACCAGGCATCTAAAAGAGGACATAAAGGCAGACTACACAGTTCTTTATGGCCTACAGAATACTGTATATCACCGTTTTTATTGGATTTGATCCTATAGTTTATCATTCAAACCATTCTATCGTTTTGAAATAAATAATTCCTTGTCTATTTTTTTTAATTGAATTTTAAAGAATCAATTGCAGTTAAGGCAGAATTATAAAATCAGCAAAAAAAAAGAAAACGTGGATCAACGAGAAACACACTGCGAACAGGACCAAGAATCACAACGACGGGCAGTGCAGGCACAGTTTTATTTATATTTATTTAACCAGGCAAGTCAGTTAAGAACAAATTCTTATTTTACAATGGCAGCCTACCCCGGCCAAACCTTCCCATAACCCGGACCCATACAACGCCCGGACAACGCTGGGCCAATTGTGCAAGAGTTAGCAAGCCAAAGAATGCAGGCTGAATATCGTTTTTGGATACTGGGTTGATCATTGCACTCCAAAACACCTTGGTAATCTGCCCAGCTCTATGATGTCTTGCACATGTTCAAGGTCCCAAGTAGCAAAGCAATTCCACAGCATTAACAAAGCTCCCCTGTGTTTGATTGTAGGGAAGGTGGTTTTTTTCTTTGAAGTTGCTCTCCTTTGAAGGTTGTGGGTTATCCAGCAGGACAATGAATGGTCCAGCAGGACAATGAATGGTCCAGCAGGACAATGAATGGTCCAGCAGGACAATGAATGGTCCAGCAGGACAATGAATGGTCCAGCAGGACAATGAATGGTCCAGCAGGACAATAAATGGTCCAGCAGGACAATGACTTATAGCACACATCCAAAAGCACCCAGGAATGGTTCAAGAAGAAATACTGGACTGTTCAAATCACATTTTATTGGTCACATATGGAAGTATTCACACCCCTTGACTTTTTGCACGTTATGTTGCAGCCTGAATTTATAATGTATTGAATTGAGATTTTGTGTCAGTGGCAAACACACAATACCCTATAATGTCAAACCCAGCAGTGTTGCAGTTCTGACACAAACCGGTGCGCCTAATGTTTTGTCCACAGTGTATATGTATATAATGGTGTGTGTATAGACAGTGTGGACAGTATATGAATAGGAAATGTGTGTACAGCCGTAGTTATATAGGATGAGCCTTGACTAGAATACAGTATATACATATGAAGTGTGTAGTGACCAGCAGTCTCTAAGGTGCAAGGTAGAGTAGCGGGTGGTAGCCAGCTTGTAACAGCGATTAAGTTCAGGGCAGGGTACTGGGCGGAGACCTTGTAGTGGTGACTATTTAACAGTCTGTTGGCCTGGAGATAGAAGCTGTTTTTCAGTCTCGGCCCCAGCTTTGATGCCCCTACTGTCTCCGACTTCTAGATAATAGCGGGGTGAACAGGCCATGGTTCGTGTGGCTGAGGTCCTTGATGATCTTCTTGGCCTTCCTGTGACACCAGGTGCTATAGATATTCTGGAGGGCAGGAAGTGTGCTCCCGGTGATGCGCTGGGCTGAGCTCTCAGGAGAGCCCTGAGGGTGGTACGGCAATTGCAGACGGTACAATGGCCGTATCAGGCAGTGATACAGCCCGACAGGATACTTTTAACGGTGCATCTGTAGAAGTTAATGAGGGTCTTAGGGGCAAAGCCGATTTTTCTCACCATCCTGAGGTTGAAGACGGCTGTTGCCAGCTAACTATTCATATTTAAATGATTATACAAATATCTTGCAACCAATATAATGTTATATATATATGGGGGATATAACCATCCCAGCTCTGCAGATTTTGCTGCGGAGAACCAGAATCATTAGATAATTTGTTTTGGTACAGTCCATATAGGGTATAGCTTATTTTTGGTCGCAGGTTCAGGAATTGCTGAAGAATTGCAACATTTACCTGAAGTTAACTCTGCAAATAGCACTGCTGGTTGATTTGAAAAGTCATAGTCAATCAATCGCTAATATGATAATACTTTTAGCAAAACAATTGATCTTGAGAATAGAAAGGTTCACACAGTTGAAAAATATATATGGCAAATAGAAATCAAAACTGGATGATGTTAAGAGATAGATGGGAGGGGTTGAGTGAAGCTGAACGGTATGACTAAAAAGAACATGATAACTAATATAAAATATACTCTGTAAAATGTATATAGGTTCAGAACCTTTGTGAAACAGCACAGTTAAAAATAGATGGCAAAAATACAAATATTGGCACTCTTGCACTTTTTTCAAATCACTCACAATTTTCCCTAAAAATAAGATGAAATTCACCAAATTCTTTATTTCACTGTTAATATTACAGAACCTTTGTTTTTGATTCAGAATTTAATATATCAATTTAAATCAGAAAATCAACAGAAGTGACTAAATTATTGACAACCCAGACATAATAATTGGTAGCACAACCAAATTAACTGCAATCAAGTGCATCCTATATTCATCGATGAGCTTCCTGTACCTCTGAACTGGCAGTTTGGCCCACTCCTCATGTGCAAACTGCTCCAGTTTTCCCAGATTTTAAGGGTGCCTTCTCCCAACTGCTGTTTTCAGATCTCTCCACAAGTTTTCAACGGGATTTAGATCTGGACTCAATGCTGGCCACTTCAGAACAGTCCAGCGTTTTGTCTTGAACCATTCCTTGGGTACTTTTTGAAGTGTATTTGGGGTCATTGTCCTGCTGGAAGACCCATGACCTTCAATGGAGACCCAGCTTTCTGACACTGGGTCCGACATTACGCTCAAACATGCCCTGGTATTCTCCTGATTTCATGACGCCATGCACACGTTCAAGTCACCCAGTGCCAGAGGCAGGAAAGCAACTCCAAAACATCGCTGAACCTCCTCCATGTTTGACTGTAGGGAAGATGTTCTTTTCTTTGAAGGCTTCATTTTGTTTTCTGTATACACAGGTCTCCGCTAAACATAGAATTACATGTTCAATCAATTGACTTCTACTTTGCTACTTGTAGGCTACTGTCTGTAATTTGTATTTATATTTGTATTTATACTGTGCAATAATTGCATTGTGTACACACATCCAGATACTCAGCTCTTTCATGTGCTTACTTTTTTAGGGACAGGAGAGATTCTCTGAACATGTATTTGTATGACTGTGGACACTCAGGTTGAGGTTATGAGGACAGTAGCCTGTTACTCCCAGTCTTAAATCATAGGTCCAAGACAGGGTTGGATTCATTTTCACACAGGAAGGGATGAAGTGGGCAGATAAGAGACACACCTGATTACCATGTGTAGATAAAACCAATGTCAATCAGATAGTGATCGGATCACCCACATCAACCACATGTTAATGCAAGGTGTAACCACAGTTAAAGACAAGCCAAATGGCTCGATCCCAGATAAGGATATTGACATTGCTGATTACAACATCTTCAGGTGTGACAGCCATATGAGGAGGAGGGAGAGGGGATGAGCTGAAAAAAATGCTTAACAGCACGGAACGCTCTCCATTCCAGAATGACCTTATGATCACATACCTAGATGACAGAGAGAGAGAGATGAATATTGTCAGCTCTTACCTTGACATAATGAAAGAGTTTCAAGTTGTGTCATATAAGAGTGACTTTGATAAAAGAGTGCTTGATCAATCTAATGACTATGTAGTGTGTTTGGCATTGTCATCTTTGAAGGAGGAATAGAGGCAGCTGGGAGACTTGGAGAACTACTTGAATCAAAGAGTGCTGGTTCTCAATTACAACCCCCAAATCTGGTGCAGAAATGTGGTTTCACTCCGGTAAGGTAACCACCCTAACCAGACAAACCATATGTCTGTTCCTGGACATCAACGAATCATACAAAGTCTTGCATTCTGCATTGCATCAATTCCAGACAAACTCATCACTGCGTCCTCCATCCATGTCTATGAGAGAGGGACACTGTTAGGTCCCAAGTTTGAACTGCCATCAAAGCCAGGTGTCCCCACCATCAAGAGCATGACTGTGTCCACGTGCAAATATACCCTCCCAACCTTGGGGTCAAGTCTGTGGAGTCGTACCAGGTTTTGTACCAGGCTGTGCAGGCTGAATCTGAGTGGACAGAGATAAAAGCTGATACTACCACTAACCATCAGACGTTTGAACCCCTATAAAGACTATCACTTCAGCTGTAGGGCGGTGTGTAGACCTGGTGTGAGCCTCTCCAGTGACTGGACAGAATACTCCAGGACCCGGCCATGTAGCCACAGAGACATTAATAGAATCTGAAAGTATCAGAGTGAACTGGGACATTCCTACCATAGTGGGAGATAATGTTGAGGTCATAGGCTATGAGGTTGACAACAGAGAGTGTACAAAGGCTGTTGACAATAAGATGTGGCACACCATCAAAACCACCACCAGAGAGTGCACACTGGAAGGTCTAAAGCCTGAAACTGCATACAGTGTCAGAGTCTCTGCTAACTGTGGTGAGGTAGTGAAGTTTGCTCAGTCCTGAGACTGAATTGAACACTGTCAGGATGTCTGACTCACCGAAAGTAAAACGTTTGACCAACGCAAAAAGTGATACATTCCTGGACCAATCAGAGATGTCGCAGAAAGGCAACCTCTCAATCCATAAGCACTGAGGAAGATAAATGTGTTGATAAGAGTTTTTGCCAGGAAACATTGTGGAAGCAGGTGGAGAAGGTAAATAACAAGGTAATCCTGCTTTTGGGGTCCACAGGTGAAGAAAAACCACTCTGGTAAATGTCATGATCAACTACATTCTCGGGGTGAAGTGGGAAGATCCCTACCCCTTTAAGCTCATCCATGAGGTGACCAACAGGTCACAGGCTGAGAGCCAGACTTCAATTGTAACATCATACGAGCTCTACAACCAGCCAGGCTTTCAGATTTCATATTCGCTGACCATTATTGACACAACAGGGTTTGGAGACACCAGAGGGGTGGTGGAGAAAGTACTCAATTGTCATACTTGAGTAAAAGTCAAAAGTCAAAGTAAATGCTATACATCAAATTCCTTATATTAAGCAAACCAGACTGCACGATTATTATTATTATTACATTTTTTTATGGACAGCTAGGAGCACACTCCAACACTCAGACATAATTTACAAACACAGTATTTGTGTTAGGTGAGTCTGCCAGATCAGAGGCAGTAGGAATGACAACACATTATTATTGATAAGTGCGTGAATTGGAGCATAATTCCGCCCTGCCTGAGCATTCAAAATGTAACGAGTACTTTTTAGTGTCAGGGAAAATGTATGGGTGTAAAAAAGTACATATTTTCTTTAGGATTGTAGTGAAATAAAAGTAAAAGTTGTCAAAAATATAAATAATAAAGTGAAGTACAGATACCCCACAAAACTACTTAAGTAGTAGTAGTATTTTTACTTAAAGGACAACTTCACCCAAAAACTATCTTTTTGTATTTGTTTCAATAGTCCATTATTGACATAGTCCCAAAATGTTTTGCTTGTCAGCAATCAAGTTTTCAAGATATGTAACTTTCAAAATACATAAATCATCCCCGTATGATGCATTTTGCGTCATTTGATGCTGCCTTTAGCTCTCATTCTTGAAAAGGTTGGAGACCCCTGCTTTGACCCGAATACAATGCTTTCAGTTTTAGATGTGTTCAAGACCAGTTTATTGTTAATTACCCATTCTGACACTGACTGTAACTTCTTGCTAAGAGTCTCAGTGAGCTCACTGGCTGTAGGTGCTGATGTGTAGAGTGTGCAATCATCAGCACACTCTATAGTATAGTATTTTTTTTCTTCTATATAGTAATTTTTGCTTATTGTAAGACAAATTGCAAATCATTTGTAAAAATAGAGAAGAGTAACACCCAAGGCAACTGCCCTGAGGGATACCACAATGTACATATATGATGTTAGAGAAGCTTCCATTGAACAATACTCTCTGAGTTCTACTGGATAAGTAACTCTCCAATCATGTGATGTCAGGTGATGTAAAGCCATAACAAGTGAGTTTTTTTCAATAACAAATTATGATCAATAATGTCAAAGGCTGCACTGAAATCTAACAATACAGCTCCAACTATCATCTTGTTATTAATTTATTTTAGCCAATCATCAGTCCGTGCATCAGTCAATGCAGTACAAGTTGAGCACCCTTCCCTATATGCATGCTGAGAGTGAATAATTAACTTGTTCTTTAAAAAATATAATTGTATTTGTTCAAAGACAATTCTCTCCATCAGTTTACTAAGAACAGGCAGAAAAATAATTGGGCAGCTGTTAGAGCCAGCAAAGGGTGCTTTACTATTTTTGGGTGGTGGAATTATTTTAGCTTTCTTCCACGCCTGCGGACATACGCTCCTTTAGGTTTTGGTTAAAGACATGGCAAATAGGGGTGGCAATACAGTCTGATACCATTCTCATAGTTTCCCATCTAGGTTGTCTATACCTGGTTGCTTACAGTGCATTTGGAAAGTATATAGACCTATTAGATTTTTTTCCAGATTTTGTTACGTTACAGCCTTATTCCATCTATACACAATACCCCATAATGACACAGCAAAAACAGGTTTTTAGTTTTAGGGGGCATTGTGTGTAGATTGATGAGGGGGAAAAAACGATTTAATCTATTTTAGAATAAGGCTGTAACGTAACAAAATGTGGAAAAAGTCAAGGGGTCTGAATACTTTACAAATGCACTGTATCATTATTGATGGATAACGACCATTTTTCCACACCAACTTGTCCAAATTCAAAACGGCAATCCTTCTCTTTCATTATTAGATATTTAAATCACATCAAATTGTATTTGTCACATGCGCCAAAAACAAAATGCTTACTTTCAAGCCCCATCAATGCAGTTCAAGAAATAGAGTTAAGAAAATATTTACTAAACTAAAGTGAGAAAAAAAAAGAAAAGAAAGAAAATTGCATAACAATAACGAGGCTATATGCGGGGGTATCGGTACCGAGTCAATGTGCAGGTACAGGTTAGTCGAGGTCATTGTAAAGTGACTATGCATAGATAGTAAACAGCAAGTAGCAGCAGTGTTAAAATAAAGGGGTCAATGTAAACAGTCCGGGTGGCCATTTGATTAATTGTTCAGCAGTCTTATGGCTTGGGATTAGAAGCTGTTGAGGAGTTTTTTGGTTCTAGACTTGGCGCTTCGGTACCGCTTGCCATGCGGTAGCAGAGAGAACAGTCTATGACTTGGGTGACTGGAGTCTATGACAATTTTTGGGGCCTTCCTCTGACACATTTGTTTTGTTAAGTTTAGTCACATTTCTCAATTATTTGACCCTGCTGGTCATCTATGAACATTTGAACATCTTGGCCATGTTCTGTTATAATCTCCACCCGGCACAGCCAGAAGAGGACTGGCCACCCCTCATAGCCTGGTTCCTCTCTAGGTTTCTTCCAAAGGTTCTGGCCTTTCTAGGGAGTTTTTCCTAGCCACCGTGCTTCTACACCTGCATTGCTTGCTGTTTTAGGCTGGGTTTCTGTACAGCACCTTGGGATATCAGCTGATGTAAGAAGGGCTTTATAATTACATTCAATTTGATTTTGATTTGAATTGACAATATATCAACCAATCACCTGAGCAGGCTGACATGTTTGCCACCGTTTTTGCATCTGTCACGTCCGCTCCCCCTCTCCGGTCTACTAACCACCGGTCCTGGCAACCCATCCTTATGCACACCTGGCAACCTTTATTATGCACAATTGCGCCTCATTAGGCACACCTGGACTTCATCACCTCCCTGATTTACTTCCCCTTTATCTAGCACTCTGTTGTTATCACCCACCAGGCTATATTGTTTATGTTTCCATGTTTAGAAGATTTTCTTGTTTTGCATCGTTCTTTGTCCTTAAAACTCACTAATTGCACTTGCTTCCTGACTCACTGCGTCTACGTTACAGCATCCTTTCTTTGAAACATATGTTTCAATCAATGTTATCACGGTTAGTTTCTTAATTAACAGGTGCATGTTTGTCAACAATTGGCAATAATAATAATATTACAAATAATCAAAGTGGTGCATCTGGATTCTCCTCCTTATACACATCTTATATCTTTAACAAAATAGTCCTGAGAAAACATTTTGTATGATTTCTTATAAATAACTTTAGGCTCTGCCGGTACTTTGGCTTTCCTTGTTATGGTCACAATGTTATGGTAAATGTTTTAACCCCTAAACTGACATTCAGTACTACTGAATCAAACATTGTGTAACGTGTCTATTCTTTATATTCAAAGATGACTTATTACTGACTAACATGATTTAAAACATTTTGTATTGACATAAACCTCTGACAAAATGTGCATATAGAATTAATACTATTGATTTCAATGAATGTAAGGAATGTTCTTAAATACATTGTTGAAAATGGGTTTATTGATTGCCAATTTAACATTCGTTCTTATGCATGTATTACTTACACTGTCAATGTCCAAGTAAATGTTTTAGTATTTTAAAAAAGGCCACCGATCACATAATTCATATCTTAGGGGAAGAACGGTGTGTTAAAAGGTTTTCACCTATTTCAATTTAAAATCTGTTTTAGAAAAAGAAGTTGGATTGATAATCATGTAATGTTGTCTGATACCTAGAATGGATCAAAAGGGCCTTTATTTATTGGTTTACATACACAAAGCATCAAGACATGACGGAGACAATAGTTTGAATGTGCCGTCTGACTTGTGCAACCATAAATTGAATTGTCTCGACTTTCAGTCAACTGAGCCGAACTGAAGGTGATGAACTTCAGTCGAGACAAGCCACTCACTTCCTGGAATATAGCGCCCTCTATGCTTCACCCAGGGGAATGCTACACAATAAGGGTAGGTCCCATGGTTGGGTGATTTGAGATCTGGGTCCTTTTGTATGAAGCATCTCAGTTGGAGTGATGATCTAGGATCTCAGTTGAATTTCTGATTATAAACAAGATTACAATGGACAGAGGCGCCTGAGTCAAAAAATAGTGAAACAATAAAAAATATATAATTTTCTAATCAATCACATTTTATTTGTCACATGAGCCGAATACAACAGAAATACAACCTTACTTACAAGCCCTTAACAAGCCCTTAACCAACAATGCAGTTAAGAAAATACCTGAAAAAGTAAGAGATAAAAATAACAAATAATTAAAGAGCAGCAGTAAAATAACAACGGGGCTACCGGTACAGAATCAATATGTGGTGGCACCGGTGTACTTTTTAGATTCTCAATAAGTTCACGTCACCAAATAATTGATTAAAGCACACTGTTTTGTAATGAAGGTCTACAGTACCCTCAACAGCACTCTCTGGGGTAGCACCATGTGCACTGAAGTCAACAAGGGAAGGGAAAGGTGAGAAGAGGAGAGCGCGT
This sequence comes from Oncorhynchus mykiss, assembly GCF_013265735.2. Classification (NCBI taxonomy): domain Eukaryota; kingdom Metazoa; phylum Chordata; class Actinopteri; order Salmoniformes; family Salmonidae; genus Oncorhynchus; species Oncorhynchus mykiss. The sequence goes on from NC_048593.1 coordinate 35,885,660, forward strand.
AGATACGAGAAGGAATTATACAATGCGCAAATACTCAAATTTCTCTGGACCTGTGCACCTACGTTGTAAACTTTAACTCATAGGTTGTAGTAACCTTGTGATGAGTATAGGAACAATTGTAGTAGTAGCCTAACTTATCGATGTTACATTGAGCTGGGTGAATGGAATATGAATGACAGTCATCCAATATGCTGTAGTAGAAATAAGGCCATGCTCATAAAAACAAAATAGTCCATCTTAAACGACACCGACTGCCACCAGTACAGTAGCTCACAGACCACCTATGAGTAGCTCACCAAACAATTCTGAAAGTACTTGCAATTCTCACAAGTATCAGACAAAGCCAGCTCCCACCTAGCAGCTATCTAATCAATGAAAAAATGACATTATCCCACCCCTGGTTTGCCACTATAGGCTTAGAAAGCCAAACCTAACACAATGAATGCCAAGTAATTTCGAGCAATATTGCCTGTGTCTGTTGGTGTGGTGCTAGTCTTTGTCCATCACTCCATGTGTAGCCAGTTTATGTGATAACCGTCTTGTGGGTTTAAATACATCCTTTCCCAAAACCTTGTCAAGTAAAATGTTAACTGCAAAGTTGTCTTACCAGATGCATGCCCCTTTAAAAAATGTAGCTATTGTATATAATGAGTAAGTATATCATCTGGATCTATTATTTGTTATTTGCAAACTTTGCCAGGAAATGAGCAACAGCAGTACAGAACCATCACTAGACCTGCACATTAGATGGCAAATTCCTCACCTACCAAATCATTCGCAAGGAGATTCCTGAAAAAATATTATTTGAAGATGAAAGGACTAGATGTGCAACCAAAGGACTAGATGTGCAACCAAAGGACTAGATGTGCAATCAAAGGATTAGATGTGTAATCAAAGGACTAGATGTGCAAAGGGGAATTACAGTGAAACCTAAATGTGTTCGTTTTCTTCCAGGCCTAAAAAAAAAAAGGTATTCCGGTGTGATTTAAGCATTGACATGGACTCAAAACATCAAATGTCGTTGTTTCTCTATGAACAATTGTAATGTTTACAGTCCATTTCAGATGGATTTATTTACGAATTGCATTCAAATAGTGTAACTTCATGATCAACCACGATACAAATATTGGGTGTATCACAAAGCATGACCACCAAGCTGCCCAGTAAAACCTTTAAAATTACCATGATTATTCTAGTTCATAAAGCTACACTTTAAAATGTGTTGGGCGTGTATAGTCACCATACCATGCCGGAAAGGAAAGAAGTAATTGCTCACCTGATATTGTTCCGAATTTAAAACTGGCCAATGGGGAGAACTGCTGGATGCAAAAGATAATGCGAACCGTTTCTACGACTTTAATTACAAACAAATGTGCACAGGGAGACCAAAACGACACTGCTGCAAGGATCGTAATAATCTTCTCCATCCAGAGGTAAAGCTGGCATATATATACACTATTCCTCGTTTCACCCTTCCGTGCCTAGCTCCCTTGGGTTTTTATAGACTATACCTACAAATCATCCAAGCGCACAGAACGTGTGATTAGATACCATAAACCCATAATAGTCTTTCCCGACAGTCAGTGACCCTGAAGACACAATACATTAACGATGTATTAAACAGATCATGTATCATACTTCTAATCATCGTCATTGGAAACATATCTCAGCAGTATTTCGGCTACAAATTTCTTCTCAAACATCCTAATCTCACACGATAACGGCAACACTGTCCTTGGCAGTCCTTGTTTCTTCAGCAGTCTGACATCAATATTGAGTCTAACATTAGAATTAACTCAATTTAGCAGACACTGGCAGAACATATATTTAACAAAAGGGATATATAGTGTCTATGGAAAGTATTCAGGCCCCTTGACTTTTTCCAAGTTTTGTTACGTTACAGCCTTACTCAAAAAAATGATTAAATATATTTTTTCCCTCAGCAATCTACACACATTACCCCATAAATGATAACGTGAACCCCGTTTAGAACTCCGAGACAAGATTGTGTTGAGGCACAGATCTGGGGATGGGTACCAAAATAATTCTGCAGCATTGAAGGTCACGAAGAACACAAGTTTGGAACCACCAAGACTCTTCCTAGAGCTGGCCACCAGGCCAAACTGAGCAATCGGGTGAGAAGGGCCTTGGTCAGGAAGGTGACCAAGAACCCGATTGACCTGGACAGGCTTACTCGCTGCCAAATGTGCTTCTACAAAGTCTTAACCTGGGGTGTAAGTGCTTATGTAAATCATATTTCTGTATTTAAATGTACAACAGTCTAAAACATGTTTTCACTTTGTGTGCACAATACCCTGTAATGACAGTGAAAACATTTTATACATTTATTGAAAATGAAATGTGAGCCATTTAATCCATTTTGACATCAGGCTATAACAACCAAATGTTGAATGCCAATGTGTTTGACTACATCCTGAAGGCACTGTACATGTGAAGTGCGTCTATAAATATTGTTTCTACATATAACCCACTTCCTAGGCAGTCATTGAAAATAAGAATTTGTTCTTAACTGACTTGCCTAAAGGTTTTTTTTTATTTTTTTTAAAGCTGCCTATTTGCGTCGATCCCATAACGCCACTTCTCTGCCCCGTTTATTTATGCAGTCACCTCACCCCTACACATTACCTGCTTGCTGGTTAAGGTATGTAAGCATTATGTAATATCACTAAGCATTTGACAAAATAAAATGTGATTCAAGTCCCTTGTGGGCAGGCCTCTGGTCCCCCAAGATTCCGTCTCAATTGATGTTGACTCGACCTCATTCCTTGCACCTCCCAAGTGCTGCAGCTGGCCTGACAGAAATATTAACTTTACATGCTAACTTTCCAGGGGCCAAATCCTCAGCCACCACTTCATTGACCAACAGACAAATTAGTTAGACGAGTAAGTATATTTCAAGCTCGTAGCCAACAGGCTTAACGAGAACGCAGATCCAGTCTGTTCTATCACATTCAATCAAAATTTGCTTCTGAAATCCAAGTGGTTCACTCCTGCAGCAGCAACTGTGTTAGGACACCTGTACCTTTGTATTGAATAGGTTTGAGTCAACATCCAAAGCTAAATGAAATATCCTTAAAGGGATATTTAACAGCTGTTTTAACCCATCCACCAACAGGTGGCCTTAGCCTCCATGTCTGTTTGAACTTGACTGAGGGACCTTACTTACAGAAAAGTGAGGTAGTCATGCAAAAACATTAAAAGCTATTATGGCACAAACTCATGCAACATCTGAATTACTAGGCAAATGTATTACTCCTGAACTTACAGGCTTCCACAACGAAAGGGTTCATACATAAAGCTAACATTAAAAACTTTAATTATTCAGCATATACAGTTATACTTTTTTACATCTTAAAATAGGTGAAGTGTCACATTTACACATTTTATAAATATCCCACTCAAAGTGAGGGCCCATAAACACCACTTCTAAGTTCAGAACTAAATATCACCACTGAACAAAACTCAAGACGATAGGAAAGGCACTTCAAAATTGTGATCGGGTGACTGTGCACCTGAAGGGTAGGTTGGGGCTGAAAATCAGCAAGGGGCATCAGATGAGGAACACCTGAAACAAAACGACTGCCATTAGCTGAATAAATGGGAAGTAAAAAAAAAATGGTGAAGCGTGTACTAATGTCTCAGAAAACCGAATGTCACCACTATACAATCTGCCGGTAATTCCAGCTGTTTCAGTTTAGTATTCATCATAGCATAAATAAGCAATTATTCCTTCCAGCTGACCACAAGGCAGCTTGTTGCCAGGGTGAAAAGCCTTACCCCAGTCAACATATCCAGTTCTGAGACTGCAGGGATATTATGCAAAGGCAGCCTACCTGAAAAGTAAAAAAGCTTGAATGAAAATGTAAAATTTTATATAAGCAAATGACAACTCATAGCCAGTCCTGTTCAGAAAACCGAATATCACCACTGTACAATCTGACGGTAATTCCAGCTATTTTCAGTTTAGGATTCATCACAACCAGACAGACAAGTGACAGGTGGGGTGTAGCCCGAGGGTGTTCTGCCTACCTTTCACAGCGTTGGTTCAGTTCCACACCTGCTCAAAACAATCACAAGAGCCAAAATTTGAAAATGAATAAAAAGGCCTAATCAGTCCACTAGAAAGAACAAAACTACAGTAGGAATGTAAAGTCACTGCCTGTCCTGTTCAGAAAACCGAATATCACCACTGTACAATCTGACGGCAATTCCAGCAATTTTCAGTTTAGGATTCATCACAACCAGACAGCTACTCCAAGAATGGGCCAGGTGAGGTGTGTCATGTACCTTTAAAGATGATGTCTCCACTCCAGCCACATCCTTGTGTCAGTTCCACACCTGTTCAAAACCACTATTAGAATAGGCACACAATCAACTGGAGTTCATAACATTAGAAATTGAGAGTCACCGTCTGTCCTGTTCAGAAAACCGAATATCACCACTGTACAATCTGACGGTAATTCCAGCTATTTTCAGTTTGGGATTCATCACAACAAGATTAGACAGCTACCCAGAGAATGGGACAGTTGAGGTGTGGGTTTTAGTCTGACCTTGGCAGATGAAGTCTCCATGCCATCAACTCATTGGGGCAGCTTCACACCTGTTAAATGGCAATAGGGGTTATGAAATTGAGTAAAAGCAACTACTCATTAGCAGTTCTTAGAGAGAAACGCAACTAGAGAATCGAAAATCACGGCCTGTCCAGTTCAGAAAACCGAATATCACCACTGTAAAATCTGACGGTAATTCCAGCTATTTTCAGTTTAGGATTCATCACAACCAGACAGTTAGCTAGAGTGAAAGTCTGAGGCTGGAGTGGGTGTGGTAGTTTTACCTTTTGAGGTGATGTCTCCACCATTAAGTACTTTGGGGTGGAGTCTCCTGTTGAAAAAACAATCATAGGGGTTATTAGAATCTATAAGCAGTAACCACCACTGTGCATGATAATCTAAACAGCTTTGTTACTCAGTAGTTGAATAAACTCATCAGTTGTCGCATCAAACTCTTCCTATTCAAGCTTTCATCACTGACAGAGCTGTGGCTATGGTGCCTCTGATCGAAGATTCGAACAGAGAACAAGATACAAAGTCTTTTTAAATTAAACTCATACTCAATTTGCCATGGAATACATTACTAGGCAGGCCTAACTTTTTTTTAAAAAGTCACATTTACCTGCCGTGTGTATGGCTTCATGTGTATGGTTCAGCCACAGGCCACGAGGGAGTAGTCTCCCAAATCTAGAACAAAACATACAATATCAGCAAAGTATTGACAGGACCAGCATTTCAACAGTGTTAGCTAACTTAGAGGGCAATGCATCTATCAGGCGGCTTTCATTGTGGATCAGATGACTAGCTAGCAAGCTAACCGTTTAGGAATCTTCGTCAGTTTCGCATCGGACGGCACTTCCTATATTGGTATCGTCACATCCACAAACTGTCCAATTAAGCCACGGCAGCATGGTCTAAGTTTCTAAATATTACCTACAGCTATTGTCTGCTTAGTATTCATCACAACCAGCCCGACGGGGTGTGTTAATGTAATGTACCTTTTCAGATGCCTCCACACCATCCACAGCTCTGTTGCACACCTATTTAAACCCACCATAAGTAGAAAGAATAGGAACACAATCAACCACAGTTCATAAGGAATTGGAAATTGAGTATGAAAATTAATTTTACTGCCTGTCCTGTTCAGAAAACCGAATATCACCACTGTACAATCTGACGGTAATTCCAGCTATTTTCAGTTTAGGATTCATCACAACCAGGCAGCTACTCCAAGAATGGGACAGGTGAGGTATAGACTAGGGGGTGGGGGGGTCATGTACCTTTAAAGATGATGTCTCCACTCCAGCCACATCATTGATTCAGTTCCACACCTGTTCAAAACCACTATTAGAATAGGCACACAATCAACTGGAGTTCATAACAGTGGAAATTGAGAGTCACTGTCTGTCCAGTTCAGAAAACCGAATATCACCACTGTACAATCTGACGGTAATTCCAGCAATTTTCAGTTTAGGATTCATCACAACCAGACAGTTGCTTATAGTCAGTGTCTCAAACGATGGAGTGGGTGGGTGTGGCAGTCTTACCTTTCGAGGTTAAGTCTCCTTGCAATCAAGTCACCCGGGCAGCGCCTGTTTAAAAACAAATCCTAGGGGTTACAATAATTTATAAAAGCAATAACCTAAACTTTATTCAGGAGACAACCTCGCTGCTCTCAAGTACCCGAAATAATGAAATATCTTTTCAGCAAACTCCTATTCAAGCTTTCGTCACTGAAAGCACTGTGGCCATAGACAGTGACTATTCAATTATTTGATCAGACTAGATACCAGTTGACATAAAAACAAATCTTAAGTGTGCCATGGAATAGCCAACCAGACATGAGTCAGGCCTAGCTAGCGGGGAAGATCCCAGTTGAATTTACCTGCCATGTGCGCAGTCATTGGCGAGTACGGCCTCAGTTCAGTCCATAGGCCAGATACAGACAGCTAGAACAAAATGTAAAATGTATTAATGCATTTGGACTAGCATTTTAAATAGTGTTCGCAAAATGAGGGCACTGCATCTGCTGTGGTGGTAACTGGTTGGTTTTCCGTGATCGTGGATCAGATGGCTAGCTAGCAAGCTAACAGTTTAGGAATCTTCGTCAGTTTCGCATCGGACGGCACTTCCTATATCGGTATCATCACATCCATAAACTAGCAAAATAAACCACTTGTTAACTCGAATGCATTATCAGCAAGCTAACTAGTTAACATCTTCGCCTTGCAGACTTACCACGGCATGGTTTTAAAACGTTGAGTTGCCCACGTGCATGGTTCTGCAAGTCCCCATGCTCCAAAGTAGCTACTGTTAACTACTTAACTAATAACCAGGGCAAGACTTAAGGTACATCACTATACCAATAAGTAGATACTAAAGAAGCATTTCTAACATATCATCTTCCATAATGCAGAGGACGTTCTGCTTCAGCAAATCATCCACAGGACTCAACGGAGTGAAGAACGCGCGAGAGAGAGAGAATAAACGTTGCCAGTCAGGTATTTATAGTGCACCAGTGACGTACACCACAAATGCAGTCGGCTGTAGTTTACGTAAGGCACAACGCTGGTAGGACGTCATCCAATGTGTGTGTTCCCTTCCCAACCAATCACTGCACACTTTACCAAAAGTCATGTCAAGCGTGAGAATAATGAATATAAACATTTTATTCAAACTACTCTAGAGTGAAGCAGAGATAAGCATGGGTTAAACCTTCATCATATCAGCTGTCCCAAATAGTATGTAAATGTATTTTACTTGTATGTGGGTAAAATGAAAGCATCAATCATACAAATAAAAATAATTTAATGGAAATATTGTACTTTTATTTGTCGTTGATATAGGCTATTAAGGGGATTTGACTCCTGTATATGAAGTTCAAAATGTTCATACTTAAAATGTTTCACACAAGGCTAGCGCGCACTTCAGGACAGCTCACCCGCGCCTAGCTCTGGTCCAGGGCGTAGTACGTGTTTCTTAATCATGTAAGAACGGGCACTACGCCCTGGACTAGAGCTAACCCACTCATTGGGAGCCTACTGGAGAGGGTTAAACTAAAACGGAGGTCTATAATTTGAGTCATCTGTTTCCACTGCTGAGTTCGCAGCTCTGGTCTGCTGCTCACTAGCCGTCTTCGGGTGGATGTAGGCAGCCCTAGGAGACTTTCTATTAGCGAAAAATACGTAATATGAGTTTAGTAGAATATATAGTGTTCTACCGCAACCTATTGACGAATTTGAGTTTACTTTTCGCACTTTCAGTGCACGTGCAAGGTAAAGTATTATTCTTTATAATTACATGATTTTCTATCATGCCAATGAAGCCTTGATGTAGCGATAGTCCATCTTCATGACAACACTATAATTTGAGTTTAGTTTATTTTCACCAATTCTACATGTTGCTTTATTTTGTAGCTGTGCTACAGATAGTCAGTAATCATGATATAGGAGATTATGATACCATGTTTTACGGCATAAACCCTCCTTTTCATCGCTCCTTCATGATCTTAGATGTGTAAACTTTATAAGGTAATGTGTAAAAGCCTAGAATGGCGACATGTTCAGTCCTTTGATCTGGCTGCAAGTGACATAAAGTCATGGAGACAAATACTGCCATGTAAGAGTCTCTACTTCCTTCCCCATTGCAGGGCTTGTATTTGGTTGCTATAGTTGCCAGGTGAATGGACAAGGCTGAGTTGCCACAGTGACACTGTATACTTTTCCACCCGATAAAGCAAACCAGAGGGCCGATATGCACCATGTAGGCAGTTTGTGAGTTTACTTTGATGTGCAGACAGCTGCCAGTGGTCTTTTGCATTGCGGTGTCACCTAGGAGATTCAGGGGACACTTTTTCTGTTGGTGTCAGACTATAGATTAGGCTACACATCAGGTTACATAATGTTCAGTTATTCCTTCTCTTTCAGCTGTTTGACGTTTAAGCCTTTCCATGGAGAAGCCCCTATTCACTCTACTCTACATCTGTATGTGAGAGAGAGAGAGAGAGAGAGAGATAGTGTTTCTGTGTATTTGTCCTGTCTGAGTGTGATTGTCTGCCTATGATTGTTGGAGCGTGTGCGACTGGGTCTCTTGTGTGTGTGATTGTTTGATTGTGTGTGTGTCTATGTATATCTCTACCACCCAGTAACTTCCACTTGAAGAACATGTTGCCACCTGTGAGGAGAGACCGCATCATCGCTCAGCTTCCAGAGGTGACACACACCTTTTTTCGATTTTGGACGATTTTTTCTTGTGGGGATGGTCGGGTGCCTCAACACGATTACAAATAATTTGTAGACTGCAAATTGTCCGCAAGAAGCCCAAACAGATATAATATTTGACTAAAACATAATTTCAAAACTTGCATCTGTGTATGATCACATGTCTATTATGCATGGGAATACTTGGGAACAGATTTCACCAATTAAAATCAATTGGAGCTGATTTCCTGGTGTTTGTAATTTTTTTTTATGTCTAACGATAATAAAAAATAAAATAATATTATTATAATTATTTTTGGATCAGAAAACATGGGGGAACAAATAAAACCACCAGGCTGCCAGTTGGAGTCTTTTGTGTCACACCTCAGATTCTAATCTAATAATGTGTCTCTGTAACACAGTGACCAACCCTTTCACAATTCTGGAACCCTGTAATGAAGCAGATGATTAGACAGTGCTGACGGGTCATTTACTGTTTATTAGTCTGTTTCACACACTTAATGTTCTTAGTTTCGTTCAGGACCCGGTCACTGGCTCGTGCTAATGTGCCTAGAATTGAAGAGATTCCGTACCATGGCCCCACAAGGCAGTTGTCCTTCTAGCCTCTGATTTATGTGGGATGCAAAGCTGATATACTTTCTTGCTTTGAGTTGACACCTTGTTGACACCTTGTTTAAACCTCTCTCTCTCTCTCTCTCTCTCTCTCTCTCTCTCTCTCTCTCTCTCTCTCTCTCTCTCTCTCTCTCTCTCTCTCTCTCTCTCTCTCTCTCTCTCTCTCTCTCTCTCTCTCTCTCTCTCTCTCACCTCTGTCTCTCTCTGTCTTTTTCTCTCTCTTTCTCTCACCTCTCTGTCTCTCTCACCTCTCTGTCTCTCTCTCTCTCCCCCTCTCTCCCTCTCTCTCTCTCTGTAGTGTTTTACCCCAGCTGCAGCGCTACACACTAAAGATGTCTTCCACGCACAGGTCAAGGCTGCCTGTCAGGGGCAAAAGACGGGCGCAGTGGGGTGAGATGAACACACACACACACACACACATATATATTTGTATATTATCTGTGTTTGACTGGACTGTTCTCTTTATGTGTCTGTAGCTTTAACATCGCCAAGGTGATTGTGGTAGGGGATGTGGCAGTTGGGAAGACATGTCTAATCAGCAGGTAAGGAAACACTACAGTCTATGGCTGCATATGAAATGGCACTCTACTCCATATTTAGTTCACTACTGTTGAGAGAGTCCTATGGGCCGTTTGGGAAACAGTCTATTACAGATCTTATCCCCCGGGGGGCATGCTGATCTCCCTCAGGATGTGTACTTGCCAATTAAAAATACTACTGACCATTTCACTTCCTATTAGTCAGTTGTTGCCATGACACCCAGGTGAATCCACACACAGCAGAGCACCTGCCTCTTCAGAAATCAGCAAAACTGTTACCCCTGCTCTCCCCAGCTTGGCATAATAGAGACTGTTTGTTGACTAATTTGATTGACTTGTGGGTTTGATTATTGGCATATTGAAGTAAGTTAGTTCAGTGATTAAATCTCCCGAAAAGCTGCTATTTATAGTCATAGCTTTGGGTACATGAAGAAGTATGCTGTATGCTAAACTCTTAATGTAGTAATGTTTCCTCTCTATTCTGTTACTGTCCTGTTACTCTTCTGTTACTGTCCTGTTACTCTTTTGTTACTGTCCTGTTACTGTCATGTTACTCTTCTGTTACTGTCCTGTTACTATTCTGTTACTGTCCTGTTACTCTTTTGTTACTGTCCTGTTACTCTTCGGTTACTGTCCTGTTACTCTTCTGTTTCTGTCCTGTTACTCTTCTGTTACTGTCCTGTTACTGTCCTGTTACTCTTCTGTTACTCTTCTGTTACTCTTCTGTTCCTGTCCTGTTACTCTTCTGTTACTCTTCTGTTACTGTCCTATTACTCTTCTGTTACTGTCCTGTTACTCTTCTGTTACTGTCCTGTTACTGTCATGTTACTCTTCTGTTACTGTCCTGTTACTATTCTGTTACTGTCCTGTTACTCTTTTGTTACTGTCCTGTTACTCTTCGGTTACTGTCCTGTTACTCTTCTGTTTCTGTCCTGTTACTCTTCTGTTACTCTTCTGTTACTGTCCTGTTACTGTCCTGTTACTCTTCTGTTACTCTTCTGTTACTCTTCTGTTCCTGTCCTGTTACTCTTCTGTTACTCTTCTGTTACTGTCCTATTACTCTTCTGTTACTGTCCTGTTACTCTTCTGTTACTGTCCTGTTACTCTTCTGTTACTGTCCTGTTACTCTTCTGTTTCTGCCCTGTTACTCTTCTGTTACTGTCCTGTTACTCTTCTGTTACTCTTCTGTTTCTGTCCTGTTACTCTTCTGTTTCTGTCCTGTTACTCTTCTGTTACTGTCCTGTTTCTGTCCTGTTACTCTTCTGTTACTCTTCTGTTTCTCTTCTGTTACTGTCCTGTTATTGTCCTGTTACTCTTCTGTTACTGTCATAGTTCTGTTACTGTCCTGTTACTGTCCTGTTACCACTTTGTTAAGGTCCTGTTACTGTCATAGTTCTGTTACTGCCCTGTTACCTTCCTGTTACTGTCATGCTACTGTCATAGTTCTATTACTCTTCTGTTACTGTCCTATTACTCTTCTGTTACTGTCCTGTTACTCTTCTGTTACTGTCCTATTACTCTTCTGTTACTGTCCTGTTACTCTTCTGTTACTGTCCTGTTACTCTTCTGTTACTGTCCTGTTACTCTTCTGTTACTCTTCTGTTACTGTCCTGTTACTCTTCTGTTACTGTCCTGTTACTCTTCTGTTACTGTCCTGTTACTCTTCTGTTTCTGCCCTGTTACTCTTCTGTTACTGTCCTGTTACTCTTCTGTTACTCTTCTGTTTCTGTCCTGTTACTCTTCTGTTTCTGTCCTGTTACTCTTCTGTTACTGTCCTGTTTCTGTCCTGTTACTCTTCTGTTACTCTTCTGTTTCTCTTCTGTTACTGTCCTGTTATTGTCCTGTTACTCTTCTGTTACTGTCATAGTTCTGTTACTGTCCTGTTACTGTCCTGTTACCACTTTGTTAAGGTCCTGTTACTGTCATAGTTCTGTTACTGCCCTGTTACCTTCCTGTTACTGTCATGCTACTGTCATAGTTCTATTACTCTTCTGTTACTGTCCTATTACTCTTCTGTTACTGTCCTGTTACTCTTCTGTTACTGTCCTATTACTCTTCTGTTACTGTCCTGTTACTCTTCTGTTACTGTCCTGTTACTCTTCTGTTACTGTCCTGTTACTCTTCTGTTACTCTTCTGTTACTGTCCTGTTACTCTTCTGTTACTGTCCTGTTACTCTTCTGTTACTGTCCTGTTACTCTTCTGTTTCTGCCCTGTTACTCTTCTGTTACTGTCCTGTTACCCTTCTGTTTCTGTCCTGTTACTCTTCTGTTTCTGTCCTGTTACTCTTCTGTTACTGTCCTGTTTCTGTCCTGTTACTCTTCTGTTACTCTTCTGTTACTCTTCTGTTTCTCTTCTGTTACTGTCCTGTTATTGTCCTGTTACTCTTCTGTTACTGTCATAGTTCTGTTACTGTCCTGTTACTGTCCTGTTACCACTTTGTTAAGGTCCTGTTACTGTCATAGTTCTGTTACTACCCGGTTACCTTCCTGTTACTGTCATGCTACTGTCATAGTTCTGTTACTGTCCTGTTACCTCCCTGTTACTGTCCTGTTACCGTTGTGTTACTGTCCTGTTACTGTTATGTTTCTGTTTTGTTGGTGTCATGTTACTGTCCTGTTACCGTCCTGATACTGTCTATATATTACTCAGGTGCTGTGAGGACAGACGTTAGTCACCCAAGTGTAATAACGACATTGATTATGTAATGTCCCCCCCCCCCCCCCTCTCTGTCTCTCCACAGGTTCTGTAAGGACTCGTTCGATAAGAACTATAAGGCCACCATCGGAGTGGATTTTGAGATGGAGCGGTTTGAGGTGTTGGGGGTGCCCTTCAGTTTACAGCTGTGAGTACTACACACACACACACACACACACACACACACATTATCCTCACCCTTTCCTCATCAATTGTTATCTGTTGCCTCTCTCTCTCTCTCCCTTTCTCTCTCTCTCTGTCTCTCCCTCTCTCAGATGGGACACAGCGGGTCAGGAGAGGTTCAAGTGCATCGCCTCCACATATTACAGAGGAGCACAAGGTATGAAATCAAACACAGACGCATGTTAAAGGAAGCCCTTAATAGATGTATTGTGGTGATGCCTGCAGCCTGTCTCTTCTCTAATGTGTGTTGTTCTCCTGGTTTCTCTCAAGCCATCATAGTGGTATTTGACCTGAGCTGTGTGACCTCTCTGGACAACGCCAGGTAAGAGATGCCAACATATTACATATTGATCACATCTGCAGCATCCAGACAGAATGTATTTTCATCATAGTATCTCGGCTATCAGACAATTTCCCATCCCATTCTATCAGTCAATTTCTATGAAAGTCTACTTTATTGCATGTGATATACATATTATGTGTGTCTGAACGCGCGTTCAGGCAGTGGCTGGAAGATGCTATGAAGGAGAACGATCCCTCCAGTGTTCTGCTGTTCCTGGTTGGAACCAAGAAGGACCTCAGTGTGAGTCTGATGGAGAAGATCCAGCCTGACTAAAGACAGTACAAATGATCTGTCATTGATTGATTTAAAGATGAAGTATTTCAAACTGTGTATCTCTCGCTCTCTCTCTCAGTCTCCTGATCAGTTGGCCTACATGGAGCTGGAGGCCATTAGACTGTCAGAGGAGATCAGAGCAGAGTACTGGACTGTGTCTGCTAAGTCAGGTAGTGCTGGGAATACACACACAAACACACACCCAACACATAACATCCTCTGGTTTACTCCCTCATGTGTCCCCCATCATATCCCATTCTATCTCTGTGTGTGTTTTGCTTTCTTCCTCCCCTCAAACACTTTCTTCCCCTCCTCGCTCTCTCTTTCTCTCTCTCCGCCCTCCCTCCATCCTCCCCTCCTCTCTCTCTCAGGGGAGAGTATCAGGGAGTTTTTCTTCCGGGTAGCGTCTCTAACCTTTGAGGCCAACGTGCTGGCAGAGCTCGAGAAGAGTGGGTCCAGACGTGTTGGTGACATTATCAGTAAGTGTATTTTATTACATGTAGGAGACAGTGGCAACGGCTTTCTACTTGCTCTCCTTTATTCTCACATTATAGCAACATGTTTCCCGCAGGAATCACCGAGAGCACAGAAGAAGAGTACAAACCAACCAAGAGAAAAGCAACCTGCTGCTGATGGGGAAGGATACACAACACTACGCAGGACAACACTACGCAGGACAACACTACGCAGGACAACACTACGCAGGACAACACTACGCAGGACAACACTACGCAGGACAACACTACGCAGGACAACACTACGCAGGACAACACTACGCAGGACAACACTACGCAGGACAACACTACGCAGGACAACACTACGCAGGACAACACTACGCAGGACAACACTACGCAGGACAACACTACGCAGGACAACACTACGCAGGACAACACTACACAGGACAACACTACACAGGACAACACTACGCAGGACAACACTACGCAGGACAACACTACACAGGACAACACTACACAGGACAACACTACGCAGGACAACACTACGCAGGACAACACTACGCAGGACAACACTACGCAGGACAACACTACGCAGGACAACACTACACAGGACAACACTACGCAGGACAACACTACACAGGACAACACTACACAGGACAACACTACGCAGGACAACACAACGCAGGACAACACTACGCAGGACAACACTACGCAGGACAACACTACGCAGGACAACACTACACAGGACAACACTACACAGGACAACACTACACAGGACAACACTACGCAGGACAACACTACAAAGGACAACACTACGCAGGACAACACTACGCAGGACAACACTACGCAGGACAACACTACACAGGACAACACTACGCAGGACAACACTACGCAGGACAACACTACACAGGACAACACTACGCAGGACAACACTACACAGGACAACACTACGCAGGACAACACTACGCAGGACAACACTACACAGGACAACACTACGCAGGACAACACTACGCAGGACAACACTACGCAGGACAACACTACGCAGGACAACACTACACAGGACAACACTACACAGGACAACACTACGCAGGACAACACTACGCAGGACAACACTACGCAGGACAACACTACACAGGACAACACTACAAAGGACAACACTACACAGGACAACACTACACAGGACAACACTACGCAGGACAACACTACACAGGACAACACTACACAGGACAACACTACACAGGACAACACTACACAGGACAACACTACACAACACTACACAGGACAACACTACGCAGGACAACACTACGCAGGACAACACTACACAGGACAACACTACACAGGACAACACTACACAGGACAACACTACAAAGGACAACACTACGCAGGACAACACTACGCAGGACAACACTACGCAGGACAACACTACGCAGGACAACACTACGCAGGACAACACTACGCAGGACAACACTACGCAGGACAACACTACGCAGGACAACACTACACAGGACAACACTACACAGGACAACACTACGCAGGACAACACTACGCAGGACAAAACTACACAGGACAACACTACACAGGACAACACTACGCAGGACAACACTACGCAGGACAACACTACGCAGGACAACACTACGCAGGACAACACTACGCAGGACAACACTACACAGGACAACACTACACAGGACAACACTACGCAGGACAACACTACGCAGGACAACACTACGCAGGACAACACTACACAGGACAACACTACACAGGACAACACTACACAGGACAATACAAGACAACACTACACAGGACAATACAAGACAACACTACACAGGACAATACAAGACAACACAACACAGGACAATACAAGACAACACTACACACAACACAACACAGGACAACACAGCACAGGACAACACTACACAGGACAACACTACACAGGACAACACTACACAGGACAACACTACACAGGACAACACTACGCAGGACAACACTACACAGGACAACACTACACAACACTACACAGGACAACACTACACACTGAGGATGACCACATGGGAAGATGAGAATAATACTGCTACACTCAATTCCCACAAAACAACTCTGAATACTGAAGTATGGGAGACTTGAATGCCAGAACACAATCACGCATCTGTGTGTTTGTACGATGTGAAAGTGTTGTCTCAGTGAGGACGATTCCAATTCCATGGACTGTCAGCTGAACGAGAGAAGTAACAGCAACAGCAATTGCAGTTATCCCCATCAATCCATGGATAACAGATTGCGTTCGTAGTCTTTTTTTTACATGGTCATAAAGAGAAATAGGCAACACTTGCATGGTCTTTAAAGCAGCTTAAGAGAAATAGGCGAAACACGTGGACTAAAATAAACCTCTATAATCACAAAACCAGAGTTTGGAGTCTAATGCTGCTCCTTTACGTGAAACCCTCTCCATAAACAACTGGAGATAGTGTAGGTCCCATAGCTTTGAGTTTTCCCTGACCATGTAACCAGACCAGGAAAAACTCTTATCTATCCCCTTCACCAGAGCCCTATGCTGTGTAGTGTAGTATGGTACAATACATGTAGCTCTGGTCTAATGTAAAGTAACTCTGGTCTAAAGTAATGTAGCTCTGGTCTAATGTAAAGTAGCTCTGGTCTAAAGTAATGTAGCTCTGGTCTAATGTAAAGTAGCTCTGGTCTAAAGTAATGTAGCTCTGGCCTAATGTAATGTAACTCTGGTCTAATGTAATGCTCAACACTCAGAGTTAGCTTGGTTCTCGTTTGAGATTTGTCCAGACAGATTCCTGCATTCTAGGTGAAGACGTCAGCAGCAACAGGCATGCAGACCGTGCGTTGGCTGGTTTATTTTCCTCCTTCGTCCCCTCCTGTCATGTGTCTGGTCTGCTAATGGGATGAGTACGCTGCCTCCCATGACCACCCAACATCCCAACCACACCACATCCACAATATAGACTCTCAGGGCTCCTAAAATTCAGCGATTGTTTAATCACGAGAAAAGATGGAGAGAGAGTGAGAGCGATAGAGAGGGAGAGAGAATGAGAGATAGGGAGAGTGAGAGATAGAGAGAGAATAACATTTAATTTCCATCTGATGATCTGGGACAAATTGAATTAAGACTGTTGTGAAGAGGGCAGAAGCAGGCCAGACATTTAGGTCTACTGCTTTACCATGTCCTGAACTGTTATGCCTCACTACTGATGATTTTATTACATTTGATGTGATTTGTGATATTTTATGTCCTATAAAATCAATATAGATGACTATCCTTCACTGTTAAAGATTGATTTCATTCTTCAGAAGAGTAATGGGAAGTTTATTACTATGGCCTACACAAAGAAGCAAATGCCTGTATGTGTGTGTGTTCAATAACACTGAACCAGTGGAGGCTGGTGGGAGGAGCTATTTGTATTTATTATGGATCCCCAGTAGTTCCTGCCAAAGCAGCAGCTACTCTTCCTGGGGTCCAGCAAAATTAAGGCAGTTTATACCATTAAAAAAACATTACAATACATTCACAGATTCAGACTCCACCACTACCACATATCTACTGTTGAAGTCAGAAGTTTACATACACTTAGGTTTGAATCATTAAAACTTGATTTTCAACCACTCCACAAATTTCTTGTTAACAAACTAGTTGTGGCAAGTCGGTTAGGACATCTACTTTGTGCATGAAACAAGTCATTTTGTCAACAATTTTTACAGGCAGATTATTTCACCTATAATTAATTCACTGTATCACAATTCCAGTAGGTCAGAAGTTTACATACACTAAGTTGACTGTGCCTTTAAACAGCTTGGAAAATTCCAGAAAATGATGTCATAGCTTTAGAAGCTTCTGATAGGCTAATTGACATCATTTGAGTCAATTGGAGGTGTACCTGTGGATGTACTTCAAGGCCTACCTTCAAACTCAGTGCCTCTTTAATTGACATCATGGGAAAATCAAAAGAAATCAGCCAAGACCTCAAATTTTTTTTAGACCTCCACAAGTCTGGTTCATCCTTGGGAGCAATTTCCAAACACCTGAAGGTACCATGTTCATCTGTACAAACAATAGTACACAAGTATAAACACCATGGGACAACGCAGCTGTCATACCGCTCAGGAAGGAGACACGTTCTGTTTACTAGAGATGAACATACTTTGGTGCGAAAAGTGCAAATCAATCCCAGAACAACAGCAAAGGACCTTGTGAAGATGCTGGAGGAAACAGGTACAAAAGTATCTATATCCACAGTAAAACGAGTCCTATATCGACATGACCTGAAAGGCCGCTCAGCAAGGAAGAAGCCACTGCTCCAAAACCGCCATAAAATAGCCAGACTTCGGTTTGCAACTGCACATGGGGACAAAGATTATACTTTTTTTGAGAAATGTCCTCTGGTCTGATGAAACATAAATAGAACTATTTGGCCATAATGACCATCATTATGTTTGGGTGAAAAAGGGGGAGGATTGCAAGCCGAAGAACACCATCCCAACCGTGAAGCACACCATCCCAACCATGAAGCATGGGGGTGGCAGCATCATGTTGTGGGGGTGCTTTGCTGCAGGAGGAACTGGTGCAATTCACATCATCATGAGGCAGGACAATTATGTGGATACTGTATATTGAAGCAACATCTCAAGACATCAGTCAGGAAGTTACAACTTGGTCGCAAATGGGTCTTCCAAATGGACAATGACCCCGAGCATACTTCCAAAGTTGGAAAAATGGCTTAAAATGGCTTAAGGACAACAAAGTCAAGGTATTAGAGTGGCCATCACAAAGCCCTGACATCAATCCTATAGAACATTTGTGGGCAGAACTGAAAAGCGTGTGCAAGCAAGGTGGCATATAAACTGACTGTTACATCAGCTCTGTCAGGAGGAATGGGCCAAAGTTCACCCAACTTATTGTGGGAAGCTTGTGGAAGGCTACCTGAAACATTTTACCCAAGTTAAACAATTTAAAGGCAATGCTACCAAATACAAATTGAGTGCATGTAAACTTCTGACCCACTGGGAATGTGATGAAAGAAATAAAAGCATAAATATATAATTCTCTCTCTACATTCTTAAAATAAAGTGGTTTTCCTAACTGACCTAAAACAGGGAATTTTTACTAGGATTAAATGTCAGGAATTGTGAAAAAATGACTTTAAATGTATTTGACTAAGGTCTATGTAAACTTCCGACTTCAACTGTACATTACTAAATCCATGTGTATGTATAGTGCGTATGTTATCGTATGTGTGTGTATGCATGTGTCTGTGCCTATGTTTGTGTTGCTTCACAGTACCCGTTGTTTCATAGTGTTTTTTGAATCTAAATTGTACTGCTTGCGTCAGTTATTTGATGTGGAATAGAGTTCCATGTAGTCATGGCTCTATGTAGTACTGTGGAATAGAGTTCCATGTAGTCATGGCTCTATGTAGTATTGTGGAATAGAGTTCCATGTAGTCATGGCTATGTAGTACTGTGGAATAGAGTTCCATGTAGTCATGGCTCTATGTAGTACTGTGGAATAGAGTTCCATGTAGTCATGGCTCTATGTAGTACTGTGAAATAGAGTTCCATGTAGTCATGGCTATGTAGTACTGTGGAATAGAGTTCCATGTAGTCATGGCTCTATGTAGTATTGTGGAATAGAGTTCCATGTAGTCATGGCTCTATGTAGTACTGTGGAATAGAGTTCCATGTAGTCATGGCTATGTAGTACTGTGGAATAGAGTTCCATGTAGTCATGGCTCTATGTAGTACTGTGGAATAGAGTTCCATGTAGTCATGGCTCTATGTAGTACTGTGGAATAGAGTTCCATGTAGTCATGGCTCTATGTAGTACTGTGGAATAGAGTTCCATGTAGTCATGGCTTTATGTAGTACTGTGGAATAGAGTTCCATGTAGTCATGGCTCTATGTAGTACTGTGGAATAGAGTTCCATGTAGTCATGGCTCTATGTAGTATATATATACATATATATATATAGATATATATACAGTGCCTTGCGAAAGTATTCGGCCCCCTTGAACTTTGCGACCTTTTGCCACATTTCAGGCTTCAAACATAAAGATATAAAACTGTATTTTTTTGTGAAGAATCAACAACAAGTGGGACACAATCATGAAGTGGAACGACATTTATTGGATATTTCAAACTTTTTTAACAAATCAAAAACTGAAAAATTGGGCGTGCAAAATTATTCAGTCCCCTTAAGTTACTACTTCGTAGCGCCACCTTTTGCTGCGATTACAGCTGTAAGTCGCTTGGGGTATGTCTCTATCAGTTTTGCACATCGAGAGACTGAATTGTTTTCCCATTCCTCCTTGCAAAACAGCTCGAGCTCAGTGAGGTTGGATGGAGAGCATTTGTGAACAGCAGTTTTCAGTTCTTTCCACAGATTCTCGATTGGATTCAGGTCTGGACTTTGACTTGGCCATTCTAACACCTGGATATGTTTATTTTTGAACCATTCCATTGTAGATTTTGCTTTATGTTTTGGATCATTGTCTTGTTGGAAGACAAATCTCCGTCCCAGTCTCAGGTCTTTTGCAGACTCCATCAGGTTTTCTTCCAGAATGGTCCTGTATTTGGCTCCATCCATCTTCCCATCAATTTTAACCATCTTCCCTGTCCCTGCTGAAGAAAAGCAGGCCCAAACCATGATGCTGCCACCACCATGTTTGACAGTGGGGATGGTGTGTTCAGCTGTGTTGCTTTTACGCCAAACATAACGTTTTGCATTGTTGCCAAAAAGTTCAATTTTGGTTTCATCTGACCAGAGCACCTTCTTCCACATGTTTGGTGTGTCTCCCAGGTGGCTTGTGGCAAACTTTAAACAACACTTTTTATGGATATCTTTAAGAAATGGCTTTCTTCTTGCCACTCTTCCATAAAGGCCAGATTTGTGCACTATACGACTGATTGTTGTCCTATGGATAGAGTCTCCCACCTCAGCTGTAGATCTCTGCAGTTCATCCAGAGTGATCATGGGCCTCTTGGCTGCATCTCTGATCAGTCTTCTCCTTGTATGAGCTGAAAGTTTAGATGGACGGCCAGGTCTTGGTAGATTTGCAGTGGTCTGATACTCCTTCCATTTCAATATTATCGCTTGCACCGTGCTCCTTGGGATGTTTAAAGCTTGGGAAATCTTTTTGTATCCAAATCCGGCTTTAAACTTCTTCACAACAGTATCTCGGACCTGCCTGGTGTGTTCCTTGTTCTTCATGATGCTCTCTGCGCTTTTAACGGACCTCCTGAGACTATCACAGTGCAGGTGCATTTATACAGAGACTTGATTACACACAGGTGGATTGTATTTATCCTCATTAGTCATTTAGGTCAACATTGGATCATTCAGAGATCCTCACTGAACTTCTGGAGAGAGTTTGCTGCACTGAAAGTAAAGGGGCTGAATAATTTTGCACGCCCAATTTTTAAGTTTTTGATTTGTTAAAAAAGTTTGAAATATCCAATAAATGTCGTTCCACTTCATGATCGTGTCCCACTTGTTGTTGATTCTTCACAAAAAAATACAGTTTTATATCTTTATGTTTGAAGCCAGAAATGTGGCAAAAGGTCGCAAACTTCAAGGGGGCCGAATACTTTCGCAAGGCACTGTACATATATAGATATATATAGATAGGAGGATGGGCTCTTTGTATGGAATAAATGGAACAGAGTCACACAGACTTCAATAACACAATGTGGGGACTGGGGCGTAAATAACAGAAACACTTTTATTAAAGGGATCACCGGTAGAAAAGGGTATCAGCAGTGTAATTACAGAGGCTAAACCTCTCCCTATCCCTTCATCTATACCCAAGTCATCTTCTCCCACTGCCAACTACCACAGGCTTACTGAAGGTACAACATCTAATATTGCCAATAGAAAATACAAACCCACAAGTCAACCAATTAGTTTCCAAGCCCTAAATAAAACCTACACTCCCTGAACTAAACCATCGTTTACCAGGCAGGTTGATTCAGGTTGATTCATCCTTATTTGCAATAATCAGCCTGAGCATTTTTAAATGAGACAATACATTGAACATGGTTTTTAGCCCAGGAGTAACCCTAGAACCCTTAGGAACACTCAAGAACATAAAAGACCACAACTGTATATCAGCAACCCATTTGACTGTATACCGATAGAGCAAATAGTCACAATTGCAAAAACACATTTCCCAGAATACAACACTGTGATGTGTTTGAGTGACACTAGGCAGTGTCACTTACAGATAGATTTTATGCTGTGTAAAAAAAAAATTTAAAACCTGGGGAACTCGGAAATCTCCGACTTCCGACTTCAGTGCCTCTGACATCAGTGCGTTTAAGACAACTGGAAATCCTGAAGAAGAAAAAAACGAGCTCCATCTGGGAAAAATCGCTTTGAAAAGATCATTTAACTGAGAATTCCAAGTCAGAAACTCCGGCAATCTTTCTAGAGCTCAGACTTTCCGACCTGAAGATCACAGACGTCATAATTTGACCTCGCTTTTTTTGTTGTCTTGGAAGCACTAATACACATGGTCTTTCACCACTGATATTAATCCTTATTATGATAATGATCTGTGGATCAGACAAAAGGTCTAATGTGTTCACATAACTGACATTTTAGTCAGTAGCCTCCTCCCCTTCCCTTAGGACCTAGTACTAGCCCGTTAAGAGTTCACAGATCTGCACAGGTCTGGATAGATGAACGCAATACGGCAAATTAGAGCTCCACATCTCATCTTGAGGGGCTAGGTGGAACCATCTCCATAGTGATCACAGATATCCACTCTTTGGACATCTGTGGACTTTAAGGGGGCAGGAGTTAGGAATAGAGGGACACATTTAAAACAGACCAGATGTAAATGTCAGAATACCCAACCAAGAGTGACGTAAATGCACGCATGATGATTGAAAGTCAAGGACAAAAGGATTTAAAGAAATGCTAAGTTCACAGACACAACCGTTAAAATATCTAGTTACACGTAAGTAAATTCACAACAAATCTTCCTATGCTTCAAACTACCAGCGGATGCTTTACACCACCAAAAATAACTTCACATTGGAAAAAAGTTGTCACAGCAAAGCAGAGCTCAAGGCTAAAACCTAGTTCCTCCCTAACATACGGCCATCTCTTACAATCTAGTTCAGTTCACTTGGGACGTCGTCATGGTATCAGTTGAGAAGGTTACCGGTAGTACTAAATCTTTTATTCCGTGGTTAGAAC
Organism: Oncorhynchus mykiss; assembly: GCF_013265735.2. NCBI lineage: Eukaryota > Metazoa > Chordata > Actinopteri > Salmoniformes > Salmonidae > Oncorhynchus > Oncorhynchus mykiss. The sequence goes on from NC_048593.1 coordinate 35,908,769, forward strand.
ACAGAAACAAAGTCTAGCAGCTCACTCTCTGGTCTTCCAAAGAGATACATGACAGTAGAGTAGACCCTGTTATATCCACATACCCCGTCCGTCTGTCTGTCTAAAACCTAAAGTTAATCTCTGTTTGTACACTGACGGCAACACTAATAAACCAGTAGGTTTTTGACATAAGACAATATTAAATCTCACCAGTCTGTGTTGTTGGGGTTTCAATCATTCCCATCATCACATAGGTATCATTCACACATATTAAGATGGAGTTTAAGGTGAGCGCTCTTCATATTCAATAGCAAACATTTCTCTCAATACCAGAGACTCATAAGCATGTGTGTGTACTGTCAGAGGTGTGTGTGTACACACTACTGGTCAAAAGTTTTAGAATGCCTACACATTCAAAGGGTTTTTCTTAATTTTGTATTATTTTCTACATTGTAGAACAGTGAAAAAAATCAGAACTATGAAATAACACATGGAATCATGTAAAAAGTATTAAACAAATGAAAATATGTTATATTTGAGATTCTTCAAATATCAAGGCAAAGGTTGGCTAACAGCTTCAAACTATTGGCATTCTCTCAACCAGCTTCACCTGGAATGCTTTTCCAACAGTCTTGTAGGAGTTCCCACATGTGCTGAGCATTTGATGGCTGATTTACGTTCACTCCAGACCAAAGGACACATTTCCAATGATATAAATGTCCTTTGCTCATGTTTCTTGGCCCAAGCAAGTCTCTTCTTCTTATTGGTGTCCTTTAGTAGTGGTTTCTTGGCAGCAATTTTACCATAAATGCCTGATTCACAGTCTCCTCCGAACAGTTGATTTTGAGATGTATGTTACCTGAACTCTATGAAGCATTTATTTGGGCTGCAATCTGAGGTGCAGTTAACTCAAATGAACTTATCCTCTGCAGCAGAGGTAACTCTGGGTCTTCCTTTCCTGTGGTGGTCCTCATGAGATCCCGTTGCATCATAGCGCTTGATGGACTGTCGTTTCTCTTTGCTTATTTGAGCTGTTCTTGCCATAATATGGACTTGGTCTTTTACCAAATAGGGCTATCTTCTGTATACCCCCCTACCTTGTCAGAACACAACTGATTGGCTCAAACATATTAAGAAGGAAATAAATTCCACAAATGAACTTTTAACAAGGCACACCTGTTAATTAAAATGTATTTCAGGTGACTACCTCATGAAGCTGGTTGAGACAATGCCAAGCATGTGCAAAGCTGCCATTAAGGCAAAGGGTGGCTATTTGAAGAATCTCAAAATATATTTTGATTTGTTTTAACTCTTTTTTGGTTACTACATGATTCCATATGTGTTACTTCATAGTTGAGGTCTTCACAATTATTCTACAATATAGAAAATAGTACAAAATAAAGAAAAACCCTTGAATGAGTAGGTGTTCTAAAACTTTAGACCGGTAGTGTAGGTTTGACAGACCATGTGAGGAGTGCAGGGTTTAGGGTTCATACTGAAAACAGTGTCTTTATTCATTTTGATGCATCAATACAAAAACGCAGACAAGCTTCCTGATTGGCTCGGAAAAACGCTCGTTAGGCTGCCTCTCGACACAACCCGCCAATCACCAGGAGGGTAAGGGGCGGGTCTATGCAGCCAAAGGGACATTACATTACCAGCCTACCACGGCATGAGACAACCCGCGAACCAATCAGATGCTTTCGGCAGCATCTCCTAATCTTTTTATAGATTTTTTAAAAAATCAAACAGGAAAAAGAAAATATAGCATACCCCATGTTATTAAAGAAAAGGACAACGGTTGTCATGACAACCAAACAATCATTTCTCCGTTAGGTCCATGTCCTATTACATCTATGTCAGCGGTTTGTTTCAAGTGTTTGGTGGTCTGTATCGACATTTCTGCCTACCTGACATACAGAGTTAATATCCTTACTAAATAAAATACTGGACTATGTGGCCGGCAAAAATACAGTGAGGAAAGAGAGAGGGATAGACGGAAGGAGGGAAGATGTGCCGGGAGAGAAACATGGCTAGATACACAGTAGCTAGAAACAGAATCCAATGGGACACAAGAAGAGGGGGAGCAGGGTTAGTTTAGTAGGCTGGGAGGAGAGGGAGAAGAGGGGAGCAGGGTTAGTTTAGTAGGCTGGGAGGAGAGGGAGAAGAGGGGGAGCAGGGTTAGTTTAGTAGGCTGGGAGGAGAGGGAGAAGAGGGGAGCAGGGTTAGTTTAGTAGGCTGGGAGGAGAGGGAGAAGAGGGGGAGCAGGGTTAGTTTAGTAGGCTGGGAGGAGAGGGAGAAGAGGGGGAGCAGGGTTAGTTTAGTAGGCTGGGAGGAGAGGGAGAAGAGGGGAGCAGGGTTAGTTTAGTAGGCTGGGAGGAGAGGGAGAAGAGGGGAGCAGGGATAGTTTAGTAGGCTGGGAGGAGAGGGCGATCTGAATGGTATGTGACTGGTCTGAGGGGGCATGCAGGTAGGCGGATGGATGGAAGGATGAGTTGATGAGAGTAAGGGGGGGTATATTTGGGGAGGAGGGGGGTATAGTCGCCCCCCCCGGCCTCTCCTATCGGTCCATCTCGTCCAGAAGGGGCGTGGCGTCTCCAGCGATTGACATAGGCGTGCTCTGGATCATGGGGCTGGGGGAAGGTCGCGGGGTCATCCTGGGGGTCTTCTGCTTCTTCCTCTCCGCCTCCTTCTCCTGGAGCCACTGCTCCGCTACCTTGCCCCAGTCCACCGCCGTGCTGCCGCTCGACCTGCAGGGGGAGATCGTAGGGGCGGGGGGTTACGTACAGGCCAGTTAGGATGTTGCAGTCAAAAACCACCTCTGAAAGTCTGCAATCAAGTATTTAATCTCATTCACTATAAACATTTAGAACACAACTTCTTCATTCCAGATCGACCCGTTGCCCAGGATACATAGGCAAGAATTATTCTCACATTCTAAATACTCCTAACTACTTAAAAAAAACATTTTCAATCAACTGACTCATTACACACATTCAACTGAAACACACAATCTGTCTGTCTCTCTCCGTCTCAACTTACTTAGGCTGCTGCTGCGGAGTGCGTCCTCTGGAGGAGGACGAGGGAGTGTTGGACGAGGGTCCCTGGTGGCTGCTGTGGCCCTGGTTGCTCTGTGTGTGTCCATGGGAGTGGGAGGACTGGGGGGTGGAGGGGTACTGCGGGGTACCCATGGTCTGCTGGCTGGGGGTGGTGTATGAGTAGCTGGGGGTCATCATGGGTGTCGCCATCGGCTGTTGGGGCGTCGCAAACACCTGGAGAGAGAGAGAGAGGGGGAAGGAGGGAGGGAAGGGGAAGGAAGAAGAGTGAGAGAGACAGAGGGAGAGAGACAGAGGGAGAGAGACAGAGAGGGAGAGAGAGAGAGAGGACGGACGGAGGGAGAGAGAGGGACGGAGGGGGACGGAGAGAGAGAGGGACACGGAGAGAGAGAGAGACACGGAGAGAGAGAGAGAGAGGGACACGTAGAGAGAGGGACACGGAGAGAGAGAGAGAGAGACACGGAGCGAGAGACAGAGAGAGAGAGAGAGAGAGACACGGAGCGAGAGACAGAGAGAGAGAGAGAGAGAGACAGAGAGAGACAGAGACAGAGACAGACAGAGAGACAGAGAGAGAGAGAGAGAGAGACACAGAGACAGAGAGACACAGAGACAGAGACAGAGAGACAGACAGAGACACAGAGACACAGAGACACATAGAGACAGAGAGAGAGAGGGAAGGAGGGAGAGAAGTGGTTAAAACGAAGCACTATTTACACATTGCGGCCAACAGCAGCAGAGAAAGAACATTCTACACCTCATTATTCACTTCACATCTCTCCAGTGTGACAAAGACCAACGATGGATCTTTCTGCCACAACAAGCTTCCTCAGGATCACCTAGGTGGTTGCTACACACTGGCAGTGGATGAGGTTACCTTCATCTGACCCCAATACAAAACCATTGGACCATCGGTAAAGCAATGCTAAAAATCCACTCACGTGATAGGCTGAGGAGCTGCCTCCCCCACCCCCACTGCTGCCCCCGGTGTAACCGTATTGGCTGGAGTTCCACTGGGCAGGCGTAGTGTTAGCGTTCTGGCCCTGCCCCTGCCCCGTCACCGCGGCGATGGCACTGAACATCTGAGAGGTCATGTTGCGTGGGAGAGCGCTGACCGCTCGCGTCAGGTCTGAAAGAGACGGAGAGAGAGAAGAAAGGTTTAACCCTAAAGTAGCATCAGACATCCAGTGGATATTTGACTGGATAAAATGCATATCAACTTTAGGATTGATACATTTTGATGGGGATGAGTGTGTGTGAGAGAGACTGACCTGCGATGTTGATGTTAGCTGGTGTAGCGTTGACAGAGGCAGGTGTCCGTGTTCGACTGCTACTGCTGGGGGTGATGCCTGAGGGAGACAAGGAAACAGACATTGTAACCACAGGATAGGACAGTTGTCACCAACCGGTCGATCTTCAAGGCATTCCTAGTCGATCACCAAACATTTCTGTAGAAAATCCAACATTAAAGGCTGTGATAAAGGCTTGCTCTCCTTTTAAATTCATGTAGCGCTGTTGGGGAGAGGTGCACTTGATTTGAGAAGCCCTGCGCACCGGGTAAGCAAAGTTCCCATTTTGAACCATTTCAGTTGTCTGAAAAGTTAAACTGGGAGATCTGTGGATAAATCGAGTGCGCCTACTTGGGTGGCCAATCTGATATATCAAATCACAGTGCCTAAGGAGCTTCCACGACCCCAGGCCATAGCAAAGTTTGATACCAGCCCAACTTAGATGTAATAACTTGTAAAACCATGACCACAGAGAGACTGTCAAAGAAAACAGCAAAGAGCTGCTCTTTTTAGGAGCGAGTTCACGTTTAAGTTTTTAATCAACACTATTACAAAACATAAAACAGCTTCTCAGTACTTCCACTGCTGCAGTGAATGAGTAGCCAAGTGTATCGATGGCCCGGCGCTTTTAAGATTATTAGAAGCTCGTCATGGATATTTTAATACCGAGGAGTATTTCACTTTCTCTGGTCATTGGAACATGAATTTGTGCCTGACTAATGCAGATGCGGTGCGATTCGAGCCTCAACCACCAGGTGAACTGTGTTCCCCTTTCTGGTCAAGTCTAATCAGAGGAAAGGAAGGAGAGAGCAGAGACCGTGAGAGGCAGACCCTCTGCTGCTCTCTCCCTCTCTCCCTCCGCGGAGACTAATGCTGTGTTCCCCTTTCTGGTCAAGTCTAATCAGAGGAAAGGAAGGAGAGAGCAGGGACCGTGAGAGGCAGACCCTCTGCTGCTCTCTCCCTCCCTCCCTCCGCGGAGACTAATGCTGTGTTCCCCTTTCTGGTCAAGTCTAATCAGAGGAAAGGAAGGACTGAGCAGGGACCGTGAGAGGCAGACCCTCTGCTGCTCTCTCCCTCCCTCCCTCCGCAGAGACTAATGCTGTGTTCCCCTTTCTGGTCAAGTCTAATCAGAGGAAAGGAAGGAGAGAGCAGAGACCGTGAGAGGCAGACCCTCTGCTGCTCTCTCCCTCCCTCCCTCCGCAGAGACTAATGTTGTGTTCCCCTTTCTGGTCAAGTCTAATCAGAGGAAAGGAAGGAGAGAGCAGGGACCGTGAGAGGCAGACCCACTGCTGCTCTCTCCCTCCCTCCCTCCGCGGAGACTAATGCTGTGTTCCCCTTTCTGGTCAAGTCTAATCAGAGGAAAGGAAGGAGAGAGCAGGGACCGTGAGAGGCAGACCCTCTGCTGCTCTCTCCCTCCCTCCCTCCGCAGAGACTAATGCTGTGTTCCCCTTTCTGGTCAAGTCTAATCAGAGGAAAGGAAGGAGAGAGCAGGGACCGTGAGAGGCAGACCCTCTGCTGCTCTCTCCCTCCCTCCCTCCGCAGAGACTAATGCTGTGTTCCCCTTTCTGGTCAAGTCTAATCAGAGGAAAGGAAGGAGAGAGCAGGGACCGTGAGAGGCAGACCCTCTGCTGCTCCCTCCCTCCCTCTCTCCGCGGAGACTAATGCTGTGTTCCCCTTTCAGTCTAATCAGAGGAAAGGAAGGAGAGAGCAGGGACCGTGAGAGGCAGACCCTCTGCTGCTCTCTCCCTCCCTCCCTCCGCAGAGACTAATGCTGTGTTCCCCTTTCTGGTCAAGTCTAATCAGAGGAAAGGAAGGAGAGAACAGGGACCGTGAGAGGCAGACCCTCTGCTGCTCTCTCCCTCCCTCCCTCCGCAGAGACTAATGCTGTGTTCCCCTTTCTGGTCAAGTCTAATCAGAGGAAAGGAAGGAGAGAGCAGAGACCGTGAGAGGCAGACCCTCTGCTGCTCTCTCCCTCCCTCCCTCCGCGGAGACTAATGCTGTGTTCCCCTTTCTGGTCAAGTCTAATCAGAGGAAAGGAAGGAGAGAACAGGGACAGTGAGAGGCAGACCCTCTGCTGCTCTCTCCCTCCGCAGAGACTAATGCTGTGTTCCCCTTTCTGGTCAAGTCTAATCAGAGGAAAGGAAGGAGAGAGCAGAGACCGTGAGAGGCAGACCCTCTGCTGCTCTCTCCCTCCCTCCCTCCGCGGAGACTAATGCTGTGTTCCCCTTTCTGGTCAAGTCTAATCAGAGGAAAGGAAGGAGACAGACCCTCTGCTGCTCTCTCCCTCCCTCCCTCCGCAGAGACTAATGCTGTGTTCCCCTTTCTGGTCAAGTCTAATCAGAGGAAAGGAAGGAGAGAGCAGAGACCGTGAGAGGCAGACCCTCTGCTGCTCTCTCCCTCCCTCCCTCCGCGGAGACTAATGCTGTGTTCCCCTTTCTGGTCAAGTCTAATCAGAGGAAAGGAAGGAGACAGACCCTCTGCTGCTCTCTCCCTCCCTCCCTCCGCAGAGACTAATGCTGTGTTCCCCTTTCTGGTCAAGTCTAATCAGAGGAAAGGAAGGAGAGAACAGGGACCGTGAGAGGCAGACCCTCTGCTGCTCTCTCCCTCCCTCCCTCCGCAGAGACTAATGCTGTGTTCCCCTTTCTGGTCAAGTCTAATCAGAAGAAAGGAAGGAGAGAGCAGGGACCGTGAGAGGCAGACCCTCTGCTGCTCTCTCCCTCCCTCCGCGGAGACTAATGCTGTGTTCCCCTTTCTGGTCAAGTCTAATCAGAAGAAAGGAAGGAGAGAGCAGGGACCGTGAGAGGCAGACCCTCTGCTGCTCTCTCCCTCTCTCCGCGGAGACTAATGCTGTGTTCCCCTTTCAGTCTAATCAGAGGAAAGGAAGGAGAGAGCAGGGACCGTGAGAGGCAGACCCTTTGCTGCTCTCTCCCTCCCTCCCTCCCTCCGCGGAGACTAATGCTGTGTTCCCCTTTCTGGTCAAGTCTAATCAGAGGAAAGGAAGGAGAGAACAGGGACAGTGAGAGGCAGACCCTCTGCTGCTCTCTCCCTCCCTCCCTCCGCAGAGACTAATGCTGTGTTCCCCTTTCTGGTCAAGTCTAATCAGAGGAAAGGAAGGAGAGAACAGGGACCGTGAGAGGCAGACCCTCTGCTGCTCTCTCCCTCCCTCCGCGGAGACTAATGCTGTGTTCCCCTTTCTGGTCAAGTCTAATCAGAAGAAAGGAAGGAGAGAGCAGGGACCGTGAGAGGCAGACCCTTTGCTGCTCTCTCCCTCCCTCCCTCCCTCCGCGGAGACTAATGCTGTGTTCCCCTTTCTGGTCAAGTCTAATCAGAGGAAAGGAAGGAGAGAGCAGGGACCGTGAGAGGCAGACCCACTGCTGCTCTCTCCCTCCCTCCCTCCGTGGAGACTAATGCTGTGTTCAAAACAACTGGGAACGTAGAAATATCAGACTTCTGAGCATTCCAAGACAAATGGGAACTCTTGGGGGGGGACAGCCATCCAACTTTCTGGAGCTCTCAACCTGAAGATCACTGATGTCATGATTTTGTTTTCCGAGTTCTCAGTTGTCTTGAAAGCACCACGACCATCAGATACAGGTACCATCAGATACAGGTACCATCAGATACAGGTACCATCAGATACAGGTACCATCAGATACAGGTACCATCAGATACAGGTACCATCAGATACAGGCACCATCAGATACAGGCACCATCAGATACAGGCACCATCAGATACAGGCACCATCAGATACAGGTACCATCAGATACAGGTACCATCAGATACAGGTACCATCAGATACGGGCACCATCAGATACAGGCACCATCAGATACAGGCACCATCAGATACAGGCACCATCAGATACAGGTACCATCAGATACAGGTACCATCAGATACAGGTACCATTAGATACAGGTACCATCAGATACAGGTACCATCAGATACAGGTACCATCAGATACAGGCACCATCAGATACAGGTACCATCAGATACAGGTACCATCAGATACAGGTACCATCAGATACAGGTACCATCAGATACAGGTACCATCAGATACAGGTACCATCAGATACAGGCACCATCAGATACAGGTACCATCAGATACAGGTACCATCAGATACAGGTACCATCAGATACAGGTACCATCAGATACAGGTACCATCAGATACAGGTACCATCAGATACAGGTACCATCAGATACAGGTACCATCAGATACAGGCACCATCAGATACAGGTACCATCAGATACAGGTACCATCAGATACAGGTACCATCAGATACAGTAAAAAAAATAAAAATAATATTTACAAGGTCCGCAGTGCCTCAAATGCTGCACCAACTGATCTATTTTGTTATCAAAGCTCGACTTTTGATATATAGTATGGTCTGAGAAGACCCATATTGTCAGGCCAGGCATATAGCCAACGAACTACGCTTATCACTCAAACATAATTCCTACAAAACTGTCACATGTTTTAAGTTATTATATGAGCGGTCGATCTCGGCTTGCTTTTTGACTGCAAAAGTGATGTTGACTCAGAAAGGGTTGATGACCACGATCTAATCAACATAGCACAACTATAGCAGTGGCACACAGGTCTAGAGAGATTTGACAGGTGTTCTAGCCAATGGGCAGGCAGTATGTACCTGGTACCGGTTCCTGGAAGTGGTCTTTGAACCAGCGGAACAGTCCGTTAACGGTGGGGAACATCTGGGAGCGGTACCGGAAGCCGTCAGGAGAGATGGTCACATACTCAACACTGCAGACACAGAGGACATCTTCAAAACCAAACCATAACTCTACTACTCTGAGCTCTGTCATAATCACACACTCTAATTCCATCAGGAGAGATGGTCACATACTCAACATCTTCAAAACCAAACCATAACTCTACTACTCTGAGCTCTGTCATAATCACACTCTAATTCCACTGTCAACACAATAATGCTGAACAATCCTTCTAGGATTTGTATAGATGTTATTGTTACTCATTGTGTATTTATTCATTGGTGTTATTATTTGTCTATTTTGCTCTGAATTGTTGGGAAAGGCACTGTTAGTCTACACCTGTTGTTTACAAAGCATGTGACAAATAACATTTATTTTGATTTAAGGCTGTGAGGAGAGACCCTAGTATTTCTATGGGAGAGATGAGGTCAGGGACACAATAGAAATAGAATGAACGGAACCTCCAACCCTGGCAATTTGACTGGTAAACTCATGGGTACACTCGCAATTGGCTGCATGGTATTGTGACGAAACAATTTCCATGGTAATGTAGAATATTCATTAAAATTATGTTAACTGATGTGGCTCATGCAATGGAATATATTTTTTGTAAATCAAAGCAGATTGATGGGTACATGTCCTGCTTTTACTTCCTGCTTTGCTCCTATGGGTACACTCAAAATGGCTGCCAGTCCACCCATTATGGCATCATTTACTTGAATGGAGACACCCCTTCTATTCATTCTATTTCTATGGTCGTCAACCACCCATCCAAGGTTAGGGGTTAGTTTGCTTTAGTCATGGTAACTCACCATGGTTAGGGGTTAGTTTGCTGTAGTCATGGTAACTCACCATGGCTAGGGGTTAGTTTGCTGTAGTCATGGTAACTCACCATGGTTAGTTTGCTGTAGTCATGGAAACTCACCGTGGTTAGTGTGCTGTAGTCATGGTAACTCACCGTGGTTAGGGGTTAGTTAGCTGTAGTCATGGTAACTCACCAAGATTAGGGGTTAGTTAGCTGTAGTCATGGTAACTCACCAAGGTTAGGGGTTAGTTTGCTGTAGTCATGGTAACTCACCGTGGTTAGTTTGCTGTAGTCATGGTAACTCACCGTGGTTAGTGTGCTGTAGTCATGGTAACTCACCGTGGTTAGTGTGCTGTAGTCATGGTAACTCACCGTGGTTAGTGTGCTGTAGTCATGGTAACTCACCGTGGTTAGGGGTTAGTTAGCTGTAGTCATGGTAACTCACCAAGGTTAGGGGTTAGTTTGCTGTAGTCATGGTAACTCACCGTGGTTAGTTTGCTGTAGTCATGGTAACTCACCGTGGTTAGTGTGCTGTAGTCATGGTAACTCACCGTGGTTAGTGTGCTGTAGTCATGGTAACTCACCGTGGTTAGTGTGCTGTAGTCATGGTAACTCACCGTGGTTAGGGGTTAGTGTGCTGTAGTCATGGTAACTCACCGTGGTTAGGGGTTCGTTTGTTTTAGTCATGGTAACTCACCATGGTTAGGGGTTAGTTTGCTGTAGTCATGGAAACTCACTGTGGTTAGTGTGCTGTAGTCATGGTAACTCACCGTGGTTAGGGGTTAGTGTGCTGTAGTCATGGTAACTCACCAAGATTAGGGGTTAGTTAGCTGTAGTCATGGTAACTCACCAAGGTTAGGGGTTAGTTTGCTGTAGTCATGGTAACTCACCGTGGTTAGTTTGCTGTAGTCATGGTAACTCACCGTGGTTAGTGTGCTGTAGTCATGGTAACTCACCGTGGTTAGTGTGCTGTAGTCATGGTAACTCACCGTGGTTAGGGGTTAGTTTGTTTTAGTCATGGTAACTCACCATGGTTAGGGGTTAGTTTGCTGTAGTCATGGTAACTCACCGTGGTTAGTGTGCTGTAGTCATGGTAACTCACCATGGTTAGGGGTTAGTGTGCTGTAGTCATGGTAACTCACCGTGGTTAGGGGTTAGTTTTCTTTAGTCATGGTAACTCACCATGGTTAGGGGTTAGTTTGCTGTAGTCATGGTAACTCACCATGGTTAGTTTGCTGTAGTCATGGTAACTCACCATGGTTAGTTTGCTGTAGTCATGGAAACTCAACGTGGTTAGTGTGTTGTAGTCATGGTAACTCACCGTGGTTAGTGTGCTGTAGTCATGGTAACTCACCGTGGTTAGGGGTTAGTTAGCTGTAGTCATGGTAACTCACCAAGATTAGGGGTTAGTTAGCTGTAGTCATGGTAACTCACCAAGGTTAGGGGTTAGTTAGCTGTAGTCATGGTAACTCACCATGGCTAGGGGTTAGTTTGCTGTAGTCATGGTAACTCACCATGGTTAGTTTGCTGTAGTCATGGTAACTCACCGTGGTTAGTGTGCTGTAGTCATGGTAACTCACCGTGGTTAGTGTGCTGTAGTCATGGTAACTCACCGTGGTTAGGGGTTAGTTTGCTGTAGTCATGGTAACTCACCGTGGTTAGGGGTTAGTTTGCTGTAGTCATGGTAACTCACCATGGTTAGGGGTTAGTTTGCTGTAGTCATGGTAACTCACCGTGGTTAGGGGTTAGTTTGCTGTAGTCATGGTAACTCACCGTGGTTAGTGTGCTGTAGTCATGGTAACTCACCGTGGTTAAGGGTTAGTGTGCTGTAGTCATGGTAACTCACCGTGGTTAGGGGTTAGTTAACTGTAGTCATGGTAACTCACCGTGGTTTGCCACGAGGCTGGTATCCCAGTATGAACTTCCCTGGCAGGTCTTTACAGGCTGAGACAAAGTAGGGTATGAACGTAGGCTTCTCCTTCTTAGACCTGATCAACAACTCCTCCATTTTCTACCAGACAGACAGGGACGGGGAGAGACGGGGTGATGAGGGATGAATAGAAAGGAGATATGTAGAAAATAATAGAGACAAACTATGTTCACTGGAGAGATCAAACATGTTTTCTAAACAGGAAGGAGGTTATTTTCTTTGTAAAAACAAATATTCTGTCAGAGACTAAGTTAATCAAAATAAACACTTTGGTAATAGTGTCACATTCTGTGGTTAAGACAACACCCCCCCGTACTTTCCTATCCCCTCCATTATTCTCCCCCCCGGTACTTTCCTATCCCCTCCATTATTCTCTCCCCCGATACTTTCCTATCCCCTCCATTATTCTCCCCCCCGTACTTTCCTATCCCCTCCATTATTCTCTCCCCCCATACTTTCCTATCCCCTCCATTATTCTCCCCCCCGGTACTTTCCTATCCCCTCCATTATTCTCCCCCCATACTTTCCTATCCCCTCCATTATTCTCCCCCCCGGTACTTTCCTATCCCCTCCATTATTCTCCCCCCATACTTTCCTATCCCCTCCATTATTCTCCCCCTGGTACTTTCCTATCCCCTCCATTATTCTCCCCCCCGTACTTTCCTGTCCTCTCCGTTATTCCCACATACCTTCCTCTCCCCTCCATTTTTCCCCCACCCCCCCGTACCTTCCTGTCCCCTCCGTTACAGTCCTGGAAGTACTTGTGTCCCAGCAGGTCACGAGCGAACGCTGCCATTGGCTGAATATAACGAGCTGTGATCTCATCAAGATCCTCAAACTCCTAGAGAGAGAAAGGGACGAGAGACGAGGGACAGAGAGAAAGACAGAGAGCGAGAGAGATTAGTTTGAGTTGTGGAACAGGCATGTGGACAACCCATCTCTCACACACACACACACGGTCCTCACCTCAGTGTTGATCCAGAGTGTGTGTCCCAGGCTGAAGGCGTTCTCCTTGCCCTCCTCTCTCACATCAACATGCTGGTAGATGCCGTCAGCTACCTACACATAACACATCTGATTAGCATCTAACGACAAATTCATCCACCTGTCAGTCAACACACCGCAACATTAACGGGTTCATTGAATGAGGGAATTATTTTATAAAGACGAACAGTATTTGGTTGTAATTGAAATGTTGCAGGTAGGCCAACCTCCCTCCAGGAGATTCCAGGAGAGCTACTGGGCATGCAGGCTTTTGGTGCAGCCCTGCTCGAACACACAACATTGTAAAGAAAATATGCTGTTCCAACAGGACCTTGATAAGCTGACTGGTGTTTGAGCAGGGTTAGATCAAAAGCCTGCACAGCCAGTAGCTCTCCAGATGGAGGGTTGACCTGTGTTTTATACAGTAGCCTATCAGGGCACTATTTTACTGCGGGGGGGGGGGGGGGGTTATGCACCCATCTACATCCCCTCCCCTCTCCAGACGTCCCCTCCACGTGACAACGTCTCGCTGACCTATCACCCCCTCCATACCTTCCAGGTGACAGTAAGGTGGTTCTCTCCCTTGCTGCTGGGCCTGATAACAACATCTCCCTGGTCCATGGACTCCATCATCTTCTCAGCCTGCTTGAAGTTGATGTTGTGGAAGGATGGGTGGGCAATCACACGTTTTATATAGGCTGGAGAGAGAAGAGAGGGGGCAAGAGGGTGAATGGAGGGAGAAGAGAGGGGGCAAGAGAGTGAATGGAGGGAGAAGAGAGGGGGCAAGAGGGTGAATGGAGGGAGAAGAGAGGGGGCAAGAGGGTGAATGGAGGGAGAAGAGAGGGGGCAAGAGGGTGAATGGAGAGAGGAAAAAGAGGGAGGATGGGAAAGAAAAGGGGAATAACTTTAAGAACATTGAAGTCTTGTTTTGTACACAAAGTTTAATATAAACATATTTCAGCCCCGACCCTGACCCAGTGTACTAACTGGTTCTCTGTATAATACTGTTTACTGGCTGTTTACTAACTGGTTCTCTGTATAATACTGTTTACTAACTGCTTCTCTGTATAATACTGTTTACTAACGGGTTCTCTGTATAATACTGTTTACTGGCTGTTTACTAACTGGTTCTCTGTATAATACTGTTTACTAACTGCTTCTCTGTATAATACTGTTTACTAACGGGTTCTCTGTATAATACTGTTTACTGGCTGTTTACTAACTGGTTCTCTGTATAATACTGTTTACTGGCTGTTTACTAACTGGTTCTCTGTATAATACTGTTTACTGGCTGTTTACTAACTGGTTCTCTGTATAATACTGTTTACAGGCTGTTTACTAACTGGTTCTCTGTATAATACTGTTTACAGGCTGTTTACTAACTGGTTCTCTATATAATACTGTTTACTAACTGGTTCTCTGTATAATACTGTTTACTGGCTGTTTACTAACTGGTTCTCTGTATAATACTGTTTACTGGCTGTTTACTAACTGGTTCTCTGTATAATACTGTTTACAGGCTGTTTACTAACTGGTTCTCTGTATAATACTGTTTACTGGCTGTTTACTAACTGGTTCTCTATATAATACTGTTTACTAACTGGTTCTCTGCATAATACTGTTTACTGGCTGTTTACTAACTGGTTCTCTGTATAATACTTTTTATTAACTGGTTCTCTGTATAATACTGTTTACTGGCTGTTTACTAACTGGTTCTCTGTATAATACTGTTTACTGGCTGTTTACTAACTGGTTCTCTGTATAATACTGTTTACTGGCTGTTTACTAACTGGTTCTCTGTATAATACTGTTTACTGGTACTGGTATAATTACTAACTGGTTAGGTTCTCTGTATAATACTGTTTACTGGCTGTTTACTAACTGGTTCTCTGTATAATACTGTTTACTGGCTGTTCACTAACTGGTTCTCTGTATAATACTGTTTACTGGCTGTTTACTAACTTGTTCTCTGTATAATACTGTTTACTGGCTGTTTACTAACTGGTTCTCTGCATAATACTGTTTACTAACTGGTTCTCTGTATAATACTGTTTACTAACTGGTTCTCTGTATAATACTGTTTACTAACTGGTTCTCTGTATAATACTGTTTACTGGCTGTTTACTAACTTGTTCTCTGTATAATACTGTTTACTGGCTGTTTACTAACTGGTTCTCTGTATAATACTGTTTACTGGCTGTTTACTAACTGGTTCTCTGTATAATACTGTTTACTGGCTGTTTACTAACTGGTTCTCTGTATAATACTGTTTACTGGCTGTTTACTAACTGGTTTTCTGTATAATACTGTTTACTGGCTGTTTACTAATTGGTTCTCTATATAATACTGTTTACTAACTGGTTCTCTGTATAATACTGTTTACTGGCTGTTTACTAACTGGTTCTCTGTATAATACTGTTTACTGGCTGTTTACTAACTGGTTTTCTGTATAATACTGTTTACTGGCTGTTTACTAACTGGTTCTCTGTATAATACTGTTTATTAACTGGTTTTCTGTATAATACTGTCTACTGGCTGTTTACTAACTGGTTCTCTGTATAATACTGTTTACTGGCTGTTTACTAACTGGTTCTCTGTATAATACTGTTTACAGGCTGTTTACTAACTGGTTTTCTGTATAATACTGTTTACTGGCTGTTTACTAACTGGTTCTCTATATAATACTGTTTACTAACTGGTTCTCTGTATAATACTGTTTACTGGCTGTTTACTAACTGGTTCTCTGTAGAATACTGTTTACTGGCTGTTTACTAACTGGTTTTCTGTATAATACTGTTTACTAACTGGTTCTCTGTATAATACTGTTTACTAACTGGTTTTCTGTATAATACTGTTTACTGGCTGTTTACTAACTGGTTCTCTATATAATACTGTTTACTAACTGGTTCTCTGCTGTTTCTTCTTGCGTTCCTCCTCTGTCTTGGTGTCCTCTGTCTCCGTGTCGAAGTCGTAGTAACTGTCTTTAGGGAGCTTCCACTCGTTGTTTTTATCCATCAGGTCAGACGTACGACATGTCAGGTCCACGTTGAACTTCTCAATGTCAATCTTCATGATGCGACAGTGTACCGTCATACCCACCTGGGAGAGGAGGAGTTAGGTGAACACTTGTACAGGTACTGAAACAGCTGAACCAACTTCAGTCACCAACAGATCGAGCCCTGAAGAGAGAGAGAGAGCTAGAAGATGGGGAATCAAAGCCTTGGTGGGTGTGCTCTAAAGGACCAGAATGGTATGTGTGTGTGTTGGTTTGTGTGACAGTGAGACAGTGTGTATGGCAGGTCTGTGTGTCTCACCTTCACCCTCTCCTCAGGGTGTTTGACCACCTTGTCACTGAGGAACTTGGTGGGGATGAAGCCCTGGACACCGTTGTCCATCCGAGCCCTCACACCTATAGCCTGGCCAGGACACGAACCACTGTCAAAATGGTTCCACACCTAGCAGAGAGAGAGAAAGGGGGGAAAGAGAGAGGGAGAGTGGAAGAGAGGAGGAGAGGAAGAGTGGAAGAGAGAGAGGAGAAGAAGAGAGAGGAGAGGAAGAGAGGAGGGAGAGGAAGAGAGGAGAGGAAGAGAGGAGGGGAGAGAAAGAGGAGAAGGGAGAGGAAGAGAGAGATGGGAGAGGAGAGGAAGAGAAAGATGGGAGAGGAGAGGAGAGGAAGAGAAAGATGGGAGAGGAAGAGAGGAAGAGAGAGGAGAGGAAGAGAAAGATGGGAGAGGAAGAGAAAGAGAGGAGCGGAAGAGAAAGATGGGAGAGGAAGACAGGAAGAGAGAGGAAGACAGGAAGAGAGAGAGGAGAGGAAGAGAGAGAGGAAGAGAAAGTTGGAGGAGAATGTAAAGGTAGGCAGAAAAAAAGAGCAAATAAATCATTTAGAAATAAATAATCCATCATGTGGAGATATTAGAACACATCAGAGAGACGTCAGAGTCCTGGGGAACATGACTTCTCACCTCGCTGAGTTCAGGGAAGTTGTCCTGTTGACAGAAGGGGCACTGCCACAGCCCTGTAGCGTCGTTCCTAATGGCCTGGTCATAACTCTCCCCCTGGGGGCGCCGGTGAGCTATACCGGTCACAACACTGGTGATCAGCTTACCTGGAGACAGAGACGGGGCAACTGTAGAATCTGACAGAATCTGAGAGTGTGTGAAGGCAGTGTGAGTGAATTAGGGTGGCTTTTATACCTACATAGAAGGTAGAGGTGTGTATACCTACATAGAAGGTAAAGGTGTGTATACCTACATAGAAGGTAAAGGTGTGTATACCTACATAGAAGGTAAAGGTGTGTATTCCTACATAGAAGGTAAAGGTGTGTATACCTACATAGAAGGTAAAGGTGTGTATACCTACATAGAAGGTAAAGGTGTGTATACCTACATAGAAGGTAAAGGTGTGTATACCTACATAGAAGGTAAAGGTTTGTATACCTACATAGAAGGTAAAGGTTTGTATACCTACATAGAAGGTAAAGGTGTGTATACCTACATAGAAGGTAAAGGTGTGTATACCTACATAGAAGGTAAAGGTGTGTGTGTGTATACCTATATAGAAGGTAAAGGTGGGTGTGTGTATACTGACAGAAGGTAAAGGTGTGTATACCTATATAGAAGGTCTCTGGTGTCTCCTTGGTAAGCAGGTTAAACACCTCCTCGGTGTTAGGAGCTCTGTAGGGAACTCTCAAGTCCTTATACCTGCAGCTCAACTCAGCACGGATATCATACAGGGTGATGCCCTTGTTACCATAACCCTACAACCACAGGAAAAACACAGGTTAGTGTGTAAAAATGATATGCCCTTGTTACCATAACCCTACAACCCTGTTCCTGGAGAGATATCCTCCTGTAGGTTTTAACTCCAACCCTGTTCCTATGACAGCTAGCTACAACACCTATGACAGCTACAACACCTATGACAGCTACAACACCTATGACAGCTATAACACCTATGACAGCTACAACACCTATGACAGCTAGCTATAACACCTATGACAGCTACAACACCTATGACAGCTAGCTATAACACCTATGACAGCTAGCTATAACACCTATGACACCTATGATAATTATAACACCTATGACACCTATGATAACTATAACACCTATGACACCTATGATAACTATAACACCTATGACAGCTATTACTATACAACGGTGTGCTACACACAACCCCTTGTCTCTTCCTGTACCTGTCTCTCCAGTTCCTCAGCAAAAGCATCCAGGTCCAGATCTTTGAGGCGCTCCGGGTTTTCCAGGATTTCCTCCAGCGCTCCGGCCGGGTTGGCGTCCTCCGCTGACTCGTCGTATTCCAGAGCGTCCACCGCCATCTTTCTGGCCCACTCATATGTCTCCGGGTGCACCCGGGACCCATCCAGAACCTCGATGTATGAGTCAGTACTGGAGAGAGAGAGAGAGAGAGAAATGAGGGGGGAGACAGAGGTGAGGGGGAGAGAGAGATGAGGGGGAGAGGAGAGAGAGAGGTGAGGGGGGAGAGGAGAGAGAGAGGTGAGGGGGGAGAGAGAGGTGAGGGGGGAGAGAGAGGTGAGGGGGGAGAGGGGAGAGAGAGGTGAGGGGGGAGAGAGAGGTGAGGGGGGAGAGAGAGGTGAGGGGGGAGAGAGAGGTGAGGGGGGAGAGGGGAGAGAGAGGTGAGGGGGGAGAGGGGAGAGAGAGGTGAGAGAGGGGAGAGAGAGAGGTGAGGGGGGAGAGGGGAGAGAGAGAGGTGAGGGGGGAGAGGGGAGAGAGAGAGGTGAGGGGGGAGAGGGGAGAGAGAGGTGAGGGGGGAGAGAGAGGTGAGGGGGGAGAGGGGAGAGAGAGGTGAGGGGGGAGAGGGGAGAGAGAGAGGTGAGGGGGGAGAGG